>NC_136482.1:81491601-82224101 GCF_053919585.1 Euprymna scolopes
ATATATATATATCAACATACACACACATATATATATATATATATGCATATATATATATATATAGAGAGAGAGAGAGAGAAAGAGAGAGAGATAGAGGAGATAGATAGATAGATAGATAGAGAGAAAGAGAGAGAGAGAGAGAGAGAGAGAGAGAAAATAAGGATTTCTTTTTCTTTACTCTTATCTATGAAGCTCCTTAATTCGAACCTGACCATCTGGTTCTTTCTGTCTCTCTCGTATTTAGTTTCTGCTTCTCTCTAACTGATTTATAATCTTGCGTGTGTAATAATAATAAAAAAATAATAACTTACTCTGACAAAGTCTTTTGATAATTAAATGAAATATTGAATAAACATTTCAGTGTGATTTTATTTTATGGCCTGGATATAACCTTTAAATGTGTGTGTGTGTGTGTGTGTGTGTGTGTGTGTGTGTGTGTGTGTGTGTGTGTGTGTGTGTGTGTGTGCGTGCGTGTGTGTGCGTGTGTGTGTGTGTGTGACAGAAAGAAAATTTAAACGAGTACAGTTTTCATTTTAATTTTATTTCTGTGAAAAGCAAACAAGACAACCCGACTAACCTTGTTATGCTTGTCATGTTCTTAATGACTATCAACTCTTTTGCTGTTTCCGTTACACCACGGAGTTTAATTATCCTCTAACCATCCACGGGATCCTAAACGACAGCCGATTGTAAGGTTCGAATTAAGGAGCTTCATCTCTTTAGCTAGCATTATTCCCATTGTGACACTACCAGTCAAGGTCCCGACTATATGTTAAATCGAACCTCTTTTGGATATGGCGCGAAACTTCATCCGATGGTAATACCCCAGTTTGAGAGTTTGAGAAATGTATCATTATGCTAATCATTCAAAGCAATTCAAAACAAGCTGCACTGGTGAAAAATGCGTGAAAATGTCACCGCTTATTTAATATTATTAGACTGGGACAGTGTTTAGGAGAGATGGATACACATTATTGGACATTTGGATCATCAGTAACTATAAAATTCTGATTTTCATATATAAATGTTCCTATTATTATGTTATTGTTCCATAGAGATGGGGAATAAGTCTGACGTATTTGGGACGTTCGTAATTATAGGAGTCTGACATTCACACATAGAGACAATCATTAAACTAGGTTAGTGTTCTGAAGAGCTGGAGAAATGTTATGAGCTGGACTATCGATAAGTATAAAAATATGATTTCCATAAATAAATACGTGTGTTAAATAGCGATTATTTGTGTACAATGAAATAATCACTCGAATTCAGTTTTATTAGTAAACTAGCATGGGTGCCCGGCGTTGCCCTGGTGTTTGGATGTGTATGTTGAGCAAAAAAAAAAAAAAGTAGTAGTAGGAAGGCAGGCTCGAACCCGTACCGCAAAGGAGGAAAAGAACAGGGTAAAACCTAACGTTTATGCTGTCATGACCACCGCCAAACCGGAAGCTACATTTTTGAAAATTAAGGCTAGACAATCTAAAGGAGAGGATAACTTTAAAAGATATCGGCGAAAAAAGTGACCCCCCCCCCCTGTAGAAAAGTGCCTAGTTGAAGGGAAGATATTAATGTTTTTAGCCAATTTTTCGATATTTGTCGACTTTAAAACGATACTGATCTTGGTAAAATCCGTCGCTTCTATTGAAAGTTTAAGGCAGACATGCAAACAGACATACATACATACATACATTTATATATTGGTAACTAAAAATTTTCGACCCAAACTGATGAAAAAGTTTGCCCTATCTTTGAATTCCCTTTATGTAAAATTTCAAATATTTAGACCAGAAATTGTCTGAGTAATTTGGAAGAGACCGCAGAGGTCAATTTTTTTAACTTTGACCCCTATTATGACCCCTTAAAATTTATTGTTTGGGGCTCAAACCAAGTTATAAAGTTAGATCCATGTCCAAGGAACCTATATCTAAAATTTCAAGTGCGTAGACCCAAAATTGTCGGAGGAGTTTGGTAGAGTTCTCAAAGGACAAATCGTTAAACTTTGACCCTTTAATCGCCAAATTTCTGGCCAAATACCGATCACATCTATTTTCCCAAATCTCAGTAACCTGTATATCAAATTTCGAGTCTGTAGACTAAAAATTGACAGAGTTATTGTGTAGGGAAATGTACACAGACACACAGACACGTTCACTTATATATATATATATATATATATATATATATATATATATATATATATATATATATATATATATATATAGAGAGAGAGAGAGAGAGAGAGAGAGAGAGAGAGAAGAAAATAAAATATTTATATTGCATCATCCAACTCGTCGTTCGTTGGTCTGGATTCAGATTAAAGTTAAATCGAGGAGCAAGTGCTTTTCAAGGTCTGATCTATATTATATACTATATTAAGTAATTTAGTAGAGAACGATTTCTTCTATTCCTTGCAGCTCCTTTCTTAGGGGAAGCACGTTGCTGGTCTCTCTCTAGTATATGCTTATTTCCCTGGAAGATGCCCAGCTGAAGTTCGATCTATGGTTCCTCCTTATACGACATTCACAACAAGAACTCGTTTTGCTTCCACAACATTTCCTTTCTTTCCTCGCATGCACAGAATCAAGCAGTACTTCCACAAAGTTTCTTCACAAAGAGTTTCCGTCTGTGAAACACATTACCACGGTACTACTTTCCTGAAATTATAACATAGTCGCCTCCAAATTCAATGTCAAAAGATTTTTGTTATGGGCCGTCTCTACTCAAGTATCTCGAGCTTGGTTCATGCCATCAGTCTTTACCAATCCTCTCATAAGGTTCTTCATCGTTCAAAATAACAATCATTCAATCTCATTATTCCTTATCCTCAAATGGCTTCTTTGACTTTGCTAAAAAGTAATTCATCCAATAAAAAAAAAGAAAATAGAAAAGCGTTACTTGAATTTAATTTTTACTCTTTTCATGTACATTAATATAAATATTTTATTTTTGTATAGTTTTGCAGCCTATAGTGATATTCTGCGTGCTTTTCTGTATTTTCTAAGTGTCAGTCGCATATTGTTTTATTTTTCGTTTCGTACCTACATCAGTATGTAACCAGACGGTAAACTCCGATTGCTCTTTTCGGTAAATTCATCCCAGAACACTTGTAGGAATCAATTTATTGAACAGATTTTCTATCAGTCACATTCGATTTTAATTATCAATCATCTTTTTGTGTGTGTGTGGGGGGGGGCATAACCACTTTTTTTCTTCCTTTTTTTCTCCAAATCATAATTATCTGGAACCATTCAATTTATCATTTATTAATCGATATCGATTTCAAACTGATATTGTCTATCTACCATGTTCCACTAATAAATAAAAAAACCCTCGGATATTTCACCGTGCACTCTCGCATAGCATAAACCCATAATTATTGATGATTGATGTTTCTCTAAAATTGCTGATGATTCAATAATTTATTCAATCGAATTATGAAATGCAATTTCTCTCTGATTTGGATTGAAAGAAATTGAAATGACTCCTTCTGCAATAATACTTTTTTAAGTGACATGCGCTTATCTCAATTGAGAGTAGAAGTGCACGGCATTATCAATGCACGGCCCAATCATCGTCCCCCATCTCTCTCTCTCTCTCTCTCTCTCTCTCTCTCTCTCTCTCTCTCTCTCTCTCTCTCTCTCTCTCTCTCTCTCTGTAACAGTAACCCACGTCTTTTAAAATGAATATATGCTCCCTCTATTTTTTAACTGGCCATTCTATTTCATAAATCTAAATGATTAAATGCTAAAGTTTTACTTCGGTTATCACAATTATATTACCTTCAAAACATGTCACTCTAATTTAATTCTGTAATACAAAGCTTTTTGAAATACTGTACATAGTAACAAACAAAGGCACAAACACAAGTAGGTTTACCTTATTTTTAAATCATTTTTTTAAACAGCTTTTATATATATATATATATATATATATATATATATATATATATATATATATATATATATATATATATATATATAGCTAAACGTCTCTGTGTGTGTGTGTCTGGTCACGAATAGGCTCCTATATAGTTGAGTATTTTAAAAAACTGATTACATATAATGATAGAAAATATATCGAGGATCAGGAATGGGTATGTTTGATCTGACAGAACGGTGGTTCATAAAAATTGTGGGCTCTGCGTTCACGCCTGCCCCCCAAAATATGGAAATAAAAAAAAACGTTTACAAAGGTTTTGGATATAGATGTACATAAGAATACTTTTATAAGTATCTTTCAACTTAAATAGGGATGGTATAATACAATTGTGGGGTCTGCGTTCGTGCCTGTACTCCATGGAAATATGGCACAAACTTTAACAAAGACTTTTCATATCTATTTTGCGTAAGTATACTTTGATAATTATGTTTCAGTTTGAAGAAATATGGTATAATAAAATTATTGGGTGTTCATTCGCGCCTGACCTCCATAGAATGGAAATATGTAACAAAGTTTAACAAGGTTTTTTAAAAAGGGTGAGGGTTCACAATAATACCCTAACTTTAATCTTAATTCACGTTATCTTTTATTTATTTTTTTTAGTTGAATCATGTTGTGTCGAATAAATTCACCTCATAAATTCACGTTCTTATTAAAGTGAAAGCCAAAGAAAAGTAGGAACTTTAAACAATTCTCGACACAAATTTTGCATAACTCTGTTTTTTTTCCTTCTCCACTAGCACGTGGCACTCTTTCGAAAATAGATAAATAGATTAATAATAAAAAATAAGAACGTTACTTGTTATCGTGTCAAAAGAAGGAAAAATCCTGCTCACGTGATACGTGTCTTTTTAAAAACATTTACATAACCTTTTTATTTATATATCTGTTTAAGCTTTTTTTGTCAGTGTACTAGGAGGAATTCAGTTGATTACAACTCTTTCTGCGTGTTCTTTACATTACAATAGTACAACCATGAATTCGACGGCGCAATACTACATCGTTCAATACTGTAAAACTAAAACGAAGCTGTTCTGCTTGAAAAGGGCGCCATTTTATTCTTATTCCTATTTATATCTATTCTTTGCTTTAAAAAACTAAAGTAATTACATGTTTACTTTTAAATATCCCATTTTGCTGTTTCGGATTATTTTACTAAAGTAAGTAAAGCTTCATTATTTTTCCAAACTGTTTTTGTTTCTTTGTTTTTCGATATTTCGTCGATATTATTTAGTAAGAGTGTTTAGCAGAAAAGCCAACAAACGACTACCCGAAAAAATAAATATACAAGAAATAAATGTTACCATAGCAAAAAAAAAAAAAAGTTCAGTTCATGTTTTTTTGTTTTGAAATAGTTTTTAATGCTCTTTACTTGAAATAATTTCAGCGAACCGAAATTAAAACGAAATTTGAGGCGATAACTACTTAAATGAATTTTTATATAAACTACACATGCCATAATCGAATATTCCTCAAGCACAAAATAACGGAAAACATTAGAATATGTTTATAAATATTCCTTACATTGACGGAACTCTCTTAAATTGTTAACACAGAATGCTCAGGTGCCCTTCCTTCAAATTGAAAACGGGGCTCTCCATTTCAAAGTTGCTGCCATTTTGATTTTTTCAAACCGGTTCGTGAATTAAAAAATTTTTTTTACAAACTACTTAAAAATACAAACCAATGAATTTTTCTACAATAAAAGCAACTTTTATTGACTATGGTAAAATTTATTTCTTGTATATTTATATTTTTATATACATAACATTTCCTCTTTGTAAGGAAACATCATTTTGTTGGTCACTCTTGGCTACGAATGGAAACAATATTTTTGATATAAAAAATATATTTTCGCGAAAATTATCTTTACTTTCATCATATTTTGCTTAGGATAAAATTTTTGAGTATCAAAACCTTTCTCTTTACAACTCCCTCCTTTTCATAACCTATCATACTTTCATCAATCACAGTCCATTTTCTGTAGGCTGTTTTTGAGCCCAGTCAACGACGCATACTTCTGCTAGTGTATATATATATATATATATATATATATATATATATATATATATATATATATATATATATATATATTATACTTGGGCAGCATTTTTTTCTCTCATGCAAGTTTCATTGATGAACAGGGAAAATTCCTGTTTGCTTCTCTTGCAATTCATTTTTTTTCTTTTTGGCGTGCTAGTCTTAGAACATTCTGTTCGAGTTTGAAAAGAAATTTGGCGCATTCGCGAACGTGTCCGACTTCCATAAGTCGCCCTCAGGCGAGTGATGAAATAAAATTTTTAAAAATTGTGTCAGTGAGTTCAATGAAAAGACGATTAAAATCATCTAAAATACTTAAATTACTTAAAAGCACTTATGCGTGCTTTCCCCTTCATATTGAACCTGATTGATGCTTTTTTTTATACGAATTAGTAGGGCTTCAATAATCGGGAGGCGTAGATCACAATCTGAGACGGCAAAAATGGCGATGTTTTTAATTAGTATGTCCCTAAATTCGGTTTTGGAGGTGTCGTGTTCTGTGGAGTGTTGGTAAATAGAGCTATTCGAGGAAAGTTGCGTGCTATTTTTAGCATTATGACGATTTTCAACGAAATAAAAGTAGGGCGGAAGTTAAGTTTAAAACATTATTAACACACATGCGCAGTAATATATTTTAAAAGCTCTATATATTTTTTCCAACAATATTTTAAGTAAATGGAACAACAAATAAAACTAAGGATCTGCTAAAAGAATAAAATTAGACTAGATGTATTAGTAATTATGCACCCTTTTCTTAACCATAAACCGCTTTTCATTCAAGCATATTTTCATGGTGTATACTTTGTCTTTCAACAACGACATTACGATTTTTTTAATCTATAAGAATAGTCTTTGTTCGAAAGATTAATTTAAACTGGAAGGCATAGTTGCTTATACAAAATCAAGCCGTGTTAACAGACAGTCGGCTCATAAAACTTACAAAGATGTCTAAGTAGTTGGCATGGATTGCATTAAGCAAATGTGTTTCCTTGTTCTTTTGTTTTGTAGTTTTTGGGATCATTGTCGTTTGGTAAATCGATAATTTTTCTCCGATATTCTTTGATTTGCGACTGGCACAAACGCATGTACATCACGTTGTGTTCATTGAGATCGCTCGAATCTCGACAATTATGTCTCGGTTGTTTGTATAAGAAGGATATTAAAACTCTAATCAAGTGGCGTAATATATATATTAATAACGATTATTTGTCTGAGCGTGTCCGACTAAAACTAGAATTATCAGATGAAATATATATATATATATATATATATATATATATATATATACTGTTTTAACAAAAACCAAGACTTCAAAAAATGGGGTGATAGCAACAAAAAGTGTATTTCATTGTTAGTTACAATTGTTTCAAGACCATTTGGACAAATTCAAACAATATGTCGTTTGAAAATTTCCATAAGAACGACATATTGTTTTAATTTGTCCAAATGGTCTTGAAACAAGTGTAACTAACAATGAAATACACTTTTTGTTGCTATGAGGGGTGTGCAATAAGGAATGCCCTGACCCACTTCCAGTAGTCTGATCTAGCTGAAATTTTGCATGTGCAATGATTTATATCTCTACGAGTTATGTGGCAAACTGAAGCTCTGAACTAATTGTGGTTTCTGTTTTACAGTTGTTTGAACTGAGTCAGGTGTGAAATGGAGCCTGTTGAATGTCGAGCAGTGATCCGGTTTTTGTATTTGAAAGGACGCACACCACCGGATACTTTTGATGAACTGAAAGAAACTTATGGTGATAATGCCCCATCATATGACCTTGTAAAACGCTGGCACCGTGAATTCAAACGTAGCCGGAAGTCTGTGGAAACAGCTCCCAGACTTGGTCGCCCCCCTTCTGCCATTGATGAAGCATCTGTCCGTCAATTTGAGGCTGCCATTTTGGAAGATCGGCGCAGTACTATTCGCCAAATAGCCCAAGATGTCAAGATTAGTACAGGGTCTGTGGAAAATATCATTCATGATCATTTGCATATGCATAAGGTGTTTGGCAGATGGATTCCCAGGTTGCTCACACCATTCCAGAAACGAGAACGCGTCGAGTGCTCGAGGATGAATTTGGAGATGTGCCAAGAAGATGAGTCAAAGTTTTTCAAAAGATTGATTACACAGGATTAAACCTGGGTCTATCACTATGATCCAGAGACCAAAGCCCAGTAAATGCAGTGGAAGCACTTGGATTCACCACATCCAAAGAAGGCAAGGTCATGCTCACAGTCTTCTGGGACCAGGGCGGAGTAGTAATGACAGATTTCCTGGCAAAGGGTGCCACAATTACAGAAGCCTATTATGCTTCACTTTTGAGGAAATTAAGGGAAACTATCAAAATCAAGAGGCGGGCAAGATCAGTAAAGGTACCCTCCTCCTGCAGGACAATGTTCCGGTCCACAACTCGCATGTTGCCAGATCAGAAGCACAGGCGTGTGGTTATTAAATCCTTCCCTATCCTCCCTACTCTCCTGACCTTGCACCCTCTGACTTTCACCTCTTCCAAGCCATGAAGTTGTTTTTGAAAGGAAAGCGTTTCCCAGATGATGCAGCCTTAATTTCTGAAGTCACATTGTGGTTGGAGGACCAACCTGGGGTGTTCTGCAAAAACGGTCTCCAGAACTGTATCAAACGATGGGGAAAATGCATAACTCTGGGTGGTTCCTATGTAGAGAAAGCCAAGTTTCGTTGTTCGACTGCTATGGGAAGTGAGTCGTATCAACCCACTTTTTGAAGTCTTGGTTTTTTTGTTAAAACAGTATATGAATGCTCAATTATGAAATATGATAATTTTGTAGCTTACGTTTTAAGTCATCTCTCTTTTGGGGATTAAATTTATTGGTATATGGAGAAATTACTGAATTATATAAACCCAGTATAATTCAGAATACTACAAATTAGTATATATATATATATATATATATATATATATATATATATATAATTATATATATATATATAATTATATATATATATATATAATTATATATATATATATATAATTATATATATATATATATAATTATATATATATATATATATAATTATATATATATATATAATTATATATATATATATATAATTATATATATATATATATAATTATATATATATATATAATTATATATATATATATATATATATATATATATATATATATATATATATATATATATAGTTTGGATTATTTATACAAATATAATGGCGACATATATGGATACATGTTTCAGCTGCAATCTTGTTCGAAATCCAGCTTTCTCAGAATTACAATCAACTGAAAATAAACCGAATAGAAAAATAAATGAGCTAAATCTTTTGGGGGTTTTGTAGGATAAATATAAGTGAAAGGAGGTTAAACTTATTTGCTCTTCCACGGTTGTCTATTCATATGTTCATACTAATTCGTCAATACACACATTTAGGTTTTTGTCCCTTCATGCATTTCCGGTTAATTACTTTCTGTATTTTTTTTTATCTATGACATTCAACAACGATGGCAACCTAAACAAACACGCGATGTGAATTCTTATATACGCTTCTTTTCTAACATTTTGTGATCATTTTATGGTAATGCTTTTTCTAAGAAATTTTTGTGTTCAGTATACATCAGAAAAAATTCAATATTAACATAAAAATATTGATTGTTTTATGTAAACGAAACAGGTCTGTAAAATGTACCACAATTTTGATATGTTGAAAGAACTGCTTGGATCTTAGATCTTGGATCTTGGACCATAGCTATATATATAGCTATATATATATATATATATATATATATATATATATATATATATATATATATATATATATATATATATATATATATATATATATATATTGCGCCTACAGTCGCATAGACATTTACGACTGGGTCGGTTGGCAAGGATGTCATCACTTTAGAGCTAGCTAGCCCTAACCCTAACCCTAACTTTGTCTGCTTTTGGTTTCTTGGTTTGTGGTCAGGCGTTGTTCTCGTTAGGGGAGAATTACTTTTGCTCGGTATACAACAACATCGATTTGTTTGCGCCTTCTGTTTGGCTTTTCGTAGCTTAGAATAAAAAATGTTTCCTTTAAATTTGTTTTGCAAAACATGGGCATTTGTTGCACTTTTTATTTTCGTCTTGCAAAAATAGTGGATAAGCTGTTTCCATTCATTAAATTCATGAATCCAGTTCGATTCCAGTAGATTAGTTGTATTCTTTAATACATAAGCTTTAAAGTTTTTCGTCTTTCCCAATAATGTGACTTCGCTAAAAATTCACCTTCGAGGTTAATTTACGTACCTTTGCTGTTTAGCATTGTAGGTTTATTCAATTTCTTCCAGGTATTTAAATTTACTATCGAAAATTCTGAAATCATGAATCTTTATAATAACATATTTTCGCAACACTTCTTCGTTATTTTCAGTCTCCGCTAACATACTTAGGTTTCGTATTTAATTTTAGTTCTACAAGGAGTACGTTTGTGTCTTATTTTTTACATATTAAATATTTTCTTGATAACTATGGACAGTCCTAACCCAATGCAAATTACAATATCGATTACACGGAGATGGGATTTTTCTCTCTTCAAATTTTTTTTCTTAGCTATGTGTCGATATGTGTGGTCTTTCTCCCTAACTTGTTTTTATCTTTTATGTTTTTTTTGTCTGTATCCTTTTTATTATCTACGTGACTCCAACTTCGATATCCATCGAATCTTTTTTGCTTATTTCTATTTTCTGGCAGTCTTCCTTTAACCTTTATAGGGTTAGGTTTAGTTCATTTTCTAATTTGGTTAGGACACACCTCCTAATTTCCACACCTCGACCAGTTAGTACTTGCGCAAATACTAAACATTTAAAATTGTCTGCACTAAGGCCTGCAAGTTTGAATTCGTCGCAATGTACATTTACCATGGTTATGTATGTTGCGAAATCATCGTCGTCATTCTTCTACAAATTCGGGCATGACCAACGCTTATGGAATAAAGAGAATTTCGGGCTAAATAGTTCTGTAAGTAGTTCCACCGCCTCGGCGAAAGAATTTGGACATTTTACGTGGTAAAATAAAAAAAAAAACTTGTTATGCGCGGTCATCTCTAGTAAACGAACTTTTTCTAATCCGATCACTGTTTGTGATCGATACTAAAAGAACTTCATACCGACGAAACTTCAGAGGGTTTACCTTCTTCAGGTCTGCAGCAGAAATTGTCAATCGCATTTCATATTTAGTATTGTGAAAATGCGGTATTATTATCGGTGGACGAATTCTTTTTTTCATTACTTGAGTAAACAGCTCTTTCATGTGCTGTTAATTTTCAGATTGCTGGGGCTATAGCCTCATTAGTTGTTCTTGTTGTTGCAGTTGCCGTTGTTGTTGTTGTTGTTGTTGTCTTTAATCTGGGAGTTTCTGGTGTTTAATAATTGTTGCTGTTGTTGTTATTGTATTTGCTGTTCAATTTTCAGTTTTAATAATTGTTCCAACGTACTTTGTAAGGAGTCTATCTTTGTATGATGGGTAAAATACAGAATTTATGGATAAACCAGGTTTTAGTATTTTTAAAACAACGCTTTCCTTCAATAACTTCGCAAATGAACGTTAAACATACAGTTTTAAATACCTTGGAAAGAATATTTCTTTCAAAAAGCGTGTCTTTTTGATAGACGAGAAAAAACATATATTTCGATAGAAATATTCAATACTTTTTCAAAGCAAACATCTTTTTGCCATAGAACAGAAAAAATGCTGACAGTGAAGAAGAAGGCCGAAAACTGTATTTTCATTTTTATTAGTAAGATAAAAATGTTCGCTGAAACACTTATTTAATAGTACAAGAAAAAAAAAAACGAATAATTCGTATTTCCTTTTTGCATTTACGGGTACGCCAGATGTCGTGACAATGTCAATCAAAAAGAAAAAAATATGAAAATATTTTTACTTTCCATGAGTTTGTAATTCAAACTTTTATTTGGTTTTCTCCTTTCATCAGTGTTTTCTGAAGACTTGCTTAGAATTATTTAGCTTTCGGACGTGAGTGATTTTGAATGCTGTGGGAAATTTTAAATTCGAGTTACCTCTTTGAGTTTTAAATCTGACGTCGCCACTGTTTTATCCCTGTTAAAGGGTTGCAAAGAAAAATAGGACTCCAAAATAAAGTAACAACATGTATTGCAAAACATACAATAGATGGGTTGTTCGTGATAGCCGAGAACGATCTAAGTTGGTCCACCAGATATCGACTGACACTTTATAGCTTAGTCTTCCGGTATTTATTGAGATTCCAAAATTTTATTATTAGGTAACATAAGTTAGTTTTGTCACAACAGTAATCCAGGTTGTTTTTATCAACAGGGTAAAAAGTCTGCAAAATCTCTAATTTGTTTCACTAGTGCTCGATAATAAATGCAACTAATTATTTATAATAAAAGTTTTTTACACAAACATAGTATGACTACACCTCATGACTTTCCCTTAAACAGTTCTCCGTTTACTTTCCCTTGAACAATGTATCCATAGCATTTTGTATAAATAAAACTTTTATTAGAAACAATAGCTCTATTTATTATCGAGCCCTAATATGTTAGATGTTTTTCAGATCTTTTACTCTGTATGTGACCTTTCCAGGTCATCAGTAACCAGAGATGACCCCTTAGCAATCCCTAACAGGGATCCCCTTGTCACATATGCGTCGTGCTCGTTCTTCACAAGGAATTCTTCGCAGGATCCCTCGGCGCAGTAGGACTCATTGATAGATTTGGTCGGAGTCGATCTCACCTTTGGGTTGATATGCCGCTGTCACACTGGAAGTGAATAGATTTTCATTCACGCAAAAGAAAGACAGACTTAGATATCTCTATTCTACTTAGTTAATTCAAGTTAGATATGCAAAATATCATATACACATATACAATTGTTCAGTTGTATGTGTGCCTGTGAATCTGCGAACGCTCTCAGTTATGGTTCTCACGATCGGAAGAGGTCAACCCCCTCCCCCGGGTATTGTATTCAGAGGCCAAACGTCCCTGGGTTGGGGCTCACTGGCATCGGAAACGAAATTATATTTCGTTAAGTCTCTCAAAGTGACATTAAATTGTCACTTTAACCAAACAATCAGATTTATATGTCGGTTGTATAAAAATAATAAAGTTTCAGCAGGGTCGGCCGTCGCTTCCCGTGCATACAATAATACTTAACAAATAACACAAGCATAGTCCATAGCATTCTCTAGAGTTTCGGGAGTCTAAAACTCCTTCAAATGGGGAGCCCTACCGCTCCTGGGTCACGCCACATGTAGATACACACCTAATCTATACTACTGTCTTATACAACTTTTGTTTATGGAGCTATAACGATCAATGAAATATTGAAAATATTACTTTACTTAGGAAATAGTTCTTGTTGCATTTATTATCAGTCACCTACTCCACAAAACATAAATAGATTAAAAACATAATATTAATTTTGGTCCATTTACTGCGATATTTACATAGACTACATCACATGTCTACACGGATTTCTAGGGATTTCAAACGCTTACCATTTGATAATATGCCATGAAACAAATTTATGGAAGATCATTAGTGTGGTGCTTTTGATAAAGAAAGGCGTCCAACATTAACATGATTCACTCATTAACTAAATAATACAATTAATACAATGCTGTAAATATTATTAAAAATAACAGTTAACTATTGAATGCGCCTGTTCAGTCTCGAAAGACAAAGGATACCCCTGTAGGGTTAGCTGCGTGTGTACTTGTAGAGCAAGGGTTGCGAAGTCACCAACCACACCTCTCCTGAATCGGCACTGTCTGAGTCCAGTGGCAAGGAGAAGTCCAGGAAAGCTGAAAACAATGCCGCACCTGGAAATTCCAAATGGACACCCATCTGATACTGGCCAGGCTCCTCGTTGCTTAACTTCGGTGATCTGTCGGGAACAGGTGTGTTAAACATGATTATGCCGTATATAGTTTATTATTATTGCATTTTAATTCATATAATTTCGTCACGAGTGACTACAAAAATACCTCATGTCAAAATACAATCGTTGTTTCCATTAACAAATATTGTATTTTGAGATATAGGGTATTTTTATAAACACTGGTGACGTCATAATGATGACATCAACTGAGGCAACAATGAAATTTCACATTTCTAAATATTTCCTATTTGTTTTCACCTTGCTGTTTTATATGAATAAAAATGCAAACGTATTCAACAGATATCTATTACTAATGAATGAAATGGTGTATAATGTACACAGTGGGCGCCTTTGGTTAGCGAAATTTGTTCTTAATACGAAACATTGCATTTATCTGGACATTATTCCTTATCGAATAAAATATTTTTTTAAATTAATTAAATAGAATTATTTTGCTTTTTACAACATGGACCAAAGGTAAAAAAAATAAGATGGCTATTCAAAATTAAATATTGATTTTGTAGGAGACAATGTATCGAACAATCGACAGGCTTCTCTTTATTATGTAGATAGATAAATGAAATAATCGACCTAGCACTGCTAAAAATCATTCTTTTAAAGAAATCAATTCTATGTGTAACCTGTTACATAAACCAGCACTTTGAAAAGAAGAATACATACTCTTAATATTCCCCACGATGACAATAAAACTGCAAAGTTTTAGAAATATTGGAATATAAAAGTGAATAAAAAGGCAATCATTGGTAAAGACAAAGCAAGAATTATTGATTCAGAAAAACAATAATGAAACTCCACGCCACACACGGCCTTCGTTCAATTCAATTAGACGATTGCACTGTTGCCAGTAAATCTAAATATAAAAAAATAGTCCGTAGAAAACATTTGCGAAAATCTGACGAGTTTGGAACGTGGCGCACGTTCCACTTGGATGTAAGAAGCTACTATTTGTAGAGAGTTGAGCAGCAAGATGTCTGTTCACATTACGCTTCAACTTCTGCATGCCAGTACAGTCAAGAAAGCGGGGACTCGGGAGGGAATTCCAAAGTCTAGAAGTTCGAAGGAAAAAACTATTTGAGTAGAAGACTTTCCGGTATCTAGTGATTTCTATGGTGAAGGGGTGGGATTTTGGTGCTTGTCGAATTAGTCGGAAGTATTTACGTCGAAGGGATACAATGGAGTTCATCGGAGTCATTTAAAATATTCGTAAAATAGGCGCAGAATTGCAACATTTCATCGATGGGACAGAGGTTGTGCCTTTGGAAATAAAAAATTGTTTAGATTTAGGAATCTGAAGAGATTAACAAAAACAAAGGATGCAATAAAGTGCATTGTTTATGAGCTTGTTAAAAAGTAAATCAACGCATTTCGGCTTAATTTGATGCCAAATTCAGTCATTTTGGTCCAATTGTTTTTGTGTTTCAAATTCTTGATACCTTCAAATATGCATTCATTATATTTGCTTCGTAATTCAGTTTATAATATTATGTGTATACGACCAGATGCAGTTTACGGTTGATTCTATTTAACTCGTGGATGGGATCCACGATACTATTACTTCGGGTCAGAGAAGATCTGGATTTTTTTTTTATCGCTCCAGACAAGGCAAAACGCCATTCGATGTAAGGAACTAAAGAAATAAATTACTACTTCACGGTCAAAACCTATCCAACAATAAGTGTTAGATGATTGATTCCTACCCAGAAAACAGCACAGTTCTCCCCCACCACCTCTTGTCAGAAACGTCCGCGTGAAATGTGAGAACTAAAGGACAAAGTAAGGGAAGCGAAAGTTACGAGGCTTCCAAAAGTAAACTTTCTACTCTCCTTAAATTACAACGAAAACGCAAAACCCTGGAAACCTCTCAAATTTGCACCTCATTGCCGGATGCAGTTCTTTATCATACCCAGTATAATATATCGAATGTTATCGGAGTATTCAAGGATGAGCCAAAGAATACATAGCCGTGGGAGGTTACGGAAGATCGATACACAGGCTAAGAGAAAAGATTAGTAACAAATATATGTCTGAAGTGTGGAAGAATAAAATAGCGAAAAAATAAGCTTTCGCTCTTGGCTGAAGAAGGTAAAAATAGATTAAAGGGAACTAAAAATATGCAAATGTATTACATTAATACACATCCTCCCCATCCTCTTTCTTTCTTTCTTTCTTTCTCTCTCTCTCACACTCTCTCTCTCTCTCTATATATATATATATATATATATATATATATATATACAACATTGTCTGTGTGTGAGAGTTCGTTCCTTATAGACTCCGAAACGGATGAACAGATTTTCTTTAAAATTTATAGAACTTTAGTTTATAAGTCTGGGAATGATCTTAGTTAAGTTTTGTCTCAGAATACCCCGATAATTACCGATAATCGAAAACGTTATTTTAATTTATCTATTATCAGTAAAGCCATTTTTCCATACCGTCGCTTAGCAGAAATGATAGAATAACGGGCCGTGTAAATTCTAGTGTTGGTAAGTTGATAGCGTGTTTTTTTGTTTATTTTTTGTGATTTTTTTTTTGTTTTTTTTTTTTGCATAACGTGGTCTGTAGGTTCAAACCCCGCACGTAAATTTTTAAAATTTTATTTTTCATTAACTTTAAAGAATTTTATAAGACTTGAAAATGTACGTGTTTCTTCTTTACGTGTTTTACTTGTTTGCTTTTTTTCTCTTTTTTTTTTTGTTTGACGCGGTTTGTAGGTTAAAACCCCACACGCAAATTTCTTAATATTTTTTTTTCCTTTTAATAGGAAATAATTTTATAAAAGAAACAGTAGGTTCTCTAGAATGCAATATAGGATAACATATATTTTGGACTAAGTTACTGCATGGAGGCATGTGAAGCTTCCTCCCTGCTAATATACATATATATATATATATATATATATATATATATATATATATACTAGCTGTACCCGGCCACGCGTTGCTGTGGCTCAGTTTGTTAAAATGAAACACATGTGAAAGTAGAGAAAAGTTTGATTCTTTTTTCAAGAGAATGTAAAAATTATTTTTTTTAACAGATGTTAAGAAAATAAACAGAAAAATACTTCCATCATTAATTATGCAAAAAAATAAATAAAATGTTGATTTAGTGTTTCAATATGCTTATAAATTACGATAAAACTTGCTGAGTATGCACTGTTTACGGTTGTTGTAAAAATGGAACGGAAACTTAAATTTCGCTTCATTTTAATCTTTCTTAATTTTTTAATTGTGCCCCCCCAAACGAATATAATCAAAACAGTAACATTCAACAATTGTACTTTATGTTTATAAAACACAAAATGGGTGTTTGTATTACTGTACACATAGATTCGAAAAAGTTGTCAAAAAACAAATATATAACAAATAAATGTTATCAAAGGCAAGATAAGTTACTTTTCTGGCAAACTGGATATATTTTTTGTGTTTTTATTCAATGTAACATATTTATTCAGCTCGAAAAACATACAGTGTTTATCGATGTATTCGAAAATTCAAGATGGCGTCTCACACCCTCTTTAATACCGTAAGTATTGAAAAAGGTGTTATAAATAAAAAAAACTATACAAAATACTATAAAAAACCCGCCGAATATATGTCAACCTATGTCACGGTAACATATATTGAGCGAGTTTTTAACAGTATTTTATCCATTTTTTTATTTATAACATCTTTTCCCACACTTACCGTGTTAAAGAGAGAATCAGGCGCCATCTTGAATGTTCCAATACATCAGTAAACACTGTATGGTTTTCGAGCTGAATAAACATGTTACATTGAATAAAAACACGAAAAATATATCCAGTTTGGTAGAAAAGTAACTTATCTTGCCTTTGATAACATTTATTTGTTATATATTTCTTTTTGGACAACTTTTTCGAATCTATGTGTACAGTAATACAAACCCCACAAAATATTTATTAAAAAAAAATTTTTTTTTTTTTTAAAGTTAATAACGAAAGGGAAATAATTCCATTTTTAAACGAAAACGTCAGTTTACCTAACTTACTGTATTAATGCTATTTTTTTAAGCAAGAAAAAAAAAAAGGTAAATATCCAGATACGCTACTACAGAACACCGACCACTCTAATTTGTTTTTTTATAGGTAATTGAGGTCGCTGACAACGAATCTGATAGTCAAACTTGGGGCAAATTTACCGTTTGCATGGTATTTACCCCTGAACCCACGAACTTCTTTCCACCATTTTGCAGCATCCGTTTATGCTCCGCGCATGCACGCTGTAGCATAAACGACGGATTCACCAAGCAAACTATGTTGGGAGGAGGGGATTTTTTTTCCAGGACATAGAATTTTATAATTTTCAAAAATACATTATAGCGCTTTTTGGGTGGAAAATTTAAAATTAGCTGAAAAAGAAATAAAATAAGAAAAGGAAAGCACACCAAGTTGGAGTAGGGGGGGTAATTTATCTGGGGTTTTTTTTTTACCTGGAACATCGAATTTTCAAATTTTCCGTAAGTAACGCACCGACATTTACCAATTAGAACACCATTTAACATTGCGGGGGGGCCGGATGTGATGTTGGCGCGCGCGCGCCCCAACATCACATCCCCCCCAAACAAATTAGAGTGGTCGGTGTTCTGTAGTAGCGTATCTGGATATTTACCAAAAAAAAATATTTAGGTTTGGTTCACCCTAAATAATTTAGGTGACTGAAATAGGAATCTAATTGAATCTTTAATTTCCTGAATAGTATCCGATAATTCATTTTTCTTCGAGTTATATCGAATACATTAATACGGACTTTAGGGGCTTTTTTCGTAATGTTACTGTAAAAATTATTTTTTATTGTTACAAATTACGATGCTTTAAAAAAAGCAAAAATAAATTCTTGCGTTTTTTATTTACTACTGAAAACCATAACTTTAGTAAAGGTATTTTTTGTTTAAACAAAATAAAACATTTTCACCAAGAGTTAAGTAAAAATAATTCGTTCATTATATTCTGCGATCATTATTTGAAAAATACTGCAATTTTCATTAAAATTCGTTAATTTCCTGATTGTTGGTGAATTTTTAAGTAAAGGGAGAAATCAAAATGTGTATACACTTTGAGCGTCGGCATTCATTTTGCGACCTCGTGTGGTTAATTTAAATTAAAGTTCAATCACATGGTTACATTATCAATAAACCCATTGAAAATTTACCGATATTGTAAACACATTCTGTTTACATTAAACCTGTGGTGTTTTTTAGTGATGCAATATTGTCAACTGAGATTTAAAAAAAAAACCCGCGCGATCAAGAGAAAGGAATGTCCAGAAAATCGCTAGCCAGTTTGGCAGAAAAGTAACTTATCTTGCCTTTGATAACATTTATTTGTTATATATTTGTTTTTTGACAACTTTTTCGAATCTATGTGTACAGTAATACAAACCCCTTCGGGGAGATTGGAATGCCCCCCCACTTAAAATGTGCTTGGAAAAATCGATTTTATAGTGAGATTTAAGAATGGTTAGTCGAAAAAAAGGTGAAACAAAGGCAATAAATGCTACTTTTTTTTACTTACATGAATGAGTTTATTTTATGTTTTAAAGTATTTTCAAGCAATCTAATGCGAGTGTCTGGGTGCCAAATACCTCCAGATTTTCTAGAATTTCCCGCTAGATTGTAAACGAAATCTCCAGATCTAGCAGGAAAACCGCTAAATTGTAACACTGGTCACGTGACAGGAAGCGGTAATAAATAAATGTCCCTAAATAAAAAAATGGCCTCTCGGTACAAAGCAATCCAGCTATTTATCATAGAAAAATTAAGTATAATGTTATAATTAAAAAGAAATATATAAAAACACACATGGATATAGTAAACATATTATACCAAAACGTGGAAGCCATCCGTCCAATGGTTTTTTAGACAATTAACTCCGAACGAACCAACATTTACATTTATATATATATATATATATATATATATATATATATATATATATATATATGTGTGTGTGTGTGTGGGGGGGTATTTATTTGTTTTTGTTAGCAATGCTTTTTGAATGAATTCAATTATTTATACGAAAATGCATTTTTACCTAAATGCGAGTTGGGAATAATTTTCTCTTTGACCGATTTGGTACCGCCTAAATGGGCATATATATTATTTTTTTAAATATAATTATCCATTGACACGTGTTTTGTCGTTTACGACTCATCAGAATGGTTGAATCTAGCGAGATTCGAAATCAGGACCCCATGATAAGAAGCCTAAGCCTCTACCACGCGGCTAACCTTGCACGACTACTACATGTATCGCGTTTTTATGTTTATAGCCACGTGGTAGAGGTTATGCTTCTCTTTTTTTTTACACAGTGATCACCACTTATCAAGGCCCGGAAGCCACTCAGGGATAAGGGTTATTGCAAGTACATTACGTTAGTGTGGAGATTTGATGAAATGATTACTTAAGGGGGCGGTTCATTAGGTATTTGTTAACATTGGACTTGAAGACATCCAGGTTGTAGTCCGGTGGGAAGCAGGCAGACGGAACAGAGTTCCACAGGCGTGCAGTTCTAAGAAAGAAGCTTTTTTCATGGAATCCGCGTTTTGATTTAGGCACAGATATAGAGTGGGGGAAATTTTTCACAGTGGATTCAGCTAGACAGGTGTTTTTCGTGAAAGATTGGCGAGGGGGGATCAGAGATTGGAGTTCAGAGGAGCACCTGCCATGGAAATAACCATAAAACGATAAAACAAACCTGATTTCGAACCTTGCTAGATTCAGTCACTTCGATAAGTCGTAGACGACTAAACACGTGTCAGGGTATAATTATATTTAAAATATATATATATAAATATATATATATATATATATATATATATATATATATATATATATATATATATATATCGTTCTCTTTTCATCTATATCTCGCTGAATCTATTTCTCTCTATCAATCAATATCTTTTGGTCCTTTTTAACTCTAGTCCTTCGAACGAATGTTAGAATATGTGTACATGCATGTGGGGAAATGACTATTATTTTCAAAGCATAAAAAGAAAGTAGAATGCTTTTAGTCAAAATCGGAAAAAAATGGATGATAATATAAAGAGAACACACAAATATTGCAAAAAGAAGCAAATAGCTTTAGCTTATATGAGGAAGCGAGAAGAATGGTGACATTCGTATGATGCTGTTAAAGATGAAGAAAAAGATGTTTTGTAATCAATATAAAAATATATTATAAAGCTAGAAATAAGTGATGTACATTTTTGTAGATTATATGAAGCATTAAACATACACGACCATTACTTACTTAAGATGAAATTTAAAAAATATTCAATAATACATGAAAAGTCAGTATTTGAGGGGTTTTTTTTCTATAATATATAAGCTCATTACATACAAACAATTTTAAACATTAAAACAGTGCATGGGCAATAATAAATAGTGTTGGGACGATTAATCGGAATCGGAATCGGGAATCGAAAACATCGGAGTTTTTTGGGGTATCGGAATCCAAAAAATTTGCGACTATTTTCCGTTTCCAAAACCAGTTCCTTAAATTATCTTTTTTATTTGATTTTAGTTTAAGAAACATCTTTCACTGCCTGTACTAATAATAAAATAATAAATATTTAGTTATTTAAACTTCCAGTACGACTAAAATCTCTAGACCACCCCCGCACAAGTGTGTTTTTACGTTTGGGAAAATATAGGGACATTTAAGATGTGTTTTTACAGCAATCGGGACAAAATAACATTTTTATAGTTAAATATTTAGAGATTTATAAAGAATCGGAATCTGAATCAGTAATTGTATTGGAATCAGCAAAAATATCGGAATCGTCCCATCACTAATAATGAATTAACAAAACATGAAAACTTAAATATAAATAATGACATAAATAATTGTAAACGTAAAAAAGAAATAAGATTTTGATAATATAAAATCTCTTTCCAGACACATTTCCATAAAAAAAAAAAAAAGATTTTAATACAAATATTGAAGTAGGGACAAGGGGACACACTGGAGGATTCTATTTTAGGATTTCTTCAGTAAACAGCTATTTTTTTACCCTCACCATCAGTTAAGCAAATATTTATGTAATTAAAGTATGTATTTATGTATATTTACGTAAGATTTGTGTACGTAAACATCATTACCATTAGTTATATTATTCAAAATTTTATAGCAACATGATCTTTTATCTTTTATATAAATAAGCAGTAGATGTATGTGTCTCTGTGTGAACATATTTAACCGATAAACTATTAAACTACTGCTCACATAACGCTGAAATTAACTGAAGACAGTAATCATACACCAAGGATGGTTTATAACGAGTAAAATCTTTGTTTGGATGGATGAATAACGCGTACAGAAATATGTCGACAAGTTGATATGCAAAATTTTCATTTTGACTTACCGACACAGTTGTATTACTTTTGCGCATGCGCAAATTTATCCATCATCATCATCATCACCATCGTCATCATCAAATGGTGCCCTGCATGGTACAGACATTGACGGCTATGACTTTCCATCTATTTCTCTTTTTTTTTTTTTTTTTTTTTACACAGTGATCACACTTATCAAGGCCCGGAAGCCACTCAGGGATAAGGGTTATTGCAAGTACATTACGTTAGTGAGGAGATTTGCTGATATATTTACTTAAGGGGGCGGTTCATTAGGAATTTGTTAACATTGGACTTCTCAAGAAATAATATAAATTCAGTGTTGCCCATCATTTCTGGTGTTGCCCAGGTGTTCAAACTGTCAGCGTATGTATTTCGCTGTCGTCCTCTACTTCTTCAACCCATGATCTTTTCCGTCAAACTAATCTGTTCTGTTCCACCTTTTCTGTAGACATGGCCCATGAACCACATTTGTCTTTTTCGTACTTTTCTTGTAAAAGACCTTTCTGTGTTTGTTTAAAGAAGATAGTCTCATAATTTATGTGAAGATTGGCTCTTATAAACCTGCGTCAACGGGCGGCGCGTCACAGGCCTGAAAGTTCTTATTATTCCATAGAGCTGACTTCAATACATACCTTTAGTCATATTAGTTATGAGTAGGGCTAGAACTACAGAATATTCTTATTGTTTTGACTCTCGAGTATATATCTATTGATATCTTATATGTTTTATATAGCGTGATGTTGTTCTCAGTTGATTAGCTGTGCCTGTGTCGGATATATACGTGAGAGTCCAAATAATGATAAGAATACTCTGTTGTCCAAACGCTAGTTACGAGTCTGGTGAATTATGACTCTAGATACTTAAATTTGTTTTAAATTGTTTTTCATTATTGGTTTTTTACTGAGTTATCACTTATCAAGATCAAAAAGCCACTTAAGGATAAGGGTTAATGTGATAATTGAATTTATGGATGAATTATGAAAAATATTAGGATTAGAGGATTGAAAGTGCTAGATAGAATGAACAAAGTTTGACTACTCATATGACAAGTGTTTCTTGATATTAGATTTCAAGACAACCATGTTGCAGCCTGAAGAAAAGTAAATATGTTAAAGATAATGGGAATTCTAAGTTTCTTCTTTTACTCTGAACAAAGAGCAAATGATTCTCGTGATAAAAAAAGAGACTTTCAACTGGATTTTGGTATTTAAAGTCGAACGATTTTGTCGGCAGGTGAGTTGAGAGGCGGGTAAAATTTTAAGCTTACTTCACAATTTATAGGCTAGAAATATAGAGAACATAGGCGTGATGGTGGCTAAGTGATTAACGACACGAACTGAAACATTGAGTGTGCCAAGTTCGAATTCAGTTCACTTTCATTAAAACCCACACTTGATCTTGTGTCCAACCTTCGGGAAAGAAAGTAAATAAAATGAATATAAAGAACGGTTTATGTTTCGGTTTTATTGCGCCCTACGAGGTTGTCTCATTATGCCCCGACTATGGTTTAAATTGGGACACAATTCGAAATTTTTCAAAAAACGGTGTTTTCTCATTTGACATGTAGCATTTTTCTGTTTCTTAATATTAAAGAATAAGATAAAAAAAAAAAATACCGCTATTCTGCAATATGGACCTTTAGTTCTCTCTCACTGCAAGAACTTAGACATTATGGTCGGAAAGTGGGATTGAAAAAACGCCCCGGAAGAAAGGCACTCTGACCTGCAACAAGTGCCTGGGCAGCCCCGTCGGCATTCCCGGTAAAAAGACCTCAGGCGATCAGATATACACTAACCCTTTTTCAAAAAGAGAAGACAAGGCCTGGGAGAATGGATTCCTAGAACTGTACAGAACTAACTTCCCACCGCAGATCATTACAGGAATGGTTTAATCTCTGTTGATTTTGGGAGCTGAGGATAAAAATCCCTCTTTCTTATTTC
Organism: Euprymna scolopes; assembly: GCF_053919585.1. Lineage (NCBI taxonomy): Eukaryota > Metazoa > Mollusca > Cephalopoda > Sepiida > Sepiolidae > Euprymna > Euprymna scolopes. The sequence continues at coordinate 81,515,828 of NC_136482.1, forward strand.
TTTTGTTTAAGGTTGAAAAAAAGAAAGAAAAATGTCCCAATTACCCCCACTCTCTCCTACTTTCTCATTTTTCAGATTTGACTCAACGGGCGTGTTGTGATATCCGAGAAATTGAGAGGTTTGTCATATTCTGGCCATTCTGATGCACCACAAGTCAAGATGTAATTACAGTACATAATATATATATATATATATATATATATATATATATATATATATATATATATATATATATATATATATATATATATATATAAAGTAGAAGGTTAGTTCTCTTATTATTTATACCTTATATGTATATTGGAGATGCGGTTTGTATCCCGTTGATAGGAAAGACAAATACCAACCTATTCAAGTAATACGAACGAAGATAAAAATATTTTTATTTACTTTTTTTTATATGTAAGCAATTAGTTTTTTGTTTGTTTGTTCGTTTGTTTTTTTTTTTTTTTGTTTTTTTTAGCTGAGTCAGAGAAATTTGGATGCAATTTACAGCTGGTAGTATTCTTCATTCGGATTTTCTAGGAAATCGGAGCTTCTCGATAGTTTACTTCAAGCATCTATGGATGTTTATAAATCTATAGCACTTCTTTTTATGAATGCTAAAGCTATCTAAACATGCATCGTCCTTATCTTCTAACAATCAGCGAGCAGGATCTCGCAGACAGATGTTTTGGTCAATCCAATTATTTCAAGATTAGCATTGATGTCATTAAAATCGAAACAATGATTCAATCTGTTATTTGGGGTGCAGCAGCCCTTCGCATCTCCTTCTTTCACAAGGTGCAAACACGAATTTATAACGTAATAACTCCTACACTATCTGCTAAGCTCCACCCTCTCTCGCGCAACTGCAGTGTTTTATCCCTGTGATTTTTTACAAGTACTTCCCGGAATGTTCATCGATCAGCTTACTTGTACCCTCTCAACATAAATACTTCCGATCAACAGCAAAATTCTACCCCTTTATTTTAAAGGTTCCTAAATACCGGAATATTGTCTACTCCTTCTTCGGACCACTAGCTTTTGGAATTCCTTCATTGCTCCCTGTTTTCCCCAACCGTATGAGACATATAAACATATTGTTTCACAACTCCTAACCCAAGTTGCCCCATATAAATCTGACTCTTATCCCAGTAGCCCCTTACGCTTCAGTAGCAATGTGCCTAATTTGGGGCTAACTACAATATACATTGACTCTTCTCTCCAAAGTCTTAAGACTTTGGGGTCAGTACACGTCTTTCATCCTTACCCAATCACGCAATAAAATTGATTTAGTTGCTATAATGATCAGAATAATCTGTTAATCCTTTCGCCTTTTCCTTCTTTTGCTTTTATAGAGTTCAAAATAAACTTCGTAGCCTCGTAGGGGATGTCCTTTTCTCTTCTCTGTAACCTCTTTCTCACAGAAGAGATGTTGCGAGTTTGTCTCTGCTTTATCGTTATTTTCATGGCAAGTGCTCGGCTGAGCTCTAATCTATGGTCCCCCTCGCCAAACTTTCACAAAAAACACCCGTCTAGCAGAAAACACTATCACTAATTTTCCCCATTCTTTATCTGTGCCTAAACCTAAACGTAGATTCCATGAGCAAAGCTTCTTTCTTAGAATTGCACGCCTGTGAGATTGTCTTCCTTTTTCCTGCTTTCCGGCTGACTACAATATGGTTGTGTTCAAGTCTAACGTAAACAAGTTTCTGATGAGCCGTTCCATATAAGTTTACAAATTTACCGAATTTTCATTAATAACGATTACTATATTGTCCAATTTCTACTGTACACTCTTTAACCCTTATTCTCAAGTGGCCTCTCGGTCTTGATAAGTATTGATGCCTATGTAAAAAAGAGAAGTTCTTTGGCCATCCTTTAACTTCCACAAAAGCAACAAGTATCTGACCCCAACTCAGTTCAGTTTACGACCACGCTGTCTTTTTCTACTAAACTGTATCTAACCTTAGAAGAATACTTCTACCACTACCAACAATCAATCAATCAATTTTATTCGCTTAAAGTCTATTTAGCGCTAAAATAATTTTTGCACAAATCACTTTTCTCCTAGAACTTCGTCCTTTCTTTTATTGTATGAGAAAATTTAGGAAACAAATATTCAAATTATTATATTTTTTGGTATTTTTTACTCATATTGACTCCAACCAAAAGAAATAGCTACTGAGGCATAAGCTACTGTGAATTAAGGATCATGCCTATAAGGACACACTAAGTAGGGAGTTGAGCAGTACATTTAAATTTTTCATGTTAGTACAGTTGGAAAAGCAGGATAAAGAGAGGGTATTCCAGATATTTCGGAGGAAGAAACTTTTAGAATAGAAAGTTATCCGGCATTGGGATTTCTGCCATTGCTTTGGATATGCATACATTCGTTTTTACCTCATGTCTATTATATACCCATCTCAGATACAATTTTATCAGGTAAGTTGTTTATGAATATCAGGAATAATATTAGCACCGACCCCTAAGACCCCCTACATTAATATCATGTTGTTTGGATGTGCAGCCATCGAGGATAATTTAGATTTTTCTCGTGTCTAAATAAGGATCTCATTATGTTAAGAAATCGTCCAGAAATACCATATGGCTTAATTTTCGTGGAATTCCCTTGATGCCAGACCTTTGAAAAGGTCTGGCATTAAGGGATACCGCCATAGCTTCTCCTGTCTTATCCAGTGCATGGTATATCCCTTTAAAGATTAGCGTTAAAATATCCGCAGTTGAACTGACTTGCCTAAATGCATACTGTTGGTCAGAAAGACGTTTAGCGTTTACGAGGTTGTGAACTAGCGCTTGATTGTTTAACGGTTTAAAGATTTTAACGGGGAGACTGGTGAGGCAATAATTAGGTGAGTCAGTTCTTTCGCCAGAACTCTTGAATACTGGTATCATAGACACAATTTTCCAGCTATCAAGGAAGCAAGACTCGGAAAAACATTTGTTGAATAGTTTGGAAATAACAGGAACTAATTCAACGGAGTATTTTCTTTATTAATATAACAGGTATAGATCAGACTCAAACACTTTGGAGGTGTTTAGGTGTTTTATGATATTAAAGATATGAGAAGGAGTAATTCTCAGATCTAGAAATTGCGAGTTCCTCATTTCTGCGACTCAATATGTTTTCTGATTATTTTGGTGTGTAAGATAAATTGTTCTTACCTCTAATTTAGCTATCTACTAAGAAATGTTATTTGGGTATTTCAGGTTACCATGTGGAATATGATGTTTTTCCGTCCTCTGATTATGGTATTTGCCCCGCCTTACGGTGTTATTGATAATGTTATTGATTTATATACAGGTGTATTATATACTGTACCGTATTTTGTTACAAATTTTTAATGCCGAATCTCGGGCTTCTATTGTAATATGGTGTCGTGGATATAGTGAAAAAATACATTGTACTGGTTCTCATTTTTCTCGAGTAACGTCAGATTTTCAAGATAGTTTTACAATAATTTTAGTGATTTTCAGTCAATAACTGTTCTTTAAGAAAGTTTTATGCAACTCATGTTTGCTAGAGCAAGTAAACACGAGGCTTAATGATATGTATGCCTATATGGTTGTAGTGTGAATATGTGTGTGTTAGGACGAGACAATGTGCCATTGTGTATTTATGAGTCTATATTTGTTCTGTAATGTGTGTGTGTGTGCGTGTGTGTGCGCGCACGCGCGTGTGTGTGTAAATGAGTAAAGTGGTCATCTGCATCTACGGCTTTTGTTAGCATGTGTGTGCATGTGTGAGTTTATGAAATCTGTGCGTATGTCTGAATGTTCCTTTCGACTGGACTAGATCTGTACTTTTGTTAGTATATCGAGAATATGTGCACGACATCAAGAACACTGTACGGATTTCTGAGCATTCTTTTCACTTTCCTTTGGCCAAAAGACGTCGCAGGAGAGAGAGCATACTTTCTGATCTTCTTCTGATATTCGCTGAACTGGATATATCTCTTGTATGGCGTTTGGCCTTTTTTCCACGCTAGTTAAGAACTCTGTGGTTTAAAATAAACGGGAATCATTCTCATTAGTCAAAAATTATGTGCTGGCGACCAGACGTGAAATTCATATTTATTTGATGATGTAAAGAAAAAAGGGTAACTAAATGAATGAAGAAAGAAAGAGAGTGACTACACAAGCCATAACATTTTCGTTCGTCTGTAGTGCATTTTTACTTCAACACATTCAGACGTCCGTTCGATTTAACGCTGAAAACCGAATAGGCAAAACTGACCTCGCTTCTCTGCTACGTTGATTTCCTACCATGTCACAACTTCCTGTACAATGAAAAATTCGTTTTTCTTATTTAATCTAAATTTAAGTGGCATTTTCCTATTTAATACTACTTTATGCAACAAATTCAATATCGCTACATCCCTATTATGGCTTCAACTTATAAATTAAATAGGTTTGGGATGTTCGCCCTGTTCATTTTTCGCTGTTGTTTTGGAATCAAACGGATTATAACATGAAATAGTTTACCGAGTATTTGTTGTAGCATTACAGGACGGTGATAATCAAGACAAACACAATGGTATAGTTAGTCAAAAGTGCATTAACCAAAGTGTGTTACAGAAACACACGCCATTATTCTAGAAATCATAACTGCCACGAATCGCTGCTATTTAATTCCTTCTCATCGTAAAATGATGTGACACGAGGTCGGAAAGTTGGGTGAGTCAAGCCAATGACTCTAAAAGAGGAGCACTCTGGCCATTTAAAAATTGCATGATGAGCCCCGTCAGCATTCCCCAATCGGGGTGCCTCGGGTAATAAACAATAAATTTACTCTGCCCGAAGAGTGAGGGGGGGTCAAGGCCTGGAAGGATAAACCTTCTAAGACTACCTAGAACGAATGCTTCAGCCTGACAAAAAAAGGGCCGCTGAAATGGCCCAGTTTCCAGATTTATTGTCGAGGTCGGAACCTCAACTGGCATACACGCACGCGCCAATCCCGTCATTAAATGAATAGCGCGAGGCACTATCGCCGATGTGTTAAATATAACTATATTTATGGTTTCTGAGTAAGTCCATTATTCGTTAAATAAGTATATACTCATAACATTATTCAACTTTAAGGGACTCCATTGCTTCATCACAACATATATATAAGCATTTTCAATTCTTTTCTATAAAACAGCATGCTCAACATAAAGCCTTTTTGAGAGAGTAATACTTTTTTTCATCACAAAGATTCAACAATAATAATAATCCTGCGTGCATATTGGAATAACTGAAATAACCGTTGCGTGGGAGTGAAGAGTTGTTTTAGATAAACAATATCAGATAATACGTGTGGTGAAATTAAGGTTGTGAAGACACAAAATCAATATTTCAAGCCTGCAATCCATCGTTGATTTTTTTTTTAATTTGTACGTTTGTTCGTTTGTTTCAGTGTCTTTATTTCGCATGCGCAGTTTGTTTTAATTAAGATGTATGTGTGGTTTGTTTGATTTTGACTTCCGTTTTAATCATTTCGGAAATGCGACTTGCTATTTATTGCTCTAGAACCTGACTTCTCTCATGTGCATACTAATTACCAACAACTGAAATAGAAAGTTTGAAAAGAAGAGGTTGCTTAAAGGGTGCAATGGATCGGGTGAAAACTATGAAATCGCACTCATACCGTTGAAAAATTATATACCCATAATGTCCGGTCTGGTTATGTTTATAGCCTGAATTATGATGTAGATGATTAAAAAATATTTTTTTATTGTTAATTTTAGGTGGCTGCATACTGAATGTAAGCAATAGACAGTTCAATATGGAGGTATCTGGCATCTACCCAGATTCTGAAACTTCTTTCTTAGAGTTGCACGCCTGTGGAACTCTCTTCCGTTTGTTCGCTTTTCAGCTAACTACAATTTAGTCGTCTTCAAGTTCAACGTAAACAAATTCTTGATGAGTCATCCCCTTAAGTAATCCAATTTACTAAATTTCTACAACTAATGATTACTACGATATTATCCCATTGATTACTTTACACTCATTAAACTTCATCATCGAGGGACCTCCAGCCCTTGATAAGTTGTGACTCCTATGTAAAAATTAAAAGAAAAAAGTTAAGATGTACATAATTCTAATCACACTACGTTAGTACGTTCACATATTCCTTTATTTCTTCATTTTATATCACGGTTTTATTAGTGGTGGGCGTCGACGATTTGCTACGAACAAGAGTATGCCGGATGAGTTAGAAGTAGGAGAAATATTGGGGTAGAGGTAAGTGAGATGAAGAGGGCGAGAAAAACGAGCTCATGTTATTAACAATTTTAAAACAAATAATTCCCTTCGTTGAAATCTTTAAAACATGTAACGCCATCTCATTAACAGCTTTCTAAATTATTATTATTATTATTATTATTATTATTATTATTATTATCATTATCATTATCATTATTATTATTATTATTATTATTATTATTATTATTATTATACTACTACTGCATTCATCAGGAGTTCTCATACAGGTCATCATTATAGATTACACACTTACCTGTAGTGTTCCCTGGAGTCTGGATGATAACAGGTCTCGCTAGATTTTCAGTAATGCTCACCTCTTTCGACAACTTTTGCAATTAAATTTGCGTCATCGCAACAATCGCTTACCGTTGATTTCTCGCTGAGATCGATCAGTGATCTTCACTAGAATTTGGGTGGCAATAAACCTCCTCAACGTCCCAGTCCACTCCGCACTAATCCACTGGAGGTCTGGTAAGTGCTTTTACACTCCTCGGTCTTTCCATCCTCCTTGACCCTTTGATATTTTAGGGGTGGGTGAGGGGGAGAGGATTATGAGCAGGGTGAAGGTAATGGAGATGGGAAGGTGAGGGAGATGAGAGGGGAAGAGAGATGATAGGGGAAAAGAGATGAGCGGAGAGGGAGATAAGAAGGGGTTAGGGATGAGAAGGGAGGGAGATAGGAAGGGGAGGGGAGTAGTCAGTCTACAACTTCGTAGACTCAGATTTCTTGATTTGATTTTTGTTTTATTTCTCTTGCATTTTCTATATGCTCAGTTGGCGATTGTCATTCTTGTAGATTAAGTTCCGCATCTGAGGATTTTCTTTCAGATTTCTGCTGTTTTCAACATTACTATCCGTTGCATAATTTGAGCCTTCCCCTTGATTCCAATTTCTCCTAGTCTTGTTTCCAAGTCCTTTGTATTACGTCGATTTTCTTCAGGTTCCATATTCATTTTAGTTCTTTGGCAAGTTTTGCATATTTGTTTCGCTTTTCTGTCTTTTTGCTCGTCACCCTGTGGTCTGCTGAGACGGCAAAATCTGACAGGTCCTTTTTTTCTTGTGGATTATTATGACGTCTGGTCTTCTGACTTGGATTAGTTTATCTGTCTGTATCTCCATATCCCAAAGTATTTTGTGGTTTTCATTTTCTTGTTGAGTTTCCGGCTGGTGTTTGAACCATTTGTCTGTGTGTTCAAGATGCGTAACTCCCAATGCACTGCTTTCCGCATGCGGTCGCGTGTGTCCTTGTATTTTTTTTTTTTTTTTTTTGTAGCTAATTTACTGCATTCGCTTATTATATGGATTATCGTTTCTTCTTTTTTTCACAAAGTCTACATTTACTGTTTTCATGTGTTTTTATCTATTTTAGCTTTTATGTAGCTCGTTTTAATCGCGTTGTCCTGTGCAGGTGTCAGTAGAGATTCTGTTTCTCTGTTCATGTGTCCTTTCCTTAGTCACGTCTAGGTGTTTATGTGATTATCTTCTTTTGTCATGCTTATGAATCGCCCATGTAGTGATTTTTCTTCCTTCTTTTTTTCTTGTCTTTTTTTTCTTTGGTTTCTTCATATCGTATTGTTCTTCTTGACGGTGTTTCTGACTACGGTGATAAGTCTTTTTCTGCTCATGTACTTTTCCAAGTCTTTTTTGTGCTTTTTACGCATTTTCTACATTATTAGTCCTTTTCCTCCTTTGTTCCTTTTCATTTTCAGGATTGTGTTTTGAGTGTAATGCATTGTGCATCATCATTAATTTCCTAGTCCTCTGATCAAGATGCCTAAGTTCCTCTTTTGTCTAGCCTATGAATTGTCCAGAATACTTTATTAGCGATACTGCACAGGTGTTTATTCCTTTAATTAGATTTCTACTGTATATCTGTTTCTACGAGTGTTCTAGTTCTTCTCAAGTACTCTTTTCCAATCTTATCTTTCATTTCTGTAGATTTGATAGTGTTTGCTTCCAGCACACATAAATATTTGTAAGTGCCATCTTCTCTAAGCGCCCTTATCTCCTCTTGATTATGCAGTTTTGATATGTCTATTTTTCCCCTTTTCATCGCCATTAGTTCACACTTTTCCATCCCAAATTCCATTTCAATGTCCTGCCTGAATATTCTGGTTGTGTTTATCAACTTTTCAAGATTATTTTTGTTTTTTTACAAGGCTATCCATATACAAAGTGTCCAAAAAGTCAATGAAGGGTTTTGAACTTATATAGATTTCTTATTTTTGATGAATAAACCTAGAACCCCATCCTCCTACGTAGACCCCTACTACCATATCTCCTTCTCCAACATCAGGGGTCTACGTTCTAACCTTCCAGAGGTTGAAACCCAATTACAGGAGACAAAACCTGACATATTCTTTCTAAGCAAAACTGGAATAGGGCCGACCATCTCCCTAGATGAGTTCATAATTAAAGGATACTCTAACCTAACATCTAAATCTGACCCCCCAAGATCGCCACGAGCATGGAATATGTGCCTACATTAAAGATGGCTTCCCATGTGGTAGGAATATCTCCAGAGAAGACCCTAATCTACCTTATATGTGCTTCCGGGTTGCACTTGCTTACACCACCGCATTTATATTTGCCCTCTATCGCCCCACAACAGTGGAGTATTTTTAAGAGTATATCAGGAAAAATTGACCACATCCTGTCTGCTCATCCCTCGGCAAACATTCACATTTGCGGTGACTTAAATGTCCATAATGTGGAATGGCTGACCCACTCAAATAAGACTGATGAGGAGGGGAGGTTCTGTCATGATTTTGCCATTGCCTATGACCTCACTCAGATTGTCTGCGAGCCCACCCGTGTGCCCGATCACTTTTTCCATAGCTACCAACGTAATAGATGCACTGAAACTAAAGCTGCTTTCAGAACCGCCAGTGACCATTGTAAAAGAGTAATAAAAAAATTCAAGAGAACTATATGCGCAATCCGTTAAGTCCAAAGTAGCTGAGCAGCGGCTTGGTTCCCACCAGTTCTGGCAAATAGCAAATAGGATCTTGAACAGAAACGTACGCTCTATCCCAACCATTATCAATGGACCAGAGGTCATCTCGACAAAATCCGACAAGGCCAAACTATTTGCCAAAAACTTTGCGGCAAATTAAACCCTGTGTGACGAAGGCCATCAACTTCCCATATTCCCTCCTATAACAGACAACACGCTATCCAACATATAAATATCTGTGCGTGAGGTCGCAAAGCTAATCAAGAACCTTGACTCCAGTAAAGCAACTGTTCCCGACAGTATTCTAATTATAGTGTTAAAAAAATTACAACCAGAACTTGCCCCCATACTTTCCAAACTGTTTAAGCGTTGCCTTAAGGAGAAGTGCTTTCCAACACCCTGGAAAACCTCATCAGTATGCCCTGTATTTAAGAATTCAGGTGATAAGTCATCCCTTTCTCAGTACAGACCAATAAGTCTTCTGTGTGTCATGAGTAAGTTGCTGGAATCCACAATAAATAGAGAAGTAGTCAACCACCTCAGCAGAAATAACCTTCTTAGCGACATGCAATATGGTTTCCGCTCTGCTAGATCTACAGCAGATGTGCTAACGGTTATATCTCATAGGATTAGCGAATCTCTCGGCAAAGGCCTCATTTCTAGGGCAATTGCTCTCGATATATCAAAAGCCTTCGATAAGGTTTGGCATAAAGGCCTACTAGACAAGATTTCTAGCTACGGTATAACTGGAAATGTTTTCTTTATCATTAATCATTTCTATCTGATAGGCTCATAAGAGTAGTGGTTGATGGGCAGATATCAGAGGCCCACAGTATTAATGCTGGAGTCCCTCAGGGGTCCATACTGGGCCCAACTCTCTTCCTGATCTACATCAATGATCTCCCAAAACACATACTAAAATCTTTCGTTGACATCTATGCTGATGACACGACCATCTATGCTGATGACACGACCATCTATGGCAACACATCAAAGGCTGTAAATGATGATGTTCTCTCTAATTCTCTCTCCTCTGATCTTGAGCGCGTGGTACAGTGGGGAAAGAGGTGGCTGGTTACCTTTAATGCATCTAAGACCAAGCTCCTATCTCTACATCATAAACGCTCTGATCCCCATCTGGCATCAATTGAAATGGATGGCTATCGTCTAAGGAAGGCCCCAGGATTTGATAAGCTCCTGGGTTTGACCTTTACACCTGATCTTAAATGGAACACATACATCAAGTCTGTGGCCAAGGTCGCTGGGAAAATGGTGGGATCCTTCTACCGCTCCAGAAGATATCTCACTAATGATGCAATTCTCTATCTATATAAGAGCCAAGTACGTCCAAAGGTGGAGTACTGCTGCCACATCTGGGCGGGGGCTGCAAAAAAGAGCCTATCCTGCCTTGACGGAGTACAAAATAGACTCCGTGGCTTGGTGGGGGATGCCCTTTTCTCTACCCTGCAACCTCTTTCCCACAGAAGAGACGTAGCGAGCCTGTCATTGTTCTATCGTTATTTCTATGGCAGGTGCTCGTCTGAGCTCCATTCTCTGGTCCCCCCTCGCCAATCTTTCTCAAAAAACACCCGACTAGCTGAAACCATCGTCAATAATTTTCCCCACTCCCTATTTGTGCCTAAATCAAAACGTAGATACCATGAACAAAGCTTCTTTCTTAGAACTGCACGCCTGTGGAACTCTGTTCCGCTTGCCTGTTTCCATCCCGACTTCAACCTGGATGTCTTCAAGTCCAACACAAACAAATTCCTGATGAACCGCCCCCCCTAAATAATGACACCTTACCAATTCTCCAATACTATTGCTACACTATCCCTTTGATTACTGTACACACAATAACCCTTATCCCTGAGTGGCCATTGGGCCTTGATAAATGGTAAACTCCATGTAAAAAAAAAAAAATGATATCTTTCTGTAATTTTAACACAATCTGACTAAGATACTGGGAATTTTTTTTTAATGCAAAATCTAAACAATCCGTTATATTTATCAAAAATAATCTTTTAAATATTGCCCATTTTCAGCTTCGCATATTTGTGCTTTTTCCAAAACATTATTCATGACAGACTGCAGGATCTCTGAATAGCGCTTTAACTTCCTTATTTTGTTCCTGATGTTTTCGTTCAATTCTTGCAGGGTTTGGGGTTTGACGTTTCGAGGTCTGCCAGCTCGCGGAACGAAATAAGGGAGTTAAATAGCAATCCAAAGATTCTGCAATCTGTCAATATTTTGGAAAGAGCACAAATATGCGAAGCTGAAAATAGGCAATATTTAAAATACATTATTTTTCATAAATAAAGATTGTTTGAATTTTGCTTTATTTTTAATTTCCCAATGCCTTAATCAGAGTGTGTTAAAATTACAGAAAGATATCATACAAAATAAAGAATGTGTTTAAGTTCAGAACCCTTCAGTGACTTTGTGGCCACCCTGTACATGAGGTGATTAATTCTTTGTTCTGTGCTTGTAAACTTTTATTACATTTTCTAAGTACGTGTATTATTATTGTTGTTGTTGTTGTTGTTGTTGTTGTTAGTTTGTCTGTTTATTTATTAATAATTTATAGCGTACATTTATTTTACACAAGAAAGATTACTTGTTTAGTTTAATCAAGACATTAAAAAACGAAAATATTGAAAAAATATATATTGTACATACCCGTTATGGAATTAAGTTTTCATAAAAAAATTCACTTAATTTGATCAAGTAGTTTTTTTTTGGGGGGGGGGCTACAGAGGAAAATGAAATTTTAATGAGATCGATTATATCTCGCCATCTTGCTTATTTCGCGGACGAGAAGGAAATGCCTTTAAAAAAGGAATTAACAAAGGACAAAATGAAAAAGGGATTTTAAAAAAAAAGACAGAGAAACTCAAATATTTATCTAGGTATTTTTTCTGGCTATGTTTCAAAATAACCTCGTCAAATTTTGACAAACTTTAAGTTGTGATTAGAGTTATCTCCCTTGGCTCCCTATCCTCCAGAGCTCCTTAGGCGGGCAATTCTAGGGACGAAGCAATTGTCAGTGGATTCGACTCAAAAGTTTTTTCTTTTGTTCTTTTTAAATACTGAACGGACTCTTGACTCGAATCAAAGCGTAGTATTAATTCTGATACTACATTTCATCTTTTCTGCCCTCGGTTAATGAAAGAGTAATCCTTCCAGACTGAGCCTGCTTTTATTTTTCTTCCAATCCAGAATGCTCTTTTGAGGGAGAACGATTTCCCCCACATTAAACTCCGACCGTGCGTCTTACTCTGTCATAGATCTAAGGAATGTAATTTACTCGTGTCCTGATAATAGTTATCCATCCAGACTATTGTAATAGAGCCTTTTATTTAAGGGGGTAATATAATATCTGTTTTGTTGTTATGGAACTATATTCCAAGGCATTACCTCATCTTTGAGGAATAGCTTAGTATATGTTCGTTCGCCACAATTCAATCTTACCAGGTATTATCTCTTAAATTGTTTTGGGGGAGAGAGTATTTAGAATATTTTCGTTCGTCATGATACCATTTCCCATGCATTATCTCCTCATTTTGGGATAAGAGGAGTTAGCGTACGTCAACAAGAAATTGTCACAATCGGCTATATATTAACAAACTTCACATGTACATTTTGTATACTAGCAAAAAATATGCGTTGGGAGGGATCGTATTTTTGCTCATTTTTATGAGATATGTACCAACAAGTTTCCACTAGTCATTTTATTTGATTTACGTTCCGGTCCGAAATACTATTTACCCTCATGTTTTTCTGATGCAATAACGCGATTGGCCAGCGAAACTCGTTCAGATGGTCCATGATTTAAATCACCTTCTTTTAAAAGACGCCATATTTCGTTGCTTCCGAAAAAAAAAAAAAGCACTGACCTTCTTTGTATCGCTCTCCGGCGTCAATTATACAAGAAAGGTATACAACGAGAGTCATAAAACCTAATCATCAGGCCTGACCGAGCTCTCGGGATTCCGTGATTGAATTTGGAAAAACCTGAGCCAAAATGAGAATAACAAATAACTCTTGACGAACTAGTGTAAAAAAAAAAAAAAAAAAAAAAAAAAACAATGGCAGCGCATTTTTTTTTCTTCTCGATTTGCTTACAACTTTTCTAATTAAATTAAAATTATTTGGAAAAAATAAAACTATTATATTTGGATGATGTCTCTTAGTGCACAGAGCAACATAAACATGTTTTGGCCGGAAAAATTATACATATATATTTGAATAGAAAATTTATTACACGTATCTAAAATTATACTCCACTGTATAATGTACATTCATTTCCGTGTGTGTGTGTGTGTGTGTGTGTGCGTGTGTGTGTGTGTGTGTGCGCGCGGGGGGGAAGACAAAGGAAAAGCATTTAAACACAAGAAGAAATAAAAGTGAAGCGAAAAGTGAAAACACGGATAAAATGCAGTGAAATTAAAAATGCTTAACTGCTTCACAGTTGGTAATAAGCTAGTGAGGTATGTTGCATTCTTACAGTACGATTTTTCCCAGATGTTTGATAAAGGAGCAAGAATTAGATGGTCATTCGATGCAGTCCTGATGAGATTAAAGTTTGTAAGATCAAATCTACTATGTGTATGAGTGTGTGCGTGAGAGAGGAAGAAAAAGAAAGAGATAGAGAGACATGAAGACAACGAGTAAAGGAGAATTCGTCTCCTATGGACTCCGCAATGACTGAGCCGATATTGTTTTAATTTCAAACAAATTTACTTTATGTATCTGGGAATGTTAGTAAATAGTATCTGCATCGGAATAATTATCGATTAATCAATAATTGTAAAAAAATCAGGTGAAAGTAGGAACAGTCCGATTTTGACGAAAGTTAACGCCCTTATATAGTCTAACATCACATGTGCATTTGAGAAGTTTTATCACCGCATAAGAGGAAGGGCTCATCATAAAATGAACAGTAGGTTTTTTTTCCATAAGACAGTTGCGCGTTCGAAATGAATGTTTTTGCTTAGAGCACAATTGGACCATGATACATTGACTTTTGAATTTTAAACTATAATTCAAAATGACTTTATAAAATCAACAATAATTTATCTACAGGGCAATGTAGACTATAATGTATTGTGGACAGCCACTGTGGGGGGAGGCATGTGAAGCTTCCTCTCGGTGCACTGCGATGGGTCCCCAACTAGAGCAGGCAATCAATAGATTTGATTGAAAAATTTGCGATATCACCAATTTCGACAACAATAGTATTGGAAGTGTAGAACATTCAATCTCAGGCAACGTTGAGTTCCCCTTCTAATATATATATATATATATATATATATATATATATATATATATATATATATCGCTGTATCGAATCGTGTTATTCGTTACCGTTCTCAATCTCGTCATTCATTTTTTTTTTTTGCAGGCTTTTCGACAGCATGGACACAATTCAAATCCGCACGATTTTCTTGTTCCAGTTCAAACTAAGCAGAAAAGATTCCAAAACAGCTTGTAATATCAATGATGCCTTTGGCCCAGGAACCACTAACAAACGTGTGACACAACGGTGGTTCAAGAAATTTCGCAATGGTGACGAGAGCCTCGAAAATGAAGACGGCCGACTGCAGTTGATAATGAACATTTGAAAGCTTTAATTGAAGCCGATCCTCGCAAAACCACACAAGAAGTTGATGTTGAACTCGAGGTCGACCACTCAATAGTCGTTCGCCATTTAAAACAAATAGAGAAGTAAAAAAAGTTGGATAAATTGGTGTCGTATAAATTGTATGATAATAAAAAAATATCGTCGTTTTGAGGTATCTTCTACGCTCCTTCTGCGTAACAATGACCCATTTCTCGAGCGAATTGTGACGTGTGATGAGAAGTGGATTCTCTATGACAACCTGCGACGAATGGTTGGATGCCAGAGAAGCTTCACAACACTTCCTGAAGCTGAAATTGCACCAAAAAAGGTTATGGTGACTGTTTAGGGGTCTACGGCCGGTCTAATCCGCCACACCTTCTTGAATCCAGGTGAAACGATTACAGCAGAGAAGTACTGCCGACAAATTGACAAAATGCACCAGAAGCTCCAACGTATGTGCCCGAGATTGGTCAGTATGAAGGGACTTACTCTCCTCCATGAAACGCTCGCCCATATGTTGCTCAACTGACCCAGCAGAAACTAAACGAATTGGGCTACGAGTGTCTGACTCATCCGCCATATTCACCAGACCTCTTACCCACCGATTATCACTTTTTCAAGCATCTCGACAACTTCCTGCGCAAAAAATACTTCAAAAGCCGAGATGATGCCGAATTGGCCTTCAATGACTTCATCACTTCGAGAGCATCGGATTTATATGCTAATGGGATAAATAAACTTGTTTCTCGTTGGGGAAAAAATGTGTCGATTCTAATCGTTCTTATTTCAATTAATGAAGTTTATTATGAAAGGATGATCTTTTGCAGTTAAACGTCAAAAAACGACATTATTTTTGCACCAACCTAATATATATATATATATATATATATATATATATATATATATATATATAGAGAGAGAGAGAGAGAGAGAGAGATACAGGGTGGAGTGATAAATTTATTGCCCTAAATAAAACAACACTGTTGCTTTATTTTAAAACTTTTATTGAAAAAATCAATTTAGGTAACTTGATAATGTGGTAGAGATGACATCTCTTCACCCTCAATCACCGCCTCGATACTGGTCCAGAACTGGGAGCATGCCTTTTTAGCAAGCGCTGACGGAAGCTTGGCGAATACTCAACAGATGGAAGCGATCAGGCTGGCTTTAGTGCTGTGGGAGATCATGTTGGTGATGTACTCGACGTAGGACCAAACGAAGTAGTCCCGCGGGTTCAGGTCGGTGGAAGAGGCGGGCCAGTCAGAGCAGGGTACAAAGTCGTAGCACTCCTTCTTAAGTCAAGCCTATGTCTCTTTAGACTTCTGGACCAGCGCCGAGTCCTTCTGCCACACTCAGGGTCTGCCATTGGCCACCTGATTTGACCAAGGGATCACCACAGTCTTCAGCACATCCAGATACACTTTGGTGTTGACTTTCAAGCCGACTTCGAAGATGTGAGGTGGCATGATGTAGTCCTCACTTGAAACCACACCAAAGCCCATAACCGTGGCCGGAAACCTTTTTGAGCTGTGCTCTAAAGCGTTGAACCATTCGTATTTGCATTTTGAGGGTGCTGGCAATGGTCCTGTTGTTGTCATAACTTGGATCGGTAGAAAGCATAAGTTGTACAGCGCAATCTCGCGTTGAACATTGTGTAAGTTTCTGACATGATAGAAGGTTCCTATCGCTCTTAGAATTTGTACACAACTGGCCAACTAGAAGATGGTCGACAACAAAAAAAAGAAACCGGTTTTCATCAAACGGAAATGAAATCATGTCCTTTTCTAGGACGATAATTTTATCGTTCCACCCTGTAAATATATATATATATATATATATATATATATATATATATATATATATATATATATATATATATATATATGTATATGTATACTAGACTACCAAATTTTGATATATCTTTTAATTTAAACGCGAAAAAAAAAACAATTGGGACCCTGAAAACATACACAGTAAAACAATACGTTTTATTGTCGCATTGATTATTTATTTGTAACACAAATTTAAAAAAACACATATTTTCAGGTTTATTTATTTATGTTGGTAGTATAGAAGAAAATGTATGAATGTTTTTTAAGAAAGGTGTATTAAAAAATGGAGAATAAATTTTAAAAAATGAAGGCAGTGGGTAAATCGCCGTTGTAAAATGCTTTTATGGTTGCAAGTGGGTTAAAGTAGATTTATTTGTAAGAAAATTGCGTTAAAATAACTTAAACGTAATACGGAAATGAACGATGTAAAAAAAATGCAGAAAGTATTAACAATTGTTTATTTGGATAATTTTAACACTAAAAGGACAATTGTGACGTTGAAAACATACATAGTAAAACAGCATGTTTAATTGTCGTGTTAGTTATTTGTTCATGTAGGCATGTGCAACCGGAAAACGTAAACCGGATGTTAGGTTACAGCACCCGTTACAAGGTCATTTGAGTTTTATAACGACATATGGCAGGGCCTAAACAAAATTTTATACTGAGCATATTAAAAATTAGTAACAAAATACAGTACAGCATATAATACACATGTATATAATTAAACAATATTATAAATAACACCGCATGGCGGAGAAAATACCGTAATCAGGGACTGGAAAAAAACATCGTATTCCACATTATAACCTGAAAAAACTGTATCCTAGGGCCACTGTATCCGGGGTTCTACTGTATAAGGAAATTTGTGTGGGTCTGTATGCATATGTGTGTAATTTAGTTCCATATGGACTCCAAAACGGTTGGTCGATTTTTTTATGAAATTTCACACAAAAGTACTTTATGTATCTGGCAGTGATTTTAGATAGGTGTTGTATCAGAATGTCTTCGATAAATATCGATAATTGATAATCTTAAATTCTATAAAAGAATAAGCAGGCGATTTTGACCTAAGTTAACATCTTATACAGTTTAACATTACAAGTGCATTTGAGAAGTTTTATTACCACACAAGCAGAAAGGCACGGCATATAAAATCAACAGTAAATTCTTTGATATGATAGAGGCACGTTCGAAATGAACGTTTCTTTTTGAAGCACAATTGAAATATGACACTTGATTTTTTTCATTTTAAATTTTAATTCAAGCAGTTATCATTGCACAAGCAGAAAGATCAGACATATAAAATCAACAGTATGTTCTTTGATATGACAGGGGCGTGTTGGAAATAAATGTTTCTGTTTAGAGCACAATTGAAGCATGATACTTGACTTTGACATTAAGCTTAAATTCGAGCCATTATATATAAAAATTCAAAAATCTGTGTAAGGTGTTAAACTTTGGTCAAAACCGTTTGTTTCTTCTTTCATTGGATTATTTAGATTACTGATTATTAGGTACCTCCAATGCGCGCCACAGTTTTACCCCCTATATGTAACACGATGTAATTGTAATTTAATTTAATATTATCATCCTAACTGTTTTTACCATTTAATAGAAAAAGCTTCAAATAAACTGCTAATATTTTTCTTTTAATTTTTTACAGCATACAAAAATCGTGTTTACATTATCGACGCTTTAAAACAACGTTCCTATGTAGTGACGTTTTTTAAGCCGTTCACACACCCATGTTTTAAAAATCTAGTAAAAATCAAATATTAATCATATTTTCCTGAAATTTTCGCTATTCAATCATTATTAAATAAACTTACATATTAAAGGTAGGTTTCGTTAAATATATATTTTTTTAGGTGTTCTAACCCCGCCCCCTATATTTTATGGTCCGAAAACTAAGCAAAATAAATGTGGGTTGATAAACGTTTCAACATTTTTTAAATCTGAAAAGATCAAATAATTAAAAAATAGTAATTTTTATATATATATAAAATTCTGTTATTTATTTTACTTACCTCATAGT
The DNA here is from genome assembly GCF_053919585.1 of Euprymna scolopes. Classification (NCBI taxonomy): domain Eukaryota; kingdom Metazoa; phylum Mollusca; class Cephalopoda; order Sepiida; family Sepiolidae; genus Euprymna; species Euprymna scolopes. The sequence continues at coordinate 81,534,525 of NC_136482.1, forward strand.
TGTAAATAAAATTGGACATAAATTCAATATTATGTTTAAAAACAAACAAAAAAACAACACTTTCTGGATAATTTTTTTCTCGGTAATATAATTATTCGAATTACAACAAAAAAATACTAAAAAATAATTATTTTTAAAAAGCTTTAAATGATATTAAATTCAAATATTACGCGATATGAAGTTTTCATGGATTTTTTTAATAACAGGTTTCCAATAATAAAAAAATATATTCATATAAAAGAATATAAGACTATTGAGATAATAAAAATTGTAAATCCAAAATCAACCTTAAAAAAATTCGTTTTGATTTTATTATTTAAATTGATAGAGGGTGGTCCTTATGTTTGGCGCTTTTTTTCCAAAATGTACGGAGGCTTGTAAAGAACATTATTTTTAAATACATGTGTCAACAGAATACGTTAAAATTAATTTTATTTTATTAACTCTAGTATGTGTAGTTCGTTAATAAAAATATATTTGTTTTACAAAAGGTAAGTTTTATATTATTTTTTATCCATAGCAAAAAAAAAAACCTTACTCCATTAATAATTATAACGCGAACGCTTATCCATAGAAATTAACACAAACACATGAAATGATGACATCACTATTAAAATGTGTACTTCTGACGTTTTACACACCGCCATGGAGGTACCTACTGATTATCGATATTTATCGAAGACATTCCGATACAAAACCTATCTAAAAACACTGCAATTTTCCAGGACTGACAACTGTAGTTTAATTTGTTTTCAGGGTTAGGGGCTTTACCAAATCTGTTCTGGTTTGTTTCATGCTTCCACTGGACAACGCGAGTACACGAGCCCTGCTAGTTTTAAATAAATCTTTGTAATGTATCACTTATCTTTCAGTAATTTATTAATGGATTTGCTGTTTTTGTTTGTAGTAGTAGTAGTAGTAGTAGTAGTAGTAGTAGTAGTAGTAGTAGTAGTAGTAGTGAGCTTTATAAAAGAAGTAAAAACAAACAAAAAAAGAAGTAAAAACAAAACAAACAGTCCTTTATATTATACTGAACCATGTGAGATCGTTCGAACTTCACTGGCTGGACAGCAGACAAGTCACTTCTTAATACAAAATAACTCGACTTCACAAATTGTTAAAGTTCCATTATCGTATTTTAATTATAAGGTAAAGCTAGAAGAAGCTAGAACATTCTAACTCAAGGTAGATAAAGCCAAAAATAAAAGCATTATTGAATTAAAAGTAATAAACAAGAATACAGACTCCTACAACGATGACCCCCCCCACCACAACCACTTCTAACATATTCTTTAAGTATCCGGCATTGAATGTCTACTTATAGAAAGGTTTAATTGTTATTATTACTATTAATCATACCTGATAGGTAATGTCTGTATATAACATCTTAAATCTACGCATTAATATGGGAAGGGAGGGGGCTATTTTCAAATATCTTCCTAAATTTTAAATGGAGCAACAGACTTATATTAAGCAGATATTAATAAGTCCCTCGTACCTAATATTTTTTTTCTAACCTCTTTATTTCTGACCTCTTCATCTCTGACCTTTTTATTTTTAAGCTTTCCTTTTTTTAATGGAGAGTAGATAATACACTGTGGATGTGTTATCAGCAGATTCAATAACTCTCACTTCTCCTTATTTGTCCTTCAGTCCTCATTTCCAATGAGTGATTTTTCTGATAAAGGGTGAAGAAAAAGCTGCTTTCTAAGTCGGCAGTACTTGCTTAAACAGTAGCCTGAGATGTCGGAAATTTTCTGTTTCTATGTCTATCCTTGTGGCCATGTCACTAGTAAGGGTGCTGGAGGTAAAGGTTTCATCTGGGCTGACGTTATCCGCCTGATAGTCAGGGACCCGAACCTTGGATTAACCACTAAGGAGGCTGTTCTATCAGCAGGTGCAAAGTACTGGGACTGCTGTACTGCCATTTGGTAAATGGATTTTGAACCATGCAGTAGTCTCTGGTGGGGCTTCCCGATACTATACTACTTGGCAATTGTTACGGCTTTACCTTATCATGTGCTACAAAGAAAAAAAAAATTTCCTGTCTTTTTCTCTTACTTTCCCTCTCTAACCTGTTCTAACCAAGTCTGTCGACCTGTTCCACAAATCCCAAAACCTCAACAAGAATTATCTCCAGAAAAAAAATACGAACAAACCTAGAACCCCATCCTCCAACGTAGACCCCTACTACCATGTCTCCTTCTCTAACATCAGGGGTCTACATTCCAACCTTCCAGAGGTTGAAACCCAATTGCAGGAGACAAAACCGGACATATTGTTCCTAAGCAAAACTAGCATAGGGCCGACCACCTCCCTAGATGAGTTCATAATTAATGGATACTCTAACTTAACATCTAAATCTGACCCCAAGATCGCCATGGGCATAGAATATGTGACTACATAAATGATGGCTTTCTGTGTGGTAGGAATATCTCAAGAGAAGACCCTAATTTACCTTATATGTGTTTCCGGGTTGCACTTGCTTACACCCCTGCATTTATATTTGCCCTCTATCCCCCCACAACAGCGAAGTTACTATCTTTAAGAGAATGTCTGAGAAAATTAACCACATCCTGTCTGCTCATCCCTCGGTTAACATTCACATTTGTGGTGACTTCAATGTTCACAATGTGGAATAGTTGGCCCATTCAAACAAAACAGATGATGAGGGGAGGTTTTGTCATGATTTCTCCATTGCCTATTACCTCACTCAGATTGTTCACGAACCCACCCGTGTGCCCGATACTACTGGTCATTATGTAAGCCTTCTAGACCTTTTTCTCACAATTTCCTCTGAGCTATGTTCATGTTCCGTTCTATCTCCTCTGGGATCTTCCGACCACTCAGTTGTATCAGTTAAGATAAAATTGAAATGCAACAAGTCTTCAGACGTACTTCTCCACCGTACAGTATATCGATACTCTATGGCTGACTGGGATAGCTTCTGTACATTTATATCTGGTCTACCTCTGCATTCCATGTTTAAAAATGATGCGTCCTCTATAGCATCAGACCTGACTGAATGGTTACTTTTAGTTATAGACCGATTCATATCATCAAAAAAATTCCAACAAAAACCTAACAGCCAGCCATGGTTCTCCCCAGAATGTGCTGCTGCTATCGCGCACAGAAATCACTTTTTCCATAAATCCAACGGAATAGATGTACTGAGACTAAAGCTGCTTTCAGGACTGCCAGCAATCACTGTAAAAGAGTAATAAAAAATGCAAGAGAGCAATATGCTCAGTCCGTTAAATCCACAGTAGCTGAGCAGCGGCTTGGTTCCCACCAGTTTTGGCAAATAGCAAACAGGTCATCTCATCAGCATCAAACAAAGCCAAACTATTTGCCAAGAACTTTACAGCTAATTCTGACCTGTGCAACGAAGGCCATCAACTCCCCGTATTTCCTCCTATAACAGACAACACGCTATGCAGCATACAAATCTGTGCATGATTTCACCAAACTAATCAAGAACCTTGATTCCAGTAAAGCAACTGACCCTGACGGCATCCCAATTATAGTGTTGAAAAAGCTTTGACCATCTTAAGGAGAATTGGTTCTCAACACCCTGGAAAACCTCATCAGTATGCCCTGTATTTAAGTATTCAGGTGGCAGGTCATCTCCCTCTCTGTACAGACCAATAAGTCTCCTGTGTGTCATGAGTAAGTTGCTGGAATCTGTGTTAAATTGAGAAGTAGTCAACCACCTCAGCAGAAATAACCTTCTTAGTGACATGCAATATGGTTTCCGTTCTGCTAGATCTACCGCAGATGTGCTAATGGTTATAGGATTAGTGAATCTCTCAACAAAGGCTTCCTTTCTAGGGCAATTGCTCTTGACATATCAAAGGCATTTGATAAGGTATGACATAAAGGCCTACTTCACAAGATTTCCAGCTAAGAGTAGTGGTTGATGGGCAGAAATCAAAAGCTTACAGTATTAATGCTGGTGTCCCTCAAGGGTCCATCCTGAGTCCAACTCTCTTCCTGATCTACATCAATGATCTCCCAAAACACATACTTAAATCATTCATTGACATCTATGCTGATGACATGATCATCTATGGCAAGACATCAAAGGCCGTAAACGATAAAGTTATCTTTAATTCTCTCTCCTCTGATCTCGAATGCGTGGTACAGTGGGGAAGAGGTGGCTAGTTACTTTTGATGCATCCAAAACCAAGCTCCTTTCTTTACATCATCAACGCTCTAATCCTCATCTGGCATCAATTGAAATGGATGGCTCTTGTTTTGGGGAGGCTCCATGTTTTGACAAGCTTCTGAGATTGACCTTTACTCCTGATCTTAAATGGAATACATAGATCAAATCTGTAGCCAATGTCGCTGGAAAAATGGTGCGATCCTTCTACCGCTCCAGTAGATATCTCACTGCTGATGCAATTCTCTATCTATATCAAAGCTAAGTACGTCCAAGGATGGAGTATTGCTGCCATATCTGGGCAGGAGCTGCTAAAAACAGCCTATCCTGCCTTGACAGAGTACAAAATAGACTTGGTATCCTAGTGGGGGATGCCCTTTTCTCTTCCCTGCAACCTCTCTCCCACAGAAGGGACGTTGCGAGCCTGTCTTTGTTTTATCATTATTTTCATGGCAAGTCGTTGTTTTATTTCCACAGGAAGTGCTCGTCTAAGCTCCAATTTCTCGTCCCCCCCCTCGCCAATTGTTCACGAAAAACACTCGTCTAGCTGAAACCACTGTCAGTAATTTTCTCCACTCTTTATCTGTGTCTAAATCAAAACGTAGATTCCATGAACAAAGCTTCTTTCTTAAAAGTGCACGCCTGTAGAACTCTTCCGTTTGCCTGTTTCCCACCTGACTAAGACTTGGAGGTCTTCAAGTCCCACATATACAAGTTTCTGATGAACTACCCCCTTTAGTAAGACACTTTATCAGATCTCCATTACTAGCGATTACTACAATATTATCCCATTGATTATTGTACACGCAATAACCTTTATCCTCGAGTGGCTTCCAGGCCTTAATAAGTAGTGACTTCCTTATGAAAAAAAATGTGTGGTTTTGTGCACAGTAAATTATAATCATTTTTTCTGAATAAAAATAAACGATATTACCGTAAAAGCATAAGCCTCGTAAGAGAAAAAAATAAGTATTATTGTCAATCACATCCTCTCTATCCAGAACAAAGCTAAAATATTTATTTTAGAATATAGATTGGAGGATACAGTTTTCAAACAAATATATTTTTTCAACTATTTTATTTAATGTAACAAAGTTTTATAATGTTGCGGTGTGCCAGATCACTATTCCCATTTTCTTAACAAAATACACCGTCGGCAGGAATCTGACAACCCTAGAAATACATCATGATCATGTGGGCTAAAGTAGTAACGACCGTTTTCAAACAACAAAGAAAAAACACTTCATTTTCTCAAACTAAACAAAAATAAAGTACTATTACTTCAAACCTAAATTAAAAATAGACAAAGTTAATAAGCACCAAAGACACTTTTGATTGTAAGTAATATGGTGTAAAATGAATTATATTCATTCATTTGTTTATCGAGACAGTCGACTGTAGCATGAACAATTCTCCGTGAAACAAACGCCTTCACAGCAAAAAGAGGCAACACGACTTTCATGTGCCGAGTCAAGTCTCTTGGCTTGATTTCCGCAGCTTATAAGCATCAGCAGCCGTAGCAACAGTTATTTCTAGTGCTAACTATAACAAACTATAATTGTGACTCAAACAGCTCTTTTTCGGGGTTAACGTTTAACAAACTACCTGAATGCGATACACACTTCACTCTCTGCTACCGTCTGCCTTCTGAAATTCTCTTCTACAGCTAATGACTCTTGCATTATTAGCGTCTCCAGCTCACTCCTGCGGCTTCTAGCCCTCCAGCTCACTTCTACAGTCCTCGACGCCCAGATTCCAGCTTGTTTCCCCGTTGATGTCCAGCTGCCTGTTCCAGTGCCTACTGACGTCTATCTACTAGTTTCCCGTGCCCACTGACGCCTAGCTATGAGCTTCCAGTGCCCATTAACGCCTAGCTACCAACTTCAGCGCCCGTCACCTTCCAATACCCTGTCAACGTCAGGCTATCAATTTTCAGCATCAGATCTCATCTATACCACTCGGATATACGTGAGGCACATCATAATTTCTTTCTTTTTATAATGTTAAAGCATATATTTTTATTATTAATGTTATAAAACATTTTATGTTGAATAAAGTTGTTTAAAAAAAAAACATTTTTGTTTGAAAAAATTGTCATATCTTTCTTTTCCTACAATTCCTCGAATGTTTTAGCGTCCCAAATTATCGTATGGAAAAAATGAACGAATCTCTTCGTAAAATAGTTACCTCTCTTAAAACAATCTGTTCAACTTCCAAATTGCTCATTTCGCATGTACATTTAGCATAAAATGAATCACTATTTTTGGTCCATTCAAACTTTTTAGGGTAGTTAACCATTTTTTCTTTTTTCTTTTTTTACCTATGAAAGATTTTGACTCCATTCCACTATAGATCGAAGATGTTCTTCTAGGGTTTTTCCATTATCTTAGATATGTGCTCATTAGTTTTTTCCACATGCCTGCTATAGAGCGCGGTGTCATTGGCAAATATACCCATCTCAGAGACAATTTTATCAGGTAAGTCATTTATGAATATCAGAAATAATAAAGGACCAAGGATCGATCCCTGATGTACACCCACATTTATATCATATTGTTTGGACATATGTCCATCTTCTCTCATTTAATAAGAATTTAATTATGTGAAGTATTTGTCCAGTAATACCATAGGATTTTATTTTCATGAGAAGTCTATTGTGCTATATCCTGTCAAAAGTCTTAGATATATCTAGGGCGACTGTCCTCTCTTCATCTACCTTATCCAGTGTTTGGTATATACATTCAGAGATTACAGTTCGAATATCTGAAGTAGAATGGGCTTGTCTAAATCCATATTGAGTGTCAGACAGAAGTTTAGCAGCCTATATCGATGACAAATAACACCCTACCTGAGAATTCTACCTTCAAACTCCTCGGCCTAACATTTGCAGGCAATATGAACTGGAACAAATACATAGAGGACATTGCAAAGACTGCTGCAAAGAAGGTGGGTTCCCTCTATCGAGCTAGAAGACTATTCACAACTGACAGTATCCTGTACCTCTACAAGGCCACCATTCATCCATGCATGGAGTATTGTTGTCACATGATAGGGTCCAAAAGAGAGTTGTTAAACTTATCGGTCCCACTAAGCTCCAGTCCTTGTCCCATCGCCGCAATGTTGCATCTCTGTGCCTGTTTTACAAATATTTTAAATAAATAAAGCTGGTATAGTGTATATGTGAGTATATTTATCATACAAGTGAATGTTAAATGTCAAAAATGATATACATGAAAAGTAATTATAAAATTCATGCTGAATAGATGTGGTAGGCTAGTATATGGATCTACAGAATAGATTTCCACATAGGAGTCAAGGAGTCGGGAGTCGGAGTCGGGAGTCAAAGTCGGAGTCGGAGATATCAAAGGAGTCGGAGTCGGAGTCGAAGTCGGAGTCGACATCCAAGGAATTCTAGGAGTTGAAGTCGGAGTCAGACTTTTACCATCCGACTCCGCAACCCTACTAAAATGTTCAAGTGGTCTGGAAATACATGATCATTTTGCGTTAAATTTATATATGAAACTAATCCCCAACTCTGCATTCTAAAATAATTGTTTATTTTTCATGGTGTTCACACATAATCGCCTAAAAACTAAAAAAAAAAAAAAAAAATCTTATTTTGGGGGAAGAGTTGGAAATTTAGTGAGAGTCCTCATCTACTTCTAAATGTAAATATAATTACTTTTAAATCTAAAAATTCTCACTGTAAGATTTGCATTTATATTTTTCCGTTGTGCCATTTTTTCCTGTTTATCCACCCTAGCCATTTTTACTGCCCCATTTTTCCAGTGCCATTTTTACACACAAAAAGGGAGGGGGCGCAAAGAATGAAATATAAAGGTCTTGTTTCAAAACGAAGAAGAGATTTTATTTACAATGAAATAAGTTGCAAATTTTTCCCTTTGCGGGCATTAAATTCAAAGAACACCAAGGTAACAAAATAAAAAAAATATAACACTGGTTCTTATATTAAAATGTCATATTAGTGAACGAACACAATATTATGATTCAAAATAGTAGTTCCTAATCACACTCTCATATGTAATAAATTTTAGGAGCATACTCACAAATTGAAAGCCAGTCAGGAACGTGCCTTTTTCTTTTTTATCTCGATTTAAAGTTCTTTTAAATCATTACACTCCTTCCAATTACGTGCAGACCGTAGCCATGTAATATAAGGTCTTTTTCAAAAAATTACACTCCTTCCAAATACGTGCAGACCGTAGCCATGTAGATAGTTTTCAGAAGCATGTCTCCTCTTTTCTTCAAACTAAAGGGAGTTTCGTACAAACTCAAAATATACGAAACTAAGAATCATAAAAGATACGCAATACAAAATATCAAATATAAGAACCAGATAAAAAATAATAAATGTAAACAGGGGGGTGCACTATTATTGGTACAAAAAAATTCCAACAATATTGGTTGAAAAAATACAAGATTTTTCTTTTGTTTACTTTTAAAAAATAAATACTTCCATTTTTCTTCGTCTGATTACAAAAAAAAAGTGGACTTTCTCTGATTTGGCCAGGGTGGTCAGTTTTGACCACCGGTCATTAAATAAAATAATACTTTTACCCATGTACTTTTTTCATTAATATTGGTTTTACTTTTTAAAACTAATTACTTTCATTTTCTTCGTCTGATTAAAACAAAAAAAGTGGGCTTTCTCTGATATGACCAAGGTGGTCAGTTTAGACCACCGGTCATTAAATTAAATAAAATAATACTTTTACCAATGTATCTCAGATTTCTTTTCGTTAATATTGGTTGCAAGAAATACAATATTTTTTTTTTCTTTTTAAAACTAATTACTTCCATTTTCTCCGTCTGATTACAAAAAACAAAATATGGACTTTCTCTGATTCGACCAGGTTGGTCAGTTTAGATCATCGGTCATTAAATAAACCCATGTATTTTATTTATTTTTATTTTTTTCGTTAATATTGGTTGAAAATACAAAATTCCTTTAAAATTACCACTTTATCGGTGGCCATAAAGTGGGTGCATTTCTTCATATCCTATAAACTATTGGTTTCCTGGAATTTTTAACGTTAGTGGTAATTTTAAAAGATTTTCCACAGGTGGAAAGAAAGTCTCCCATACCCCAAAATGGTAGCCACTATGTGGGTGCTCATTTTACGTTAAATTATTATAGAAAAGTGAATCCCCACTTTTCGAAACTGACATTTTTTTCATGTCTTGGAAACTACTCGTTTGCCGTAATTTTAAACATTATTTTCGTTCTCCCCCCCCCCCCGAAAACCTATAAAAGTGGTAATTTTAAAGGAATTTTCGAGGGTGGAGTGTTTTTTTTTTGTTTTTTTTTTTTACACAGTGATCACCACTTATCAAGGCCCGGAAGCCACTCAGGGATAAGGGTTATTGCAAGTACATTACGTTAGTGTGGAGATTTGATGAAGTGTTTACTTAAGGGGGCGGTTCATTAGGAATTTGTTAACGTTGGACTTGAAGACATCCAAGTTGTAGTCAGGTGGGAAGCAGGCAGACGGAACAGAGTTCCACAGGCGTGCAGTTCTAAAAAAAAGCTTTGTTCATGGAATCCGCGTTTTGATTTAGGCACAGATATAGAGTGGGGGAAATTTTTCACAGTGGATTCAGGTAGACAGGTGTTTTTTGTGAAAGATTGGCGAGGGGGGACCAGAGATTGAAATTCAGACGAGCACCTGCCATGGAAATAACGATAAAACAAGGATAGGCTCGCAACGTCTCTTCTGTGGGAGAGAGGTTGCAGGGTAGAGAAAAGGGCATCCCCCACTAGGATACCAAGTCTATTTTGTACTCTGTCAAGGCAGGATAGGCTGTTTTTAGCAGCTCCTGCCCAGATATGGCAACAGTATTCCATCCTTGGATGTACTTGGCTTTTATATAGATAGAAAATTGCATCAGTAGTGAGATATCTTCTGGAGCGGTAGAAGGATCCCACCATCTTTCCAGCGACCTTGGCAACAGACTTGATGTACGTCTTCCATTTCAGATCAGGAGTAAAAGTCAAACCCAGAAGCTTGTCAAAACACAGGGCCTCACCCAGACGAGAGCCATCCATTTCAATTGATGCCAGATGGGGATCAGAGCGTTGATGATGTAAGGATAGGAGTTTGGTTTTGGATGCATTAAAGGTAACCAGCCACATTTTCCCTCACTGAACCACGTGCTCGAGATCAGAGGAGAGAGAATCAGAGAGAACTTTGTCATTTACAGCCTTTGATGTGTTGCCGTAGATGGTAGTGTCATCAGCATAGATGTCAACGAATAATTTAAGTATGTGTTTAGGGAGGTCATTGATGTAGATCAGGAAGAGAGTTGGGCCCAGGATTGACCCCTGAGGGACTCCAGCATTTATATTGCAGGCCTCCAATTTTTGTCCATCTACCACTACTCTTATGAGCCTATCGGAGAGAAATGATTTAATGATTGAGAAAACATTTCCAGTTATACCGTAGCTGGAAATCTTGTGAAGTAGACCCTTATGCCATACCTTGTCGAAGGCCTTTGATATGTCAAGAGCAAATTGCCCTAGAAAGGAAGCCTTTGTCAAGAGATTCACTAATCCTGTGGGATATAACCATCAGCACATCTGCGGTAGATCTTGCAGAGCGGAAACCATATTGTGTGTCACTAAGAAGGTTATTCCTGCTGAGGTGGTTGACTATATCTCTATTTAATATGGATTCCAGCAACTTACTCATAACACACAGGAGACTTATTGGTCTGTACTGAGAGGGAGATGACTTATCACCTGAATTCTTAAATACAGGGCAACATATTTACCTTTTGCTCTTATATATAAAAAAGGTTACTTAAAAATTAAGAATAAGCGAAAAAAAATTTCCTCCGAATTAAAAATAAAAATAATTATTCAGCTTAGAAGAATATTTCGAAATGAAAACAAATCTATTAAAGAAATTATTTAATAACGTGCTCCGTTTAAAACAATTTTTCAATTAAACTCTCAGTTATTTCCCCTTTGGTTTTCTGGTTTGAAAATTAAACGATTTCAGATTTCAGATACAATAAGTTTCATTAAATATAAATCGAAATTTAAATAAACTAAATAATTTAAAAAAATTTAATTAGTACAGTTAAAATAAAGCTATTATGTCGAATAAGTAATATCATCGAGCCAATTATTTAAAGTGATTTAATTTAATGTGATATGCTAATGACCGTAACTCAATCAATGTAGATGTGGTTTGAAGAATGCTTAGGTGTGTCAGAAGTTTTGGCGAATTTTTGACACTCCTAACAAAAAACTGTGAATAAAACATTTAAAAAAAACTTGTAATTTCTCCTTTTAAAGTGGGTTGTTTATTTTCTTTATGGAATATACTTCCAAAAGAAACTATTAAAGTCGTTTAAAAAATAATATAAATATTATTTTTTAATTTAAAAAAAAACAGTGTTTACAAAGTGCCCGCGAGCCTTCATGCAGCCATTTTGTTTACGTAATGAAATCAATTGAATTTTACGAGTTAATTTATTTTCAATTTTTTCACTTTAAAAATCTATCAAAATTTTTCTATTGGTTCAATTTTTACGATATTTTCAGGTTCAATGTGAAATTTTATGCTCTTTCACATAACCTGAATATAATATTCTAGACAAGTTTTTTTTTAAATTCACCCCCCCCATTTTGAAATGTCTATTTAAATGAAAATAATTAATTTTCTCACCTCAAAGTTATATATCACAAATTGAAGATAAAAGATCAATAAAATAAGCTAATTTAAAATAAAAAAATACAGTTATTTGCAAATTTATCTGTAAAGTCCAAAGTTTAAAACCTATATATTTTTTTAAAATCACGTTGAATTCTTTTCAAATTTATTTCTTAAAGGAAACCTTATAATCTTGTTATACTGCACAGAAAGTGTTTCGTTTAATTACGACACATATTTCTATTTCATTCAATGTTTTTTTAGATATCAAAAAAAAATTCATTCCATAAAGAATAAAATATATTAAATCATAAACTCATGTATTTCTTTGAGAAAAGAAAAATATTCCTCGACAGGTTTTTTTTTTAAGGCAAAAATTTATAAGTAAAATGTGACTAGTTTTCAGCTATGGGGACACACAAGGCTAGACGGCTGGCGCGAACGTGTGGTTTTTACTTCCTTCTGTACATCCGTATTTCAAAACAAGAATAAACACCGCTTCCGTCGTTTCGCTAACAAAGTAACAATGCTTACACAATGTCTGTATTTTCAAATAGTTGTTTAAAAAAATTCTTTTATTTAAAAAAATACATGGAATTTAAAATATAAATATGGATAAATTGCTAACAATGAAGAATGGAAGTACGCATTGAATAGTATTTTTTATAGGTAAGTGATTTTTTGGAATTTATATATGCATATATTTATCGAAGCAAGTAAAAATTCGTTGATTTTCTTTAAATCCTTTTTTAAAGAAAACCGATTTAAAAAAAACAAATATTGCATAATTTACTATTAAACATGTTATATTTTTAATTTGGTCTTTGGTCCTTTAATTGGAAAAAAATTAGAGTTTGAATTACATTTTTCAAGTAGTTATAAGCTTGGAAAGATAGGAGGTCGAATTATTAAATTTTTTTCACGCGTTTTTAATGTTGGTTTCTGACACTGCTGAAACGCTATATATAGAAATTACGTATGAAATATGATATCTCCGTTGACAGAAGTATCCTATCATAGGCATTAATATTTCTTGACCAGGTGAGGTGTACACACATATGGCTTTATATTTCTTTGGTTATTGGGAGTTGTACACACAGACACACACACACACGCGCGCGCGCGCGCGCGCGCGAACTTTACTACTTTATATACGCGCGCGCGTGTGTATGTGTGTGTTACACGAATGGGTGGCCTCCGGTTCTTTAAAGGAATATCTCTAAAAACTCTTTGATGTTATAATATTTTTTTAGGATTCAGGTTTCATTTAAGCGGATTATGGGTTCCGAAGCAGACAATACGACGACAGTAAGCGAGTGTAAGTTACTCAAATCAAAATAAATACAATTTGTTGCTTCTGTCATAACAAAGCTCAATAAATAAATAAATAAATAAATAAATAAATAATAATAATAATAATAATAATAATAATAATAATAATAATATGAAAAAGAAGAAAAGGAGGAGGAAGAAGAAAAACAGAAGGAAGAGGAGGAAGAAGAAAGAGCAGTTAATTCCAAAGAGACTCTCCATGGGTATTACTATTTAATATAGTCATGATGCCACTCAAGGATATACTCATGGTGCCGGATACAGGCTTACATACGCAAAACAAAGTATAAACCAACTTACTTATATGGGCGAACTGAAACTATTTTCAAAAATAAAAACAAAGAGGAATTGAAAAGACTGATAGACACGGCCAGAAATAATGGTAGCATCTGTCTACCCTTCCATTGAATCTCCTGTTCAGTCATATCTTTAAACAACCTCAAAGTGCATCATTATTCATTTCCATTTCTTTCTTTTCGTTCAAATCTAAGTCTGGATTCCTTGGTTCAATATCTAAGTGAGCCATGTAGATTTTCTCTAATTGATTTTTGTAATTATACTTTCCTCTTATCCATATTTAATATTATTAATTTCACTTCTTAATTTTATTTCACCTGGCATCATCGTATTATAGCGTGTTTTGTGCATTACAACATAAAAAGTATGAAATAGAAACTGCATTTAACACAAGAACATTTAAAGTTTGAATAACTTTTATCATTAACAAAAGACTAGATTGAATGTGCGTTTTCAAAAAAGTTAATTCTCATGTGTCGTCACTTTTCAAAACAATACAAAGTAAGGCGTGGGAATAAACGGAGTAAAAAGGGGGAAATATTCGTAAAGAATACTTATTCCTTGTTTCTTTTTGTTGGTCGAGTAGCGGTTACAGAGAGGAATGTTTGCCGGCTTTAACAGGGAAAGCGAGGTGACTTCCCGCTTTACTGCACCTGTGTCTGGTTTCCTTTCTCTTTTCGTTTACAAAAATCCTAGGTTTTTATTTCTTCTTGTCGGCTCCCACATTTAAATTTGTTAAATCTGATTTTTATCACGCCCCACTCCTATTGGCTAATTAATTTTTATTATTTTTTTCTTTTTGACCGAATGGGTGCGTCAAGCCTATGCGTAGTGATGCGTTTACACACTTTGTCAGTAACTGCCGACGAGTAAACATCCGGTTGGGAGTTGTAGAGGACTAGGATATATAAATCCTAATCCCGTTACAAAAAAAAATAATGAAACGAATGGAATGAAGGAAACAAAGACTCAATTGATGAATAAGATAAACGTGTCGTTTATTTACTGCTGAAAGAATGAATGTTTTAGATATAACACGTGTTTATGTCCGCGCGGGTGTAACCATCGTTTGTTGGGGGTTGGTAGTATAGAACGAAAAAGGAAATGTGTGTTCATCTCATGTGCGGGTCCCTATCGTCTGTTCGTGCGTTCGAAGAGAAGTGAGTGATGTAGTGGAAAATAGGAATGATAGTCAAGCGTGTAGACAAAGACAAAGGATAGAGGGTTGACATCAGTTAAACTGTGCGCCATGTTAGCCGTCAGCTACGCGATGGTGTTCTCTGGCACAGTAGTAGATAGAGAGAGAAAAAAAACATAAAGCGGGAGACCAGTACCCGCATTAAGCTGGTCTGCAGTTTAATTTGTTGCTGGCTATCTTGAATAATTTTATCTCAAATCTTAAAAACCCTACATTTCACGTAAAAATTCATTATGATAAAGATCATGTTTACATTTTTCTGGCAAGAAAAATATAAGTTTTCTGGAATTATTACCAAGTTTAATATTAAGTTAAAGTCTTAAGATAATGAATAAATGTACTTAACTTTTGCTAAAAACAGTAATAATTATCCAAAAATGTGACAGTGGTAGGAACGAGACTTGTTTATCGTATCAAAAAAAAAACACTATAGCGGCAAAATTCAAATATGTATGGAAGGACAAATTAGACGCAATTTATTTCTTTACTTAACATTACTCCGGCATACCGAGCGCCCCCCTTTTTTTTGAGTCGCAGACCCCCTCTCTTCATTTAAAATGCATAAAAGTTAATTAAATTCATTAATTATACTACTGACAATTTATTCATTAAAAAAAAAAGTCAGCACCATTATTTATTAATATTTATGCAGAATTATAATTGGTTAAGAAAACAATTTATGATTATTGAAAAATTACACACTAAAAAATACAAACTTATGTTAAAATTTATCAGAATGTCTGCGTGAAATTTAAAGTTTATAAACACAAACAGGCGGGGAGTTAAAGAGACGAGGATAGCGGGAAAAACAGACTGGTTTTCTTTTCAAGTCTGCATCCGTACTTACCGACATGGAACGTTCGTATAATTTTTACCATTTTTTAATTAAATTATTTTTCTATGTTCCTGTTTCTCAATTAAATTTCTTTTAGTTTATTTTCCAAGATTATATGAACATTATCTTACGTTGATGATTATACGTTCATGCGTGCAATGGAAATATTAAAATCTTACATATAAAGATTACGTTAAAAATGTAACCTTAAAATAAGTTGAAATAATTTTTGCAATTATATTTTTTGTGTGAAAATATTAAATAAACAATGCTTAATTCAATGATAATATTGGTAGTTCGAGAAATTAATTTTTCCTCGAGTTAGATCGATTTCGTTAATACAGACTTTAGGGGCTTTTTTCGTAATGTTCCTGTAATTTTTTTTGTTACAAATTAGAATGCTTTATTTACATAAAAAAAAAATCAAAAATAAATTCATGCGTTTTTAATTGACTACTGAAAGTCATAACTTTAGTAAAGGCATTTTTGTTTAAACGAAATAATACATTTCTTCTAAGATCTAAATAAAAATAATTCGTTATATTCCGTGATCATTATTTGATAAATACTGAACATCTCATTAAAATTGGTTAATTTTCTGATATTTTGTGCATTATTAAGTAAAGGGAGGTGCCAAAATATTTATACATTTTGAGCATCGGCATTCATTTTGCACGTACCTAACAATAACCAAAGAAAAAAATCTCGTTACAAAAGGAGCATATAAAAAAATTTCTACGCATTTTTCCTTAAATAATTTGCGTGACTAAAATAGGAATTGGCCGAAAGTTAACTAAGAAACCATTTTTCTCTTAAAGAAAAAATAAATAAATAAAAAACGAAACAAAAAAATTATAAGGCCAATACCAATAACAACAAATAAATTGCAATCTTCTGATATTTTTCAATACGGTGCTAGTTGGCCGTTGACCCAGAAAAAGAGTTCATTCGCCCTTTGGAAGGTCTTGTTTTTAATCCGTCAGGGAGACTAGCCGCCCTCCTCACCAAACAGGTCTGGTGGGTGAACCAGTTTAGTCGTCGGTGAACCAACCATGAGGCAGGTAGTACTGGGTTACATGGTACCAGTAGCATATGACATGACCTGACACAAATATATATATATATATATATATATATATATATATATATATATATATATATAAGCCGTCGTTATATTAAACACCAATTTTTATACATTTTTACTGCATTGAACAGTTAATTCAAATGCGATTCAGATATCTAAGCCTCACATCAACGAATGTGGATAATGCGAAAAAGCGGTAACAAGGAAAATACTCACCTGAACTGGATTTACAATAACTTATAACAGCCGAGTAGAAACAACATTAATACGTGAAAAAAAAAAGAAAGAAAGCTGACGTTACAATCTAGGCGAAAAGGAACACCGCATATGTTCGCAAGGGTCTACAGTGTAATTATTACTGTGAGTAGATTTTTATTTTTTTATGTGTTCATGTATACATATATATTTTTTATTGATGTTATGTATATATATATACCTTTAGTTATATACATATATATATATATATATATACATATATATAGTACTTTTATTATTGTTGTTGTTATTGTAACATTAAAGAGAGGCCACATCAGACCTATAGGGTTGATGTGACGTTTCTTTTGGTTAAAAGTAATTTTTTGTTCCCGGACGATGACCGGGTTGAAGGAATAAAAATTATTATTAATTTTTATTTGTGAATAAATTCTGAGCTAAGTCTGTTGTTGAAATGGCGGCGGCAAGAGTGCCTTTGTAGCGAGAGGATAAATCACATTCTAGACTTCAAAAGCGAAAAAGAATGCATAAAATATTTTTGATCTACGATGGCCGGAATCATAGTGGTACAGTAGCCGGAGGGGTGGGGATTTCACACCCGCAATTGGCAAAACTATGAGCCAAAGTTGACCTGTGAATTTGACAAGTTGAAAAGTCGGGTTGTTTTTGATCTAAGAGAAATACACGCAGTGACTCGGCATTATGTTTAGAACAAAGAAGAGGAAAAAAAATGAATTGTCCGAAATTTCAAAACAATAAGATAACGTATCGAGAATTGTCATTTGGTGAATCAGGTCGACCGAAAAGGGAAGTTATGAAATATTTTTGCTCGGATGGAAAAATATGTTGTCCGATAAGTTCAAATGCATTCTTGGTCTTTTGACGTAAACAAAATGTCTGATATAATAGAATGGTCGACAACCAGAACTTAATTCAAAGATAAACTAAAATTCCTTTGAATTATCAAAGCGAAAAATGAGATCAATAGATAATTTTAAAACAAATAAAATCGCGTGATTTGCTTTAAGTCAAAGGAAAAATAATTTTCCTGGATATGGGGAAATTCCATTAGTAAGCCAGGGAGGAGTTAATTAATACAACGTGTAAGTTGGGCGTTAATTAAGGGAGGAGTCAATCCAATTTTGGAAATGGACCAATGAAAAAGGGCCCTGTCGAAGTATAATCAACCAATGAGAAAAGGCCCCGTCGAATTATAATCAAGCAATTTCATTGGTCGATGACGAACATGGGTGTCGTCATCATTCCATAATTGTATTATAAAAGAAATGGAAAATCAGAGATTAAGTCAGTAGTAAGAGAGAACAGAAGAGTCAGAAGAAGAGAGAGTTCGGAATCAGAGTCTCGGCAGAATCACCTCTCTCTCTCTCTCTCTCTCTCCCCCTCGCTTGTTGCCTGATAACTCAACGCTTATAACGTGTCGATCACTTAACGAGAATTCCGCAAAGTCCGCGATACCGACCAGGTATTTCAACAACAGAAGCTCAATTGTAGAACTAACTGCTTGCTTGAATTAATTGTCAACCATATGTATATGCTGTGAATACCCTTTTATGAATTTTCGAAATATATATATTATATTAACCAACCTCCGGAGTTTTGTTGCTGATGTGCATTGATCCGTATATATGTACATTCTTTATTTGCCATTTGTGACACCGTATCCGTCAACGAACACCCAGAATAACTAGACGATCCATGGAGAATGGGCCTTGAGGACCGAGCATCCGAGAAGAATCCCCAACGCCTTAACGAAGAACTCACTGGGTGAAGCGACGTACTAACGGTTGGCAGATCTGGTTGCCCAGTCGACATATCATAACTGTACCGAACAGGGTGCAGATCATAACTGGGCAGCGATCAGGGGTCAAGGGCGTCTAAGACCACGTCGAAAGGTCACATTATTATTATTGTTTATTATTGTTAATATTATCATTATTTTCTTCGATATGTGCACGTCCCAACAATATGTCAGACGTAGCCTTTGAACATTGAACGACATGCGCAAAGCCGTTGCTCGTAACAAGAGCCGTTTAATTATCAAACATCTTTTCCTTTAACTGTATTGAGCAGATAATTGGGCCTCACATCAGTGAGGGGAGCCGATACGCGAACAAGCCGTAGAGAGGAAGGCCCCGAAACGGTGCGTATTCTCTCCTTATGACCTAATATTATCTATAAGACGAAATACCCCCCAAACATGATTATATAAAGTTTTAAAAGACATGCTATGAAATACCCCCCAAAAGCACCATCCTATAAAACTCAGACGAGGAAAGCCCTATGAAGGCGCTTTATCTCTCCCTTGACATTGACTTTATCAAAAAAGAAAACAGGTAACACACATCAGTATATACAAGCCTATAAGGTAAGCTGTTTCTCTCAAATACAAAATCTTCTGTTGTTCGCTTGCTTCATAGCGAGTTTCTACTACTGTTCCGGTAGTAATTTTTATCCTCTCTCTCTCTCTCTCTCTCTCTCTCTATATATATATATATATATATATATATATATATATATATATATATATATGTTTAGAGGTACAGAATTTAAATAAAGTTTTAAATATAATAGGCGGAAGTCTCTCGAGAGCTCTTTCAGCTATCATCTCATCAGGAGAAAATCGATAGCGTAAAAATAATATTATGTCGAAAGTAAAGAGTTCTATGGGGAACTATTGAATGTGCCAAAAATTACGGGGACACTAAAATAAAGTTTATTAACGTTTAAAAACGATTAAAATAATGGCACAACGAGGGGGGGGAAAAACGGGAGAAAAGATTTACATTTCCCCAAGAGAAACAATGCGTTAGATGTTTCTTTCTGCCGGCACAAGAAGGTTTCCGCACCGCAATAGAGGCAGACTCCAAAATCTTTAAATGGTTTCTGGAGTCCGCTGTATGTAGCACCTCGAACCATTCAATTTTATATCTGTCGGCACAGCAGGGGTTGTCAACCAAATGCTAGCAAATAGCAGAGTCCAAGGCTGCAGAAGGAGGGAGACTACCAGACCCCATACTCCCTTGTCTGATCTTCGATGGAACATGCTGGTTTATACGAGTCAAAAGATGCAAGGATATTCGCCCAACATAACCAGCATCGCATGGGCATTTGAATTGATATACAATATTGCTATTTTGGATGTAAGGCAAACTATCCTTGCGAAAAGAAAGAAATGCAGGTCTCGTAGTATATACCAAATGCAAGTACACAGAAAAATGCAGTCATAAATACTTCTGCGAATCTGTTTGGAAAGTCTGTTATTCTTTTCCCCAATCCACGGTAATTTTAAATAAACCGGGCATTTCAAAGGTCCAAACTTTCTAGGGGATTTAAAATCCGCAACCTTTTTGAAAATACAGTCATCAATAAGGTCAACAAGATAACCATTATTGATGAATATTTCCCTGATCTTATAGAGTTCGGCGTCCAATCTGTTAGGTGAACAAATCATCAGGGTTTTTTTTCTTTCCCCTCGTTGTGCCATTATTTTAATCGTTTTTTAAACGTTAATAAACTTTAT
Source organism: Euprymna scolopes (assembly GCF_053919585.1). Classification (NCBI taxonomy): domain Eukaryota; kingdom Metazoa; phylum Mollusca; class Cephalopoda; order Sepiida; family Sepiolidae; genus Euprymna; species Euprymna scolopes. The sequence continues at coordinate 81,554,869 of NC_136482.1, forward strand.
TTTAGTGTCCCCGTAATTTTTGGCACATTCAATAGTTTCCCATGGAACGCTTTACTTTCGACATAATATTATTATTTTTACGCTATCGATTTTCTCCTGATGAGATGATAGCAGAAAGAGCTCTCGAGAGACTTTCGCCTATTATATTAATATATATATATATATATATATATATATATATATATATATATATATATATATATATATAAAGCTGAATGTGTGTGTGTGTGTGTGTGTGTGTGTGTGTGTGTGTGTGGTCACGAATAGGCTCCTATATGGTAGACTATTTTAAAAAACTGATTAGATATAATGCTAGAAGATGTATCGAGCCACAGGTATGGGTATGTTTGAACTGGCAGAACCGTGGTTCATTAAAATTGTGGGGTCTGCGTTCGTGCCTGGTCCACAAAGTATGGAAATAAAAATTAAAAAATTAAAAAAAAAAACCTTTACAAGTGTTTTTGATATAGATGTACATAATAATACTTTGATAAGTATATTTTAACTTAAATAGGGATGGTATAATAAAATTGTGGGGTCTGCGTTCGCGCTAGGCCTCCATAGGAGAAATACAAACTGTTCATTTAAACTTGCCGACATATTTTTCTTCTTTCTACGCATGCTCAAATTCAATTCATTTCTGCAAGTTGTTTATTGTCAAATCTTTCTTACCTATCTCTCGATAACTACATCGGTAGGAGATGCGGCTGGAACGCTAAATATTTTGGTTTCGATTCTAGCTGATGGCAGTCAGGTCATTTTTTTAAACTTCTGGAATTGCTACGATATATTTGGTACAATATAATATTCAATAGAGAATATTCAATAGAGAATTCAATAGCTCTGTAATAATAAATACGAAATTTGCATGAACTAAAATATATTTAAGCGTATTTTACGACCCGGCACGATCGGGCACTCTGCTAGTATTGAAATAAAAATATACTCATTATAAAATGGATTAACTACTGGAAATTTATCTGAAATCATTTATTCCTTAATTTTTGACTAGCGGGACCTATGGCAATTCCACAGAGGACTCATTCATATATAATACTAGCCGATTTACCCGAGCTTTACTACGGATATATTTGTATTACACAATATTAATTGGCATTCTTTTAATATTTATGTAATTACAGGTTCGAAACCAAAACTTCTGGGTAAACGACATTTCTGTTACCACTGGTAAAAATGTAAACGAAAGTTCTACATTACGTAGAAAAAAAAATTGTACAGGTCCGTTTTCAGTTTGTGTTGCTCCCAAAAATGTAAATTAGAATTTTTGCGGATAAACTATGCTTGGTTGTGTATATAAAAAGTACCCCATTTTTAATAAGGAAGGACTTTCACATAAAAAATTTAATAAACAAAAGATACGGCAAAAATTGAATTACACTAGTAAATCATATCTAAAAAATAGCACGGTTCGTAAACTGCAGAAGTACTAAACAGATAAAAACACCCGCATTTTTGTACTTCTGCAATTATTTTTCTTTGAGTGACGCTGAGACATAAAGCGACCCCCCCCCGAAAAAAAACCATAATTACGTCGAAACTCCCCCACACAAATATATATTATCAACTAAATCAATTACCCAGATACCAAGACAGGAAAACATAAGATCTTTCTCAAAAGAAAATCGAAGAAAAAAAAGTGAAAAAAAAAACGCGTAGGAATATATCTCATATAAAAAGCATTACTTTACCTTTTTTTCTTTTTCAAAGTATTATGGAAACGATAATAAAATTCAGACAGTCAAGTGAATAGTTGAAAAATGATTTCAAAATCGTCCGTAGGAAATAAATTTTAACCTTTTGGTAAACGTGCTCACACCTTACAATGAATCGACATTTGTAGCCGAGACTTTAATAGAGGGCTAACGATTTAAAATATTTCGTCGAAAAATAAAATCATTCTTAGCCTAATTATTTAGTTTTTTTTTATCAATATTTGTAACTTTTACAGTTATAGAAAATAAATAATTAAAACAAATCATTTTATCACCATATCTCTCGATTTGGTTAAAAACTATATCCGTTCATAACCGGAAGTGAAATATCAGTGAAAATTACTTAAAATGTGCCAGTTTAGCAAATAGTACAAAATAACTTGAATTAAAATAATTTAAATGAATTAACTTTAAATAATACTCTTAAATAGAACAATTACATCAATTACATTACTATAATCAGTAATTTTAATTGAGCGAATTATTTAAAAAGATTTTCTTTAATATAATATGCAAATTAGATTAGTTCTATTATGTAGATTGCCTTCAATATAGTGTATATATATTGATCGTGATGCTATTTATTTATATAGAAAATCTTATAGTAAATAAAATTTATATAGATAACCGTTTTCAGCAGGAATTTTTGTATATTAATCAAATTGTGAACAAACAAACAAACAGACAGGATTACGGATTTATATATATAATAGATATTGATGTTGCCATTCTGTAGATGTTCAGTGTAAATGGAGACGCTCTGATATTATTGTAGCTTTTTTTGTTAAAACTTCAAAAGTATTTATCTAAGCTAGCCCGATCGTAAAGTACGATTTAATATAATATTTTAATTATTGCAGATTTCGTATATATTATTATAGAGTTAATGTTCTATCGATTTTTATATATTATAAAGTTCCGATTTATATATATATATATATATATATATATATATATATATATATATATATATATATATATATATATGACTTGGGTGCATTAGCTTGACTCGAAACCGAAATCAAAACTTATAAAAATAATATATGTATATACGAGTGCTTCCACTGCATTGACTGGGTTTTGGTCTCTGGATCATAGTGATGGACCCAGGTTTCATCCTGTGTAATCAGTCTTTTGAAAAAATTTGACTCATCTTCTTGGCACATCTCCAAATTCATCCTCGAGCATTCGACGCGTTCTAGCTTCTGGAATGGTGTGATCTACCTGGGGATCCATCTGGCAGACACCTTATGCATATGCAAATGGTCATGAATGATAGTTTCCACAGATCCTGTACTAATCTTGGCATCTTGGGCTATTTGGCGAATAGTAATGCGCCGATCTTCCAAAATGGCAGCCTCAACTTGACGGACAGATGCCTCATCAATGGCAGAAGGCGACCAGGTCTGGGAGCTGTTTCCACAGACTTCCGGCCATCTTTAAATTCACGATGCCAGCGTTTTACAAGGTCATATGATGGGACATTATCACCATAAGTTTCTTTCATTTCATCAAAAGTCTCCTGTGGTGTGCGTCCTTTTAAATACAAAAAACGGATCACTGCTCGACATTCAACAGGTTCCATTTCACACCTGACTCAGTTCAAACAGCTGTAAAACAGAAACCACAGTTAGTTCAGAGCTGTAATTTGCCACATAACCCGTAGAGATATAAATCATTGCACATGCAAAATTTCAACTAGATCAGAAGTGGGTCAGTGGCATTACTTATTGCACGCCCTTTGCATATATAACTTGAGTTACTTCATTAGAGACTGCCAAAAGTCACCACAGAATTGCCCCACCCTATATGTAACACGATGTAACTTTATTATAAATTAATATTATCAGTATAACTTTTGTACAATTTAAAAGAAGAAGGTCAAAATAAACCGGTAATAATTTTAAAAAATTATTTTCATCGAACGAAAATAATGAATTGCGAGACGAAAATCGGGTTTACATAATTGGCGCTTTAAAATAGCGTTCCCATGTAGTAAACATTCCGAACGTGAAAACATACCTATATTTAATAAATCTAGTAAAAATCAACTAATGGTCAGATTTTCGTGAAATCTTCAATACTTATCCATTTTAGAATGAAATTACATATAAAAATGCAGTTTTTGTAAAATATACGAGGGGAAATATTTTTTACTGCGTGTTCCCACCCCTATATTTATTTTTTCGAATAAAATATGTTTAAATCTATCGAAATTTCTATTTATTATGAAACGTAAGAGTTCAAATAAGTAAAATTATTTATTTTTTTTAAATTTAAATACACATATTCAACAAAAATTTACCTTGAAGTTGCAATTAAAAAATTGATATAAACTTAATATTATTATGTTTTTTTAAATAGCGGTTTTTCGAACTAATATATACTATAATCAGTTGAATTGCAAAGAAACTTTGCAAATATTAATTATTTTTTTAAAGATTAAAACGATTAACATCCCATTATTTCAAAATGTTCCGTTACGACATAGATTTTTAATTTTTTTTTTAAATATTAAGTTTTAATATAAACATGACTCTTGTCAGCTATTTTATCGCCAGATTAAAACCAATTTGAAAATATTGCACAATATTAAGCATTTTGTAGCTCCCCCCCTTATATTTTGTTTGTATCTTTTTACCGAACAAAATATGGAAGCACGTAGGTAACCAAAAGAACATTCAGTAAAACCGTATTTCATATTTAATATACAAATATTTATAATATTATTAATCATTAAACTGTAAATCTTAAAACCTAACAAAATTATAACAAAGATTAATTATTAATTGCAGTTTGAAGAAGATAAAGGTTTTAAAAAATCGTTAAGTCGCTTCTGCTTTTCCATAGTTCGTATAGTACACACAAATCTGACGTCAAGGAAACATGCGGTCCAATCTTCACAATCGTTTGGCAATCCCTATCCTTCATCCATAATCGAAACCGAAACTAAAACTTATGAAGAATTCTTGATAAAATTATTTATAAAAAAATACATGACTTAAGTGCTATCAGCTATAATCGAAACTGAAACCAAAACTTATGAAAAATTCTTGGTAAAATTATTTATAACAAGAAATGGAAGTACATAACAAGTAAACGACCCGGATGAAAGCGTGACACAGAAAATAACGCACACGCTACCGTATTAATATTAATAATTAGAAAAGGACACAAACAAAAAACTTGTAATTTTGTTAATTTTCAAATTACAAATCTTGTCAAATTATCCATATATATATATATATATATATATATATATATATATATATATATATATGGATAATTTGACAAGTCCTTATTAATAACGAATTCCCTAAACATATTTTTCATGAATAAATAAAATTATTGATTCGAAACTTTAAAAATATTACTACAAATAATACTGCAGTAGAACCCTGTGATACAATGACCCTAGAATACGGTATTTTCAGGTTACGATGTAGAATACGATGTTTTTCCGGGTCCTGGTTACGGTATTTGCCCTACCTTACGGTGTTATTTATAATGTTATTTGATGATATACATGTGTATTATATACTGTGCTGTATTTTGTTTCTAATCTGTAATGCCGTATCCCGAGGTTATACTGTAATATGCAACATCACACCTCAAACAATATTACCTTATACAAGTCCAATCAAATGCAGACGAAAGGGGGCTAATACCTATGAAGATTGTCCTCTGGGATCAAACAGATACTCTATTTTGAATTATTCATTCGCAAATATAATATAAATTTTACTTACAAATTAGACACAAGGCCATTAAAAGTGTGAGGAGTGGATGCTTTTAATTATCCGATTATTACCTAGACGCATTCTGGCCCATTCCATTACTTCTTTCATTCTGCCATTTGTCCATCACTTTCATCTCAGCAGTCACCAAAATACTACATTTACTCTATGGACTACTCTACTTGAAATATCCTCAATAGTTTAAAATGAATTTTATTTACAAAAGACATTCACAATTTAATTGGAAATAGATAAGAACTGTGACACTAAAAAACATCCATTAAAAGAAAAAAAATAAAATAAAGGAAACCAGATAAAATCAAGAGCGGGTGAGTGAGTTAGACGCTCATAGCACTTTCTAAGAGTAGACTGTACATTATTTTCCGGTTTATTTAAGAATTGAAAACAATCAGGTCGATTTTTAAGTGGGATTTAAATGTGAGCAAAAAAAAAAAAATGGGGATGGAGTTTGGGAGTGGGCGGTGTGCTTAACATTTTTATCCTAATAAAAGGTGAGAAAATGTAACAATGCGGTTATGCAGTGGACTAGAACTGTAGAGAAGCTTTTGTTTGTTTGTTTGTTTGTTTGTTTGTTTGGGTTATTTGGGGGGGGGGGGTTAGTGAGGTATATTAACATCTTAAATTATCTATCGGATATACTATATATTGGATTTGCGATAGACGAAAATATATTAATGTAGTGTCATTTTTAAAGTTCAAAAAGGCCAATGAATGTTCTAGTTAAAAGACGGTCGTTATCTGTAAGGAAATATTTAATACCCATGTTTATTTCGGCTGTCGCCCTATGCATTTACGTGTGTAAATAGGATAAGCATGAATGTCTTTGTATATATTAGCGTGCCTGTTTTGCCAGTGAGAGCTTGTAAGTATAACCTGTGTATATTCGTTCGTGAGCAGTGTGTATATATTTTACTCGACACAGAAGTTTAGAGTCCTCGTCCAGAGTCTGAGATTAACTTTTAAGGACGTACCCACGTGCACTGTTTGTTGAAGAAAAATAAGAGAGAGAAACATTATGTTTAGGTTTTTATACTATGCATAAACGTTAGAATTGAATACTCTCGCTTTTTTTTTTATTGGTTTAAAGAAACTACTGATTTGGGCTTGTGTCCAATCAAAAGTCGATATGTAAAAATCAATATTCACTGCCGATGCTACTTCTATAAAAGCAATCCCACGACATTCGAGATAATTTTGTTTTATGACATTTGTAGAATCTTGATAAAAGCTTTTGTTAGGAAAATACAATTACGATTGCATCCTTAATTTTATTTTGGTTGGTGTGGGCTCAATTAAGCCAAAACCACAGAGCGCTTGTTTTCGAAGGCTGATCTGCCTTGCATTTGAGGAGAACGTGATTACTTCAATTGCTATTATCTTCTTTTTTTTTTTTTTTTTTTTTCGTATTACGTGCAATCTTTCTTCCATTTAACTTCTAGTGCTTGGGGGGGGGGCTGGATTTTTACCACCTTAAAACCCGATATTGTGTCTAACCTTGTCTTTTGGGGGGAGATTAATAAATAAGAACTGTTTTCAGTACCCGTTCGCGCATTCTGTTTTAACTGTTAATCTCATATTGTTTTAGTTTTCGTTTCGCATCTGCACCATTCTGAGACAAGGTCGACAATCTCGAATGCTCTCCTCGGCGGATGCTTTTCATAATAGCAGATTGAAGTTCTCTATTCCGGTCGATCGACAAACACCGTCGTATTACGTGACCTCTACTAATCATGAAGAATTAACCAACATTTTCTTACATCATCCGATAACCTCCATTAACAGATTATTCATCTCTTGCAATCATCTGGCTTTCACCGTTTGCCATGTACCATTGTTAATAGCCTACTTAAATGCAACCGTCGATTTATCTCCATAAAATTAGTCGACTCGTGCCGGTAACCTCTGAAATGAATAAGAACAAATATCGTTGCTCATGCAATAATGTACACGGAAGTTACCGTCGTGGATCAGCTATGATGTCTTGATTGGGTTTTTAAATCAGTTTTCGAGCTGAAGTCTTGGATGTTCAAAACCCAATAAAATCCTGGGAATAATTTATTGGCTGATTAGTACAAGAACATGACATTCACTGAAGCAATAACTTTAAAATTTAGCGCAATTTATTATCACATATTTCTCACTTCCTTTGGAGACGTAATTGCCCCTCTCTCTCTCTCTCTCTCTCTCTCTCTCTCTCTCTCTCTCTCTCTCTCTCTCTCTCTTAATTAGATCGTGTTCACAAAGATGAGGCTGATCGATCTGGACATTTTATAATATGCATTTGAGAGAATAATTGTTTGGAAAATACATTTCAAACATGCGACTAGCGGGCGCACAAAAAGCAACTTTAAAAACGGAACATATCATGTCGGAAAAGTAGCGAGAATTTCTTATCAGTCCACGCTTTATAAAAAGTTTTTTTTTTTTTGTTTTTTTTTTACATTGACTCGACTGATCAAGATGTTAGAACGTCACAGACACAACGTTTTTCGAGCTATCACAATCCTTATCATCACACAGTTATCAAACGACAGTTATGAAATTTCAAGAGACATTACAATTTGGCCTTTTGGCCAAGAACTCAACGAATCATATTTTGTGGAGAACATTGATCCGCCGCTGAACAGGGAGAAAAGAATGGTTTTTCTAGCGATACTAGCAGTAGCGAGGATGGTCATATGGATCACACGCCTCAAGCGAGTCCGTGAAGGGATATCTGTTCCGGATCGGGATCTGATCTTTACTTTTAACAGATGTTTAAAGTAAAGATCGGATGCGATTGGAAGAGGTTGCCTCGAGTGACCTTTGACAAGAGGTGGGTGCATGACGCTAGCTTGTGCATCCGACGAGGCGCCAAGTTTGAATTCGTGTTACCACCATAGGCATGACACATGCGGTACTGGGTCCTATGGAGCCCATCCTGCTAGGTTAGATAAATAAAAAGTAAAGAGACTCTTGACTGGTGGTACAAATGAGATCCTGTCCCACAATTGTTTGTTTTTTGGCACTAGAGAACCTTCCGAGGCTACCCTACCACTACCCCTCCCCTATCTTTTTGTTTTTATCACCCCCTGGTCAACCCCTACTCGAAGGTCGCCACCTAATATATTCCCCTTTTTTGTTTTTAACAATCTATTTATTTTACTCCCTACACCCGATATGAATTCTTCCCAATCCCCATTAGGGATCTCCCCGCTTGTTTTCGGTGCCTCGGAAAACAGTAGGTGATCTAACTTTCTAGATTAGCTCAGGGAGGGGCCTTACTAACAATGCACTAGGAAATTTTATTTTTCGTATATTTCTTCTAGATTTCCCACTCCCCAACACGAACTGTTTTTCTTCCAAATTCAAGAACTTTTTATTTTCCAATGAATTGAACTTTCACACACACACACACACACACACACACACACACACACACACACACACACACACACACACACACAGAAATTGTATATATATCTTTTTTGCAAAAACGCTGGGGTTTTTATTAGTTAGTTTAGAGTCCACAGAGTGAATGAGGTATTGTGGTAAATGTTGGCAGTCAAGAGTAAAGTCGCCAAAGACTCCAATTTTTACTTTAGTTACAAAGACCCTGCAACATTCCCCTCCCCAGATCTTATAGGGCCTTGTGCCTAAATTTGTTTTGTCTTTTGGAGATTTTACTTTTTTAAATGTTTTAATTTTATATTGGAATTTTTTTTAATTGTAATTTTTTCTTTAAACGAAATAAATTAAATATAAAGATCAAAGTGTAGTATCTGTTCTCTCAGCTACGAAACTTGATCCACCACCGGGCTCTCGGGCTAGGTTAAGGTGTTTTTTCATACTAACTTTGGTTAGCAATGACCGACCCCGTCCTTTGGGGAGTCAGGACCTAAAGAACCGACTCCACATTTGTGGGAGCTTGGACCCGAAAACCGATCCCCTCTTTTGGGAGACTGGAATCTCGGGACCAGCACCACTAGCTGGTAGTTGAGACCTGCCTTTGTTGGTTTTTGCATGTTTTTCTTCGTTCCGGTCTTCCCTCTAGAGACAGGGGATGGTCTACTTTCTCACCACTTAATTGCCTGAGCAGCACTCTGACCTGCCAGGCCAAAACTGAGTATATTTTCGCTGCTCTCCCGTTGGATCGAGCAGACAGGGTTCTCTTTCTCACTTCCGTTGGGTAGTTAGTGGGTAGGGTGACGTGGGGGTAGGGCAGATGCTTCGTTTCTGCTCCCCTCTGTGGGCAGAGATGTTTATCCCCTCTCTCTCTTAATTGCGATGCGGCACGCTGACCCGCTAGCACCCACTGCGTCTTTCTTCTCTGCTTTCCCCCCTCGCGGGGGGATTCGAGCTGCTAACCCGACATCCCCGTGAGGGGAGGTCAAAAACACTAATCTCTTCTGAGCCCGTTCCTCCCCCTCCACCTCCTCCATTCCCCTGGGTTTTCTTTTATCCCCGCTACACTTTGGACTGCGTCAGCGGCCAGTAGTTCCACCACCACGATGCCAGGCAGGCGGACCATACCGGTCCAAATGCGGAACATCGCCCCGCTGGAGGAATCCCCGGAAAAGGGAGCAAAACCCCAGCTCCTGGAAAAGAAGGAAGCAGACGACAGGGTAGGACCGCAGCCAGCAGCGACCCTGGAAAAAAAGGGAGAGGTACAGCCGCAGCTCGCGGCGACCCCCCGTAAAGCACCTGCAACCACTCCCCAGGAGGGCAACCCGGAGGAAAAGGCTGCTGCAAGAACGCCAGCAGAGGACAATGCAAAGGGAACCAATCCAGCTGCACTCCAAGACTGCAAACCCAAGGGAGGAACATCGGGACATCATTCCCCCGCTCCCCTAAAGGGCAATTCACCAGCAGCAAGGGAGATGAAGGAAAACAGCCCCACTGAACAAATCGAGGAGCTGTTTAACACAACCATAGCCTCTCTAAAATCACTCTTCGAAGAAGCCAATGATCTGCCCTCCAACACTCCTCAAGAGGGCAACAACGAAAAGAGGGAAGCCAGGGATGGGGACGACGTTCCAACCAGTGTCAACAAAATCCAACTGGTGGGAGCAACACCCCTGTCCACTGAACCCGCAACATCAGCAGCTAGGAACACATCCCCAGGAGGGGAGGCACCTTCATCTCCCCAAGAGGCGGCCACCCAGTAACTCAAAAAGAGGAAAAGGAAGGAGAACGGCCCGGAAAACAGAGAAGGCCAGCACGCAAAAACAACAACAACAAATGCAGATTGGCCAACTCTAACTGGAAAAGGTCAGTCTCCAAAGCCAGCAACACCCACAACGGCGGAAAACCAAGCAGCACCAGCTAAACCCCCCGTCCCTGGTCAAGCTGACACCCCAAAGGACGGAGGACCAGCATGGGACCCCAAGGAACAGCAGAGGAAGATGACACCTGAGGACTACAGGAGACTCTTTGATTCTACATACAGAGAGTGCATCAAAGGGAACGAGATCCAGCCACTCCCTGGTCAGGTAGAAGGATTGCAGCAGAGGGTCCTCTCATTAATAACTTCGGACATGAGGACTAGAAGCCTGACCGGTGTCAACAAAGACACAATGGTTAATGTGCTGCTGGAGCAGAACATCCCAGCAAATTACATCTGTAGAAGAAGCTACGCGCAGTGGAATGTCTTGCTTCCTACCCCCGAAGACGCAGTCAAGCTGTCCAGGACCACTCATCAGGGCAGAAACATAAAGCTGCAGCCAATATATATGAATAAGAGGAGGGCAAATGTTTCTGCTCTAAACGTCCCCTGCTACATGGAGGCTAAACAACTGGGTGCCATCCTCAGCCAGTATGGGGACGTGTAAGAAGTGACGCCGGTCCGCGGTCTGAGGACATCATGACCGGGGACTACAGAATACAAATGGTCCTGGACAAAGCAGGATTTTGCGGAATCCCAGCCACGCTCAAATTTGGGGAATGGATGCTCTGCCTTAGAGTGGAGGGGAGGATGCTCCATTGCTGGCAGTGTCAACTACAAGGGCACATGGCCAAGGACTGCCCCAAGAGAAATGGGGGAAAAAAACCCAACCAAGGCATCAGGCAAGACGGCAGGAACAGCCAAAACACCAAACCAATCCACTGCTCCCGCTCAGGCCATAAGTACCCCGGAAGCGCAAGTAGGGTGGGTGATGGTCACAAAGAAAGGAAAGGCCGCCAAACAGCCATCCCTGCAGACATTGCCCAAAGACCATCCTGAGAACAAACCAGTCACAGAGGTGGAAATCATGGACACACAGGCACCCTCCTCCTCCTCAAACAAGAGGAAATTACAAGAGTCTGAGGAGGAGGTCGTGTCTGAAGAGGAGGAAGAAGCGCCAATAACAACAACTACTTTAAGCGCGACAGAAATCAGGAGGGCTAGGAGAAGGAAAAGTCGGAAGACACGTGCCCCCCCCACCCTTACTGAGAAGGACTCGCCTGAACCCACTGTTATCCCACCACCCCAGCAGCCCGAACAACCCTCCCTCACTCCCCCAAAGGCCCCAAGAAAATCTCCCCACCCTCATCATGTGATTTGGACAAAAACAAAGAAGCTGAGCAGGTTACCCCTTCCCCAAGTGCCCCCCTTCCCCCTCAATCCAAAGAGGCCCCCTCCCCCACTACCCCAGTTCGTAGTGAACGAACTAAGAAACTCCCCTTTCTGCCAGGAGGTAGGATCTGTGAACTCGACCCTCACCTACCAATACCGGACTTTAAAGGACAACAGAAGGTTTGGTATAATAAGCTGAAGAGCCTGGTCTACGTTGGCGGTGACAACGTCGCAGATCCCACCAAGTTCAAGAACGCTCCCTTGCAGATCACTTTCGTTAGGGTCAACAAGGACTCTAGGACTGAGGCCCTCTGGGCGATGGTGGATGCAGCAAAGGATGCGATCCCAGGCCAGCAGCTGGTGGATAGGGACCATCCGTCACTGAGTAACATCCTTTTCAAATGCGAGGGCAGAATCCCGATGTACGTCCACCCCTCCTTATACAGGGCACTCAAACTAACCTTCCCCCTGTTGAGGGTACTCCATCTGTGGCCAAAGATGGAGTACCCTTAACAGACCTACTTACCGGTAGCCTCAGCCAGGCCTGCCACGTCCTTACTGCCAAGGATTTCAGACCCGTCTGTGACATTGAGTAAGGTAAGTGAACATGGCTTTAAACTTGGCTACATTGAATGTGAGGGGCATCAGGTGTCGGAGCAAGGCCTCGTGTATTGTGAGAGACCTGGTGTCCCTTAAGGTAGATATTGCCGCTATCCAGGAGACCCACTTTGTTTGTGACGAGGATTGCCAGGTGCTAGTAAACGACTACGATGTTTACTCAGCATATGGCAATACTTATAGTCGTGGAATCTCCTTGTTAGTGAGTTGCACCCTGTCAGCGTTGGTGAATGTTGTTCATGCAGGCGAGGACGGGCGGCTGGTTGTTGTTGATATTGCCGTTAATAGCAGTGTTTTTCGGATTGCTGCTGTTTATGCTCCCAAATCTGCTGTAGAGAGGGTATCCTTTTTTCGACGGTTGGAGGGCTTCCTAGTGGATCCAGAACAGTTAGTTTTAATGGGTAATTGGAATGCAATCCTTGATCCCAAGATAGATAAGGTCGGAGGGACTAGCGGGTCGGCGTGGTGTGACAGCAGTCTGTCTGACCTGATGGCCTCGTGCGATCTCGTCGACAGATTCTGTCTGGATCATCCAGGGCGGAAGATGTGGACTTGGCATCCTGTAGTGCCTTCCCATCCGAGTACTTACTTGGATCGGATGCTAGTTAGAAGAGGCAACGTAGACTTTCTATTGTGCCCCACGTTCCACTTGTTAGGACACTCGGACCATAAACTCGTTATGGCCCGTTTGAACTTAAGTGCTAGGCCTAAACTAGCCAGATACTGGAAGTTCAACAGCACCTTGTTGGAGTTGGAGGACAACCGGTTAAAGGTTACCGAATTAATTCAGCGAGCTTTAGTGGGGGCGGTTACAGGGAGTAAGTGGTGGGTTACTTTTAAGGCCAAAATTAGGCGCTTCTCAGTCCAATACAGCCAACGCCTCGTGTTAGATAAGGCTAAGGCAAAGAAGTGCTTAGAGGATAAGCTGACCCGGGCGGTGGAGGGGGGGACCCCCTAGAGGTAGCACTAGTTAAACAAGACCTCAACCACTTGGCTAGCGGACGGTATGAAGGTCAAGTAGTTAGGGCTAGATTAATGAAAGTTTCCAACGAGGCTGTGAATGTTGACGCTGTTGAGCGTAAGGCTGCTTTAAGGTGCGGTTTGGACGGGTAGATTCGTAAAGTACATAACCTGGAAGGACATGCCCTAGTATCGACTCAGGAGATCTGCGAGGGGTTTCGGGAGCACCCAACTACCCGGACTCAGGGTCGAGGAGTTTGGAAGCTATTTGGCTGACTCGCCCCGCCTCATGGCGGCTAGCTGTGATGGCCTTGTTACTGAACATGAGGTCATTACTGCGTTGAAGCAGGTTGGCTACAACAAATCCCCGGGGCTTGATGGTTTACCCTACGAGCTTTACTTGAGGCTGTTGCCCATGTTGGTCCCTATTCTGAAGGATGTGTTCAACCATTGGTTTGCTCAGGGTTCCATCCCTGGACAGGTGACCAAGGAAGTGATCACATTGCTGAGGAAAGGTCAACGGCATGGTGGGTTGGAAAATTTTGACGATTTTAGGCCCTTGACTCTGCTAAACACAGAGTTAAAGATTTTGGCAAAGATTCTTGCGAATCGTTTGCAGGTTGTCATCACTGACTTGATCGAACCAGACCAGATTTATGCTGTGAAGGAGAGATCGATTCAAGACAATTTGCATTTGATATGCTTGATCATAGAGGGGACAGAAGACGACGCCGAAGCCACGCTGATGAGTTTAGATCAGTCCAAGGCATTCGATAGGGTCGACCATCGGTTCTTGGGATCTGTGCTAGAGGCCGCCGGATTTAATCCAGACTTCCGCAAGTGGATCTTTGTCCTGTATGATAGGCCGACGGTAGCGGTGCAGATCAACGGTAAGCTGTCGGAGTCATTCGCTGTCTCTCGGTCAGTGCGTCAGGGTTGTCCGCTGTCGCCTCTGTTGTACATCCTGGCATTGGAACCCCTCCTTCACAAGTTAAAGGACGAGGCGACTACACCAGTCCTGCGTGGAATAGCTCTCCCTGGAGCCACACGAGCCAGGGTTTCCGCGTTCGCTGATGACGTCACCGTGTTTGTGTCTTGCCACACGGACATTCAAGCGGTGGTCGAGGCGCTCGCTCAATACGAAGAAGTCACAGGGGCCATCTTTAACCGCAGCAAGTCTGTCGGCCTGCGGTTGGGGGCCTGGACCAGGGTAAACTCGCTTCCAGGTATTTTCAGTTGGACCGATGGACCGGTCCGTATTCCGGGTGTCTGGTTTGAACTGGGACTTCAGCTGGAAAAGAATTGGTCGGAAGTATATGGCAAGGTCAAATCGTCGGTGAAGACTTGGATTGGAAGGAAATTGTCCTTGAAGAGTCGGGCGGAGGCGTGTGCTACATACGTCTTTCCGCTCATCCTTTACCGATTGTGCCTGCAGAACGACTAACCCGCTTGCAAGGGCGCCTCGATTCACTATTGTGGAATGATAGTAAGCATTATGTCTGCAGAGAGGTCTGTGTCCAGAGTCCGAGCGAGGGAGGCCTGGGGCACCCAGTCTCTTGTGTCATAGAAATGCCGAGAGATTGGCTTTCCTGGGTCATTCGCTTGAAGAAGACGCTCCTTGGGTCCCTGTGGTTGAGAACTCGTTTCCCAATCTTTCCCAATCGTTTCCCAACCCCTCGGTAGAAGGTCGTCGTAGACCGAGGGGGGAGTCTAAGTTCTTCTCCAAATGCCGGACCGCTCTTAGAGCTTTGCCGGGGATCAGTGTCCTCGATCAGCCAAGAAAGAAACTTTATTGGGAGCTAGTGGAGGGGACCGCGAAGGATCCACTTTGTAGGAGGATGAGATAGTCGATGGAGGTTGTCCGTTCTCATTGGAGTTGGGCGCCGGGACGGGAGATTCTGTACAACTCAGAATTTTCCCTCACCTGGCGACTGGTCCGAAACGCGCTGCCCCTTCTCGACGAACTCTGTCGTTATAAAGAACATACGTGGGGCTTCTGTCCGCACTGTAACGAACACGAGCCCGAAATGATCGGGCACGCGTTTTTTGGTTGCAGCCGGATCCAGCCCTTATTGGAGTACGTCGGAGAGGTAACGGCTCGCATCGATGCCGAATGTCCGCTCGATCTCGACAAAGGTTATTTTGTGTACAACATGGAGCCGCCGTTCCCCAGGGAGGAAAGAATGGTTATCCTGGCGATCCTGGCAGTAGCGCACATGGTGATTTGGATCACGCGCCTCAAATTGGTCCACGAAGGGACATCTGTTCCGGATCGGGATCTGATCGTTTACTTTAAACATTTGCTTAAAGTAAAGATCAGATGCGATTGGAGGAGGTTGCCTGGAGTGGAATTTGACAAGAGGTGGGTGCACAGCACTAGTCTGTGCATCCGTCGAGGAGCCAAGTTTCAATACGTGTTCCCTCCTTAAGCATGGCACGGGCGGTGCTGGGTCCTTCGGAACCCATCCCGCTTAGGTTCTAGCTAAGTCATTTTAAGAAGACTCTTGACTGGTGGTACAAATGAGATCCTGTTCTTGATTTTATTTTTTGGTACTAGAGAACCTCTGAGTCTGCCCATCCCCTTTGTGCCACATCTTTGTTTTTTCAACATCCCCGGTCACTCCCCTACTCAGAGGTCACCTTCCAACCCCCCTCCACCCGTTGCTTTGTTTTCTCACACTTCCATTAAGGTATTTTCCCCAATCCCCATTAGGGATCGCCCTGCATGTTTTCGGTTCCCCGGAAAACAGTGGGGGGTCTAGTCACCTAGATTAGTACAGGGGGGCCTCACTAACAACCCAGTAGGATTTATTTTTCGTTTTTGATATGAACACTTTTGATTAGTTTTCCCCACTCCACGAACAATCTTTCTCTTAATTCAAAAACTTTTTATTTTCTAATGAAATTGAATTTTATTTTTTCACACATGCACACACACACAAAATTTAAAGAAAAAAAAAAAAAAATGCATACACAAACACACAGACAACTGTTTATAAATTGTAAATATGTTTTTGACTCTTAAACGCTGGGGATTTATTAGTTAGATTAAGATCCAGAGTGAATGAGGTATTTTGGTAAATGTTGCCAGTCAAGAGTAAGACTCCAAAGTCTATATTTATTAATTTTAATCACTTTAGTCCCAAAGACCCTGAACCCTTCCCCTCCCCAATCTCTTGTAGGGCCTTGTGCCTAATTTTGTTGTTTAAGAATCTTTTGTTTTTTACTTGTATTTTCAAAATTTTTAAAAACAATAAAATATATAAACAAGATCAAAGTGTAGTATCTGTTCTTCAGATGCGGCACTTCCATTTCTCGTTCTTTCAGTGGAGGAGAAATCCTTCACGACTGAGACAATTATTTTTGTACCTTTTCTCCACATTAAAAAACGACCCTGGTGTCTAACTCTGTCCCGTGGGAAGGCATTTTAAATAGGTACAATACTGTATGTCGAAACTTTTCAGAGAACTAAGATGACTGATCATTACTTGTCATCTCTAATAAAACTCAGAACTATACAGAAATTTCGACCTGATTGTCGACAACAAAGATATCAAAACTCGGGACAAAACATGAATACTTGTCTATTTTTAAACTATTGTAATTTATGTTTATTGCATTTGTTGCTGTTGAAACGTTCATTTAAATTTTCGTTATTTATATCTATATAATGTTGAGGTGTTCGTCGCACTGACATTAATATTAAAAGCCTACAATTTTTTAAACGGACTTTTTAATATACTCAGTCAAGGATACGCGAGCTAAATAAAAGTTAACTAATCTGCATATTCTTTGCAGAACGAATATTCATTAATTAATTATCCATTTTTTTTTATGGTTTCTTACTGGATACTTGGATAATTATATTTCAGTTTGAAGAAATATGGTATAATAAAATTATTGGGTGTTTGTTTGCGCCTGACCTCCATAGAATGTAAATATGCCACAAAGTTTAACAAGGTTTTTTAAAAGGCGTGAGGGTCCACAATAACACCTTAACTTTAATCTTAATTCACGT
Source organism: Euprymna scolopes (assembly GCF_053919585.1). Classification (NCBI taxonomy): domain Eukaryota; kingdom Metazoa; phylum Mollusca; class Cephalopoda; order Sepiida; family Sepiolidae; genus Euprymna; species Euprymna scolopes. The sequence goes on from NC_136482.1 coordinate 81,572,491, forward strand.
TAGCTTTTATTTATTTTTTTGAGTTGAATCATATTGTGTCGAATAAATTCATCTCATAAATTCACGTTCTTATTAAAGTGAAAGCCAAAAAAAAAAAAAAAAAAATCGGAATTTTAGACAATTCTCAACACAAATTTTGCATAACTTTTTTTCCTTCTCCACTTGCACGTGGCCCTCTTTCGAAAATAAATAAAAAATAAGAACTTTACTTGTAATCGTGTCAAAAGAAGGAAAAAATCTTGCTCATGTGATTACATGTCTTTTTAAAAACATTTACATAACCTTTTTATTTATATATCTGTTTAAGCTCTTTTGGTCAGTGGACTAGAAGGAATTCAGTTGATTACAACCCTTTCTGCGTGTTCTTTACATTACAATAATACAACCCTGAATCTGACGATGCAATACTACACCGTTCAATACTGTAAAACTGAAACGAAGCTGTTCTTCTTGAAAAGGGTGCCATTTTCTTCTTATTCATATCGATTCTTTGCTTTAAAAAACTAAATTAATTAAGTGTTTACTTTTTTAATATCCCATTTTGCTGTTTCAGATTATTTTACTAAAGTAAGTAAAGCTTCATTATTTTTCAAAACTGGTTTTGTTTCTTAGTTTTTTGATATTTCGTCGATATTATTTAGTAAGAGTGTTTAGCAGAAAAGCCAACAAACGACTACCTGAAAAAATATACAAGAAATAAATGTTACCATAGTCAATAAAAGTTCAGTTCATTTTTTTTTTTTTGAAATAGTTTTTAATGCTCTTTACTCGAAATAATTTCAGCGAACCAAAATTAAAACAAAATTTGAGGCGATAACTACTTACATAAATTTTTATATAAACTACACATGCCATAATCGAATATTCCTCAAGCACAAAATAACGGAAAACATTAAAATATGTTTATAAATATTCCTTTCGTTGATGAAACTCTCTTAAATTGTTAACACAGAATGCTCAGGTGCCCCTCCTTCAAATTAAAAACGGGGCTCTCCATTTCAAAGTCGCTGCCATTTTGATTTTTTTTTTTAAACCGGTTTGTGAATTAAAAAAAAAAAAAAGAATTTTTTTTTTTTTACAAACTACTTAAAAATACAAATCAATGAACTTTTCTACCATAAAAGTAACTTTTATTGACTATGGTAACATTTATTTCTTATATATTTATATTATTATATATATAACATTTTCTCTTTGTAAGGAAACATCATTTTGTTGGTCACTCTTGGCTACGAATGGAAACAAAGTTGATATAAAAAGTATATTTTCGCAAAAATTATCTTTACTTTTATATTTTGCTTAGGGTAAAATTTTTGAGTATCAAAACCTATCTCTTTACAACACCCTCCTTTTCATAACCTATCATACTTTCATCAATCACAGTCCATTTTCTGTAGGTTGTTTTTGAACCCAGTCAACGACGGGTACTTCTGCTAGCTTTGTATAAATATAATTGTATCTTGGCTGTCACGATGACAGTTATATATAATTATATCTTGGTTGTCACCACGTAAGTAACATATATATATATATATATATATATATATATATATATGTGTCTTGATATTCACGATGACAATTATATATATATATATATATATATATATATATATATACTAGCAGTTCCATCCGGCTTTGTTCGGGCCTTATGTACTGTTCATAAGTTTATGTGCATATGTATATATTAATAAGTGTGAATATGTAAAGTAATGCCTTTCTGTATAATAGTCTCCCTTAACTACCATAGAGAAAAGACAAACAGGCTTTTTCACTTTTATAGATAGATTGGATGCAACATATAGTAATGATTTGAAAAGTATTAAAAAAAAAAAAAAAGAAAGGCTCCTGTGCCAAGACCGAGAATCAAACCAAAACGTTTAGCTCTCGATTTATTTTGCCTGTGACGTCAATGATTGTGCTATGAAAACATTTACTGCAAGGCTAAATATTAAAACATGAACCAATAGCTACTATGTCATGCATTTGTAATGCCAGCGTTCGACCGTTACCTAGCAAATTTTTTTTTTTTTTTTTTTTTTTTAAATTTTCACACTTTTGCACAGATTTTTCCGGGCTAAAAACCAAATATAAAGTTTTGCATGGATTCAAATACCTTATATATGAAGTTTCATGTCAGTAGACCAAAAACTATAAGAGGAGTTTGGTAGGCAAAATTTGTTAAACAAAAATACATACGTATACATAAATATATATATATATATATATATATATATATGGAAACAATTTTGTGTTTACTATAAACTTTTTACGAAAATATTATGCAAGTATAAATCATGCAGATTATCTGCATGAATATAATCACAGGTAATAGTTAACTAAAGATGATTTTCCCGTTAGAAAACCGAAGCAACTAATAGGGAATTAATATGAATGTTTAAAAGAATATGCAAATTAGTTGGACCTTTTGCTAGTGAATGCAATTCCACAAACCATATATAAAAAAATTGTATTTTCTTTTTAAATAAATAGAAAAGAGGGTTTTTAATATGAATATCAATACATACAAATGAAAAACGAATTTATAGGAGTAAAGATAATTGTATCTTGGTTCCAAATTCCACAGCCAAACAATGTCGCAGCCCACAAGAACCATGACAGTCAACGAACCAGAAGTCCAAGACTCCAGTTTCGCCCTCATTTGGGCTCATCAGTTAGACACATCTGAACTCAGGATTCGAAACCAGAGACTCTTGCATGCAAGGCAAGCACTCTACCAACTGAGCAAACGCCTTGCACACAAGAATTTCTACTAACCAACACAGATCAAGCAAACAGCGCCAAAATCCGACTGTGAAATGAACCTACTTCGTCTCGACAAGGGACGCGGTCATCCAACCAACTAATAACCCCAAGCCGATGTCTCACAAGTAGGAGTTTTAACTCGAAAGGACGATGCCATCCAGCAATGCCAACCAAGCGAGTAACTTATGATATGATTTTCAGAATTTGAAAGATTATATATAATAACTTCCACAGCCAAACAACGTCGCAGCCCACAAGAGCCATGACAGTCAATGAACCAAAGTCCAAGACTCGAATTTTGCCCTCATTTGTGGGCTGCAACGTTGTTTGGCTGTGGAATTTATTATATATAATCTCTCACATTCTGAAAATCATATATATATATATATATATATATATATATATATAATTGTATCTTGGTTGTCACTATGTCACTTACATATATAAACCTAAACACAGATTCCATGAACAAAGCTTCTTTTCCTGTTCTCTTTTCCTGCTTTCCAACTACAATATGGTCATCTTCAAACCCATAATGAACAAGTTCTTGATGAGCCGTTCCCCTTAAGTAATCCAATTTAACAAATTTCTACTACTAACAATTACTATGCCATTTTCTTATTGACTACTTACTGTACACTTATTAACCCTTATCCTCAAATGGCGTCTGGGTCTTGATAAGTGTTGACCCCTTTGTAAATAATCTTAACAGATTTTCAAAATCAGGCACACATAGAAATTGATTCGACACATTGATACTTTATTCAGATTAGACTATACTTACATTTTTTTTCTGTCTTCCACTATATTTTTGGTAATAATATATTTCATGTTGTGTCATTTTCTTCTGAAAGTATTTATTCCAGCTAAGAAAACTGTTAGCAGGTACACATTTTCGCTTACTCATTGATTAATCTTAAACATTAAAAAGGAAGTAATCATAACGAGGTGTTTGTGCATTATAATTGTCAAACGACAAAAACACTATTACGTATTTAATTGCCATGTCAAAATCAGTAAAAATTCTCAAAATTATGAAAAATGATAGAGTAGAAACACAAAAATTTTATGGAATAATAGTTTTATCGTTTTTGTTAAGTTTCTTCTATTCTGTATGATAAACAGACATATTTCCCCTTGTTTTCGTTAAATTCCACAATTTAAAATTAGAAAAATTACAGATCGAGAATTTACAATAGCAATATTTTTAGTAAAAAAAAAAAAAAAAAAAAAAAAAAAAAAAAAAAAAAGCTCTAGCAGATATATTCAATGATTTTTGTAAGTTTTACTTATGTTGACATAACAAGTTTGTGTTTTTTTTTATTCAAATGCACTTTTTAATATGTACAATTATAAGACACCAGCACCAAAAGTTATTTCGTTTGACTTCTGCAAAAGGGAATTTTCCATATTAATTATAATTATTCACTATTAATCAATTAATGTCAAAATCTAAGTTAAATGTTTTTGTTTTAAATTTGTTTCACAAAATAATTTAATTTTCTCTGAACAAGTCAGTTATTTTTGTTTTATTTCTGTGCAACATCTGGTAAGTTTAGCAAGTATGATGAAGAATAGACAAACCAGAAGAAACAAAAATGTCTTAACAATGAAGTGGATTCTTTCACTTTTTTTTTTATTTGAATGTGCAAATTCAAAATATGGAAACAAAAAGATATCAACCAAATAGCAGTTACCTATTGCACAAAGTCATGTTCAGTCCCCGATGTTTGCAACAAACATAAACCCAATAGATGAGAGGGAGTGGAGCTTGTCTTATTTGCACACCCAACAATGGATTACAAATAGAGAACAAAAAAATTTACACTTTACCGCTTTATTCATCTTATTTTTTCCTTTTTATTTTCCTCCATTTTTTTCTTTTTTTTTATTTAAATTTCCATTTATTTTTTACACTTTTATTGAATTTTTTTTTTTTATTCTTCCCTTTTACTTAACTTACATCATGGTAATGACTGCCAATTGCCCAAAATAGTTGAATACAAAATTCTATCACAAAATAAAAATGCATTAAATTTACAAAGTAATGTTATTTTATGATATGCAAATAAACCAATCAAACAGAAAAATATTAAAAAAAAAAAAGAAGGTCCCCCCTCCTAAAAATATAGTATTGTATGAAGAATTTAAATATGAATAGATGCTTTCAGTACAATTCATAAAAGATATCATTTAGTTGATATCAGTACAATTCATAAAAGATATCATTTAGTTGATATCAGTACAATTCATAAAAGATATCATTTAGTTGATATCAGTACAATTCATAAAAGATAACATCATTTAGTTGATATCAGTACACAAGATTGAAACCAACAAAAAAGACTGTGCTTATGTAGAATCCACCCCGCCCACCATATGAAAATAATAAAATCAGTACGATGAATGTATTCATGACAGAAAGAAAATATTGTACACCAAAAATCACATAAATTGATCAGTTTTATTTTTATAAAGACAATCATTTTTAAGTGAATTTGAGTTTTTCCAATATCAAGAATGGTTTTCTAAAATCTGAAGTTATCTCCCTTGTTTTTTCGGAATGTTTTCAAGATTGTGCTGTGAGATTGTTGCTCATAGTTTAGCCATAAAATTTGATTTTCTTATTAAAAAATAAAACTAGTTGATTTTTTAATTGATTAATTTACATCATTCTTAGCGTGCAGCATTTTCTTTCTGTCATCGGTACATACGTCATGAAGATTTTTCTTTATTTCAGGGGGGGGGGGGGCAAGCCCTGAAAAGACCAAAATGTAGAGATTTATAGATGCTGTACAATTTAAAGTTTTAACACACAGCTTTCTTTTAATGAATAGTCATTTCAGAACAAGTAAAAATTTTCTTTCTTTTTATAATTCCAAGAGTTTTTGCAATTGGAGAAATGTAATGAAAATAATGGCTCAAGAGTTTAAAGAAATGTTCCCTCCCTGCGAGAATGGACAAAATATATTTTGAAATATATATACATATATTAAAAAAAAAAAACATGTATTTTTCAACTTTACATACAGCCATACATATATATGTACAAGAATATATACAAATACTCAATCACATACATTTTGGGGTTAATATTTTTTATACTTCATTTTATAAATCATGTTTTGTTTTTTTAATAATATCTAAAAAAAAAAATAAAACTCATAATATTAAAATATGCTATATAAAATAAGACAAATAAGCCCATATGTCATAGTTAAAAGCAACAGAAAATTATGAAAAACATAAAATATAAAAAAATAATAATACTTTAAAAGCAAATTATAAAATAATACGTGCTTGTTTATGTTGATCTTTTATACCAACGCATTTCAGGTGAAAACATTATGTACTTACATGTCATGGTGAAATTAGTATAAATACCAAATATTATGAAGAATCATCCACAATTATGTTCTGTTTAAAAATGGACACTTAAGTCAAGGGAGATAAGTCAGATTGTCTTACTGAATTGGTGGCACAGTTCTTCCATATTAAAACATGCAATAAAACTCGATAATTCAATAAATTTTATTTTTACTTGTAATTATTTTTCTACTCGATCAGTTTTCATGTTTTGAATTTACACTAATATTGCCACGACACATTGATATGTTATGTTTTCACCTGAAATGTGCTTGCTTAAAAAAAAAAATCACAAATCTACATAAGCGCCAAATAATGAGTTCATTTTTTCCTGCTCAACTTCTTGTATATATACTAATGAAAATGTTGGTTATCTTTAACATTATCTAGTCATAGATACATTTTATTTTAAAGTATAATAAAAATTAATAATTTAAGAAATTAGAATTTATAAAAATATTCCCACTTTAGAATTACATTTAAGCTTTTGCATCAATTTGTAACGTTAAAAATAATCTCGATAAGAGAAGGTAGTAAAGAGAAAAAAAAAAAAACATATGGAAATTCTGGCCAGTCTATATTTTTCGTGACTATAAAGAATAGGTGGGGAGGACATAAAAATATAGTAGTGTAGGTATGTATTTTGAGATGTGTGAGAGGGAGGGTGGTGGGAACCATGGAATTAAAAACATGAATAGTTAAAGAATTCCGATAGGCTAAGAAATTAAAAAAATAAAAGTTGAATAAAAAATAAAAATTGAAATAAAAAAAAATGAAAACTAAAATCAAAAGGGAAAGAAAAAATATATTATAAAGTTTCATGAAGAATGGAAATTTCTCTTTTAATGTTGAATGAAGATGGAGATTCATCAGGATTTTGTGTTGCTTTTCTTTTCAGAAACAGTTTGTTTAATTTTCATCAACAACTTCCTCATACGATCATAAGTGCCTGTGGACTGAGGCAAGTTTTCAAATGGTATATGATCTTGTATGCCGAGAGAGAAACTGGCTCTGACTGGTAAGGTGTTAAAACTGCCCTTCTGGTGATGCACCGGCGTGCCATAGTCCTTGCCCACAGATTGGCATAAAGTGGTTTGCGCCGAAGATGATGAACCTGTATCGGAAGGAGCATGATTACTCTCATCACTTGACAATACAATTGGATTGGCTAGCTCTGATGGGCCAGGTTCAGATGTTGAGGTTAGTCTCTCCATGTCTGACTGACTGTTTGAATCATCTGCAGACAGAAGCTGTTTCTGAAGTGACTTATATTGAGCCTCGAGATCTTCAAGAGAGTCAGAACTGAGATAGGCATCAGATTTGGGTGCTGGCAGACACATGGGATTCCTCCGTTTGACTTGCTCTGACATCGGGTTCCTAGGAGAAAACTTGAAATCAGAACCAGATGAAGGAGGAGTCTCATTTGGTAGAGGTGGCCGTGATGGAGGTGTATCCGAAGGTAAAGGTGGAATAAAACAGCTTGTATCTTCTAGTTTAGTATTACCCAGGGTGTAATAATCAGGAAAACTTCCTAAAAAAGAGAAAAAAATATATTAACTGAGAAACTGAGTAATTCTCCATTTTTTTTTTTGTTTTTACAAATTTTTTTTTTGCCTGTTTGTAATTCAAATAAAATTTATTCACCAGAAAAAGTCATCTTTACTTACGACATGAGAAAATTAAATTTGAAATGTACAGATAACAATTTATACTTTTTTGTATTTACAATTACATTTATTGCCAGAGGATTTGTTATCACTAACACTACTCATTAATTCTCATCCCAAACATGAAGCACTACAGATAAAAAAGTTATTTCTTTTTATAATTGTTATTTATTTTTCTATCTTAAATATTACCGCCATCAAAGAGGTAATGTTTTCGGTCAACTTTATTTTTTACTGTTTGTTGTGTTCAGTTTAGTCTTCACATTGCCTGACATATTGTAATCGAACTTGGTCAAAACATCAGTTATGGTCTAACTAAATTTATTTTGGGATAAGGAGTAGGTGAAAATCTAGACCCCCTCCACATATTTTTCAACCTTGGTTGGTGGATAGGACCTATGTATGTATATATATATATATATATATATATATATATATATATATATGTATGTAGGTAGGTGACCTTATTAGAAATAGAAACCATCTTAAACTAATACCATCTGAATTTATTTACAACTGCATCTATTTACTACGATCTAGCTTCATTTATAGTCTATTGACTTGCCTCCCCATGAGGGCAAAGGAAGACACAAAGTCGGTTTTTAATATGGGGAAGACTTGGCTTGTTAAACAGAGAGCTTTCTTGACTGTGATATAGATATTGTCTCAGTTTAGAGAAATTTCTCCCTCAGTCATCAAGGTCAGAAAAGATGAAGTGTAGTATCAGAACAGATACTAGTTTGCACCCAGCCAAAAAAACAGCTCCAATCAATTTCAACTGAGAAAATCAATATTAAGAGAATGTCACCAGTGCATATGTTTAGAAGTCATTTTTTGATGAATGAAAATTACCTTCATCCCAAACTCCAATCATTTGAAGTCTTAGTTTTCATGGCAAAATGAACATTTTTAGTTTTCATAAACTGTCATAAAAAAGGTAAGACAAAGCAAGACAAAGAAGACAAAGAAAGAAAAGCATGAAAAAGAGAAAGAACGATAAAGTGAGAGGAAGAAAGAGAAAGAACAATAAAGTGAGAGGAAGAAAGAGAAAGAACAATAAAGTGAGAGGAAGAAAGAGAAAGCCAAAAGAAAATCCAGCGAAATGAAAAATAAAATTTTATGGCTAACTAAGGAATGATGGTCTTGCAACGCCAATTTGAAAACAGTCTCAAGAAACAAGGGAGATAACTTGACATGATTGAAACTTGCAAGATTTTTACTGTAATGCTTAGAAATCATTTAAAAATTATTTATAAAAATAAAACTTTGTCAATTTATGTGTTTTTTGAAAACAATATTTTCTTTTTGTCACAGATATGTACATCATACAGATTTTTATTTACAAGCAGCCAAAAAATAACTAAAAATTTACTTTTGTTGCCCTCAGCACAAACACAGTGCAAGGGCAATTACTCTTGGTTTACTTAGCTCTATCCAAATCAAGCTTAAGGTTTTTTTTTTTATAAATCGCTTTTAAATAACATTTATTACATTTTTTATTGTTGTTCTCTTGATATTTTCTTCTCTGTGGGGTATTTGATTATTTATTCAAATAAGTAAATATGCTAAATTCATATTTTTACTTAGTTAGTTACCTAGAACTAGTTAGAGATAGATTAGTTTATAAGTCAATTATTAAAAGTCGTCCAACACATACCAGCATCTAAAACAAACGTTAAACCAAACCGAAAATTATTTATTTTCCATTTTCTTTTGAAAAATTAAAATCATAAATTTACATTTCCTTTCAACTAATTATATGATTTTCTTTATATAAAAAATAATTCTGCCAGCAAGCTATTAATTTCCCCGACCGCCTTCATCTTTCTCCAAATTACAGTAGAACCCTGGGATACAACATTAAAAATTAGTAACAAAATACAGTACAGTATATAATACACATGTATATAATCAAATAACATTATAATAAATAACACTATAAGGCAGGGCAAATACCATAACCAGGGGGCTGGAAAAACATTGTATTCTACATCGTAACCTGAAAAAACTGTATCCTAAGGCTACCGTATACCGGGGTTCTACTGTACATACATTTTTTTTTTCTTTTCCTGAGTAATAGAGAGACAATGGTCAAAATAATGTCTCTCTTTATTGGACAGGGTCTAAAATAGAATCTCCAATGTAATAGGTCTCACGCTCTCAACCAACCGGTTTCCTCATTTTACAAGTACTTTAATGGAATGTGCTCTAACAAACTCATCGCACTCTTGCTCCCAATGTAAATACCTTCAACTAATATAACAAGCAGCAAAATCCCACACCCTCATTGAAGAGGTTGCATAATGCGAGGGAGCTTTCTACTCTTAAAGTTTCTTCAATCAGATTGCTAGACTTTGGAATCTTGCATGTTTGTATCTTGCATCCCGGATTGTATTAAAATTGAAGTGTAATGTTAACAGATATCTTGCTGCTCAACTCCCTATTTAGAGAGACTCTGTAAGCCTAGTTCATAATTCACAGTAGCTCCTTGCACATCAGTGGGAATTTGCATTGTTTGAAGTAAATATATGGAAGAAAAAAAAAAAAAAAAAAAAAGAGAGAACGAGGTGGGGAGGATACCGGGTGCAGGAATAGTTGTTTTTTTTTTTTTGTTTTTTTGTTTTTTAATTACTTTTATATTGACAGGTCTTCAATTAGAAATAAAACTTTAGACTTACATAAATATTTAAATTTTAACCTATCAATCTTGTCTTAAATGAAAGGAAGTTTTATTAAGCATAGTTACATTAAAAAAAAAAAGAAAAAAAGGCAACTACTACAAGATACAGTTAGTCAAGGATAAAAATTATCTTATTGGAGTTTCAGAGCCAGACTTTAATACAATTTAAGCTGGCAAATGAAACTTCCTTTCTGACTAACAAATTTTTATTTGCCATGTGATTGGCAATAATAACATACTTTGCTACCATTATTTAAAAATTACTTATATTTTTAATTGAAAAATATAATAGGAATTGTCTACCTGACAACTAAAATTTTATTTGTTTTTCTTGATAAGTTTAAAAATGTACAAACAAATAAAAATTTTTAAACTAAAATGACTTAATTATATCCCAGACAACCACAAGTAGATACAACTATTAATGAAGCAAATTTAATAAAAAAAATCTAACCAGCATCATCGTCTAAATCCATCTCACTGCCTGTGTCATTTTGCCGAGATTTCTTGATATTTTCACTCCTGGGGTTGTCTCTTTTGCGTTTTGTACTTGACTGAAAATAAAATTTAGAGAAAATATAAAATAAAAATACTTGAATTTTGTTTGTTTTTTTTTTTTAAATAGTTTTTTTTTTTTTTTTTTTTTTTTTTTTTTCTACATGGAAGTCATCACTTATCAAGGCCCTGAGACCATTCGGGGAGAAGGGTTATTGCATGTACAGTAATCAATGGGACAATATTTTGGATTATATTACAATTTTCAATATTTTCTTTTGTGCATGTGTATTTAGAGCATGTTTAAATTAAAACCAAAATGGCGACCATTGAAAACCATTAGGTAATACATTGGATAATAAACGTCTGATTATCATAAAAATTACTTGTCAGCCACAATTTTAAATGTGATATTCATTCAAAACAGACCTGAATAAACCAAAAATCAACTTTTGAAATGCGAGTGTTTAGTTCTTATATACAGGGTGACCCCAAAAAACGGGCGCCGTGTACACTTTATGTGATATCTCCATTACTTATTCACAAATTGCCCTTATTTTACAGGACATGGCAGAATCAACAACTGTGAGTACACACAGATCCCGGTGGGAGCTGGGACAAAGAATACACTGTGTTAAATTTTACTACAAGACAGGCTCGTTTAAGAAAACCCAGGACAGTTTCATGCGTCAGTTCGAATGTGAAAAGGCTCCATCCAAAAGCAGAATTCAGAACTGGGTGGACAACTTCGAGAAGTATGGGATCATAGAGAACCTCAATGCTGCCAGAGAGAACTGTTCAAGCCACTCGGGATGTCCCAAGAAGCGAACAGCTGAGCTGGTCGAAAGAGTGAGAGAGTCTCTCCAGCAGAGTCCAAAATACTGTGTGTAAGCGAAGTCAGTCCCTCGGTATGTCTCATGAGACTTGCAGGAGAGTGCTGGTGAACGATATCAGGGCTTACCCCTACAGAATACAGACCCTTACAGCCTCAGACAAGAAGCAGAGGAGGGCTATGGCAAGATGCTAGAGTAGATCGAGGAGACACCAAGTTTCCTTAACCTCCTTTGGACCTCAGATGAAGCCCACTTCCATCTTGATGGAAAGGCGAACTCCAAGACAAATGTCTTCTGGGGGTCCTCCAGACCCAATGAAGTAGCCACCAAGCCCCTGCACTCTCCTAAGTGCATGGTGTGGGCTGCAATCTTAGCCAGAGGCATCATCGGACCAATCTTCATTGAAGAGTCTGGCACAGTCACGAAGGAGCGGTATGTAGAGGTCCAGACCAGCTACCCGTCGCTCATGAGCAAGTTCTGGTTCCAGCAGGACGGAGCAAGTTCTCACACCTCAAACCTGTCCCAAGATTGGCTGAAAGAGAACTTTGGAGGCCGAATGATCAGTCTCAAGATTGATTTTGAGTGGGTACCCCATAGCCTGGACCTAAGCCCCCCAGATTTTTTTTCTTTGGGGCCATCTTAAGGACAGAGTCTATACAGGGAAACCCAGAACCATCATGGAACTCAAGGAAGCCATCAGGAGGAGATGAGAGCCATTACCAATTCGGTCTGTAAGAATGTCATGGACAACTTTGTGCTGCGCCTCAAGAAATGCATGGAGCTAAATAGAGGCCATCTAGAACATATGCTGTAGAACGGAGAAAAAAAAGGCCAAAGACCCTAGTGTTTTGATGTGATGTTTTGAATAGAATAAACTAGTTATGACAAAAGTTTCATTTCATTCGGACAAAACACTAAGAAACGAGGCCTAATTAGAGTTGGGACCCGTTTTTTTTTTTTGAGGGGTGTCATCCTGTATTAGCGATTTCACATAAAAATCTTATACAAATTTATTCAGTCTCCAAAAATACAAACATTTTTTGTGACTTATTTTTTGGACTATCCCATATCAGATTTGAAAATTAAATTTTTATGGTTTTGAAAAGGATGAGGGTTCTACTTACAATACAACTACTATGTCAAAATTGTCACTGACTTTAACATGTACACCAATAAAATTTTAAAATCAACACAAGAAAAGATAAATTATCCATGTATGGCAGAAAACTAGAGGTAATTAAAATTTAATTATGTATAGGAATTTCAAAGTAAAATAAGTCAAATATTATGAAGTTCGTTTAATTTGCACTTTTTAAAGAAATTGCTATTCACTTATTTATAAGTGGTATTTTCTGTATATGTCTGCATCTGTACTCTGAATTTTGATAAATAAATATCTCAACTTCTTTTACAAATGGGAAATATTGCATGAATACTAAATAAATCTAAATGAATAAATGAAATATTGCTATTCCTTCAAAATAAACTGGATTTAATAAAACACTTTAAAATAGAATATAGACATCCATTCTCAAACTCTTTCAGACAAAAAAATCAATGACTTATTTGCATATGTATTTTCTTTAAAAGTTTCTAATAAATATTATATAATATACATCTATATACAATAATTTCATCTGAAGTACTATTATTATAATTATTAATACAATAAAAGGGATTTTATTAAAAAACAAAAACATACTTGAGAGGAGAGCAACGTTTCTTTCAACTGATGGTTTTGAAGAGGAGGCATATCATATTTCAAATATTCCTAGAATAAGATAAAAGAAAATAAAGAAAATGGGATGACACATGCATCACTTATAAAACTAGGAATATGCAATTTTTACCACCAAGTATTAACATTTGTTTAAAATCAATCATCAAATATGATCATTTTTATTTTAAAACAGTATACATTAAAATAAAAAAATTGGGTGCTCGTCTAGAATTCTTTGTATATTAACAAACAAAATAAAAAAAAACTATATGATGTATCAGTGTTAAAAACAAAATATTGTACACTAAAAATCATATATATTGAGAGATATGCATAGCAAAGAATTTTTATTTTAAATGTCTAAATTATTAAATTATTTAAGAAAAAAAAAATTATTTTAAAAAGAGATAAAAAGAAAATTTTAAGATTCAAATTATTATTAGTAATGATTATTTATATTGATAAAAAAAATTTGTAACCCATTTAACTTTTCCAACAAAAAAGGGATTGAGAACAGAAGAAAAAAAACAATCTTCATGCTTTGGAAAAACTAATATTTTTACTAATAAATATTAATAAAAATAAATACTGAGAATTCACATATTAAATAAGTAATGTTTAAAGGTGATGTTATCTGGGAAAAACAAGGTTACTGTGTTTTGCTATACTATTTTATACAAGAAAATCTATGAAGGAGTACTTTGAAGTGTAAGAGTAGTAGTACAATATCATATCTGGTAAGTCATATATAATAATAACAGAGTGCCCAATATCTTTGATAGATCTATTATGTTAAAAGGCCATACTGCATAGGAAGACCAATATCAATACATTTTGTTATACTGTTTTATCCAAAAAATAATCTAACCGAATTTGCCCGGGATAGAAAGTGATATATGGTTATCAAAAAGTTGACATCCTAAGAATAGCAGGGGTGTTCAAATACAACTTCATTTCTTCTTTTTGTTTTATATGGCCTGAGCAATGCCGAATAGCTCTGCTAGTAAATATATAAAAGATACATGCAAACTTAGTATCTGTTTTGATACTACACTTCATCCTTTCTGTGAAAGATAAATCCTTTCAGACTGAGGTAATTTTTAGTTTTGTTCCAATTGAGAGTGCCCTTTTTGGGGAAACAAATATGAAAATAATCATAAAATTTATATTCTTTCATAGGAAAAAAAAGATGTTGAAATGTTTGTATCTATAGCAGTGTGTAATTGCAAAGCTTTTTTTTTAATTTTTTTTTTAACAAATACACATTTTTTGTAATGAGTGAAAAATGTTGAGTTGTCAGTTTTATGATCTTTGTTAAGTATTTATTATCAAAGCTTTCAATCAGAATATAAGCACAATATCTATTATGAACAATTCATTGTAGACTAATTTAAAAAGTTTATTATGGATGAATTCTGTTTTGTTGACACTTTGAGAAGAATAAATAACATTACATTAAGTAGACATCCGAATGAATTTGAACCATGCTTGCTGGTTCTATAACTGTTAGCATCGGCTTCTAGAAATACTATGACTGAATTGAAAAAGAAATGTCTATTAGTTTGCATGTTTTCTTAACGACCTATCAACTGTTCTATGGTCATTTAAGATCATGCAGATTTTGTGGGAAGTTATTTGGTATATGTTACAGAGTCCTTATATTTTTAGTTTGCTGAGTGAGTTGGTTGTCAGTGCTGTACCTGCTGGTGGGTGGTATACTGTTTGTTGTGGTTTATTCGATTAAGTCTCAGTCATTAGGTTCTTAGTTTGGTTGTTATTATGGGCTTGTTGTATTGTTGTGTGCATTGAGTTTAGGAAGTTAGTTTATATTTTGGTAAATAAGTTTTTTTTAGAAAGTCTTATTTTGGATGGTTCTATTTTGTTGAGATCTTTACGTTGGATTCATGCTAATGTTTCTTCTAATATGGAGTCAAATCAACACACTAGTAATATATGCTGGACTTTTAGTTTCTCCTCGCATAGTGTGCATACTGGGGGTTTGGCACCTTCCAGTAGGTACAAGTGTATTATATATGTGTGGCCTATATGGAAACAATTCAGTATGGCTTCTTTTCTGTTAAAGTTATTTTTGTTGTACCATTCTCCAATGATTGGTTTAATATTTTGTTGTTTGTTGGTTATCCATTAATTTCATTCCTCTTGCCATTTGGTGATTATTTTTTTTTTTTTAATTTGAAGCTTGTAATCTGTATACGGTATTTGGTTGTATATTTCCTTAAGTATGTGATATAGGGGATGAAAAATAGTTTTCGGTCAAATATAATCGATACAAATTTATATTCAACAACTACTTGCATTTGATTTTTATTCAATGTTAAGGTTGGGTCATTGTGCTTTTTTGGAGGTTACAAAAATGTACACATTTTGTTTTTGTTATCTTTTGACCATTTTGTTATTTTGTTTAAGCATAGTTGGAGTTTGCGCTCTATTAAGATGGATGTATTTGGATCTAGAGTATATTAGAAAATTTTTCATGTATAGTGTGCAATGCATTTTTGTAGTTACATTTTGAACAATATTATTTATTTCTATATTAAATAGTGTTATGGAGAAAATACCTCCTTATGGAACTTTGTTTTATTGTTCATGAATGTCACAGAATGTTGTTCTGATTTTTACATTATAATGTTTTGTAGAAAGTTTTGAATGAAGATTGGAATTCTCTCTTTTAGTCCTAATTCTTTTAGGTTTTTCATATGGTGTTGTATACTTTTTCAATGTCAAAGAATATGGCTACTAGATATTCTTTCCTTTTATGAAGTTTTCCTTTACAGATGTCTCTTATTGAATCAAGTGGTTAGTTGTGCTTCTGTGATTACGGAACCCAGATTGGTATTTGTTTATCAGGTTTTTGGATTCTAGAAATCAGAGTAGTCTGGTATTTATCATTCTTTCCAATGTTTTCCCAATGCAGCTTGTTAATGCTATTGGTCTAAAGTTTGATGACTTAGTATCGTTTTAGTTTGAAGTGTTGTATTTGGCAATTGGAATTATTGTGGGTCTTTTCAGAAATCCATATGGTATTTTGTCAGGTCATTTTGCTGTATTGTAAGCTTTAGAGAGGAATTCTGTTTTCTGAATGGAGACACCTTAATCATTGGTTCCATTTCAGTTGTTTCTATTACTATAAAAGAGGGTTTTGGTTTTGATTTTCTGTTTCCAAATCTGAGCTAGTGATGTCTGATACTTCAGAATGGTTTCTTTTATGAGGCTTTTTGTGCAACATTTATGTGTATAATTATCTCATCCGTCCTGCTCCCCACCTATCTTGAAGCCCTACATGTGAAGTGTTGGGAGGAGGGGGACCAACACAACAGGGATACAGGAGGAATATACTTGTCGTGCTAGTGGATTCAAGCATATGTATTTCTTTCATTTTTTCTAAAAGTCTCGTTTTTAGGAAAATTTTTGGTTTCTCAGCCATGTTGAATCCGTTGTTTGATCCTTCAGCCACTATTTACTAAATCCGTTTGTCTAACATGGGGAGCATATTTTGTTATATTTGCTGGATTTAATGCTAAACATAACCAACTGACTGATTGGACTGTTCAACCACCCATCTTAGCCCAAGTTAGAGTCAAAGTGGTGTATTGCAGCTCATATCCTGAAAGTACCTTAAACGTGATCTGCTCAACCATCAGGATCCCATCATTACAGGTCGCCACCCACAGTCAATAGGTGACCCCATTGTGGGATTTTTACTCTCTGCAGGGAGGTAGGGGACAGTTGGTGTTTTCTAATGTCCACTGACAGCGCCGTCTTTTAGTTAGAAACAAGGAATGTGTAATCAAGGCAAGGTTATCAGGATTTAGATATTTTACGATAAAGTTTCATTCTTATAACATTTAAATAAATCATCATTTGAAAATTTAAGTTATGGAAAACAAAAGAGGATACTTTGTATTATTTAGATTATTCAAACTTCTATGCCCATCTTTATTATATTCAGATTTCAGTCAATGTAAACTTCTATCCCCATCTTTATTATATTCAGATTTCAGTCAATGTAATCTTTGAGCTTCTTCAGTTAAATCTTTGTGAACTTGGAAACCTGCATCGAATTTCAATCCAGTCATACCTAATTGAATGAGAACAATATCTCCCAGTAGATTACATAAAGGATTCAATTCAATATGCCATACAGGTTTCCAATTTCGAAAAGATGCACCTCGTTATGTCAGTTGAAACATTGTGAATATAACAACAAAGATTAAAATAATAATTCAAATACAAAATACTTCACTTCAAAAATTCTAAAACAAAAAAGGAAGACAATTCTCTTTTAAATAAAAAAAAAAGAGAAAAAAAAAAGAGAAAAAGACAAAATTACAGAACTTACATCATGCATTTTACGAGGAAGTGGTACAGTAAATCCAGGATATTCAATAATGAGAGAAGGATCAATTTCAGCTGGAAACAAAATAATAATCGAGTCAATATACATAAACTTGTGCAATTCCTGAATTTAATACAAAACAAGGTTTGTAATAGTTGCAACTAGTTAATATTAAAATGAAAGAGCCTAACAATCTATCTATATAATTATAAAAACTCAAATGACCTTGTAACGGGTGTTGTAATCCAAAATCCAGTTTACGACTTCCAGTTGCGCATGCATACATAAACAAATAATCAACGTGACAATAAAACGTTTTGTTTTACTGTGTACGTTTTCAGCGTCCCAATTGCTTTTTTTTTCACATCTTAATTATCCAAATAAACAATTGTTAATACTTTCTGTTTTTACATCGTTCATTTCCATATTACATTTAAGTTATTTTAACGCAATTTTTTTACAAATATTTACCTATAAGTATGGCAAACCATTTATAATTCAATGGCTATAAGTTTTTTTTTTTTTTCAAAAATAAACAATTATAAACAGACTCATAGAAATCTATCTATATTCTTTTTCCATTTTAATATACTTTCATAGAAATCTTTCTATTATGTCACAAAAAAATATTTTCTTTACATCACAAGTGTCACGCTCATACATTAATTCCATAGCTAAAATAACATACTGACCCAACGGGTCACGGGTAGTCTAGTATTTATATAAAGTTAGGTATGTACATGTTTATATTTTTGCAAAATAATTAAAACTCACATTACACATCCATCGTATCATTCTCATCATCTCTCTTCATGAAACGCATGTCCTCAATTCTCACCTTCATACACCATCACACTGCATAAACATGATTGAAAGATTCTTCCTTTGGTCAATGCCTCCATTCAGTCTCGAAAGACAAGGGATACCCCCTGTAGGAGTAGGTGCACATGTAATTATGAGGCAAGGGTTGCGCAATCATAACCACACCTCTCCTGAATCAGCACTGCTTGAGTCAAGTGGCAAGAAGTCTAAGATGACTGGAAACAATGCCGGGATAAGCGGAGAACATATGCAGCACCTGGGAGTCCCAAATGGCCACCCATTTAGTACTGACCAGGTTCAACATTGCTTAACTTTGGTGATCCAGCGGGAACCAGTGTATCAACATGTATGCCTTTGATCGACAATGGTAACAATTTGCTGGTTAGCAATGGTATGAGTTCCTTGAACTTACTACATCAACTGCTAATTCTTGCCATTAACACTTGCACCTGCTCCACTGTACTCCAATTACAAAACTTGAATAGATTTGCCAAGCAGATATACTTATTCCGCATGAAGTAGAAACAGCTAAAACAAAGTATTTCAAATTGAATCATTTTAGCTTTTATCATTTTTTTGATAAGGATTTTAAACTAGCGCTTCACTAAAAGAGTATTCATAAAATTTAACAAGCTTTTACAAGAGGAGTATACAATTCATTACATAAACATTAAAAACATTGAAACAAGTCGACTCATGCCAAGAGTAATTATTTAAATAAAATTATATACTAATCAGTCATCAGTTTAATATGCCCACGTGTTACAAATTAATCTATGAAGATCTTTATCCCTCCTTCTCTCAAATCCATCCTCAACACTTTCACGTTTTCCCTGAACTTACACTGCCACCTCAACTGTTCTGGATCTACTAATCTAACCTCATTGATTCGTTCAATGAGACTAAACTAACAAAGTCTCCTGTTCTACACACATCTCCCTATTTTGTGCAGATTTAACTGTTCTCAGTGTTCATCAGATTTAAATTTGTCTTTAAGACTCACATTAAACATTCACACTATCAATTCTCTCCATAAAATATTATATATTTTAGAAATAAACTTTCTATAAACACTTACCATCACCAGAAGGAGCTTCTTCAAATTCACCCTCCTCCAGAGTTTCACCAGTTATGCTAACCTCTATAAAAAAGAAAAAAAATATAATAGTCAAATTTGTTTTCTCTTCAAATTTTATTTTTAAATAATTACATCATTGGACTGTATAGTAGACATAGCATCCATTTCTGTGTGATTTAATACTAAAACAAAAAAATTACTTGACAATTGAATGAAAAGAGAATGGACATTAAAATACTCAAATACTCTTCATGCCATTATCATTTTCACAATGGCGTTCTGCACATTTTTTTTTTTTTTTTTTTTTTTTACATGGGAGTCACCACTTCGCAAATGCCACTTGAGAATAAAGGTTAATCAGTGCATGGTAGTCACCGAGACAATAGCATATTAATAGTTAGTGGCGGAAATGGGGTAGAAATGGATTATTTAGGAGGATGGCTCAACAAGAACTTGTTTCCATTGGACTTGAAGATGACCATATTGTAACCAGCTGGAAGCAGGCCAAGGGAACAGAATTCACAAGCAGGCAGTTTTTGGAAAGAAGCTTTCTTCCTCAGTGGTATTTTCTGTGCATAAATTTACTTTCATCTTTTTCTATCATCATGGAATTTGACTTTAGATTTAAGCACAGAAAGAGTGGGGAAAACTGTTGAGTCCCATTGTTGCTAGACAAGTGTTTTTTGTGAAATTTTGGCAAGAGGGGACGATAGATTGAAGCTCAGACGAGCACTTGGCAATGAAAATAATGACAGAGTAAAGGCAGGCGCACAATGTCTCTTCTGTGGGAAAGAGGTTGCAGGGAAGAAAAAAAGAGTATCACTTACTAGGTTTCAAAGCCAATTTTGAACTTTGTCAAGGCAGGACATGAGCTCTGAGCAGGTCCTGCCCGGATATGGCAGCAGTACCCATTTTAGGACGTACCTGGCTCTTATACAGGTAGAGAATTGCGTCAGGTAGGGTTGAGTTTGCTGCAAAGTTCTTGGCAAATGCTAACAAAATCACCTCAGAGTTGTTGATGATGGTCAGGATAGAGGACACACGGTTATAGTTAGCTAACATACTTCCTAATTTATCAAGTGCTATTGAAAGCGGTGACAAGGCAAATCAGTTCCTTCACTTTTTCTCTCCTACCTATATCTCCCTATTGTACATGTGCTCTTTTTTTTTATGTTTTTCCAATCTTACTTTATTTCATAATCATTAAAAAGTTTTTCGGTATAATTTTAATTAAGCATTAGCAAAATTTTTTTTTTTTTTTTTAATTATTGAAAATACTTTTTAAATTCTTTTAAGTAATTAACTTTTTAGTTTATGAAGTAATGCCAGTCACGGAACTGTGCACCACCAAAACAGTAATGAAAGACCTATTAGACAAAACTTAGTGAATGTAGTGAAATAAACGGGCGTTTCTCAGCAAACTATAATCGAATGGTATAATTACATTTGCACAATGTGTATGTTCGAAAATCCAGTGCAAATGAGTGGTCCTCATCGTACAGTAGAAATAGATGAAAGTAAATTTATGCACAGAAAATATCACCGAGGATGATATTGTGAAGGGCAATGGGTTCTTGGTATGGTCGAGCGAGAAACAAATGCGACAATGGTAGTGCCATTTCAAACGAGAGATGTAGGAACCCTATTGCCAATAATTCAACAGTACATTCGACCAGGCACACAAATTGTGATAGATGGTCGGCATACCTATAATGCACTAGTGAATCCAGATGACACCACTATTCACACAAATCATGTGGAAGGTAGCTGGAGTCTCTGTAAAGTTAAATTCAGGACCATGAGGGATTAACGATGCAAACTTCAAGTCATCTGCAAGAATCCTGTAACAGTAGATAATTAAAGTCAACTATTTTGGGAACATTATGTATTAGATACATTTTTTTATG
Organism: Euprymna scolopes; assembly: GCF_053919585.1. NCBI lineage: Eukaryota > Metazoa > Mollusca > Cephalopoda > Sepiida > Sepiolidae > Euprymna > Euprymna scolopes. The sequence continues at coordinate 81,594,179 of NC_136482.1, forward strand.
AGGTTTGAAATTTTATTATTTTGATTTTAATAATTTCATTTGTTATTTTGATTCCAATAATTATATTTTTATAAACACATATTTATTATATGAATTCAAATAAAATTTTTTCTTTGAAATATTAAAAAAAATAAAAATTATTTTTCTAATAACATACTAGCATGGGTGCCCAGCGTTGTCCAAGTGTTTGGAGGTGTATGTTGAGCAAAAAAAAAAAAAAAAAAAAAAAAAAAAAGTCAATTTTTTTTAACTGACCCCTATTATGACCCCTTAACATTTATTGTTTTGGGCTCAAATCAAGTTATTAAGTTAGATCCATGTCCAAGGAACCTATATCTAAAATTTCAAGTGTTTAGACCCAAAATTAGCGGAGGTAGAGTTCTTAAAGGTCAAATCGTTGAACTTTGACTCCTTAACAGCCAAATTTCTAGCTGAAAACTGATCACGTAGATTTTCCCAAATCTCAGTAACCTGTATATCAAATTTCGAGTCTGTAGACTTAAAATTGACAGAGTTATTGCGTAGGGAAATGTACACACACAGACAGACACACAGATATACAAACACGTTCACTTTTATGGATATATAGATATTTCTTATAAAATTTCAATTTAATTTTGTTAATAAAAGTGCAAATAAAGACGAATTGTGTTATTTTTATTTATATAAATTTTTCTAGTATACTTTTCAATAATGTCCTTTTCTTATATTTTATTTCAATAAATCACTTCACAATAGAAATACTGAAGAACAATAAAAGTGAAGGAACTGATTTACCTTTTCACCACTTCTGGTAGCACTATGCCGGAAATTAGGAATTACGTTAACACACATCTATTTAGGACATAGACTCTCAACCTGGGGGCCATGGCCCCCAAGGGGGCCATGGCAATAATTTAGGGGGGCCATGGTGGAATTTTCTTTTTTAATTGATTAAGTTGACAATAAAATTTTGTTACCTACATAATATTGTTACGAATGTGTGTGTACGTGTGTATGTATGTATGTGTGTATGTATGTGGGAGAGAGGTGATCGAATTATCTCAGTGTGGCCTTGGATATCAGCACGTAAACATGTGGGTATAATTGATTCTGAACCATACTGTATACTGTTTTACTTATTTTGTTCGACAATTATAAATGCGGTCGCTGTTTTCGTGTGTGAAATATTTGTGCACTTCCTTTATTATTTTCTTATTTTTTGGTATCATTGTATTCATGCTCATTCCCTACTCAGGTATTCCTGCTTTTTTTTTTTAGTGCTAATATTGATGTGACTCGCTATTCTTCTCATAATTTCAATTGGGGCAGTGCTTGTCAAAGGAGGTGTGTTCTTGCTGTAGAAAGTACATTTCAGCTTGCTAGGTTGAGTGTGAATGTTTATCATCTTTACTCTCTCTGTGTATGTTTGTGTATGACTGTGTGTGTGCTTAATGTGTGAGTCCATGGATGTATTATGTATGTGGATATTTGTGTGTTTGTCATTTTATCACTTGTCCTATTTATCTGTCCTTCATTATCATTCTTTTGTCTTATCACTTAATGTTTGTTCTGATGGTCTGTCTTCTTTATTTTCCCTAGATTTGCGATGGCTACTAGTGTTACTAAGAAGCGGAAGTACAGTGAAGAGTACATTAGCTACGGATTTACATCAATTCTCGCTGATGGCATCGAGAAACCTCAGTGTGTACTGTGCTTCAAAGTGTTGGGGAACGATTCTATGAGGCCTAGTAAGTTGAAGCATCATTTGCAGACCATCCATCCACAGTATGCTGAAAAAGACCCCGATTTCTTCAGGCGCCATGAAAGTAGTTTCGGAAAACAGAAACTGGATGCAACTGGTGCTTTCCAACAACAGACCTCAAGTGTAGTTGAGGCATCATACGAGGTTGCCCTTGAAATAGCGAAGCAAAAGAAGCCCCACACAATTGGTGAAACCTTAATTAAGCCATGTACTTTAAAGATGGTCAAGCGTGTTCTTGGAGATGCAAATGAACGTAAAATTCAACAAATTTCCTTGTCAAACGACACAGTGAAGCGGAGAATTAATGAAATGTCAGATGACATAAAGGAAAAAGTGATACAGGAGATCAAATCGTCTCCAGCTGGTATGTTTGCAATACAACTGGATGAGTCAACGGATGTGAGTTCGTGTGCACAGCTACTCGTGTTTGTTAGGTATATTTTCTTGTGTGATATCAAGGAAGAATATCTGTTATGTACACAGCTTGAGACCACCACAACAGCTGAAGATGTGATGGAAAAGCTATCTTCTTTCTTCAAAGCTAACAGGATCCCATGGGAAAATTGTTGTGGAGTCTGTACAGACGGGGCTCCAGTGATGCTGGGATCAAAATCAGGGTTCCAGAAGCGTGTCAAGGAAGTAGCTCCGAATGCCAAGGGGGTTCATTGTATGATCCATCGTTTTGCACTGGCGTCGAAAACCCTCCCTGATGAACTTTGCAAGATCCTGGAGGCAGTGGTCAAATGCGTCAACTTTGTAAAAGCTGGAGCTCTGAACTCTCGCCTTTTCCAGAACCTCTGTAGAGACATGGATTCGGAGCATGAAGCTCTCCTCTTTTACTCCAAAGTGCGCTGGCTTTCCAAGGGCAATGTTGTGAATCGAGTGTTTGAACTTCCGGGGGAGCTAAAATTGTTCCTGGAAATGCAAGGGAAAGATGATCTGTTGAGTCACTTCAATGAGGTTTTGTGGGAGCCACGTCTTGCATATTTAGCAGATATATTTGAGCAGCTAAATAGGTTGAATCTGAAACTACAGGGCAAGGAAAGAAATTTGTTTCACCTGATGGACTGTCTTCGTGGATTTCTTGCCAAGCTCCAGAATTGGCAAAGGAAAGTCGGTGCCGGGAATGTTGCCATGTTTGAAAACCTTTCAGCTGTCCTTGACGAGAATGAAGAAGATAGTCTGCTTGACCCATTACTTAAAACTGAAATCACCCAGCATCTGAGATCCTTGGAAAGTGAACTTAATATGTACTTCCCAGAATTCGAGGAGGAAGAAGGGAAGTTGGTAAGGAATCCATTCTCTGGCACTCTTGATATTACTACCATTCCCAGTGATGTTCAGGACGAGTTCCTTGATCTCAAACATGATTCTGCTGCCAAAGATCTCTATGAAGAAAAATCTCTGAATGTATTCTGGTGTTCGATGCATCAGTCATATCCAAAAGTCAGTGAGATTGCACTTCGACTACTCTTGCCTTTTTCAACTACCTATTTATGTGAGTCTGGTTTCTCCACCCTTCTACAAATCAAGAATAAGAGCCGCAACCGATTGGATGTGGACCCCGACATGAGATGTGCATTGTCAGTGACACAACCTCGGATTCGTCAACTGACTGAAAAGAAACAATATCAGCCTTCCCACTGATGTGTGATAAAGTATGCAGAGGTTAATTGAACTTTCTCCCATCCAAATCAAATTTGCTATTGTCTGCTAGTCTTTTGTAGTCTAGTGATGTAAGTTAAGCATATCACAGAAATCTATCAATATAAGATAATTATGACTGTAAACTTTGTAATAAAGCAAGGGTGTTCTCTTCATCAACATTTTATTTATTCTTTTTTTTCTGCGCCTTTTTTGGCAGGGTGGGATTTGGGAAAAAAATGAAGGGGAGCCACACGAATGTTGAGAATTCATGAAGGGGGGAATGGAGTGAAAAAGGTTGAGAACCACTGATTTAGGACTTTGTTATTTGCCAAAACTCATGGAAACCAAGCCTCTATTATTCTACTTTGGACTTGATGGACTGAGCGTAAGACACTCTCGCGTTTTCTATAATTCTTTTGCAGTGATTGCTGACATTTCTATAGGCGACTTTAGTTTTAAAACATCTATTACGCTTAAAGCAATTGATTTCTGTATACAACGATGACAGTACATTCAGTGATGTACCAAGGCTGACTGTTCAGTTTCTGTTAGAATTTCTTGGAGATTATGCAGCTGTCTATGCTCATAGTTAATCAATCAAATAAATCAAATGCTATATCAGACGCATTCTTTTAAGCACAGAGCATAAGGATGCTTCCGATATTAACATTCGGAAACCATTCCCAGTCAGCCATCGAATATCGATACACTATTCAATGGAAAGATATTTGGGGTTTTGTTCTAATTTGTTTTTTACTTTATCGAGACACTAGAGTGATCATAAGATGTCAGTGAAGACAGAACTGAGGATGAGCACAGTTCAGGACATATTGTTAAGAAAAAATCTAAGACTTGCAAATTGTTCATAAGTATCAGGTGTTCTAGTAGGTTCAGTTAACAATCTGAGTTCAGTCATAAGAGAGGAAGAAATCATGACAAAATCTCCATCATCCATTTTATTTTAGTCAACTATCCATTCAACATTGTGAACCTTAAAGTATCCACAAATATGAATGTTAGCTGAGAGATGAACAGACAAAGTATGATCAATTTGCTTAGTGATACTCTCAAAGATAGCAACTCCATCACTGTGACTACGGTAGAGGGCAAATATAAATGTTGTGCTGTAAATAAGCGCTACTCTAAAGCATATGTAGGGATGTTTGGGGTCTTCTTTGAAAATGTCTGCCATAGATAAGATATCTTTGATGTAGGCACATAATCCATGTCCATGGCAATCTCAAAGGTCAGTTTGGATATGAAGTTAGGAGAGCCTTTGATGGAGAAATCGGCTAAGGAAGCAGTGAAATCAATGCTAGTTTCAGACAAAAACAACAAGTCAGGTTTGGTTTCCCGCAATTGGACTTCAACTTCTGAAAAGTTGGAATGTAGACCTCTGATGTTAGAGAAGGAGTCCTTGTAGTTTGGGGGGGGGGGGGTCCATGTTGGAAGTTATGATTCTGGGGTTTCTCTTGATTTGTTTGTGGAAATTTTTCATAGTTAGGCTGTGGAGTTTGTGGAAGAGGTCAGCAGAGTTATTAAAAGCAGGGTGAAGAAGAGAAAGAGAGAAAGAATTGGGATGAAAGAATTAGTGAAGAAGGAAAACTTTGTAGACCATTGAAAAAGCTGTAGCAGTTCCCATTAATATGGCATAGAGGCCCCACCAGAAGCTACTGCAAAACAAGACTTAAGTCAATTAGCATGCCTCCGCTTAACAATGTAACTATGAGCCAAAGTTTTATCTGGGACCAACACCTCCATATTTTCTGAAATATTCCTAAAGTCATGCCATGGAAATGTCGATAATTCAAAAACTATTTGATCAGGCTGAAATTTTTTTATGGTGGTTTGAAAAAAGCAGTTGTAAAATTCTGTCAAAATGTTGACCTTGACATAAAATTTTCAAGATTATATAAGACGTGTAACTTCATTGACTACAATATGAGCCAAATAGCAAGTTTTGAAGCTAACATCAAAAGTGTGACTATTACCTTTTCTTTAGTCTTGACCAATATTTTGACCAAATTTGGTAATGATTGGTCAAAATATGGACACTAACATATACACATACATATCTGTGAGCAAAATTTCTGACTATAGATACATGAGAAGTTTGTATAGTTTTCATATGATCCATTTTTCATTGTGTTCATTGCCAAACATATTGTTTACATTCCCTATACTTCCTAGTAAACAGCCCATCATTAAACATAAATTACTAATCATAATTATCCAGATCACAAGAGAGTTCATCTTTGAAGCAATAACTTCTAGGCATCTTCCCCAAGGTTAGAAGACTAACGTGGTTGCAAACTATCAAAGCAGATGTTAAACCTAGCTTTGACCCATAGTTCTACGATGTTCACCACTCATCCTGGAACTGGCTACCCATTACTACCTCAACAACCATGGACTGTTGTGTGTGGTCTGCATACATCCAGGACATTGTGTGTTCTATGGAATGAGTCAGCTCAACATATCCTGGATGAATGTCACCCCAAGTACAAGTACATATCCCAATATCAACAAAGAGGTATTTCTATACTCTTTCATCCTGTTGATCCTTTGCTATGGCTGCAAGACAATGGCCAATGAGGATGACTGATGTAGGCACTGTATGTAGGGGGGCCTCAATGCCTCCCTGCAAGAACTGCAAAAACTTAATGTCATCTCCCCTAAGCAGGATTCACATGAAACTGGAGACCGCTTGTGAAGTTAATATTCCTATAATACTTTCTCCTTCAGAGAAGGCTGGTTAAACCTACCTAGAGTGAATGCCATGCCTCCTTTTGTTTTCCTACTTCTGTTTAAGTGACGCAAATGTATCAGTGGATACTAAAGATCTGGATGAAAACTATTAAGGAAGAATTAGCTGAGCTCTCAGGTATATGAGTGGTTGGCTTTTCGCCATAGAATTACAATTGGTAACCAACTTGTGTGAACTTGCTCAGGACTGCCATAACTTGGAATGTAATGCAGGCCAGGAAAGAAGGAACAATAACAATTTACTCATAGCTGGAGAGACGCTGTGGGTTCTTATCAAAAAAAAATTAATGTGGCAATATTGTGCATCCTAGGTAAAATGAAATAACCTTGCCAGTACCTTACTGATAAATTTCTCACATTTCATTATGACTAATAGGAGAAAACGAGCAGAAATTTTAATTCCCAGAAAAATAAGCTGAAAAATAGAAGCACCACAAACATTAAGTAAGGTGATTATAACAAGCCACTGGCATATTCTGACAATGAAGTTATCATTCTGGGAAAGTATTTTCGTACAGAAAAGGCCAAAAAGAGAGAAAAGCGAGGAAGATGTGAATTGAGCATGAAGAGGAAGAGAAAGTGGGGTATACTATCTCGAAGAGGCAAAAAAAAAAAAAAAAAAAAAAAGATAAAGAAAGAAACAGTTATTAAAACAGTTATACTAAGATACAATGTGGGAATTTTTCAGACAATCAAGAGACTCCCTGGATGGTTTTTGGTGATTCCATGACGGTGTGAAATGGAAATTTACCAGGCCCACAAACCAACAAATTCCGTCCAAACGAACTTAGAATAAAATTTAAGTTCAACAAAAACTCCAGCCATCCAAAACATATCTCTTGAGCAGAACAAGATATAAGCTAGCCATTCTTTCTTTGTATACAGATTATATATAATCAAATAATTATTTTTTTATAATGAAAACAATTATCAGTGACTTGTTGGTCATTTCTTCTTTGTCATCGTTTTGAAGCGATTCGGTTTTTTCACAGACACCTCCACACCAAACCTTTCCAGTGACAAGAGCTTCCAGTCAAATAGTGACTTTTGGTGAAAGAAGAAACCACTAACATGGCCAATGACCAAACTCAGAGACGTCCTGGAGAGCAAAAATACATTTTTAGTACCTTCGAAAACTCATTGGTGTGGAAATCATGTTACTACACGCACTTAGGATTTGCACATATTTGTGCACCTCTGAGCTAAATTCATCAATATATACATAGTTCCAGCATCCAGTGAATTGCCTGAATACTTTTAAAGGGTCCGAGACTAGACAATGTTATATTTGTAATCCACAGCTACAGTAGACAATAGCCTATGGGGACCATGGTTAGATTTGAGGTGTCGTAACAAGGCTATGTTACAATTTGTGGTGACGCAACAAAGTATAGGGTTACATTAATGCATAATTGAATGAAATAGATCCAACAGGATTTGAATTCATCATAGCAAATTCCAAACTACATGGCAGTATATAATCTCCACCCCCTTAGTAAATGGTTAATAGTACTTACGCCTTCCATGTTTGTCAAACATGTTCATTCCAGACGCAGATTTCGTTTTTGCTTCTTTTAACCATCCAGGAGGATAACCATACAGTCGCATACGGTAGATGTAACTTGGAGAGGATTTAGCATCCAAACCTAGAGCGTCTCTGAGATCATCACTGAAATTAACGAGAAATAAGTTTACAATGATTACTTCACATTAAATAATTGGATTCAGCATTTACAAGAAGGATTCAGTTTGAGAAAAAAAAAAAGCATTATATCAGCAATCAGCATTTCATAAATTTATATTAAAAGTTTTTTAATGAAAAGGATTCGTGATTAACATTAGTAAATGTGATAAAAGTTGTTGAAACAATTCTTTTTGTTGTATCCATTCCACTAAAGATATACATTTTGTATTATTTCCATATTTGTTGAATTTTTTCATTTTTACAAAAATCTAAATACTTTAATCTTGTTGTATTCAGTATTAAATTTGTTGTTTTCACTTTTGTCTAAACTTCCTTCCAATTTCAGCATTAATTCTAGTTGTATATCCACTTAAGCAATGATTTCTGGAGTCCTAACTTAGTCTGGTTTATAACAAATTCTTTAGAAAATTTTTAAAATTGCATTTTTTTTTTTAGGTAAAGGGGTGTTAATAGTTAAAAGAAATGTAAAAACTTTTGTTCTTATTCTTAATTTATTTCACACTGAAGAATAAAAACAAAAAGACATTTATAAAAAAAAATTAACTAAGCACCTTGATGTTTTTAAAGTCAAGTAGAAGATAGGGAGGAGAAGGGAGCGGCAATTAGAGTTAGTATTGCTCAAACATACATCCTCAACAATCAGTGCCACAGAATTTTCTGTCTGCAATTCTAGGAGGTCCATCCTCACAAGCGTCACCTTTCTTTGAGAAAGGGGGGATTTATTACTATTTATCTGAGGTACCCAGCTCTATAAGGAAATGGTGACAGGGCTGTCAAGGCATTTTATGTTTATTAAAAGTGCACAGACCTCTTATGTGCTAGGCTTTTCAATCTCCGCTTTCCAATTTTACGTCTTCCCACGATGGGAGGGATATAAATATCAACTAGATTATTTTGTTTATTAAAACAGATTAATTTTTTTGCTAACAAAAGTGTAAAAGTCAAAATTAAAAAAATTTCTTTTTATTGAAAAAGTCATTGAAATCAGTCCCTCTTCAGGATTGAAAAAGACGTGGATGCCATCTGAAAACCTGGTTCAGAATGGTAATGGAGTTTGCCGCAAGAACCACGATTTGCTAACAACTGTGGTGGTCAGTCATGCCTGGTCAGCATACATTCGGAAAGTGATAAATTCTTTGGATAGAGCCAGCTCAATATCTCCAGTGTGAATGCTGAAACAAGTATGTATTATTGGGGGGGAAAAAAAAAACAAGATTTCCTTCAAATTTATGATTACATAATCAGATAAATTGATCATAAAAAAATGTCTTTATAAGCCAAATCTAAGAACAAAATTCTTTCCTATTGTTTAGTAAGGACTAAAGGCCAGCAATGCATACAAGCTGTCTGCCCTTTTTCTCCATACCTCATTGTGAGTGTGTGTGTGTCTGGGGGTGGGGTAGAATAAAGGAGGTGTGGCTTCAACTGAACATCGGCAGATGACTTTTTTTCTTTCTTAATGACTTAATGAGAGTGATGGAAGAAAACAAAAGAGAAATTGGAAGCTAGCAAGCAACAATTTTTTTTCTGATGTGGTCATTTGTTTAGGTTCACGGTTAGTTGAGTTTTTGAATCACAAGGAGTCGGATTTAGGTGATCAAGTCAGATATATTGACTTGAATATCAATGATAACAAAAACAAAAGTATCCCATCACAAAGAGAAAAAAAAATGTGTATATACTTTAAAGACTATTGATAGGTACAGGTGAAATGAATGCTGATGCTCAAAATGTATAAACATTTTAACCCCTCACTTTACTTAAAAATTCATCAAAAATAATGAAATTTTCAGTATTTATCAAATAATGATCATGGAATATAATGAACCCATTATTTTTATTTGAATCTTTGTAGAAATGTATTATTTTGTTTAAACAACAAACACCTTCACTAAAGTTATGGTTTTCAGTAGTAAAAAAAAAACAATGAATGCATTTATTTTTGCATTTTCATGAAAATAAAACATCGTAAATTGTAACAATAAAAAAAGAAAAAAAATTTTCAGGAGCATTACGAAAATCTTGAAAAAAAAAAAAAAAATTTTTAAGCAGGAAAACAGAAAAATAATTAAATAAAAAAAATGGTAAAAATTATACAAACATTCACCATAGGAATGTACAGATACATGGCTGGGAGAAAAAAGAAAACCAGCACTCCCTACCTCTCCTCCAACTACCCGATGTCATTTTCAGGCAGCCTTTTAACTTTCTGACATTTTTTACTTCTATAAAATCCACGCTTAGACGACTTTGTTTTTGCTTTTGGGGGCTAATTAAGCTATATTTTGTACAAACAAGTTTTTTTTTATTATTTAATTCAATATCTTAGAACTTTACTAAATATCTTTGAAATAGACCCATAAAACTAATATTTATCTTTCAAGAGATTTTTACAATGAATTTATTTAACTTCAAAATTTAGCTGAACTTGTCAGTTTCTGAATGTCACCGTAAAAACATTTTTCATTACAACTTTTTTTTCATGTGTACGAATATTTTTTTTCTTTTTTAAAATTAACTTTATGCTTTAATCTTTCAAATACAATTAAAAAGTAGTCGGAAACCTATAAAAAAGTTATGATAAACTGGCTTTCAAAACTATGTCTCCCTATCTTTTTTCCACCATTATTGCCTGTAACTAACTATTGATCAGTATGTGAACACGTTTGAGGTTTTTTAGGATGAATATTAATTGCTATTGTTTATTTTTTTTTTGCTGTATTCATTTTGATATAAAATTTGATTGCTCATTGTTTAATCATTGCCTTGTTAGTGTTTCTTTTTAATAATCTCATCTTGTCAGCATTTCATGTAAAAAAGGAAAAAAAATCAAACTAATATTCAAATATATCAAATGGATAAAGAGGTATATCAGAAACACTTCAGATGAATAAATAAATTAAAAAGAATTATTATTGTAATAAAATTCTATCTGAAAAGATATTGAGGCTTTTATCTGTACAAAGGTCAACTTTCTTAATCCAGTTCTGGATTGATATCTGAACCGTTAATGAGAAGTTTATTTTTACATTAGAAATTCTATCCCACTAAGGAATGAAGATTTATGAGAATTCAAATTGAAGCTCACCTAATCACACCAGGCTTAAAAGATGAAAATCGAGGATCAATATCAGCATGATAACGGGAATTTCTGAAAAAACAACAAACAATAAATAAAACATACAAACATCATTTTAGCATTAAGATGAGCTTATTAAATTTCTTCTGGTGAATAGTTCCATGATTTCAAGCATTTTGTACAAATAACGATATCAATTTTAAATCCCTAATTTCTAAACCCAAACATTTAGCTTACAATTTTTTTTTTCTGCTATTAATGAATGAGCTATGAAGATATATTTGCTGCAAAACAGATTAAAAATTAAAACATGAACCAATAGCTACTACGTTATGCATGCATATCGGTAATGCCAGCGTTCAACCTTCACCTGGCAAATTTCATTTTTTTTTCTTTTTTTAATTTTCACACCTTTGTACAAATTTTCCCGGGCTAAAACCACAATATAAAGTTTTGCATGAGTTCAAATACCTTAGATATGAAGTTTCACGTCAGCAGACCAAAAACTGACAGGTGGGGAAAATTTTTTCAACAAAAATATATACTTATACATAAATATATATGGAAAGAGTTTTGTGTTTACTATAAAAAATTTTACGCAAATATTATACAAGTATAAATCATGTAGAATATCTGCATGAATATAATTACACATAATAGTTAACTAAAGATGACCATCCCATAAGAAAACTGAAAAAAACTAATAGGGAATTAATTAAAATGAATGTTTAAAAGAATAGGCAAATTAGTTAGATCTTTTGCTAGTGAATGCAATTCCACAACCCATATATAAGAAAGTTGTATTTTCTTTTTAAATAAATACAATAAAGAGGTTTTTAATATGAATACACAGAAACCCCCAAATTTATAGGAGTATAGACTTACTTCTGAGGTCCACCACCAGACTGCGAATTTTGCATGAAATTTTGTCGATTTATGCGTATACGTTCTGGATCTCGTCTTTCCTTGCATTCATTCATCATATGATCACCCCCACAATTAAAACACTGAGCTTTTCTCCTAGAGACAAAAAATAATAGAATTGATATGAAAACTATTGAAGTGAACTATAAAAAAAAATGTCAAAGACATAGCAAATATGTTTAATCCATTCAAATAGGATCAACTGTAGGCTATAAATAATTTTAGATTTAGTTGAATTTCTGATATCCAGCTAAAAAGCTACAGTAGAAATCAATGGCCTATCAGATAAAGCATTGCTGAAGGAAAATAATGAACATGTCATTTCGAATAATCAATATTAAAGAAATATTAATCAGAAAAAGTTTATCCATTAATGTAATGGATTATTGGTTCTTGTCCTAAATTACTCATACATTAAAAAAAAAATCTACATGATGTACATACCTGTAACAGAATGAAAGTGTCATTTTCCAAAAATCATGTAAATTGATAAAGTAGTTTTAATTAAGAAAATCAAATTTTATGAGTAAGCAAAAAACGCACCATTTTGTGTTACCATCTTAAAGAAACAAAGGCAGATAACACCACAATAATTAAAACTTGCAATCTTTATAACGTCTGCAATTTCTCATTAATCACTTAAAATCATTTCAAAATTATTTTCTTTATAAAAATAAAACTACTTAATCAATTTTATGTTATTTTTGGAATATGATCCGTTTGTTCCATTATGGGTATGATGCGTACATCATAAAGATTTTTCGACATTTTTTTTTTTTTAACATAGTGGAAATTCTAAACCACCACTAAATTATTTGCTTGAAACGGAAAGTTATTTTCTAAATAAATACAAATATACATGAACTATCAGGTTGTTCAGAAAATACTGATAAATTTTGATGTCCCCTTTAAAAGTAAATTTAGACAAAATTGTACATGTTTATTAATTGATGAGAACTATCTTTTCTGAGATTGCCTATTCATGGGATGAATGGTCTCCATGCATTCCAGCATTATAAGATGTGCAAAATACAGCATCTTCATAGTGAATGACCGTTCATGTATAGTAAAGAGCACTTAGTTAATTCGTTAATAATAAGCATGGATATAGAATGACAGTTCTAGGAATAAACCTTGAACAAAAATTTTTCTAATCTTTATAGATAGTTGGAGATCCTATGATGATCAACAAACAGATGCTTCAGCAGTGAGAATATTAGCTTCTCAGCAGCAATAAGAATATGTACTGTTTCAGTAAGTGGAAGTTCATACAAGTGTAGTGTACATGTTTAGCGAGTTATATTTATCCAGCCCTGAAGATACATTCGGCAAGTATTTCAGTATAATCTGCTAAAACATACATATAACACAAGACAATAAACCCTCCAAACAGAGTTTTGTTCTCAAGCATGTGGTGAAACTATTTAGAGTATGCACGTGTATAGATAATAATGAAATAATTGATTTTGTTGTTTTATAACTTTTAGATGCGAATAATTTGTATTATTTGAACTATAGTTCTCACAACATTTCAGCCAAAGTAACCTTCAAATGCATCTTGTCAAACTCTGGAATCTTTCTGTCAAACAAGAACCTGGAATAGATATAAGTGCTAAGTAACAGTTTTCTAAAAATTGAAGGTTCAATCCTCAGTGAAGGTGATACTAATACAATTAGGAATTACTTTTACCCGGTCACGGCTGGATGGAACGAAAGCAAGCTACCCTGTGGATTAAATAAAGGGTTCCATTTAAAATTCCATATAAATTTCCGAATTCCATAAGACACATCTGAAGGCTGCAGGTTACATCAGTTGAAATGCTGTGAGAATAACATCCAAGATGAGAACAGTAGTCTGAATAATACAAATTGATTTCTACTCTTTAATAAATTTCCAATCATTCCTCTCAGAATACAATTTTGAAGCCTTACAGAAGAAATGCATATACTTTACTGGTTCAAACTCTCACAATGCTACTAACAGGATTCATAAGGTGATTTCACAAATTTCATAGTGATCATTAGTCTTCAAAATGCAGGTAAGAGAAAGGTATGCACCCTTCAAATGAAAGTTTGAAAGCATTTGTCAAACAAAACTCATGTCCAAGTGAAATAGCATCTGACCATATGTAGCGATTTGATAAATTGAAAAAGGTGAATAAATGGGTTCAATGAGTAAACGTTTCTGAAATGGATTATTTTTAAAATAACCTCATATATCTTTATTATATTTCTCTTAGTTTGTTCTGATTTTTCTCGGAAACTACTTGGCTGATTTAGCTGAAATTTTGTATGGACTTTTGTTATAAGATGCAAGGAATTAAGTATTATGATATTTGTTTGTAGCACAGTTAAGGATTAGTATTTAATGCAAAAATGTGCACAAACTTAAACATCAATTCAAACATCAATTTGATATAAAGCACTCATTCTAAATTAACGGGCTAAAATGTCTAGTTTTACCATATTTCTTATAATCATAAAGGTGACGAGAAATTCAAAAATCTATTTAAGACTTTGTGCCTGTAACACTTAAGTTTTAAATAGGATTGCTTTGAAATGTGTCACTGCAAGAGGTTCCGTTTATCCAATCAAGAACACTTAAGTTTGAAATAGCATTTTTCATCATTAAATTCACAGTTTGAATGAAAGGACGCAACTTTAGAATGGATTCATTTTTTTTATATTTTGACAAAATGAATTTCATCATTAATAAACTTTAGGAAAATCCATTGGAAATTGATGTTAAATATTGACAAATTTATAACTGCTACAGATAATACATATTACAGTCAAATATGTGTATGATTTTTTTTTTTAATTCTTGTGAAGAAAAAAAAAAAAAAAAAGAAAGAAATAGCAAAAAGTAAAGAAGACAAGTTTACCTTTCTGGTTTGTTACCCTTTGGTTGGTCTCCTTCATGATCGACTTCCACAGGGAGAGGGTCATAAAATATTTGCTCGTATCTATCAAAATAGATAGAAAATAAATTTAAATGGGATAAATAGAAATACTAAAATATGCTTTAGCAAAAGTATCTAAATTTGAAAATGGTTAACATGCCATAAATTTGAAAATAAAACAAACTTTAGAAATGCATAGCATTTGCTAAACAACAGAATCCAATTTATCAAAAATTGGAAAAATCAGCTTAGTTTATAATAAACCAACATAGGATACAATTCAATATTTTCTTAAAATGTGCAAGTAAATATCAGGAATATATATATATAACAGGTAAATACAAATTATGACTTAGCTCATTCAAAATTATATCGAAGTAAAAATTATGAGATTTGCATGTAACTTTCTATAATCATGTACAGTAGAATCCCGGGATACAGCATTAAAAATTAGTAACAAAATACAGTACAGTATATAAAACACATGTATATAATCAAATAACATAAATTACACCATAAAGCGGCGAAAATATTGTAACCAGGAGCCGGAAAAACATTATATTCCACAGCATAACCTGAAAAAAATGTACCCTAGGGCCACCATATCCCTGGGGTTCTACTGCAGGTTGTAAAATTTATAAATTATATGTATATTTGTAGGCCACCCGGCATTGCCCAATCGTAAAATATACATAATATATTTTAATTCATGCAGATTTCTTATTATTATAAAGCTAACTCTCTTGATTATTATTCAATAGACAGTTATGATTTAAAAATTATATAAAAAAAAAAAGAAAAAAAATGACTTCAGTACCATCCACTAGAATAGAAACCAGGACATTTAGCGCTTCAGCCTTAGTTGCTATTTATCTCTCTAACGTTATTGTTTGAGCTACTCGCAGATAGTACAAAAAGTTAAAAATTGAGCAATTTTGAGCTATGAATATTCCATTTGGCTTATGAACAAAGGTAACAGCAGGAGTAATGTTTTATTCAACATACCCCGCCAAGATCAATTGTTTTGTTTTCAATTTTGACCCCATAACAGCAATTTTTGCCAACTAAAACCCAAATCAAAAATATGCTAAAGGGCCAAATATCTGCTATCAAATTTCAACTCTGTAGATCAAATGTTCAGAGAGGAGTATGGTAGAGACTTTTTGCACACACACACACACACACACACACCGACAAGGCCACTTTTATATATAGATATCTATAATATAAAGCTGAATGTCTGTGTGTGTGTCTGGTCATGAATAGGCTCCTATATGGTAGACTATTATAGAAAACTGATCACATATAATGATAGATGTATTGAGACACAGGAATGGGTATGTTTGATCTGGCATAATGATGATTCATTAAAATTGTGGGGTCTGTGTACGCGCCTGGTCCACAAAGTATGGAAATAAAAAATTAAAAAAAAAAAACGTTTACAAGTGTTTTTGATATAGATGTACATAATAATACTTTGATAAGTATGTTTTAACTTAAATAGGGATGGTATAATAAAATTGTGGGGTCTGCGTCCACGCCTGGCCTCCATAGAATGGAAATAGGCACAAACTTTAATAAAGACTTTTTATATCTATCTGCGTAAGTATACTTTGATAATTATGTTTCAGTTTGAAGAAATATAGTATAATAAAATTATGGAGTGTTTGTTCGCGCCTGACCTCCATAGAATGGAAATATGTCACAAAGTTTAACAAGGTTTTTTAATATAGATCCACAGAATATTGAGGTAAGTGTTTCAGTGTGAACAGGTATGGTATAATAAATTATTTTTTAATAAATTTTATTTTTACTTTCATCATATTTTGTTTTGGTTTTGATACCCCCAAATTCGAAGCTATCTCTTTACAAACCTTCCTTTTCATAACCTATCACACTTTCATAAATCAGAGTCCATTTTCTGTAGGCTGTTTTTGAACCCAGTCAACGACGGGTACTTTTGCTAGTATAGAAATATTTCCATGTGCTAGAATTCCATGTTAGAATGGCCTGGAAAATGGTAGATTAAAAATAATCTACCATTTTTCAGGCCATTCTAACGTTATGTGAGACTAATCTCTCACTCTAAAATAAGTTTTCACAGTATTCACACATAATTCCCCCTAGCCCTACCATTAACCCTAAGTCTGAATGGCAAAAACCCTCTTAAAACCATGCATAATTGTCTATTAAAAAACAAAACTTACAGGATTATTTTTTATAGAAAAAAAAAATGGTTAACTGCCCTAAAACGTTATTATGGCCCTAAAATTTAATATTATTTTACAATAAATTTTTAGATTAAATTTTTACATTTGTTGATTTTTTTCTGCCAAATTTTTCATATGTAATCGCCTAAAAATGAAGAATTATATATTTTGCAGAGGCAACTGGGGGCTATTTAGCAAGTGTTAATTTACAATAATAACAAAGAAGTCTTGCAGCATATTCATGTCTAACAGTCCTAGTATTAGATTTCAGTTTCTTATAGACAAAATGTATTACAATTTAACTTCGAGTTCTCTTACTTGTTTTTTTAATGGATACATGGAATTTTTAAGGACTTGAACACCATTAATTTCTGGAGATTTCCAGTGCCAAACTTGGATTCCTTGCACAAAATTCATTGCTTAACCATGTGTTTTAACAAAACTATACCATTTTTATTGAAAAAGTGGTGTAAAAATGTGACAAAATGCATATGATTTTAAAGAGAAAAAAATTATCCAAACATGCAAGACACAAAATAGTCATAACTTCCTTATTTTTGGTCAAATTTTAAGAATTATAAAGTTCTTTCTTAGATCATCAGGCTCTTTCTA
Source organism: Euprymna scolopes (assembly GCF_053919585.1). Classification (NCBI taxonomy): domain Eukaryota; kingdom Metazoa; phylum Mollusca; class Cephalopoda; order Sepiida; family Sepiolidae; genus Euprymna; species Euprymna scolopes. Next base: position 81,611,769 of record NC_136482.1, read on the forward strand.
TGTATGCCATTATTGAGATATTTTAAGCCATTTTTATATTTTTTTTGTGTGTATTGCTATCTATAGCCCTTTCCTCACAGCTAGTTTTTCTTTGTTATTATTTCCAAGGAAGGTGCTTAATTGAGCTTAATCTCAGTTTCTCCTTGTCAGACATCCACAGCAAGAACTCATTTCCTACCATAAATTTGTCCATGTGCTTAATACCAAATGGAATTGCCATGAATAGAGTTTCTTTCCTAGAATTCACATCTGTGGAACACATTACTATAGGACTGCTTCCCTGTAGATTACAATATGGTTGCCTTCAAGTTCAATGCGAACAAATATTTTCCACATAAGGAATCAAATTTTGTTCATTCTACTTATAATTTTCAGTCCTCTTATAACATGCTTTATCATTCAACTGGCAATCTTTCATAAAAAGATTTTAATTATCAGAACTTTAATATATGTTAAATATAATTACACTCATCTACATAGAATAAATAATAGATGAAGCATACCTGGGTATTTCCCAACTGTGTGTTAACGATGGATTCATGTCTGTCAAAGGCCATCCTGTTGTATCAACTTGGAAATCGATATAGAAATGAGAAGTACCAATAATCTGAAGAAAAGCATACAAAAACAAACAAAAAAAAATTACAAAAATGTATCAAATCCAATAATGTTGGGTATTTATTTCTCTCCCACTGGAGAAAATATGACACTAAGGTCGGAAAGTAGGATTGAAAAGTCAACGCCTCAGAAAAGGGAGCACTCTCGACACTGCAAAAGATGCCAGATGCCTGTGCAGCCCCATTTGTATTCTCTAGCAGAGGCACCTCAGGCAATTAACAACACACTAACTCCTCCTCCCAAAAAAGAGAAGGCAAAGCCTGGAAGGTTGGAACTCCTAGAATTGCATAAAACCAGTACAATCAACGAAGAACAGGTCATTACAGGAATGTTTTAATCTCTGTTGAGGTAAAGGTAAAAAATGTTTTAATCTCTGTTGAGGTAAAGGTAAAAAATGTTTTAATCTCTGTTAAGGCAAAGGTAAAAAAATCCTCCGGTCAAGCTAGCAATGCTGATAACTATTCACATTCCCATGATGTATACGTAATGATTCAAGTGGATGAATTCAGTAAAGTGAAAAGTAAATTTGTACAAATTTTAGGGTAAACTAGGGCCCTAAACACAAGAGGGCGCTGAAGGGGACGTATGATAGAGGTCTATTATGACATCACAACATATTCTGACTTATGAAAACCTTTAACTTTGTAATGATTGTAAAACAGAAAAATCTGAATAATGTCAAATTGAAGAAAAATATATATTTATTAATATATAACAAATACTGACCCAGCAGCAATGGTTAATCTAATTTTAACATTGAAGTCATTAAAAGAGTTCAAATTGTTGAGACAACTTACTGCATGATTTTTCCACATATCATGGGTTCTCTGCTCCGAATTTAAATTTTCATTCAGGTCTACACATGTCAACGTAGTTGCCTGTATAAAAAAAAAAAAGAAACAGTTATATTATTAACTAGCTGTACCCGGTCATGTTGCTGTGGCTTGGTTTGTTTAAATGGTAAACAAACAAAAAACAGCAAAGAAAAAATGTATTTTTATTATGTTACAATACTTGTGGATACACAACATTTTGAGACTTTAATGGTGATTGCAAATGGCAGTGAATTGTGAAGTACAATATCTTAAATAAAAATGATGTATCCGTTGAAGTCATTCAACGCATGTTCACTGCCCATTATTCCTTAGGTTGACAGAGGGGAAAATATGAGGGTTCAATTTTACTATAGATATGCATGTGAGCACACACTGAGGAATGTCATAAATTCAAAATTTTAGCCTATTTTTTTTTTTGTATGAAAACATAGTGTTTTATCATAAATAAAACGATTGGAAAATTTGAAAAGAAAACTGTTCAGAGATTAAACCAACAAAGTGATAGAGACCAATGATAATTCAGATGGAAGAAACAAATGAGAAAAGAATGGAAAAATGTTGTAGGATAAGTTTAAAAAAAAAAGGAATTAGTTTGGCAAACTTTTTTTTTTAATTTTATTTTTAAAAAATATCCTTATTTTGAGAAAATATTGCATTCAAATATAATTAATGAGAATGTTCATAAATGTTTTCGTTCCTCTTCATTATTGTAGCAAAATTCAGAAAGCAAAATAATGATGTTCAAGCGTAACCAAGAGTATCTAATGAATTGTCATGTCACATGAAATAAAAATAAATATATAAGTAAATAGCGAAAACTAAAAAAAGGTATAAATTAATAATTCAAGAAAATAGGTGTCAAAGAAACTACAAAAGTTAGCTATTTTCCTTGTGTTTATGGCACATGACCAAAACAAACATAGTCAAAATCATGTTTTTGTTGAATCTTTGAAGACGTAACTAAAAGTGAAATGCAAAATCGGTAGATAACTTTTTGGTAATTTTTTTTATCAAAAAAAAGCGCTTTTGTTGTAATTTTGAGACACATGTTCAACCAAACACAGGGACACAAACACATGCAAGGGAAATACGCACAATGAGAGATATAGAGATGGGGGGGGGAATAACCTTTGTCATGTGACCAAAACAAACATTGAATCTTTGAAGACGTAATTAAATGCGAAATGACAATTTGGTAGATAACATTTTGGCAATCATTTTGTATCAACAAAAGGTGTTTTTGTTTTTATTTGAGATGCATGTTTAACCGAACACATAGACACAAACACACGCAAGAGAAATATGCGTAGTGAGAGATATATAGAAAGAGAGGTGGGGAAAAATGACCTTTCCACAGTGTTACTTCTCTAGAATAATAGTGAACGGCAGTCCACTACAGTGATTTGTATCATATGCACGCACACAAACACACATGACTGTAATGACCTAAGCATTAAATGTAATTGACGGTGGGCAAAATAATATGTCTGTTAGTGATGCCAGGTTTTAATTTTAGCAACCATTCGTTTATAAAAAGAATTGCATTCCGGAATATGAGAATTTCCAGAGCTCAGCCAATCATAATGGATGAACTTTGGCAAGAGAACCTTTATTATTTATGAATAGGAAATTGGAGAGATTATGTTAAGTCTATGTTTTCTTGAGGAAGTTATGGTCAGTGTAATAACAGAATCTGTGGAAAGTTTAGAATTTGTTCTGGTGAAAACTGGTAGCAGTGGTAGTACTAAATATTTAGAGAGAAAAATAGGGACTCCTTCCTCTATAGATGTTATTGTGATGCTCATAGGATGAAATGTAGTATTTTAATATCATGACTAAATGTGTCTAAAATGGTGTTCAAAAGCTACATAAGATAGTGGCTATTAGTCTAGATGCATTGAATTTGTATGCAGTATCTGTTGTGGCAAACCTACGCTACTTTGGTCAAGAGGGGAATTTTTGCAGTCATACGGAGATAAAAAAAATTTGGACAAAAACAATTTTTTTTTTTTATTCATAATAGTAAAAGAATTCCAATGCTTATTCAAGTGCTTAAAAGTTGTCGGATTAGGCTATTTCCCAAAATTATCATAAACATAATTAACAATTCTAAAAGATTTGAAGGAGCAAGTTGGAAAATACTTTTCAGCATTCCCAATAAAAGAACTCGGCAAAGAACACCAGTGAAGTAATGCCTGCTTACTCTAAATTGAATATACAAATATACATAAATAAATCTATATTATAGTAATGAACATCTGTTCGTGTCTAATATCTTTCTTATAATCCTAAGAGGATCGAAAAAAAAAAAAAAAAAAAAAAGATTGGTTTGGTGTTTTGTTTTATGGCATAATCAACCCTCTTCGAGTCATTTAACCCCAAATCCAGTAATTTTGAAAAAAATTTTAAGTTTCAAACTCTCTATATCTCCAAAGATGTATTCATTGGGTTTGGTTAAGGAAAATTGTTTTAGTTTTTGGTTTTGCAGAATATGAGTGAATTTTACAAAGACAACAGTAAAAAAAAAAATAAAAAATAAAACAAAATAAAGTCAATATTTAGTGCATTTTAGGTGAGGAAGCAAGTGTATTCAAACAGTCTAATCTGGCAGCACTAGTGAGAAAAAGAAATTTATATTTTTATATCATAAATAGCAAAAGGAAAATAAAAACAGTATTGAAACTCCACATTGAAGAAAAGATTATGCTCTCAGTACCTGGCAAGGTGAAATTTCTTAAAACTAGAGAAAAACTTATCCTTCAGTGGCTTTTCACCTTGATAATTAGTGACTCATTAGTAAAAAAAAAATAACTCAGCTAACAAGTGATTTATACATTAAGACTGCATACAGCCTTTGATGAGGAAGGAAGCACAAGTAGTATAAACAATAAAGATATAGACTATGAAATCAGCAGAGTTCCAATTCATTGTATTTATTTGCACTGTAATACTCCCTAGAATAGGTATGAACACCTCTCCTCAAAATAAAATAACAACTTTTGTTTTTTGTTTACAATAGGAATCTTCAATATTAAATAAGCAAAATAAAAAAAGGGGGGGGGTATATATTAAAAAAAAAAAAAAATGATTCATAGAACAAATTATGGCAAGTAATATATTAAAAACAAGAAGAGATGGATAGAACATGAGATAAAGCTAAAAAAGCAGCAATGATATGATTAAAAAAGTTAGAAATAATCAGTGGCTTTGATTGATAAGATCAGTATACATACTGTTTGGATTAATAAATGCAAAAAAGATGAAGAGAAAACTGATGAGCAAGAGAAAATATTAAGTGTCACTGATGATATTCATATTTGGTGCTTGTTAAGCTATAGTCGGCAGATCAAGTTTTTAAATATGTTGTTTTAAGTAAAAATAATATCAACATATCAAAATTATCTGTTATATCGAAAAATTATGATAATTCATTGAGTAGGACAACTGCTATTGTGTTTTTTGTAAAAATAAGTTTATCACTATCGGCAAAAGAAGAGGGTAGTCATTAGCAAGAGAGAAGCTGGCAGAAAGGGAGATAAACCAAATCAGTTTTGGCAGAAAAGAAGATAAGGCAGTTTACCAATTTTTTCAGAGTTCCAATTCAAACACAAAATATTCACATGTACAAATGTTTTTTTGTTCGTTCTGTTGTTCGTTTTGGGAAATATTCAAATTTTATTCACACACATGTATATATGTTGCTTTTTATTTTTTAATAAAAAATATATTTTGATATAAATTTATGAAAATAAAACTGAAATTACTGTTTCTACTTTGTTATTTAATTAAATTACCTTTTCTTGTTAAAAAACAAAATATACACATTTCTGATAATAACATTCAATATTTATGTAAATAAATTTTATTTCATTTAAATAACTAAGTGCTTTTGCTTCTTTTTTTTTTTTTGGGGGGGGGGGGTTAACTACCTTATTTCCCTTTCCACCTAAACTGACTTGGTTTACAAAAAAAAAATAATAGTTGTCCTATTCGATGAATTATTGTAATTTTTGGATATATTACTTTTCAATATGACAATAAGGTAGGTAATATTTTTGCTTGAAACAACATATTTAAAAATTCGATCTGTCGACTAAAGCTTAATAAGCACTTCATATTTTTACAGAAATGAGCAAATATTGCATTTTCTATTTCATTCACAGAATCAGAATACATTCAATCATGGCTGAAGGAAATAACTTTACTACATCTTTTTAAATACTAAAATGTAAATTACTATTTGCAGTAGAAAACATAGTTCTATTTTTTAATTCTTTTTTAAATGTAAGAATATTTTTTTCAGAATTTGCTTTCTATTTAAATATTAAGTAATTTTTTATGGTTAATTTTATTTTAAATGACTATTTTTGGTTGGTTACATGGAGTTTTAGAGGCAACTATGCATCTGTCCCACTTAAACTTGAAACAGCATTTTCATCACTAACTGTGTAGATTAAATAAACAAATCTCATTATCTGTACAAGTTTTGGTTTTTGTCTAGAATTCTTCCTAGATTAAAACAAAAATAAAGAAAAATGTGTATAACCAAAATGAAAATATATTCCAAAAATTTGATCAAGTAGTTTTATTTTATAAAAAGATATATTATGTATTATATACATTTTTTTTTATGATGTTTGAAATTTTATTTTGATTTCAATAATTTCTTTATTCTTTCATAAACATATATTTATTATATAAATTCAAATAAAAAAAACAAACTTACTTTTAAAATTAAAAAAAAATGCTTATTTTTATAATTTCATAAACATATTTCTTATAAAATTTCAAATAAAATAAAAAATTGTATTTTTTTAAATTTTGTTATTAAAAATGCAAATAAAGACTAATTGCACTATTTTTATTTATATAATTTTGTTAATTTTTATTGTGTATGTTTCCATGTCCTTTTCTTATATTTTGTTTCAATAAATCGCTTCGCAATAGAAATACTGAAGAACAATAAAAGTGAAGGAACTGACTGACCTTGTCACTGTTTCTGGTAGCGCTATGCTGGAAGTTAGGAAATACGTTAGCTGACTATAACCTTAAAATTGACTAATCGGAATTAAAATTTGGGTGCTTGTCCAGAATTCCCTAAATATTACAAAGCAAAAATAAAGAAAACGTCTTTGTGATGTACATATATTGCATTCTAAAAATCACATGAATTGATCAAGTTTTATTTTTATAAGTAAATTAACTTTTAAGTAATTAATGTAATTTCATAAACATTACGCCAAAAATCTCACAAGTCTGAATTATTTTAGTTATCTCCATTGGTTTTATAGAATATTTTCAAAGTGACTTTGAAAGACAGTTGCCTCTCAGTCATAAAATTTGATTTTTTTATTTAAAAATAAAAGTACTTGATCAATTTATGTGATTTTTGGAATAAGATATTTTCTTTTTGTCAGGAGTATGAATATCATTCAGATTTTTATTTTTGTTTTCTAATTGAATTGAATTCTGGACGAGGACCAAAGTTTGATTAAACAGCTTAAATGTTATTCAGGTCCAACTTTTAAAATCCAGACAACATAATTTTATATATTACATAGATATTTGTCAGATAATTTTTAAAACTATTTAAAACAAAAAATAAAAACATCTTATCCGACATATCAATCACAAATATGCTGAGTGAAAAAAGCATCTTTTTCACAAACGAGAACCTTTACTAGCTGACAATTACACACATACCTTACATACATAAATATTAACGATAGTCTCAACCTGAGAAAGAGGAAGAATTTGTTTTAGTTTTAGGGGAAATAAAATATCTAGATGAAAGTAGCACTTACTTTTAATTGCAATTCAGGCAATCTTTCATTCGATTGATCATTAACATGTTCAAAGATGAGGTGGTTAATAAAGCTCTCAATCTGTGCTCGGTATTTTCTGGTAACAAAAAACAATCGGCTTGTTTAGTGCAAGGTTTTCATAACTGAGAGGGTTGGTATTTTAAAAAAAACATTTATTGTTCCAGGGAGAATTTTTTTTAAGATATCAAATGTTTGATTATTTTTATACAGAGAAAACATGCTTACTTATTAATAAATAGAGTAAATTAGAATTGCTTGGAGAATTTACAAGGATTTAAATTTTATCTGGATAAACGTGTTTGATCTATGCACTTAAAAGGATGGTTAGAATCTTAAGTTGGAATGTATGAGGTAGTGGAGAAATGTCTGACATCTGGTAGAATGTCCCATCCCTAAGAAAAAAAAAAATAATTCAATATTCTGTTAAATAACAATTTCAGAAATAAAATATGATGGTTTTAATCCATTTGAAATAATGGCTACTCAAGACATTGCTGATGACAGTAGCTACATGATTAATGACACAGAAAACCAGAGTATGCAAAATTTTTGAGTGTGTGCCAGATGTTTCCAAATTTTTCAGGTGAGGATTGATTATTTCTATTCTTTGGGACTACTGTTCTCATCTTTAGCATTATTTTCATAGGATTTTTGTCAATGTAACATCAAACCGTCAATTGCATCTTATTGAACTCAGAAATCTTTCTGTCAGAATCTTTATTTAATCCATGAGGTTAACATGCTCTCGTTTCATCATCTATGACTGGTAAAAGTTCAGTATGCCACGAATCCTTGCTTACTTGGTAAAAATCAGTTCGAAGTAACACTCTTCTGGAGCTTGAAGGTTCAATCCTCAGTGCAGGCAACACACAAAATAATTACAAATTATTTAGGACTTCTACCCAGTCATGGCCGACAGAAGGAGACATGCTATGCCTGTGGATTAAATGAAAGGTTCTGTTTGAAATTCCATGTTGATTCCAGAGTTCAACAGGATAAGCCTGAAAAAGGTCGGAGGTTATATCGACCAAAGCATTGTGAAAATAACACTCAAGATGAGAACAGTAGTCCGAAGAATCCAAATATGTGTGTAAGGTTTAAATCTAGTTCATTCGACAGAAACACTTTCATCAAACCCATACCTGACCTTGTGGCTAACCTCATGAAAAGCAAGTAAATAAATAAGAGCAAATGATTGGATAAAATGTAAAAAGGATCAAAATAATGCGTTTACAAAGAAACACATATCAAACGTAGAAATTATGTACAAATTTAAAATTACATTTCCATATACTGTACACAATTATTAACAAGAATCAAAGTTAAAAAAAAAAAAAAAACAATATCAAAGTTAAAAGATATAGATCATTTTGGTCTGCATTTTGTTTTTTTGTTATCATTTACATTATTTTTCTTCCAACTATCGCCTTCATCAAAAACTGATATTTACACAATGGTTTGGATGATGTACTCTCCACGTATATGGTTTATTAACGTATGCTGAAGATGTCACTATTCTCGTGAGTCCAGCAGTGGAGCTGCTGGCGACGAAGCACCATAAATAGTGTTAATCCTCCTCCATCTCCAGATATATGGCTTATTAACATATGCTGATACCCCTCCTCCTCTGAATATTGTAGATTTCAATTTCACAATATTCATGTTTCTTTCCAAGTTCAGATTTAATTATGTAAGAAATACCAAAATACATGAATAACCCATATTCACTAGTTTGAAATATGGGAAAATATATATAACCCTACATAAATGAATCACACATCTAAGGAAGATTGGAAAATATATTAGCCAAAACATTGATATTTGCGTTTCTCTTTATTTATAGCACATTAATACTACAATTCATTTTGTACCATATAATGCATTTATAAAAAAAAAAGAAGTGATTTGATAAGATAAGTTTAGGTATTTAAAGTGGTTAAAGCATCCTGGATTCTAGGGTTGGCAATACCAGACAATGTCTCACATCTGTCCCCATGCACTTTGGTACAAAACGTTAACAGCAACTAGATTGCATGCAGTCACATGATCAATAGAGTAAGGAGTTTGAAGTGGGTATTAGGATTCATCAGGGTTCAGTACTCAGGCCACTTCTCTTCATCTTGGTTCTGAAGATATTGTTTCATGAGTTTGGTACTGGTGTCTCATAGCAACTTATACATATAAACAATCTTGTTTATTCCTGAAGGAGTATGTGACATGTTATTAACATGGAAGATTGGCATGGAGAGCAATGATCTTAAAAGTCAACCTGAAGAAAATTCCTAATCTCTAAAGCAAGTCTCAACCTCCTGCAAGACCGTGGCAAGTTTTCCTCAGGTGTCTATCGCAGATGCACGTGCGCAAATCCATGAGTGTTTCCAACAACAAGTGAGGTGATCTTACTGGGAGACTGGTAGTTGACCCAGATTATGTTACTCGTAGATGTTGAGACATTGCCTGCTCAATAAAACTGAAGCTCATGTGAGTGTAAACAGTGGCCTACTTGATATTGAACCCATCTTTTGCTACATGGGCAACATGTTATATGCTGCTGGTGGTTGCGAACATGCTGTCAATTGTTTCTGATGTGTTGCATCGAAAAAATTCAGGAATCTGCTGCCAATACTTACTTCTAAGCAGTTTCCTTAAAGATTTGACGCAAAATTTTGTTAGCCTGCATTCGTTCTGCCATCTTGTGAGCAGTAGCCTCAATCAATTCTAATTTGCAACGTATCAGATAATTCAGCCAGGTACAGTATATCACCTTTTACATCAACTCCAGAGATTTATTTTTTTCAAGTATTCTATTATTTAAGAGGTAGGCACATTTTCAAACAGCAAGTTTGGTGCATCATATTTCTTTTGAGTATTCATATATTTTTTTATGCAATAATCCAAAGAAAACGAATGCAAGTAAAAGATGCAAGATTTAGGAATGCTTGTGATATTTCTAGTAAGACAGATAAAGAAATTATAATGCGATGAAAAGAAATGAAGGAGAAAAAGGTGAAAGAATAAGAGAAAAACAAATCATACAAAATGCAAAATAATGAGATGATAAGTCAACAAAAAGAACATAAAGTCAATTAATTTGGGAAATATTCAATAGCTTCAAATGTATTCAAGTAATTTGGTGAAAAAATATTTTAATTAAAAATTACAATTTAGTATTTATCAATTCAATCCAAAAATATTACCAATAAAAATAAGTGCTATTTTAATTGAAAAGTAGAAAATATTTTCATTTCAATAAAATTACTTAAAATTATGTATAAAAACAGATAAAGTTAGTCATTAAAAATGTTATAATGATTTGAAATCATTAAAAATAGTTCAAGATCATTAAATCTAAGTTCATCAAAGATATTGCATACTCAGTTTTAGGCAAGATTTGAATGATTTTAAAATCATTTTTCAATGTTTTCAGATGTCTTAAGAAAGAATGGTGATTATAATTTATCAAGATTTGCAAAAAATTATGAGGAGAAAAAAATTTAACTGACCTTGAAAAGTCATTATTTTGATAAAGGACTTGAATGGCAGGAGACTCTTCATCTGGAACACATCTGACAAATACACAACAAAAACATATTAGCAAAGTCTTTTTAAGATCATTAAATAAATAGCTGGAATCCTGAGATTTCTTTGCAAACTAAATTATTTTGTGTATTTACTATATATATATATATATATATTAGGTTGGCCAAAGGTTTGTTGGAGCAATCCAAACATCAAGTTTAGAAATGTAACAATTTAGGCAATTCATTTTCCACGCTTGATTCGGAAATCTTTAGAATGTCTGCAATTTGTTTAGTTATCAAATATCAATCTTGTTCAACTACGACTGACTTGGTCACTATTATCTTTGGTTGGCCAGGGAGAATAGCATCTTTTATTGAAACTTGGAGAAATATATTTCATTTTGATCAAAAGGTGGTATAACATGGGGTTTACACTTGACCTCCATAAAAAGAAAATATGTTTATTTTATTTATAACTTGAAAATTATAAAAATGAAAAACTAGAATAAAAAATATAACTAGAGTTCAGGCCTCGAAGCAGAAATATACGGGAGTCCTTATTGATTTTTGGAAGTTGAAAACTATAAATTTACCAAGATTTATTTTGATTAATGTCACTTCACTTACAAACACTTGCATCCAATAAACAATTACTATATCCTTGCGTTCCATGCTACTCAAAAAGAATATTATAAAATGTAAAATATAATAGAAAACATATGTTCTTCATTCAATCTTGTTAGTTATCAATAAAAGTGAAACAAGCTGGTTATATATTCGTGTTAAATGTTAAGAAAAGAAAAAAGAAAGAGTGATATTTCAAAACAATTATCAAAAATTTTTTTTTGAAAATATTTATTACCTGGAGGAATCAATTTTTCGAACAAACTTGCGTAGTTTTTCACCTTTAAAAATCATTAAGGACAGAATAGCAAAAAAAAGGATGAGAAGAAAAAATTATCAGCAAAAGATTAGGATATTGTAAACATTAGTTTTAGAATGCATTTTATTTTAATATTTTCATTTATTTTCCCAATAATATAGAGAAATTAATATCTTTTTTCTAATTTGGTCTATTGATTTGGTCAAATACTAATTTACACTAAAGTAACTTTGTTATCTTATCAAATGAAAATAATGTTATCTTATCAAATGAAAATAATGTTATCTTATCAAATGAAAATAATGTTATCTTATCAAATGAAAATAATGTTATATTATCAAATGAAAATAATGTTATATTATCAAATGAAAATAATGTTATATTATCAAATTAAAATAATGTTATATTATCAAATTAAAATAATGTTATATTATCAAATGAAAATAATGTTATATAACCATCGCATTGGTTTATGTTGTATACTCACTTTGTACTCTATCATCAAGCGACGAAGGTGCGTCTCAAAATTAAAATATATTTTGAAAATGACAATTTTTAACTTTAAAGTAAATTTCTTTTTACTTAACAGAACTCCAATCCTTAACTAGTAATTATTCTGGACTATCTTCATAGTTCATAGGAAAAATGTAAGGTTTTAACATCCTCTATTTCTTAAAGCCTGTACATTGCATGTGCTCCACAAAAATTCTGGCAGCATTTGAATTTAAAATTCTTACATCATGTGATTAAGCTAACCAAACGACCATCCCTTATCAATCATCCAGGATAAACAAAAGCACCAAGAGGAGTATCTCGGCATGTCTAGTGGTGCCGATAGATTTTGAATGTAGGGAATCCCCTAGGCATCCTAAGTTTGAGGTGTTAAACTGCAGGGCCGCAGACCAAATTTGTTTTTCTAATCAGAAAAACAATTTTAAATCAATAAGCCCATTTGGCATAATTATTAATGTTGATTAATGCACTGGTAGAGAAGTCATACATAAGACAAAAAAAGAAAAAAATGGTATGTTATGCCGCTTTGATAAACGTTCAGCATTTTAAGATGAGAGTAAAGTGTAAGTGGAATAATTGAGGAAACGGAGTGATGCCCTGTCCTATATCTGGGGATAGTAGCTAATGAAATAAGGAGTCTTCAGATTGTCCTTGACTATGGTCGATCTATTTATTTATTATAAATCATACTGTGCTACTTAAATTGACAGAATAAAAATTGGATTAAAAAAACAAATTCAAAACAAATAGACTATCACCAAATTGTGACTATGATTCAACAAAATATCAGAGTTAAATTTAAAATATGAAGTGTTGGATGAAAGAATTTTTTCTTTTTAATGTCTGTAAAACAAAAAAAATTAACTCGAGAAAAGAAAAAGATTTGTTTTAATCTTTAACTTTTCTATTTCATCCTTTTTATTCAAATTTTTCTCCGTTTAGAACATTCGACTGAAATTATCAAGTTGTGGTGAAGATTACAAAATGCTAAAATAGGGTTGAGAAAGAATATTTACTTGTCAAAAGATAGTCAAGCATTAAATATTTTTTGAAAAAAAAAATTATTTTTTTTTCTTTTTGGAGGTAAAATTGAACACAATCAAATTATAACTGTTACAGATTGGATGTGCAAAAAATTGAGGTGCATTCGAGGAACATAGGAAGTTTAGCTGGATACACAGATGACATGCAAAGTATCAAAGTTCACATCAAAAATATATAACTGCAAAGGAAGATGCAACAAAATTGCTATCAAACAAGTTTAACTGTACCTACAGTTCTGGTTGAGAGTCTTTTTACTTTCATTTTAATACAATTCTGAAATCCTTCAATTTTTTGTTTTATTCTCTAGACTTGTTCTCTTCAATTATCTGTGTCAAACATCCATCCAGATGACATTCATTGTTTTCTACAAGTTTATCCAAACCTTGGACTAAACACTAAGGAGGCTGTCCTATCAGCATGTACAAAATACTGGAGCTGCTGTATTGCCATTTGATGAATGGATTCTGGACCATGCAGTAGCTTCTGGTGGGGCTTCTCAATACCATATTAGTGTGTAATTGTTATGGCTTTACCTTATCAGGGTCTACAAAAAAAATTATTTCTTCACTTCTTTTTCTCTCTTACTTTCCCTGTCTGCCCTGTGCTAACTAATCTGTCGACATATTTCATAACTCCTAAAACTCCATGAAAAGTCTCCATAAAAAATACATGATTGAACCCAGAACTCCAACTTCCAACGTAGATCCTCACTACCATATTTCCTTCTCCAAAATCAGGGGTCTACGTTCCAACCTTCCAGAGGTTGAAATTCAATTACAGGAGACAAAACCAGACCTATTCTTCCTAAGTGAAACTGGCATTGGACAAACTATTTCGCTAGATGAGTTTGTAATTAAAGGATATTCTAATTTAACATCCAAATGTGACCCCCAAAATCGCCATAGGCATGGAATATGTGTCTACATTAGGTGGCTTTCCATGTAGTAGCGACATCTCCAGAGAAGACCCTAAATTGTCCTATGTGTGCTTTCAAATTGCACTTGCTTACACCACTGGGTTTATATTTGTCCTTTATCACCCCCATAACAGCAGAATTTCTATCTTTAAGAGCATATCTGAGAAAATTGACCGCATCCTGTCAGCTCATCCTTCGGCTAACATTTATGTCTGTGGAGATTTCAATGCTCACAATATGGAATGGTTAGCCCACTCAAACAAGACAGATGATGAGGGAAGGTTCTGTCACGATTTCTCCATTGCTTATAACCTAACTCAGATTGTTCATGAACCAACCCGTGTGCCTGACACAGATGGACAGTATGCAAGTCTTCTAGACCCTGACTATGTTCATCTATGTTGCCCTGAGCTATGTTCATCTTCCGTCCTGAATCCACTGGGATCTTCCAACTTGGTTGTCTTAGTTAAGATAAGAACTAAATGTAATAAGTCCTCTGACATACCTCTCCATCATACAGTATATTGATACTTTATGGCTGACTGGGATAGCTTTTGATCACTTCTAGCAGAAACCTAACAGTCAATCATGGTTCTCTCCAGAATGTGCTACTGCCACTGTGCACCATAAAATGAAAAGGCAACAACAACAAAAAAAAAAGTGACAGTGTTAAAATGTCCTCTAGTCGATACAGCGCACGAAAGTTCTTTTTTCCTTTCTTTCCTCAACTTGCAACAACTCATAGTGTATTCAATATTATCTTCCGCTGTTCGTTCTCATTCAAAGCTGTCCAACAAAAAACTCAACTTAATCCTCATGCTTTAGAATTCGTCCCATTTAACCGTTACCAATTGTGTACATATACAAATTAATGGCATACGTTCACCAATGAGTGAACTACAAAATTGTTTCTTTTCTTCTTTTCTACAGTCATTTTACAGGCTAAACAAACACGATGTTGTTTGCGAAAGTGATAATTTTTTTTACACTCCCTCCTGATATCACTATCACATAAATAACAGGGAGATGGTGACCGCCTTTAATGTGCACTTCTATGAAGAATGGAAAATGTCACTTCCTAG
Organism: Euprymna scolopes; assembly: GCF_053919585.1. Taxonomy (NCBI): domain Eukaryota; kingdom Metazoa; phylum Mollusca; class Cephalopoda; order Sepiida; family Sepiolidae; genus Euprymna; species Euprymna scolopes. The sequence continues at coordinate 81,627,007 of NC_136482.1, forward strand.
TTCTCATCTTCCTCATCATTACCGTCATCGCCACCAGCACCTTCCACATTTCCCTCTTCTGCTTCTGTAAGCAGCATTTCTGAGCTCCTGCAAAGGAGTAATAGAGGACCTGGATCATCTTCGAATGGAATGTTTTCCTCCTCATCGTCCTCCAAGGTAGAAGAGATACAACAGGGGTAGACATCTTACCCATGACGTGAGACACTATCAACTAACATAGTCTGAGGACTTATCATTTTTTCTATTCGTCCACTGCCAAACCTTGTAGTGCACCGAGCATTTGGTGGTTTTACCTAAACACGATCTCCCACTTCATACGGTGTGTCAACAACTCTAACCACTGATGGTGTAACATCTATCCTTTTATACACTGTTCGTAGCAGTAAATCCCATTGGCTGGCGCAGTTGATGGTGTTGCACCATTCTTGGGTGTCACATTATCCCAGTACACAGCTTCTGGAACCGAACATTGCATCCTGGCTGCAATTCTTTTGACAGTCTGGTGACACGCAAGAGAGTTGTATGCTCAGTCCGTTAATCCAAAGTGGCTGAGCAGTGGCTTTGTTCCCATGAATTTTGGCCAATAACAAACAAGGTCCTGAATAGAAGTGTGTTCTCTATCTCAATCATCATCAATGAACCTGAGCCATCGAACAAATACTTTTCATAATAAGACCTTTATTATCTAATGTATTCTCTAATGGTTTTCAGTGGTCGCCATATTAGTTTTAACGGTGCTTATTCAGAACAACACTTATTTAAAAAAAAAAAAAAAACAATACAGAAAAATACTTATGTACATATTCGTCACGGAACAAAGATGTCATATTCTAACACTTATGTAAATTGATCGAGTATTTTTTTTTTAACTAAGAAAATCCAAATTTACGATTATTAGCAATTTTACTACTAAACTGTATTGAACATGAAGCTGATTTTGACCTCGACACTTCGAATTGAGTTGTCTCTCCCTTATTTAATCGGATTTCATAATGGCCGACGAAAATACTACTCGTCACTTAGTCGTAAAATCTGATTTTCTAGAAAAAAAAAAAAAAAAAAACAGAAAAACTAATTGATCAAATTACGTGATTTTTTGGAATATGTCATCCCTTCCACTGACTGGTACGTTAGCAGTATCAGAATTTTTGTAGGAATTTTTGACACCCCTAACACGAAACTGCGAATACAATATAAAAATCTTGTAATTTCTCTGTTAAAAGTGGGTTATTTATTTTCTTTATGGATTATACTTCCAAAATAAACTATTACAGTTGTTTTAAAAGTAATAAAAATATTTTTTTTTTTTTTAAAACAGTAATGAATTTTCCGAACTCAATATTTTTCAATTTTTAAACTCAATATTTTTCAATTTTTAAATTTTAAAAATCTATCAAAATTTTTCTATTGATTCTATTTTTACGATATTTTCAGGGTCAATGTGAAATTTTATGTTCTTTCCAATAAACCGAATATAATATTTTAGACAAACGTTTTTTTTTAAATTCACGCCCCCCCAAGTGTCACCCATTTTCAACTTTCTCTTAAAAAGTAAATAATTAATTTATGTCGTGGAGTTTTATATATCACAAATTGAAGAGAAAAGGTCAATAAATAATATATTCAAATTTAAAACAAAAAAAAAACAATCGCTTTTTTTAGAAATTTACCTGTAAAGTCCGAAGTTTAAAACCTTTTTAAAAAAAAAAAAAAAACACATTGTTTTGTTTTTTTGTTTTTTTTTAATAAAACCTTGGTCCTTGCTCCTTTAATTGAAAAAAAAAAATTAGGGCTTGAATTACATTTTTCGAGGAGTTATAAGCTTGGAAAGATGGGGTGGAATTATTCACTATTTTCACGAAATTTCTGACACTGCTACTGGTACGTACACTACATCAGACACCTTTTTTTTTCTTTTGCATTTTCTTTACTTTAAATTTCCATCATAAGTGCAATTCCGAATAAGCACCGTTTTTACTTAAGACACTCGTGTTTAGGTTAGTTTTGTATTGTCTGCAATAGAACCAATATGGCGACCACTGAAAACCATTGGATCATAGTCTTAATGTCATCAAAAAAAAAAAAAAAATACTTGTTGGCGGCAGTTTTAAATGTGATACTCGTTCAAAACAGACCGGAATATCCCTAAAATCAAACTTTTTATAAGTAAGTCTTTAGTTGGTACTCTAACTCATTTTGACTTTTTTTTTTTTTTTTTTTTTTTTTAAATAAAATTAGTATTGATAAGATTTTGTTTATTTTCGGATTTAAACTTCAAAAATCCAAAAGGTTAAAACAGATTTTTTAAAAAATAAACTAGACAATCAATTATATTGTGCACCGAGGTGAAAATAAAAAGGTCAGATTATAAATAAAAATTGGTAAAATAAATAGATACAAATTCAAATTATGAGAGTCAAAAAACGAACAACAAACCGATATCAATAACACGTGTTGGTTCTTCCGCATCATGAAAGTGCGAATGTATAATGAAAGGATACGTTCAAATTGAAGCTGATGATTAGTATGCTTTAAGGCACCCATTTGAACTTCCCCAATTGATCCATTTCCTCTTTTGGGAGCTTTTTTGTTAAAATTTGGATCATCTTCGTCAACACTCTCGTCGCTTTCATCCATTTCTTCGGGTTCCTCATCTTTCCCTCCTGTGTCGGCTTGATTTTCGTCGGCATCTTGTTCCCAATCTGACTCTGATTCTGACTCAGACTCGGTACATTGAAAAATGATTCTGCTAGGATCAAGTTCACCTTTTTCATTTCGGTTGTACGATATAAACGTAGCCACTGACGGTCGGACTTTATCAAACTCGTCAAATAGCGAAGAATCACCAAATACATCGGCCATCTTTGTTTTCAGGTGCATGCCGGGATAGGATGAAAATCAAAATCATTCATAGTAAAATTTGGAATTGACGAAACGATATTTTTTCGCAAAAATATAATTATTTAATAGATAAAACATATAAATTAAGACACCGCAATAATATTTTTTAAATTATAAAATAGTGTTTGTTTTTTTGTTTTTCTCTATTAAAAATTGCACAAGCTTATTTTCCGTAATTGTAATTCTTTCATTAAGGTACTATTGTGGGTGTGTTAAAAATTTAACGACTATGTATGAATTGTCTTTGAATTGATAAAATTGCCAAAAAAAAACTTAATTCAAAATATTTTTCGAGAACGATCGTTTGAAAATAATATTTCCATAATAAAAATATACATTTTTAGGTTAATACTTAAAGATGTAATATAGTTTTACTAATTTCTTTTTTTTTTTTTTTTTTCATTTCGGTTTTCTGATATATATTTTACTTCAACCGAATATTTCTACGAATTGTAGATTTTATAAAAAAAACAAAAAAAAAACTGAAAATTAAATTAATTTATAAGTAGAATACTAACTACTGACAATAAAAATTGATCATTCAATCCATTACTACAAAGTAAGTAAGTATAAAACTTAAAATTTGTTTTTTTATTTATTTTATATTTTTTAATTTTATTATCTATAAAACTTTGGAAACCACGATCACTACTACGGCGTACGCCTTCTGCGGTGCAGAAGTTTTGCACCCACGTCGACCTTTCATTTCTCGCCCTTCAGATTTTTTATTTACGAATAACACCGTCCTCTTCCACCACCACTTTTTCATTTTTCGCCCACTTATATCCCACTTCTATTTAGAGATCGACTCGCCTTTTCTCTGTTTTTTTTTCTCTCCTTTTTTTCTTCATTCTAATCAAACCGAGAAAGTTGCAGCTCTAGCAGTATCAGAATTTTTTGTGAAAATAGCGAATAATTCAGGAATAGAGCTGCAATGCAGCTCTATTCCTGAAAAAAATTGGGGGGGGGGGGTAATAACGGTTTTTGTTTGTTACTGACTGCACTCACTCCGTATTTTATTCCAATGAATTCGAGCCCGCGCGTGTATCATATATATATATATATATATATATATATATATATATATATATATATATATATATATATTATTCGTTTCTTTATTAAATATAAATATAATGTGAGTAAAAAAAAATGAAGAAAAAAAAATCTGTTCATTTTGGATCTGACAGTTTCGTACAAAAATCTGGTCAATGCGCTCCGTTACGTCAACTTGAGAAGCCGCAACATTTTTCGATAAATTTTAAAGGTTTTCGGTGTTTGTGTACTGTAACAGTAACACAAATTTTTCATATTTAACATATATTTTTCGTGTTTTTATTAAATGTAACGTGTTTATTCAGCTCGAAAAACATACAGTGTTTACCGATGTATTGGAAAATTCAAAATGGCGCCCAACTCTCTCTTTAACACGGTCAGTTTAGGAAACGATGTTATAAATAATAAACTAGATAAAATACTATTAAAAACCCACCGAATATATGTTAACCTTCAACCTATGTCACGGTAACATATATTGAGCGAGTTTCTAACAGTATTTTGTCTAGTTTTATATTTATAGCACCTTTTCCCAAACTTACCGTGTTAAAGAGAGAGAGTCGGGCACCATTTTGAATGTTCCAATACATCGGTAAACACAGTATGTTTTTCGAGCTGAATAAACATGTTACATTAAATAAAAACACTGAACACATATCCAGTTAGGTAGAAAAGTAACTTATCTTGCCTTTGATAACATTTATTTGTTATATATTTGTTTTTTGACAACTTTTTCCAATCTGTGTACAGTAATACAAACCCGTGTTTTGGACTGTAAATCACTGACGGCCATGTTTGAGCAAGTGGCATATGAAAGCGGCAAACTCTCAGTTTTTTTTGGGGGGGAGGGGGTCAATTCCCAAAGCAGTTCTTAACATGGGGAGGTTGGAGGGTGTTTATTCTGAAAGGCATTTTCTTATTTTTAACCTACCCATGTTAAGAATGGCTTCCGGAATAAACAGGTTGGACAACCAGTGCAAATTGTCCGATTTTTTCTTGAATTTGAATTCTTGAAAGTAATTTTTTGGTGGAATTAGCTAGAAATGACATTGAATAAACGTTTGCATTTTGTAGACTTCACAGTTCGTCTGTGCTTTCAAAATGTATTTTAAATTTAAAAATAAACAATGGCTTAATACATTTAGAAGTCCCTCGAAGAGTCTTTTTAATTAATGTTTGCATTTTTTTTAATATTGTGAGCGAACTTTGCTGTTTTTTTTGGGGGGGGGTAATACTTGAATATTTTGATATCTTCAGAATTTATTTGAAATGATTTCATTTAAAACAAAGGGCTTAGCCACAAAAAGGTTGTAAATTTTATTTTAAACGGATTTAAGATTTTTTTTTTTTTTTTTTTTCGAAATGTGTGAATTTTGGCCAGTTTATTTGAATTCGGCAGACGATCCTTTTTGGGGTTTTCTCATTGGCTGTTTTGCGTCACGTGATGTAAACAAAGCGAACGGGAGTTTTCTTGTTTAGTATTTCCGAACTATTTAGTTCGGCCAAAATTCATCACAGAATTGCCCTATTCTAAATGTAACACGATGTAACTTTATTATAAATCAATATTATCAGTATAGAAGATAAAACCAGTAATAACTTTTTTTAATCGAACGAAAATAATGAAATTGCGAGACGAAATCATGTTTACATAATTGGCGCTTTAAAATAACGTTCCCATGTAGTAGACATTCCGAACGTGAAAACATACCCGTAAATCTAGCAAAAATCAACTAATGGTCAGATTTTCGTGAAATTTTCGATACTTATCCATTTTAGAATGAAATTACATATAAAATGCAGTTTTCGTAAAATATACGAGGGGAAATATTTTTTTAGTGCGTGAACCCCCCCCCCTTCCTATATTTACTTTTTCGAAATTCGAACAAAATATATTTAAATCTATCGAAATTGCTATTTATTATGAAACATAAGAGTTCAAATAAGTAAAAAAATATTTATTTTTGAAAAATTTAAATACACATATTGAACAAAAATTTACCTTGAAGGTGCAATTAAAATAATTGATATAAACTTAATATTATTGTTTTTTTTTTTTGTTTTTTTTAATAGTTTTTACGAATTAATATAGATCAGTGGTTTGGTTCACTGGTTCTCAACCTTTTTTTACTCATGGGCCCCTTTTCCCTTCTTTTTTATCTTGGTGGACCCCTTCATAACTATTGGTCATAAAACAATCTTCTATTTTTCACAAATATAAATTTTGAGGTTTTAATAATCAAAGAAATATTATATAACTAAGCTTTATTTTTAAATGAAAACTAATTTAATGCAAATAAAGTATTCTACAACAACTATAATAATTATGATAATAAGTAATAATAATAATAATAATAATAATCTAAGTAAGAGTGATAATAATTCTTTACTAATACATGTATATATTATATATATATATACACAGCTGGTAATACAATTACTGCAGTTCATATCTAACTATATATATTGCTATTCATTTTTATAAAATTTTCGACAAATAAAACATGTTTAGAAAGAGAGTGCAAGGTAAATGTTTGAGGTAAACCTGGTAAATAGAAATATAGTTAAAATAACTTGAAACTATACAAAATTACAGTAGAAATTAAATTTTTAATAATAAAAACTATTCTGAGTTGTTTTTCTTCATGGACCACCAAAATATCGTTGTGGACCCCCATTTTGTTATGTTTTGTCTGTGGACCCCAAGAAATATTCTATGGACCCCTAGGGTCCATGTGGACCCCGGTTGAGAACCCCTGATATAGACTATAATCAATTGAATTGCCAAGAAAAAGAAACTTCGTAAACATTAATTGATTTTTAAAAGATTAAAACTATTAAAATTCCATTATTTCAAAATGTTCCATTACAACATATTTTAATTAATTGTGTTAAAAAAATTTTTTTTAAATATTAAGTTTTAATATAAACATGACTCTTGTCAGCTATTTTATCGCCAATTTGAAAATATTATTGCACAAATATTAAGCATTTTATAGCCCCTCCTCATATTTTGTTTGTCTCTTTTTACTGAACAAAATATGGAACCCTGTAGGTAACCAAATGAACATTCAGTAAAACTGTATTTCATATTTAATATACAAATGTTTATAATAATATTAATCTTTAAACTGTGTAAATCTTAAAACCTAACAAAATTATAACAAAGATTAATTATTAATTGCAGTTTGAAGAAGATAAACAAAGGTTTTAAAAAATCATTAAGTCGCTTCTTCTTTTCCGTAGTTCCTATAGACGTCACGGAAACATGCGGTCCATTTTTCACAATCGTTTGGCAGACCCTATCGGCCTTTATCTAATCTCTGAAGAAGCATTTCCACTAGTGTTGGGACGATTCCTAATTTTTATACGATTCCGATTCCAGGAAAATATTGATTAACGATTCCGACACCAAGTACGATTCCGATTCCGATTCCTAGGGAATTTATTGTTTTGAAATCTATCAGGTAGTTTTATACCTATGGTCGGTAGTTTCCAAATATGTTCCCTAACTTTGGAAGAGATATTTTATGTTTACACCGTCGTGTTTTGGATTAAATAAAATTATTATATAGCAAACTAAACGGACAAATTAGCAAAATTTATTCTAGAGAAAATTTATTTTACTTAATTGGAATACAGAAAAAAAACTCAAAGAAAATAGAATTTATCCTTCAGAGAAAAAACAAATAAAATAGAATTTATATAACAGAACAAAAACAAGAAAATTAGAGAATAAATACACACGATTCATTATTTTGGTCCTCATAATTAACAGATTTAATGAATTAAATAAAAAAAAATATAGCGGAAGAGAAAGAAAATATATACTAATTAAATATAAAAAAGATAAATATTTAATTTAATAATTTATAAATGAACGTGCGTAATGAAAAAAAAAAAACAATATACCACGTGACATGGCGCCGTAGATACAAAATAACCGGGTTTGTATTACTGTACACATAGATTCGAAAAAGTTGTCAAAAAACAAATATATAACAAACAAATATTATCAAAGGCAAGATAAGTTACTTTTCTACCAAACTGGATACATTTTTTTGTTTTTATTCAATGTAACATGTTTATTCAGCTCGAAAAACATACAGTGTTTACCGATGTATTGGAAAATTCAAAATGGCGCCCGACACTTTCTTTAACATGGTAAGTTCGGGAAAAGGTGTTATAAATAATAAACTAGACAAAATACTATTAAAAAAAACACCGAATATATATCAAAATATGTCACGGTAACATATATTGAGCGAGTTCCTAGCAGTATTTTGTATAGTTTATTATTTATAACATCTTTTCCCAAACTTACCGTGTTAAAGAGAGTGTCGGGCGCCATTTTGAATTTTCCAATACATCGGTAAACACTGTATGCTTTTCGAGCTGAATAAACGTCAAAAAACAAATATATAACAAATAAATGTTATCAAAGGCAAGATAAGTTATTTTTCTACCTAACTGGATATATTTTTCGGGTTTTTATTCAATGTAACATGTTTATTCAGCTCGAAAAGCATACAGTGTTTACCGATGTATTGGAAAATTCAAAATGGCGCCCGACACTCTCTTTAACACGGTAAGTTTGGGAAAAGATGTTATAAATAATAAACTATACAAAATACTGCTAGAAACTCGCTCAATATATGTTACCCTGGATGCCGGGAAAACTCGTCCCGGGAAAACTCGTCTCCGGAAAACTCGTCCCCTTTCGTTAGGTAGGAAAACTGGTCCTTTATTGAATAAATATCGATTGAAAACACATTTTATGATCGTTCTTGAAGGAGATATTGTTTTTTAAAATAAACTATAGCCCCCCCCCTAATATTTTTTTAAAAATATTTTTACTTGTTTAATGTTTTTTTTTGTGTTTTTAGTAAAAGCGTTTATGTTCATAAACGAGACCGCATATTTTTTTTTATATTAATATAAAAAGAATTTACTTATATACTGTTGTTTATAAAAGGGTAAAATCGATTTTTCTACCTCGCCGACTATGTTGTTTATTTATTTGGAATCGTTTATTTGGTAAAGAAAAAAACAGAAAACAAACAAAAAACATGTCGGTCGAGTGTTACGGGAGAACGAGAAATAATGCTTAGGGGGTCTTGATAATCGCTAAAAAATAGAAAATTAAAGAAATTACTGAGGGAGATTTGGTTTTAAAAAGAAAATAATAAATTTTAATATTTTTTAAAATATAATTTAGAGAGAGAGGGGGGGATAAAACCTATATCTCCCTTCGAAAAGCAACCAACAAAAAATGAAATTAAAAAGATTCTTGATAAACGATAGCGGAGTTTTCAATAAAATTGATTAATAAATTTATTTAGTGATTACTTTCTCTCTTAATGATTGATTTTAGAATTTTGAAGTAAAAATTTAAAAAATTAAAAATGAGTTAACGAGAGATTGTTAGCACATGGCATCTCTCGCGCCAAAAAATATTTCGCTTTTAATTTATTAGTTAATTTTTGCAAAATTTGACAGGACGACAATAAATGTTGATAATTGATAAAATCATAATTTTAAATAACGCATGAGTGCATTTGGTATGACAGAAAACAAAAACATAACAACAAAAAACGGGTTTGTATTACTGTACACATAGATTCGAAAAAGTTGTCAAAAAACAAATATAGAACAAATAAATGTTATCAAAGGCAAGATAAGTTACTAAAAAAAACTATCTAAATTAAAAAACAAAACCAAAAGCGTAACGAAGAATCGAACCGCTCCCTGTTTTTTAATTTTTGGGTTTTGTTTTTTTTATTGTTTTTATACTCCAAAAAACATTCATAAGAACAAAAAAAATTTGTAATTAACTTTGTATGAACATAATAAACGCTTTAAAATAAGTTAAACCACTAAGAACTTAGCCAGTTAGGTAGAAAACGGACACTTAGAAAATCGATTTTATTTAAAAAAAAAAAAAAAAAAAAAAAACATTAAACAAGTAAAAATATTTTTTAAAAAATATTATGGGGGGAGCTATAGTTTATTTTAAAAAACAATATCTCCTTCAAGAACGATCATAAAATGTGTTTTCAATCGATATTTATTCAATTAGGGACCAGTTTTCCTACCTAGCGAAAGCGGACGAGTTTTCCCGGGACGAGTTTTCCTAAATTCGTTACCGTGACATATTTTGATATATATTCGGTGTTTTTTTTAATAGTATTTTGTCTAGTTTATTATTTATAACATCTTTTCCCGAACTTACCATGTTAAAGAGAGTTTCGGGCGCCATTTTGAATTTTCCAATACATCGGTAAACACTGCATGTTTTTCGAGCTGAATAAACATGTTACATTGAATAAAAACAAAAAAAAATGTATGCAGTTTGGTAGAAAAGTAACTTATCTTGCCTTTGATAATATTTGTTTGTTATATATTTGTTTTTTGACAACTTTTTCGAATCTATGTGTACAGTAATACAAACCCTATTCTGCTTTTAATATAATCAAATTCAGGGTTTTATCTTTCTGGAGAAAAAAAAATAATGGATTTTATTTCAATGAAATTAAAAAAAAAACTTGACTGAATTGAATTAATTACCCTTAAATTAACGAAGGGGTTATTTAATAACTTTAGGTTTGGAAGAGATAGGTATGGGGTCGATTTTTTTGAAACTTCAAAAGAAACCGACTACTGTCAAAACTTTGCGAAATGATACAACGTGATCAATTTCATTTTAGAGATATTTCTTTCAAAAGCCTTCTTTTAAAAAAATAAAAAAAAGTACATTGTTCTATTAAACCTTTTACTGTTTAAATAATTTGACTTTGCTCGTTTTATTTTAAGAAAATATAAGTTGAAAAAGAATTTTCATTCAGTATTAGAAGATTTGTCAGTAAAAAAAACAATCGCCAAAAAGATAAGCGTTTTTTTTTTTTTTTTACTCGCAATGTAGAGCCCTACATACTTCTTTTCAAGTTAACTCTTTTGTAGTTTTGATTACAATAGATCTGAATGAATGAACCTTGTAAGGGAGGGGAACTAAGCATTGCCCTGTTAATAATGAATTTCTTTGGTTTCTTTTTATTTCTCTCTTGCGGTTAGAAATATCAGGAATTTTTTTTCTTTTTTTCAACATCAGACTAAAAGAATCGTAATGAAGGAATCGGAAAATTAAGGTATTTTTTAACGATGCGATTCCGATTCCGATACCTCCCAAAATACACGATTCTTACGATTAACGATTCCGATTAATCATCCCACCACTAATTTCCACCCTTTTTAGAAAAGTGTTTTTTCATTAAAATCTTTATAAAAATGTAGTAGCAAGTCGAGACGATTGATCTCAAAATTGATTAATTTGCGACTTCGCCAGTAAATAGTAGTATATCACATGAAACCGTTGAAAGGGACGAAGAGACTATTCTCGAGCGTACAGAATGGAACTTAAAATACAAACTGAAAAAGCAAACACAAATGGAAGAGACAGACAACTCAAAATATGCTGAGTTATCTCTCTTGACCGATATGCGATCATAATTCAATACTGGCGTGACGTCTTTTTTTCCTTCCTTTTCTCTTTTCTCAAGATAAGGGCTCATAGAGCCGGTCACAAAGATTAGTAATAGTTTTTCAGGTAGGATGGTTTCGCCCTACGTCGGGGGGAGGGCATTTTTTTGTCTGTCGACTGTCAATGCTATGGGGTGTGTTGTGTCTGTTTCGTGGGAGGAGTCGACTGGAATCTTCTCCTTAGTCACAATAGGGTTGATTGGTTGACTACTTAGTAATAACCTCTTGTCGCTGGCTATGCTGCTAATCATCTCAGAAATGGCAGGCTTGGTATGCAAGACCAGGTAGCCATCGTCCTCGCCACTGTCATCTGGATGTTCAAGACTAGTCCTTGGGCTCTTACCTGGATGAGAAGGGTTCCTGAAGCAATCATCTTTGTGGACCTTTTATGTATAAACCTTTAACTGGAAGCCGACAAACCTTTGAATGTACATTCATTCATCTTGCTTGGATGAAAATAAGTATTGCTCACATCATTTATTCTTAAATAGGTCACTATGAAGATATACAATGTCTCCGACATTCACCTCCACACATGAGTGGTTGGGAGCCTTAGACAATTTACTGTAAACATGGTTGGCCTTGCACCTATGATACTGCTGTTCTATAAGATCCATATGATTGAAGTGGATGTGTTCATTGGTAAACTAGTCCTTGTGATACAAGATATCTCTGGGGGACAATCCCAGTGATCCAAACCTACAGTTCAACATGCAACATGCTACAGAGAGCGAGACTGTAGAGATCTGCGAAGCAGCTGGATCCAATGAGGAGCTCTTGCTGGACATCTTGAACGGCCTTTTCAGCAACAGGGTTATGATTGAGGTTTTTAGGGTTACCTATCTCTATTAAAATATGGAGAGTGAGCAGAAACCAATTATTTTTAAAGGATTTGAAGCTGGAGGTGGAGTCTGTCCTTACGACAGCAGGTGGATGAATTATGGGTCTGATGGGCAGACAGATCTTTAGAATAGCCTCCCACAATGTGTCCCTTTGCTCACTTGGAATAAAGAGTGCAACAGTATAAGAACTGATGTACGTCCATAAGACAAAAATCAGTTGTCTATTTCTCTTGATGATATTAGCAGTGAACCTAAGCCCGAGCATATTCAGGGTGTCCCCACAGGACTGAGGAACAGCTACGAGTGGGGAGCCGCTCAATGGAGCAAAATGGTAACATGAGGAAACAATTTTCTTCATGGCTTCAGCCAGGTCCAAGGCATATAAAAATACTGGCTCACTACCTGTTGCATCTGGTGTTTGGTAGGGTGTCCCAACTTAATATGCAGCGCTGTCAGTAAGGCATGTAGGTCATGTTGCAGGACAGTACTTGTATCCCGTTGTAGGAGAAGACTAATGCCATTAAGTTACTTTGATGGGCGAGTTCCCTGCATCAGGTGTGCCCATATTCGTCTGAGGTCTGAGCACTTATTTTGAATTTGTTTCCATGCGGGACGGTTGGTATACAGGAGGTTTGACGATCCCTTAACTATCTCTGCAAAGGAAGTCCTAAACACTGCAATCTCCTCCTGTACCCATAAGAAGGAGCAGATCTGACATGTTGGATGCCTACCCTGAGGAGCATTATGGCTGGCAAAATCAACAGGCAAGTTCACTCTGGCTGCAAGATGTTGAATGGAAGCCTGGAAATGGCAGACAGTTTACAGGAACAACATTATTCTGGGGCTGGTTGAGAAATGGCCTCGGCAGGGCTTTTTATAGACTTGAACACAGGGCTTGCTATCGGTGAGGAGAGCAGGATGATCAGGGTCGATCACCACACAGGAAGCAATGTTATCTTAGTGCTTGAAATTTGGTAGATACTCGCCGTGCCAGAAGATGTTGTTGTTGGAGTGAACGTGGATATAGCATGGGAAATGTATTGTAGTCTACGTACGTGTTGTTGTTCACTGGTGTTGTTGGCAAAATGCACTTTTCCTCCTACACTCCTTGTAATTATGGGTAGTGGCCAAGGTTTAACTGATACTATGCGGCTTGAATCCCAACAAGGCTCAATAAAAAATATGTTGATTTTTTTTTTTAAGTGAAACCTTAAATTTTTCAAATTTTGTCCTGAAAAGATTGAATACCTACAACAATTTTTTCTGCTTCATTCAATGTTTTTTTTTTTTTTTTTTAAATTTAAAAAAAAAAATCACTCCATAAAGACGAAATAAAATATATTAAATAAAAAACTCATATATTTTGTTAAGAGAATAAAAAAAAAAAATTGAAAATCGGTCGGGTGGAATTTTTTTATCAGCAAAAAGTGATAAGTGAAATGTGATTATTTTTCAAATACGATGGCCCATATTGACTAACTTTTGTTTACAGCCAGTAATAGAAAGAGAGATAAATTCTGGACCTTACAGGCCACCGTAGTTCTTAACTCGAATAAAAGGAGACAGTTGTCTCCCTTTACTTCCATTCTGAAACATCTGATGTCTCACTAGTTTTTTATAATTGCTTAAAAAAGTATTTTATTTAAAAAGGACATGACATGGAATATAAAATATAAATATAGATAAATTCTTAACAGTGAAGAATGGAAGTACCCATTGATTAGTATTTTTTATAGGTACGTGATTTTTTGGAATTTATATATATATATATATATATATATATATATATATATATATGAAGTAAGTTAAAATTCATGGACTTTCTTGAAATCTTTTTTAAAGAAAACTGATTAAAAAAAAACAAATATTGCATATTTTGCTATTAAACCTGATATTATTTTAAAATTTGGTCTTTGCTCCTTTTATTGAAAAAAAATTAGAGTTTGAATTACATTTTTCAAGTAGTTATAAGCTTCAAAAGATAGTAAGTCTAAATATTCAAGTTTTCATCACGCATTTTAATGGCGATTTTCTGACACTGCTAGTGCTTGATATCCTTTCATAAAAAACAAGCTTTCTACTTGGAAGTTGACCTGGGTAAAGAATTAAATATTTAGAGAGTCAAAATATTAAGAAGAATTAAAAATTGCAATATTGCAACATTTTGTTTTAAAATATTTTGGAAGAGATCCAAAATATTAAAAATATTTTCAGTAAACTTTGGATGGAGGTTTTCCAGAGGGAACTCATTATCTTTCAGATAGAAATCTACAAGTTTCTAGTCTGAGGACTAAATTAATAAATGGGTATTAATTCTTTATCATAATGATAAATGATAGTAATAAAAAGACTATAAGAAAATGAAACAAGAAAATTGTTTCAAAGTATTTTTCTAAAAAGAAAGTTAAAGGAGGGTTTCTTGAGCTCAAATGATTTTTAATTCGTAATATAAATTCAAAGAAAAAGAATATTAAAAGCTAAATTTAGCTATTTAGACTATATTTTTCAGCATTTTTTTCCTTTCAGATTCTTAACAAATTGTTCCCAAAAAAAGGGCACCTCTGAATTGTTTTTCTTAAAATTTCCTCATTCTGGCAAGATTTCCATAAAGAAGAAAAAATAACCCAAAAGAACTATTTTTAATAGACTTTCATCAAATTTCAAGAAGAAAATAAAATAAGAACTGTTTTATAAAAAAAAATTGTTTGCGTCCTTTTCTGTAAGTTTTTTTGAGGCCAAAAGATGCTGAAAGAAAATGTCGTCTGCTTCTAAAAAAATAGAAAAGAAAAGAACGAAGTTAAGAAAATACGCCATCATTCAAAGCATTGATCTGGAATTGTTTTTTCTGTAAAAATACTCAAACTGTGAGTAGTTTTTTGATATTAAATATTTTTTTTATTATCGCATACGGACATGTATGCATTGTTTTATTAGTTTATTTTTTATTTATTTATTTTTTTTGTCTTTTAAAATAAATTTCTTGTTCAATTGATGCACAAATTATGTAATTATTCAAGCGATTAATTTTTTAAAAATTTTAATTCAGAGAAACAATAAACGGACTTGTTTATTGCACAACAAAAATATTAAAAAATTTTCTCAATGCATGCTCACTAAGTACTTCCAACACGCACCACAGTTTTAATCCCCCTTATGTGTAACACGATGTTACTGTAATTTAATTTAATATTATCATCCTAACGTTTTACCATTTAAAAGAAGCTTCAAATAGACTACTAATATTTTTTACAAATTTTCCAGCATACAAAAATAATGAAAATGCGAGACAAAAATCGTGTTTACATTATCGACGCTTTAAAACAACACTCCTATGTAGTGACGTTTTTGAATACCCATGTTTTAAAAATCTAGCAAAAATCAAATAATAGTCATATCTTCCTGAAATCTTCAATATTTATCCATTATTAAATAAACTTACGTATAAAAGTAGGTTTTGTTAAATATATTACATGAAATATTTTTTTAGGTGTTCTACACCCACCTCCCATGTTACGAAAACTAAACAAAATAAGATCAATAAAAATTTTAATATTTTTTAAAGCTGAAAAGATCAAATGATTAAAAAAAATAGTTATTTTTATATACATATAAAATCTCGTTATTTATTTCAATTACTTTAAAGTTGTAAATAAAATTGAACATAAAATCAATGCTATTATGCTAAAAAAAAAAACACTTTTTTTTACTGATAATTTTTTTTTCTCAGTAATATAATTATTAGAATTATAACAAAAAAAAACAGTATTCTAAAAGATAATTATTTTTAAAAAGCTTTAAATGATATTAAATTCAAATATTACACGATGTGTAGTTTAAAACAAAGATTTTTTTATAGTAGGTTTCCAATAATAAAAAAAATATATTCATATATTTTAATACTAGCATGGGTGTCCGGCGTTTCCCGGGTGTTTGGAGGTGTACGTTGAGCAAAAAAAAAAAGTGGTAGTAGGAAGGCAGGCTCGAACCCATACCATGAAGGAGGAAAAGAATGGGAAAAAAACGTGACGTCTTTGCTGTTATGACCACCGTCAAACCGGAAGTGACGTAGGTTTAAATAAATTAAGGCTAGACAATCGAAAAGAGGGGATGACTTTCGAAAATATTGGCGAAAAAAGCGACTCCTCCCTGTAGAAAGTGGCCAGTTGAGGGTGAAGAATGTAATGTTTTTAGCCAATTTTTAGGTATTTGTCGTCTGAAGGGTCGGGCTTCAAAACGATACTGATCTTATGAAAATCCGTCGCCTCTATTGAAAGTTTAAGGCAGACATGCAAACAGACATACATAAATACATTTATATATTGGTAACTAAAAATTTTCGACCCAAACTGATGAAAAAGCTTGCCCTATCTCTGAGTACCCTTTATGTAAAATTTCAAATGTTTAGACCAGAAATTGTCTGAGTAATTTGGTAGAGACCACAGAGGTCAAATTTTTTTTTTTAACTTTGATCCCTTAACATTTATTGTTTGGGGCTCAAATCAAGTTAAGTTAGATCCATGTCCAAGGAACTTATATCTAAAATTTCAATTGTTTATATCGAAAATTGGCGGAGAGGTTTGGTAGAGTTTTCAAAGGTCAAATCATTGAACTTTGACCCTTTAACAGCCAAATTTCTGGGCGAAAACTGATTACAAAGATTTTTCCACATCTCAATGCCCTGTATATCAAATTTCGAGTCTGTAGACTGAAAATAGACAGCTATTGTGTAGGAAAATGTACACAGACAGATAGACAGACAGACACTTTCACTTTTATAGATATATAGATAGATAATAAAAATTGCAAATTCTAAATCGACCTAAAAAAATTTGTTTTGATTTTATTATTTTATTAATATTTATTGATAGAGGGTGATCTGTATTTTTTGTACCTTTTTTTAAGAAAGTACAGAGGCCTGTAAGCAACATTATCTTTAGATACATAAGTGTCAACAGAAGACGTTAAAGTCAATTTTATTTTATTATCTCTCATTTGTGTAGTTCATTAATAAAAATCTAACGTCGTGGAGATACCTAATGCTCATTAAACCATTTCATTGAAACAACAACTACTAGAAATAACATTGCATAATACAGGTATTTATATCTCAAAAACTATTTGTCTGTGCAAATTTTCCATGTGATATTCGTTTTCAGCATACCCAAAAATCTAGAAATATGACCATTTTTTTTTTTAGAAAATGTTGAAGCGTGTTCAGTTGGCGTAATGGAGCACATTGACCAAGAATCCTTTGTCAACATGGGATGAAGAAAGTTGAACATAATCACATATATAAGTAAACATTATTAAAAATAACAAATCTTCTGCATAATTGTGCTTTTTTTTATTTTTTTTTTCTATTTTTCTAATTATATTTTTTATCTTAAAAACAAAAAAAAAATCATGTATGTTCCGTAAACTGTACAGAAAATTGTAAGTGCAAAAATTACTTGCCTCAAAACTGTCCATGTGTCTTCATGTCTTGTAGGAGTCAGTTGCAACTGAAATGACAATGCCAAGTTGAGTTCATGTCTTGTAGGAGTCAGCTGTCAAATGAAATGACAACGCCAAGTTGATTTTATCCACAATGGTTATGCGAACTGGTGCAAATTCTTGATGATTGTATGCAAATTAGACAATCTTGATCTATAAGCAAGACATTTGAAGAACAGCAAAGTTTGTTTGAAGTAAAACGTGCTGTGCACACTTGCTGTGTTTAGGCTACACTTATTATTGGATGCTGAGAGAATATGGTAAAATTAAGAGATTTGAATTATGACAGCAATTAAAAAAGGGGTGCTGTCAATTTATTTAGAACGCAAGCCATTTCGGTAGTATATTACTATTCAATCACTACCTTGATACAGGTTCGGAACTGGGAGCATGCCTTTTCCACAAGCACCAGTGGGAGCTTGGCAGATGACGGCAATCAGGCTGGCTTTGGTGTTGTTGGAGATAATGTTGGTGATGTTCTCGATGTATGACCAAACAAACTAGTCCAGTGAGTTTAGGTCAGGGGAGGAGGAGGAGGGCCAGTGAGAGAAATGTACAAAGTTGTAGCACACTTTCTGAAGCTAAGCTTGGGTCTCTTTGGACTTGTGGGCCAGTGCCGAGTCCTGCTACCATACCCAGGGTCTGCCAATGCCCACCTGATTGCATCCGGCAATCACCACACTCTTCAGCACATCCAGGTACACTTTGGTGTTGACTTTCAAGCCAACTTTGAAAATGTAAGGTGGCATGATGTGGCCCCCACTTGAAACCACACCATGGCCAGAAACTTCATTGAGCTGTGCCCTTAAGCATTGAACATCCGGATTTGCATTTTGAGGGTTCTGGCGATGGTCCTGTTGTCATAAGTTGAATCGGTAGTGAACATGAGTTGTACAGCGGCGCATCTCCAATCTCTCTTGTTGAACATTGTGTCACTTTCAGACATGATAGAAGGCTCCTATTGCTCTTAGGATTTGTACACAATTGGCCAACTAGTAGATGATCTGTAACAAAAAAGAAAACCGGTTTTCATCAAATGGAAATGGAATCATGTTGTCTTTTCTATGGCGACAATTTTATCGTTCTACCCTTTTGTAAATATATCTGACATTATTTTTTCAGTGAAGTACTTTTTTAATGGAATACTGCAATCTGAACAAATTTTCCAATAAGCCTATCAAATCCAATATCAGATGGTTGAATATCAACAGCAATCATTTCTCCTATCAGATAATGGATCTCTGGTGACCTGTGGTCATTAATATCCCAAATTTTCTTCTTGGCCAATATTGATTCTATAGTAGTTTGGTGTTCCACTGGTGTTTTATTGATAATATTGATGAAAGGTGTTATTTAGACAACAACAGAGAGGATGAGAACCTTACTGCTACGATTATAGAAATTTGACCAGCTGATTCTTGTTGTCTATGAGCATCATTCATTTATTTCATATGAATCAGATGATTCTATTGTTGGCATTGGTTTCTCTGAGATCTTTCAAGTTAGAATACTGGATACCTATATTCCTAAGTGAAAATGTTCCCATAGAATGAACTGAACTCAAACATTCCATACACAAATTGCCAGTCCGCATTGTTAACAACCTAGTCACCATAAGTTCCCTGATTCTCTGAAAATTGAAGAACATCTCAGCCATGCTGCACCTTGGTTAAATATGTTGCCATCAACACCAGTAGCAGATGTAAGAATATATTGGTAGCCTCTTGAAGTTGGAAACGGTCTGACTAAATTGTAATGTGTAAAACAGACATTTAGCTTGCTAAAATTTCTAAAAACAAATGTTTATTCCAACATCTTTTGTGGATTCATTGAGAAAAGATAAGCAATATACAAATAATGTATACTTTTTATAAACAGCATTATTATCCTGAATTTTCTTTTACAGTTAATTATGGTTGTTGACATGTTTTAAATACTTTTGAACTTATATTATTCACAAAAGAATTTTTTTATATAGATTTAATATTTTAAACTTGAAAATAAATTTAATATTTTAAACTTGAAAATAAATTTAATATTTTAAACTTGGTTTCCATGATGACACATCCCTGATTTAGCAAGCGCCACTAGCATTATCACTTCTGGTAGAATTATAACAGTAACTGATCTTCTCATTCAGCAAAATTAAATCAAATAATAAATTAATAAATATATAAAAAGGAAAATATATATATATATATATATATATATATATATATATATAAGAATAATTCTGATGATAATAATAGTGTTGACAATAGATAAATAAATCTTATGAATCATCATATACAAATAACACAATGATTAGAATGCCGACCTAATTTTAAGTCCTATTTCTGCTTGACAGCTCAACTAATCAATTCTGATTCTGTTTTTCCGATATTTTCCATTTTTCTTTTAACAACATTCTTTTGGTACCTTTCTTTTAGAAAAATAGATGATATTCTCGACATATTAAAGACTTCCACCATTCCGGTTATTTCAAACAGTAAGTAATTATTTACTGATTTGCATTTGTGAATGTTTTGGAAAATAAATAGATGTACAAAGTTTAAAAAAATACCTGCAGTATCTTTGTTCATTTGTCTATTGTTGTTCATACATCACATCACTTGAACACCCAGTTCCCCGCATTGCTATACTCTCATATACTCCACCATACGATTTTTTTTTTAAATATTTTTAACCTTTAGATTTATTAGAAATGAATTTATTTTAAAATACTTCTTCTTTGCATGTTTTTGAAACATGTAGTCATATAACAGTTTTCCATTTTTTTATGCAGTCCTTTGCATTATGCTTGTATTCTGTGAGATCTTTCAAGCTTAACCAGTTGGGCAGTAGAGTTAGACAAGGCAGTGTTACATCATATGGTCATCCTCTTCACATTCACAGATGGTTGGGTCAGTTTTGTAACCCCATCTGATCATATCAACTTTTGATCGCCCCATTTCTGTTCTCATGTGGTCAGGGTTTTCCACTGGAACCAAGGTGTTTCCGAACCGGAAGGGAGAACCTCAGAAGGAGAGATTCCCATGCAAATAAGAGGATGGCTATTCTCTAGCTGTCTTGTTCACAGCTATAGTTTTGTCTCTTTCTGAGATGTTGTCAGTCATTTGACATGACTGATGAAGCTTCTCTTAGTTGAACTGCTGGTTCATGTTCATGAAGAAAATGGCATTCATCACTGATAGACTTTGTTATCTTTATTTGGCTAGCAACTTCCTGTTTCACATCTAAAAACAATGCCAGTGAGAAGGTTCAGGTTGGTAGGCTTCAAGCAGCTAGTAATCAAGTAGCAAGTGTTGCTCAGTTTTTGTCACGCATTGATCTCTCCCTAACAGAGTAAGCATAGTCCGCAGTCGAATAGCACAGGGTCAAGGCAAGAAAGAGTCGCTGGTGTTGCAAACTTCCCCAAACCAGAAACATATCTGAAACCCGCCGATTTCTGAGAATGGTCAACCAGATGGATAAATTTATCCCAAATTTGGCAGAGATGACAAAGCACCTAAACAACACCTTCATCTGGGAAGCAACACAAAGCAATGCATTCAGTGCAATCAAGTTAGAACTGTGTGCATCTTAATGTGTGTGCTATGGATCCATACTTGAAATCAGTTTCTGTAGAATGTTATTCTGGGAAGCTGACTTTAATTTCTGTTTTCTTTATCTGTTTTTTGATGAGAGGGTGCATTCTGGGGTTACACTAAGGTAAACAGGGTTGGTGCCATTTTCTATATGTGTTTAGATTTATAGTTGTATGTGTTTTTGGTAGACCTGATGTCCCCTGAATCACATCACTTTCTAAATGACTGTTAAGCGTCATCTTAGTCACAACTCATACACATGTGCCTTGTTGTTCTCCAAGCTTAAAAACACAAACATAGTATCAGAAGCAGGATAAAAATAAAATAAATAAATAAAATAAAATAAAAAATTTTTAAAAGGGCGAGACACTACATGCCATAGCATTTAAAATCATAAGTACCATGTCAATTGAGATAAAAATCGAATATCACAAAACAACAAAATGAGTATCAACAGAATCATCCAGCCAAAACAATTAAATTTTGACCAATCTGAACAATGGGTGAAACGGATAAAAAAAATTTAGGATATTGAATTGTGTCTGGATTAGACAAACAACCAGAAAGCAAGTAAACAGACTCGTTAAGCGATAATGCAGAGGATATACTTGAGATTTTCAACCTTTCACCAGAGGAATTACAAACATTCAACATAATCAAAGAAAGGTTCAACAGATATTTTACAGTTACCACAAGCGTAGTGTATGAGAGCTCTAAATTTAACAGCCGATTCCAGCAAGAAAGTGAGTTGATTGATTCATTTGTAACAGAATTAAAGATCATCACAAAAAGCTGTGAGTTTGAATACCTACACAATAGCCTCATTAGAGATTGCATAATTATTGGATGTTCAAACACTGAGTTATCCAAAACCAAACATAGATTCGGACCTAACCTAATAATGTGCCATAATGCGTGCATGCCAAAATGAGGCTGTGAAGAAATGAAAACAGTTTTACTAAAGTTGCTGGAAAGCTTATCCAAAAAGCACTCCGCCAAAAACGATGCACTCCACTCAATAGGTAACGGCAATAAAAAGGGTTGTAGATAATATAACACAAGCTCCAAGGGAGATCACTCCTGTTCTCACAATTGCAATACTGTCTATAGGAATTGATATGAAGGCGCTAAACAAAAATATTATGTGTGCAACAATCAAAAGCGGGGTACCTAAGATGCGGAAACAAGAAATATTACCCAAAACAGGCATGTCCTGCCACAACAGTGATCTGTTACCACTGTGGAGCTATGATCCACCTCAGCCAATGCTGCAAAGCAAAAAATGTACACAAAATACAACAATATAACTCGTATGATACAAACAGTGAACAGAATGCCTTTCTAGGTGTCATGTCAATAGACCAAATGACTAACAACAGACCCTGGAGAGTCATTCTAAACATCAACTGGAACCCTCTGAAGTTACAGCAATCCCTGAACACATCTACAGAGAAATGAAGGGTATACCATGCCTTGAAACTGCCAATGAATCCCTTTATGGTCCACAATGCGTAGAACTGCATGTTACAGGGAAAACAATCACAACAATCATCAAGCACAAAAAACAAACAGAACAAGTAATATTAATCATTTTAAACCCAGAAGAACTATTACTGGTCAAATGCTCAAAAGGCTTCAACCGGAACTAGCACCCATACTTACCAAGTTATTTAAGCATTGTCTTAAGGAGAAATGCTTCCCAACACATTGGAAAATCTCATCAGTATGCCCTGTATTTAAGAACTCAGGTGATTGCTCATCTCCCTCTCAGTACAGACCAATAAATCTCCTGTGCATCATGAGTAAGCTGCTGGAATCTGTGCTAAACAAGGAAATAGTAAACCATCTCGGCAAAAATAACCTTCTTAGTGACATGCAATATGGTTTCCGTTCTGTTAGATCTACAGCATACATGCTCACAGTTATATCTCATAGGATTGGCGAATCCCTTGATGGAGGCTTCCTCTCTAGGGCAATTGCTCTTGACATATCAAAGGCCTTTGATAAGGTATGGCATAAAGGCCTACTTCACAAGATCTTCAGTCATGGTATAGCTGGGAATGTCATCTCAACTAATAAATCATTTCTCTCTGATAGGTTCTTAAGAGTAGTGATTGATGGGCAGAAATCAGAGGCTCTCAGTATTAATGCTGGAGTCACTCAGGGGTCCATCCTGGGTCCAACTCTCTTCCTGATCTACATCAATGATCTTCCAGACCACATCCTTAGATCATTCGTAGTAGTAGGCAGGCCCCGAGCATAGTCCCTATCACATTGGAGACTCTGTGGGTGAAGGCACCAGAGAGTTGGTGCATCACAAGATTGGGCCATTGTCGGGTAATCAAGATAATTAGTCCACAATTCGTCTTGGAGGATAGGATACCCTGACATGTAAAGGACTTGTGCCCACGATAGTGTACTCTCGTCAGAAGATTCCGACAGCACAACATCTTTAGAGAGCGGGTCAGAAAGTCTGATACCCAACGACGAAACATACTCAGAAAATGGTCATGAGGCGGGAGTAGAGGACGTGCATCTGCCTGATGAAGCCCATAGGCCCCAGAATTATGAAGGACCACCTGACAAAGATGACCACCACTAAGATGCAGCCTGTGTGATCATGAGATCAGGGAGGAGGGTGACAACGGTCATGGAAACAAGCTTCCAAGGGTGGCTTGTGCATATTGTAAAAAGTCACCAACACTCTAACGCAAAACCCGACCGATAGGAAACGAAAAGTGACATGCAAATTAAGATGCAGTCGACTTTGGACATATAAAAAGCTGGTATTTCTTTTATTGGCGAGAGCGTTCTTTGTTGACTGAGGGTCATTTGAATGTATGGTGAATTTGCATGTCAGTGGGAAGAAAAGAAAAAAGACAGATTTTCTATGAATGTCGAAACAGAAAAAGAAAAAGGATTGTCATTTTTACATATGCCGAGAACATTGTAAGATAAAGAAAAACTTTTTTTTGTACAAACATTTAATGATATTCAGTAATTCAAAAGAAAACTTTAACTTCAACACTTCACCAGGCCACGAATGACTTGGGTGCCATCAGCTAGAATCAAAATCAAAGCATATAGCGTTCCAGCCTTAGTCAATAAATTTGAAAAGTTCGCTAGAAATAATGTCATCACGTTAAAATTTTTTTATTATTACATTTTCACCCTAAACAAGGCACATTGGCCACTTTGATGTAGGGGGCTACTATCAGGGACATAAGCTACAGGGGTACAATGTGGGGAGTTGGGCAGCAAGATGTTGTTTCACGTTACACTTAAACTTCTGCATGTCAGTACAGTTGGGGAAGCAAGAACCCGGAAGGGAATTCCAAAGTCTATCAGTTCCGTGGAAGAAACTACTGGAATAGAAGGCTCTCTTAAATCTAGGGATCTTAACTGTGAAGGGGTGGGATTTTGCTGCTTGTCGGGTTTGTCAGGGGTATTTACGTCGAGGGGGTGCAAGTGCTTGCAGTTCATCAGAGCATTCACTGTTAAAGTACTTGTAGAACAAGCAGAGGGATGCTACATTTCGTCGATGGGACAGAGGCTGAAGCTTAGATGACATTTCAGGACCTATTAGGTTGGCGACTCTTTTGAACCTTGTCTAGGAGTGAAAGATTAGTAGCAGATGTACCAGCCCAAATATGGCTACAATACTCCATACATGAGCGAATGGTGGCCTTATAGAGGTACAGGATACTTTCGGCGTTAGTAGCTTTCTAGCACGGTAGAGAGAACCTACCTTTTTCGCAGCGGTCCTGGCAATGCTCTTAATGTAATTTTTCCAACTCATGTTTCCTGTGAACGTTAGGCTGAGATGTACTTTCAGATAAAGAGTCTTTGACCATTGCTATTGGTGGTAGAGAAGTTTTCTTGTAGTGATTGAAGGAAACAAGTTTAGTCTTGGCAGCATTGAATGTGACCATCCATTTTTGTCCCCATTCTACTACAGATTGAAGGTCATCCTCTAGTGTTGATGTCATTTCTTTAGATATGTGTTCATTTTGTTTTCCTGTCATGTCTGTTATAGAGCATGGTGTCATCAGCATATATACCCATCTCACAGACAATTTTGACAGGGAGGTCATTTATGAATATTAGGAATGATAGAGGTCCAAGAATAGACCCCTGAGGCACTCCCACATTTATATCATATTGTTTAAATGTACGACCATCGAGGACAACCTGGATTTTTCTCTTATCTAAGAAGGGTTTAATTATGTTAAGTATTCTTCCAGTGATACCATATGATCTGATTTTCCTGAGAAGACCTTCATGCCATACCCTGTCAAAAGCCTTAGATATATCTAGAGCTACCGCTCTATCCTCCCCTGCTTTGTCCAGTGAATGGTATGCGCTCTGAGATTACAGTAAGGATGTCTGCTGTGGAATGGGCTTGCCTAAATCCATATTGTTGGTCGGTTAGAAGTTTAGCATCTGTATTGATGGACTAGAGCTTGGTTAATTATGGACTCAAATATTTTGGCAAAAAGTGGGAGGAGGCTAATAGGGTGATAATTTACTGGGTCAGTTCTTTCACCAGAATTCTTGAAAACTGGTACCACAGAAGCAGTTTTCCAGCAGGCAGGAAAGCAAGTTTTCATTTAGGCACAGATAAAGAGTGGGGAAAATTATTGACAGTGGTTTCAGCTGGATGGGTGTTTTTCGTGAAAGATTGGCGAGGGGGAGGGGGCGACCAGAGATTGGAGCTCAGACGAGCACTTGCCATGGAAATAACGATAAAACAAAGATAGGCTCGCAACGTCTCTTCTTTGGGAGTGAGGTTGCAGGGAAGAGAAAAGGGCATCCCCCACTAAGCCACAAAGTCTATTTTGTACTCTGTCAAGGCAGAATAGGCTGTTTTTAGCACCTCCTGCCCAGATGTGGCAGCAGTACTCCATCCTTGGACGTACTTGACTTTTATACTTTTATATAGATAGAGAATTGCATCATTAGTGAGATATCTTCTGGAGCAGTAGAAGGATCCCACCATTTTCCCAGTGACCTTGGCAACAAACTTGATGTATGTGTTCCATTTCAGATCAGGAGTAAAGGACAAACCCAGAAGCTTATCAAAACATGGGGCCTCCTCTAGACAGCCATCCATTTCAGTTGATGCCAGATGGGGATCAGAGTGTTGATGATGTAAAGATAGGAGCTTGGTTTTAGATGCATTAAAGGTAACTAGCTTCCTGTTCCCCCACTGTACCACGCGCTCAAGATCAGAGGAGAGAGAATCAGAGAGAATATTGTCATTTACGGCCTTTGATGTGTTGTTATAGATGGTCGTGTCATAGCATAGATGTCAACAAATGATTTAAGTATGTGTTCTGGGAGATCATTGATGGAGATCAGGAAGAGAGTTGGGCCAAGGATGGACCCCTGAGGGACTCCAGCATTAATATTGAGAGCCTCTGATTTCTTCCCATCAACCACTACTCTTATGAGCCTATCAAGAGAGAAATGATTTAATGATTGAGAAAAGATTTCCAGTTATATCGTAGCTGGAAATCTTGTGAAGTAGGCCTTTATGCCATATCTTATCTAAGGCCTTTGATATGTCAAGAGCAATTTCCCTAGAAAGGAAGCCTTTGTCGAGAGATTCACTAATCCTATGAGATATAACCGTTAGCACATCTGCTGTAGATTTAGCAGAACAGAAACATATTGCATGTCACTAAGAAGGTTATTTCTGCTGCGGTGGTTGACTACTTCTCTATCTAATATGGATTCCAGCAACTTACTCATGATGCACAGGAGACTTATTTGTCTGTACTGAGAGGGAGATGACTTATCACCTGAATTCTTAAATACAGGGCATACTGATGAGGTTTTCCAGGGTGTTGGAAAGCACTTCTCCTTAAGGCAATGCTTAAACAGTTTTGTAAGTATGGGGGCAAGTTCTTGTTGAAGCTTTTTTAACACTATAATTGGAATACCGTCAGGACTAGTTGCTTTACTGGAATCAAGGTTCTTGATTAGCTTGGCGACCTCACGCACAGATATTTGTATGTTACCTAGCGTATTGTGTGTTATAGGATGAAATACGGAGAGTTGATAGCCTTCATCGCATAGGATAGAATTAGCTGCAAAGTTCTTGGCAAATAGTTTGGCCTTGTCTGATGCTGATGAGATGACCTCTGGCCCATTGATAATGGTTAGGATAGAACGCACGCTTCTGTTCAGGATTCTATTTGTTATTTGCCAAAACTGGTGGGAACCAAGCTGCTGCTCAGCTACTTTGGATTTAACAGACTGAGCATATAGCTCTCTTGCATTTTTTATTACTCTTTTACTGTGGTTGCTGGCGGTCCTGAAAGCAGCTTTAATCTCAGTGCATCTATTACATTGGGATCTATGGAAAAAGTGATTTCTGTGCACAATGGCAGCAGCACATTCTGAGGAGAACCATGGCTGGCTGTTAGGTTTTTGTTGGAATTTTTTGGATGGTATGAATCGGTCTATGCCTACAATTAACCATTCGGTCAGGTCTGATACTATAGAGGACACATCCTTTTTAAACATGGAATGCAGACGTAGATCAGATATGAATGTACGGAAGCTATCCCAATCAGCCATAGTGTATCGGTATACAGTACGGCAGAGAGGTACGTCTGAAGACTTATTACATTTCATTTTTATCTTAACTGATACAATGGAGTGGTCGGAGGATTCCAGAGGAGATAGAACGAAACATGAACATAGCTCAGGTGAAGTTGTGAGAAAAAGGTCTAGAAGGCTGACCGGTAGTATTGAGCACATGGGTGGGCTCTCGAACAATTTGAGTGAGGTCATAGACAATGGCAAAATCATGACAGAACCTCCCCTCATCATCTGTTTTATTTGAGTGGGTCAGCCATTCCACATTGTGGACATTGAAGTCACTGCAAATGTGAATGTTAGCCGAGGGATGAGCAGACAGGATGTGGTCTATTTTCTCAGATATACTCTTAAAGAGAGTAACTCCGCTGTTCTGGGGGCGATAGAGGGCAAATATAAATGCAGTGTAAATGCAGGTGTAAGCAAGTGCAACCTGGATGCACATATAAGGTAAATTAGGGTCTTCTCTGGAGATATCCCTGCCACACGGGAAGCCATCTTTAATGTAGGCACATATTCTATGCCCATGGCGATCTTGGGGGTCAGATTTAGATGTTAAGTTAGAGTATCCGTTAATTATGAACTCATCTAGGGAGGTGGTCGGCCCTATTCCAGTTTCGCTTAGAAAGAATATGTCCGGTTTCGTCCCCTGTAATTGGATTTCAATCCCTGATGTTGGAGAAGGAGACATGGTAGTAGGGGTCTACGTTGGAGGATGGGGTTCTAGGTTTATTCGTGTGTTTTTTTGTTTTTTTTTTGAGATATTTCATGTTGAGGATATGGGGATTTGTCGAACAGGTTGGCATACTTGATTAGAGCAGGACAGAGAGGGAAAGTAAGAGAGGAAAGACAGGAATTTTTTTTTTTTTTTGTAGCACATAAGGTAAAGCCGTAACAATTATATATATATATATATAACCATTTTTTTTTTTTTTTTTTTGGAAAAAGGAGATGAGTATTGGCTGAAGAGAGCTTGATATGGGTATCTAAAACGGTCCCTAATTAAAAAAATTTTGAAACCGACGGTACCAATAACTTATCTCATCTAAAACTTTCTGTAAACACTAATATATATATATATATATATATATTCCAGATTTAAATAAAGTCAAAAGTAAAAACCATTGAATTTCAGCGAGATTGTTGATAGTGCTCAATAAAAAAGAACAAAATATTATTTTATTGAATTTAGGCAAACAAAATTCGCTGCAATAAATTCATAGTTAATTGACTGGCCTCGAATAAGGCCAGAGGTTTCTTGACTCCTGACTATGTCTTTTAAGACTGAAACAGTAAATTTATTGGCGGGCCTGAACTAGAATCACCCCCCACCCCCCCAAAAAAAGAACGGCTTGCGGAATAAACACCTCCAACCTCCCCATTTTAAAACGGCTTTCGATTTTTTTAAATTTTATTTTTTTTTAAATTTGAGATTTTGAGATTCAAGGTAGGTGTAACTATTTCCCTTTTAATTGAATTTAGTTGAAACATATCCCCCTAATAAATGCTAGAGTAATATTGTATCCTGAAAAATGGTTCCTTGTCCTTAACTTTAAAAAGAATATCGACCGGTTCTTAGTTAGGCGAGTCGACGTAGGAGTATTGAATTGTCCAAGTTTCCACAATATAGTTTACTCGGATCACAGACTTGTTCGTGTACGGGTAAACTTAGATAGACCTAAGCCTAGATTAGCCGGTTACTGGAAGCTCAACACGTCGTTGTTCGATGTGAAGGGCTTCCGTGACGGGCTATTACTAACCCTACAGCGGGAATTGACGGGGGCAATTATTGGGAATAGGTGGTGGGTAAAAGTTAAGGAAGCCATTAGGTCCTTTGCTGCTGACTTTAGCAAAAGACTCAAACTAGATTCTAGGGCAGCTAAAGTGACACTAGAGTCTAGACTAGATCGGGCGGTGGAGGAGGGGGATAGTGCTAGCGTTAATATAATTAGGGCTCGGCTTGCCTCCCTTGCTGAAAAGGAGCACCAAGCCTTAGCGATTAGGGCTAGGTTAAAAAGAATGCCCCAGGAAGCAACAAACATGGCCGCTGAACTGCGTGCAGAGGAGCTTAGGCAAGCGGCTGATAGGCACATCGCTCGTGTCACATTGCCGGACGGGCGTACCGTGACCACAAACCAGGGTGTGCTGGAGGCGTTTAGATCCCATTTCCAGGAGCTTTTTTCCATGGAACCCGGTCTGTCATTAGAACAGTTTGACACCTATTTGGCTGACTTTTCTCGTCTTTCGACGACCGAAGCGGCTAGGTGCGAAGGTGGCATAACGGAGGCTGAAGTCATTGAAGCCTTAAAGCGGGTCGGCCTTAATAAGTCACCGGGGATCGATGGTCTTCCCTACGAAGTGTATTTGAGGTTGTCGCACATCTTCGTCCCCTTACTGACGGTTTTGTTTAACTCATGGTTTAGGAACGGCTCAATCCCCAAGTACTTTACCATGGGTGTGATAAAGCTTGTTCGTAAAAGCAAAGATGGAGGGGATGGGTTAGGTAATTTCAGGCCCTTAACGATGCTTAACGCTGAGTTAAAGATTTTGGCCAAGATTCTCGCAAATCGTCTGCAGCTTGTCCTGGCTCGTCTTATTAGCCCCGAGCAAACGTGTGCCGTGAAGGGCAGGACAATCCAGGATAACTTGCACTCGATACGCCTGATGATAGAAAAAGTCGACACTGAGGCCGCGCTGATCAATTTAGATCAGTCCAAAGCCTTCGATAGGGTTGACCATCGGTACTTGGGGGCTGTTTTATCGGTGGCCGGTTTTGGCCCGCAATTTCGCTCTTGGGTTCATCTTCTCTATGCTAACCCCGCGGTGATGGTAGAAGTAAATGGGAAGAGGTCGAGACCCTTCAGTTTGTCACGTTCCATTCGTCAAGGGTGCCCGTTATCACCCATGCTATATGTGCTTGCGATCGAGCCATTTTTGCGCAGGCTAAGGGTGAATCCGGTCATACGCGGAATCACTTTGCCAGGTGTGGATGCCCAGGCGAAGTACTCCGCCTATGCCGACGACGTAACTGTGCTTGTAACGAGCAGTGCTGAGATTAGTGTCGTCGGTGTAGAAATCAGATTGTATGAAACGGTAACAGGGGCCAAAATTAACTGCGACAAGTCTTCGGGTTTGCGCATTGGTGCCTGGAGGGGTATGCCCCTTCAGGGGCCCTTTAGTTGGAGCGATGGGCCTTGCAAGATACTCGGCGTCTGGTTTGGTCCTGACCTCCAGCTGGAGAAAAATTGGTCGGAGGTTCTGAAAGCGGTACGGTCTGCAGCTTCACGGTGGATCAGTAGAAACCTTTCATTAAAGGGGCGAGCGGAGGTGTGTAATACCCACATCTATCCAATCGCTATTTATCGTCTATCAGTGCTTCCAATCCCGTCAGACACACTGCTATATTTGCAGAGGGCTCTTTTCAACTTCTTATGGCTTGGAAGGGCCCCTAAGGTCTGTCGCGATGTCTGCTACCTACATCCTTCTGAAGGCGGTCTAGGTATGCCAAACGTGGAGATTCGGCTATACACGCTACGGCTCTACTACTTAGATCGAATGTGCACACAAGATAGGGAAAACGGTGGCCTCTGGATGGAGGACACTAAGAAAGCCTTCCCGGCTTTGAGAGGGGTGCACTACTCCGAGGGGGAGGCACACAGGTTGCCCCGAGGTGAATGCCCCTTCTATCGCGAGTGCCGGCGCGCACTGAAGTCCCTCTTAAGAGTGAAGGAAAGCCTCTCTAACACTCTGCTGTTGTCCCGAAAGGCATTATATCGGGTTTTAGTGAGGGGATCCGTAACGGATGTCATCGGTGGGAGGCTCCCTTTGACGAAGGAGCAGCTCCGCTCAATCTGGCCTTGGGCGCCTGGGTCAGGATGCCTCACTAACGACGAGGCTTCCTTGACCTGGCTGGTAATTCGGGATGCTCTCTGGGTCGGTAAGAGACTCCACTCAGCTGGCTTGGTGGACTCGCCTATTTGTAAACGGTGCGGCGATGAGGACGAGACTTTATGTCACGCCTTCGTTTATTGTCGCATCGTGACGCCGCTGATTGAGTTTGTTACAGGTCTCATGGTCCGCATACTGAACGCATCCTCATTAACTTTGGCTCCTATTAATGTCTGTAGCAATTGGGCTCCGACAACGGATAGGCTCAGAAAAGATTTGTGTTTGACTTTGCTAGCTGTGATGAGAGGTGTTATCTGGAACACACGTATGAAAGTGGTCTATGGATCTGAGGACTTTGCTCCCCTCGACCTTATACGACTCTTCCGTCATTATTTGAAGGATCGTATCAAGGCCGAGAGAGTTAGACTCTCTCCGTCAGACTTTGTTGAAAGGTGGGTGTCAGTTGCGCGTGTGTGTCGGGTGAGAGAAGCAAGTCTTGACTGGTTCTTGGATGTTCCTTAGGAAAAAGAATTTTGGGTGACAGGAACGAACGTCAGCCCTGACTCGTTTTTAGTCCAGAGTAGGTCACGATATAGGCAAGAGTAGGACCATTATTTAGGCTTCTTTGTTCATAACCTAGCTAGTGTGTGATAGCGATCATTAGGCCCCTTTTAAGTTTGTCCCTTTTTTTTTTTTTTTTTTTTTTTTTTTTTAACCCCACTCCCCTCCCCAATTAGGTGACAGGTCGCTTGATTCGCCAGAGATGCGGGTTCCCTTTCGAAGTTTTCGTAAGAGGTGTTTTTAAATAAAGCGTTCGGACCCGCATCACCCTTTTGACTGGCGAATCGGTGTATCTGCCATAGTTTAACAACGGGGGGGTCTTTTGTTACTAACATTGTAAATATTTCATTTATATTTTGTATATAAAATTTTTATCTTCCCAAACCCCCCTTTCTTAAGGGTTTTAATTAGGTTATCATGGTATGATGTTCTTATGGTGATTGATGAAGGATGTATACGCTGATGGATGTATAGTATGAATGTGGTATTATGGTGTAAGTAGAGTGAAAGTAGGAACTAGTTAGGTTAGATTAGTTAGCACTAGTCAGAGAAGACCGTCCTTTCCCCTCCCCCATCTTCGGCCTTGTGCCAAATTTTTCTGAATTTTTATTTGTAAATTTTCTGAAAATAAATACTTAAAAAGAATAAACTTAGTTTCGTTTCCTAGCAAGTTTTTATTTCGACGTTTCAAGTGTATGATATGATTTACTTCTTTTTTTATTATATTAAGTAAAATGAGGTTCTTGCGAGTAATGTTGAAACCTATTTAGCTTCAAATAATTAATGTAAATGGATAGAAATTAAGTACTTTTCAAACTCCAATCTCCAGCATTACATGTAGAGAAACGTGCAAGCTGTTCTTTCTCTCCCCATAGTTCGTTTTTTCGCCAGAGAAACGAGATCTCGCCAGTTTTTACCACGTGACTAAACGTGAGCTTTCGAGAAGTGCGGCCTCTTAAAACAACTCGGCTTTTTTCGTCGGCAGGTAAGAACACAGACACTTATTAATTTATACGTAGTCATTATTTATCTTCTGTTATTTTCAAAATGACGTAGTCCGTTTATAGGATTGGGTCTTGGGCTTATGAATTATTTGATTGTTTTCAAAAATTGCAATTGTTACGCAATCCTAGACTGTTCTTCGTTTTCTCTTTCGGTTGGTAACCTTTTCTCCACCACCAAGGACACACAGTTCATAATGTCCTTGACTAGAAACGATTTGAGCTTTTCCAAGAAAATATATAGTTGTTCTTTCACTTTCATTTATATACTTATTTCTTGAATACTAATCTAATTTATATTAATCTTTAATTTTTAATATTACCCGTACCTTATGGAGTTGGGTTCTTAAGTTGTAGTATTACTCCATTCATTCAATTTTTCATTCATTTTTTTGTTTATTTATTTACTTATGCTTTTACCGAAAAGAAAATGTATAAATTTTTTTTTAATTTCTTTGTCTATAAATATGGAAATTATTTTTTTTTTTCACCTCTCAAAAGAATTAAATGGATTATTCGTTTATGAAACTCTTCGTTTTCTAATTTGTATATATATATTTATTTTTTTTTTTTTTTTTTACATATGCCCAAACAAACCCGGAACTATAACATAAATAAAATAAAACAATGTAGTTTGAAACGCCCCAATTTACCTGCTTCCCCACAAGGGCAAAATTATTAACCAAGTCGGTTAATATGGTGGAGAATCCAATTCCTCCCCAGAGGGCACTCTGCGGTAAAAATAATTGCCGTAGTCTAAAAGGAGTTCTTAATAACTTAACCTAAGACAAAAAAAATTAACGAATGCTATATTTTGCTCCCAATCAAAAGGCAAAGGCGATAGTAATGTTAACTAGGTTCATATTTATTGAATCGGTTTGTTTTATTTTATATATATTATATATATATATATATATATATATAGTCACGTATTTATTACATTAATATTATTACTGAAATATTTTTAAAAATTTCTGTATTGACCTTCGTATCGTAAAAAAATTAAAAATCCCGGAGTTTCGTGAAGTTCTTTTTGTGTAGAAAATTTTGGTACTTTTACAGTATCTGAACTCTCTCTTTAACCCTAGACCAAAATTTGGGGGTTGTGCTGTAGAAACATCGACCCCCCCCCCTAAAAAAGGTAATATTTTGTATCTATTACAAGACAAGGTTATCTCGAATAACTTTCTTTTAACTTATGCCAAAGGTTTTATTTTCCTAGTATTTAATTCTCTTCTGACATTTTGTTACATTTCTCCATGTAAATAAATAAAAGTAAAATGTAGTTTATTTTTATTTACATGAAAATATTTTAAGAATTGGATACCAAAAACTACGTAAAGCTTAATCCGTTTGTGTTGGATTTTGGTCTAAAATTGTCTCCATAAAAGTCATTATGTACGGTACGATGAAGTAAAAATAGCTGTAAACACTTTATAATTTTATTTGTGTAATATATACACACACAGCATGTTATATTAAATATTTTAATTTGTATGTGATTTTGAAAAAGATATGCAAAAATGTATAAAATCCAGATGTTCGTTTGTCGTTTTCACTTCAATACCCTTGTTATTCTACATGGATACAGCCTTCGTTTACATCGAATATAACTTGAAAGTTCTTTTCTCTTAATAAATTTAGCAAAACAAAATACCAAATTCTTTTAATTAAATCTTTGCCCACTTTGTTATATCTTAAACTTCAAATCGAATAATTGTAAAAATTTTTAAGTTTAGTGTGATTAGTTTCAATAACTTGATTTTTTTTTTTTTTTTTTTTTTTTTTTTTTTTTTCTTTTATTCAATTTTCACCCCAAACAAGGCACAGGGGGTTGTATTACTATTCGAAAAAGTTGTCAAAAAATAATATAACAAATGTTATCAAAGGCAAGATAGGTTACTTTTCTACCAAACTGGATATATATATTTTTTTTTTTTTATTCAATGTAACATTTATTCAGCTCGAAAAAGTGTTTACCGATGTATTCGAAAATTCAAGATGGCGTCTCATGGCCTCTTTAACACCGTAAGTATGGAAAAAGGTGTTATAAATAAAAAAAACTATACAAAGTACTATTAAAAACCCGCCGAATATATGTCAACCTATGTCACGGTACATCGGTGACGATAAACACTGTATGGTTTTCGAGCTGAATAAACATGTTACATTGAATAAAAACACGAAAAATATATCCAGTTAGGTAGAAAAGTAACTTATCTTGCCTTTGATAATATTTATTTGTTATATATTTGTTTTTTGACAACTTTTTCGAATTTATATGTACAGTACAAACCCTTTTTGTCTTTTAATGTCAAACTGGCAGTTTAAACTCTTAAAAGATTGGGTAATCTCCAAAAATACCGTTAGGGCTTACAACATGGCCGCCAGAAGAGTCAACAAAAAACTGCGAATAAAATATATAAAACTCGTAATTTCTGTTTTTAAAGTGGGTTTCAATTTTCTTTATGAAATATACTTCCAAAATAAACTATTACAGTCGTTTAAAACATAATAGAAGTATTATTTTTTATTTTTTAAAAACAATGTTTACAAAATGTCTACGCACGTTCGTAGACATTTTGTAAACATTGTTTTTAAAAAATAAAAAATAATACTTCTATTATGTTTTAAACGACTGTAATAGTTTATTTTGGAAGTATATTTCATAAAGAAAATTGACAACCCACTTTAAAAACAGAAATTACGAGTTTTATATATTTTATTCGCAGTTTTTTGTTGACTCTTCTGGCGGCCATGTTGTAAGCCCTAACGGTATTTTTGGAGATTACCAAAGATTGCAGGATTTTTTTTTTTCTCGCACGTAGCAGTCAGCACTACTTCCTCTTCGAACCGAATAAACATTTTACATTAAATAAAAACACTAAGCTTTTTCACTTGATAAGGTTATATATATATATGACAACTTTTCGTATCTTTGTGGATTTACCCCCCACCCCATCCCCTTGTGTTAAATTGTCATACGTAAAAAATAAAAAAAAAACCTTTTTCTTGGCGTTGTCTTTTAATGTCAAACTGGCAGTTTAAAACTCTTAAAAGATTGCAGGATTTTTTTTTTTTTTTTTATATTATTTTGGGTTTTTTTTTTTTTTCTTACTTAGAAGTAAATTTTAAATGTAGCAATCCTTCTCTTGAAACCAATGTCGATCGATGTTTGGTTAAAAATAACTTTACGCTTTGTCAGTCACCTTTTTCATCAATTTTGCTCCGCCCTTGTTAAAATATCGCACGTAATACATTTACATATACCTGTTTTACCCTGGTCAGTTATTTTTATGTATTATAAAATAAAATCTTAACCAAACTATAAAACAATAAACTCTACAACTTTGCTAATCGCACGTAGTTAGTTTTATCATTGATCTAGATGGTGGTGCACTGGTGCAGTAAAACATTTTTTTGTAATAAATAAATAGAAAATAATTTTAAAAAATGCAACAATGTAAATATATCAGTAAAGAAAATATAATAATCTCATCTAAATCTTTTTTTTTTTTTTTTTCCTATTTCAAAAATACAAGTTTGATGTCTTCGCTTTCGGTTGTTTAAATTCATTACAAGATTTAACGAGGTAGTCGCAACAATGGACAGCCAGGGGGTGAATGGGGATAAGCAATATTCAATTGTAATTACCACACTTATTTTTAACCTCACTGTGTTTAAAGTGGCGTTTTAAGTGGATTTTGAGTACAGTTTGTCATTAACGATAACTTGGGTGTACAAATGTGTCTCGTTATTACCTCCCATTAGGGAGAGACGTGATATACAATGATCATTTTAATGAGAAAATATGCGCACCCCCACCCAAAAAACGATTCTTGATTGAGAAACCTTTTTTAATCTTCCCAAGTCTAGAAGGATTTTGACTTGAAATAAAGTTACGGTCGTCTATGTTTAAATTCGTCAGCTGATATTGTGCTTCTGCTTCAGTGCTTCAGTGAAGCAAGCACTAAGCAGTGCTTACTGCTTCAGTGCTTGCTTCACTGCTTCTGCTTCACGGTAAATGCCTTGGAAGTCACTTCTGATAAATGTTTACCAGTTTAAAAATGTTATCCTAGGTTATAAAAAAAAAAACGCAAAGTTCGTTTGCATATTTTAAAAAACAGTTAAAAATATTTCGTGGAAACTGTTCTTTCTCACTGGATTGCATTTTAATTTAATTATGAAAATGAATTTTTTACACTACACACCTCCATTTTATTTTTTATTTTTTTTATTTCATTTCAGTTCTCTAAGAATTTTGCATTTAAAAATAATCTTTAAACTAGGTTGTAGAACAAGAATATTGGTCTGGATTATAACTTAAATATTTTAATTTATGGTTTGGGTGATTCGGACTATTATTCTTATCTTGGTCAACATCATTTCGGCCAATGTAACCACTATTGTCTAGGTGCATCTTTTGAAGCTGGGGAACTTTGGCACTAAAGTTCAACATAAAGATGGACTTGAAGATTGGAGGTTACATCGGTCGAAACGTTGTGATTCTAACAACCAAAATGAGTATAGTAATTTAAGAAATACAAATGATCAATCTTCGTCTTAAATTCTGAATAATCAAATTTAGTTTTGGTATTGGTTAGTTTTAAATATATTTTACTTTTATCTAGAAAATCTTTTTTGTCTCTTGTCCGGAATATTTTCCTTTTTGTTTTAATTTATTGACGCTTCGTAGAATGACTTTTGTTTGACCTTCTGGGTCGTTGAATGAAAAGTCTGACAAACTTTACACAATCTAAATCGATAGCATTTATCTTCAGATCAATTTTTTTTTTCCCCCAACTG
The DNA here is from genome assembly GCF_053919585.1 of Euprymna scolopes. NCBI lineage: Eukaryota > Metazoa > Mollusca > Cephalopoda > Sepiida > Sepiolidae > Euprymna > Euprymna scolopes. Next base: position 81,665,284 of record NC_136482.1, read on the forward strand.
ACAAACCGGGATTTGGGGAATCAAATAATTTGATTTACCTTTTGCCTTTTTTTTTTTTTTTTTAATACTTACTGTTAAAGACAAAACATTTACACTTCAAAAAAGTAAATAAATTTTAAGTCATACTTTGTACTTGTACTTTTTTTCCTCAATATTCTCTCTAAAACTTAATGTTTTCTTAAAAAAAAAACCAAAAGCAGTAATTTGTCATACCTAGATATCACGAATAGAGAATCAGCAGAAGCAGTTGTGCTTTAATTTGTCATACACTAGCAGGCCACTCGGTATTGCCCGGTTGTAAAATGCGCTTAAATATATTTTAATTAATGCAGATTTGCTATTTATTGTAGTTAATTATCTATTCATTACTATATTGTGCTAGTAGTGATTTCCAAACTAAAAAAAAAAAAAAAAAAAAAAAAAAAGACTCTGGTGCCATCAGCTAAAATCGAAACCAAAACATCCTCCTAGCTTTATTCTTTACTATTTGTACTATGTCTTAACACATATAAAAACTTAACACACATAAAAACTTAAAAAAAAAAAAAAAAAAAAAAAAAAAATTCCGGCTAAAGGCTTAATCGAATTTGTTTCACTGGTCCAAATCTAAGTATTAGCAAGTTTTCAAGTGTAGACAGTTTGGTAAAAAAACCGTTGCTCAGACAGACAATATATAGAGACAAGAGTAAAACCGCAAGTCAATTAACTGCTTTAAAACAAAATCTAATTTCTCCTCAATTTACATTGCCTTGTATAAACTTAAGCTGAATAATTAAAAATCTATAATTTTTAGGTAATGATTAGTATTAATTATTACATAAACTATTTTAAAGCAAATACCATTGAGAAATTAGTTAAAAAGTAATTTATTTTGCTTTACCTACTCATTTATGACCTATTTGTGTTATTAAATTAGTATTTACTGTTATAAGCCTTTGAACTTTCAGAATGCCATTTGATCAGTAACGTAAACAAAGATGGCTATTTTGCTAGAATTGGTATTTTTACGCAAACATTTTTAAACACTGATTACAAATGTGTAGTTAATGCAAATTATTATGTACATGCAACATAAATAGCCAATGCTAAGAATATATATAAACATTTTGACCACTCACTTTACTTAAAAATTCACCAAAAATCAGGAAATTAACCTATTTTAATGAAATTTTAAGTATCTATTAAATAATGATCAAGGAATATAATCAACCCATTTTTATTTAGATCTTAATGGAAATGTATTTTGTTTAAACGAAAAACACCTTTACTAAAGTTATAGATTTCAGTAAAAAAAAAAAATGTATGAATTTATTTTTGCTTTTTTATGAAAATAAGCATCGTAAATTATAACAATTAAAATTATTTTATTTTTACAGGAACACTACAAAAAAAGCTCCTAAAGTCCGTATTAATGAATTCGATATAACCCTAAAGAAAAGTTAATTCCGCAAACTACCGATATTATCATTGAATTAAGCATTGTTTATTTAATATTTTCACACAAAATTATAATTGCAGAAAATATTTACTTTTCTTTTTTAAATTAAAGGTTTTGCATAATTTTTATATGTAAGATTCTAATATTGTTCTTGCTTGCATGAATGTGAAACTTTCGGTGTAACATAATTTTTATATAATCCTGAAAAATAAAAATAAAAAAATTTTAATTTAAAAGCAGGAAAATAGAAAAATATTTAAAATAAAAATCCTACAAACGTTCGCAATACAGATGCATGGCTGGGAAAAAAGAAAACCAGCGGCCCACCCCACCTGACATGATTTTCAGATAGCCTTTCGACTGTCTGAGATTTTTGGCTTCCATATAATCCATCTTTAGAGACTTCAGTTTTGTTGACATTCTGCGAAGCAAGAATCTCCAAGTGTACAAATATTTTATTTCCTGTAAGAAATTAACTTTAGTCTTTAATCTTTCAAATACAACCAAAAAGTAGTCGGAAACCTGCAAAAAAAAATTATAAGTTGGCTTTCAAACTATGCCCCCCCCCCCATCTTTATTCCACCATTTTCGCCCATACCTACAAATTAAAATTTGATTTAAATTGCTTTTCTTTAACATTTATTTAGGAGTGAGGACTTAAACAAATTTTCTCAGGATAGTTTCTAGTATCAAATATAAGTATTGGACTTGGTTTCTTAGATTTTTTTTATGGTTTCTTTAATTGGTTGACAATGATTATTTCTTAAGCAATTTATTTGATACATTTTTCATTTCATGATATTTTATGAAAGGGGCGATAATGATGGCAAATAGGAGAACATAGTTTTGAAAGTCGGTTTATCATAATTTGTTTGTAGGTTTTTAAAGATTAAAGCCTAAAATTAATTTACGAAAGGAAAAATATTTGTACACATGAAAAAAAAATGTTATAATGAAAAATGTTTTCATAGCAACATTTGGAAACTGACAAATCCAGCTAAATTTTTAAGTTAAATAAATTCATTATAAAAATCCTTTGAAAGATAAATATTAGTTTTCTGGGTCTATTTCAAAGATAATTAGTAAAGTCCTAAAGTATCGACTAAAATGCAAAAAAAAAAAATGTTTGTACAAAAAAACTAGCTTAACTAGCCTCGAAAAGCGAGAAATACTGGCTTCACTGAAACAAAATGAAGTCGTCTAAGAATGTGTTCTACAGAAACCTAAAATATTAGAAAGTTAAAAAAGCTGTTTGACAATGATGTCGGGTAGTTGAAGGGAGGTAGGAGTGCTGTTTCTTTTTGTTTGTTTTTTTTCCCCCAGCCGTTAATCCGTACATTTCTATCATGAACGTTTGTATAATTTTATTTTATTTATTTTTTTTTTTTTCTGTGTTCCTGCTTTTTAAATTTAAAAAGCAGGAACACAATAATTATTGCTGAAAACCATAACTTTAGTAAAGATTTTTTTTTTTTTTTTTTTTTTTCTTTGTTTAAACAAAATAATACATTTCTGCTAAGATTCAAATAAAAATCATGGGTTCATTATATTCTATTATCATTATTTGATAAATACTGAAAATTTCATTAAAATTGGTTAAATTTTGGTGAACTTTAGTAAAAGGAGGGGTCAAAATGTTTATGCATTTTGAGCATCAGGGTTAACAAAAACGGTCTTCTCATGACGACGGGCGGTTCTACGCATGCGCCAGATGACGTCATGACCTGATTTACTTTAAATAGTTGAAAAACTGAACAAATTTCATGTACGTCGCGTTAGGTCAGTCGATTAGCGTGTTGGTTCATTATGTAAATGTTTTGGGTTCGAATCGTGTCTTTTTTGTATATTTTTTTATTTTTTTTTTTAAATTTAAATATTGAACCAGTGTTATTTAAGCCATTTTTCACTTAACGTTCGTGTTTTTTTTTTTTTTTTTTTTTTTTTTTTTTTTTACTTCGCTTATCCACCCCCCGACAACACGCCCAAAAACACCCGGGTGCCCACCGATTTTTTAAAAAGTTTAATATCAAAACAAGCTTATTTAAGCCATTTTTCACGTGTTCGTTTTTCTGTTTTCATCGTTCGTTTGCCTTACATTAGTTTTTTTTTTTTTTTTCTTCAATGTTTTGACCCCCTCCCCCTTAATTAAAAGGCTGTTTTCTTTTTTTACTTCGCTTATAACAAACAAGCCTTTGTTGTCGTCACGATCGACGACTTCCGGGCGCGCACCTGTCAATCTGGTTCTTAAATAAATTCAAACCTGTTTCAGTAACTCATTCTGGCTGGCCGATTTTATTTTCAAACTTTGCCTCAAGGCTTCGGACAACAAATATAGAAAAATTGGCTAAAAACATTAATTCCTTCAACTGAACGCTTTTCTGTAAGGAGAGGTCGCTTTTTTCGACAATATTTTCGAAAGTCATCCCCCTTTTAAACCTTTGCCACTTCCAATTTGGCAGTGGATGCAACAGCAAAGACGTCACTTTGTTTTTTTTTTTTTGTTTTTTTTTTTTTCTGCTCAACACACATCTCCAAGCAATGCCGAGCACCCAGACTAGTATTAATTTAAACTGCTGTGCAACACGCATCCAGAAAATGTCTGGTCTCTGAAATAAATAAGACATAACTTTCTCACAAAATTTTTTGATACAAAGTGAGAACTTTTGGGCAGTTATTTACCCTTAAATACAAAAATGTTCATATTTATTCTTTAAATTAAATCTTGTTTGTAAAATATCCCCTTTTGTTGTTGCTTGACTTGCATTGGATTTACACAATTTTAGATGTAAACTGGTCATGTCTTCAGTTGAATCCTATGTTTTTCCTAGAATGTGTTTTGGTAAATCAAATTACCCAACAGTATTTCCAGTGGAAAAGTATCTTTCTGGATTTACATCATAAGTGACTTTGGCACAAGATGTAACCTTGAGTTCACTTCTCCTGGTCGTTTCAATAGTCTTTTGCTAAGACTTTTTGTCCTAGTTTGAATGTGCACCCTGATCGTTGAACCGCTGTTCCATTTGTAGGTTTCTCTTTTAAGAAGTTTGTAGCTGGACAAATAGCATCCATTGGTAAACACTTATCAGTTAGGTTAGTTGGGTGTAACTCTATAATGTCCAAGGAATATTTTAAGGTTTCTGGGGTAGTTCCTTCCTTTAGATTTAGGAATACTCTATTAAATGTATTCAGAAAATCTTGGACCTGTCCATTGGATATAGGGTAAAAAGCTTGAGTGTGGATGTGCTTGATGCTATTCTATTTGCAGAAATTTCCAAATTTTGCTAAAGCAGTAATATTAGCAGAGAGTATGGTTTCGGGCATTTCAAATCAGCTAAAAATAAGTTGTAATTTTAAGAATTTCCTCAAAGATAATGCATCTTATTGAAAAATCTCTGACCTTTTACTGTAGGTATCTACCAATAAAAATTTTCCATCAATAGGTCTTACAAAATTTATGTGAAGACATGATCAGGGTGAATCTGGAATAAACCCAGGTTTTGCTGCCAATTGATATTTACAATTTTTTTTTTTTTTTTTTTTTATACAACTTTTCAGAACGTTTCCTTCGAAATAATGCTTATAAAGGAATTAGTTTAGCAAATTTTATTTACAATTTGGCTTTTCTCATGCTCATTTTATTTTTCCCTTTCAGTGTTTGTACAATGAGCCGTCAATTAATAAAAACTCTCGGTGCTGTTGCTGTTCGCTTTCCAAAGCAACATGCAGTGGCTGCATCCTCCATTCGATGCAGCAGTGGAGTAGTATTGGATCAAGAAGCAAGGGAAAGAATCCATCCACGTATTGGTAAGTACTGCTGGTTATAATTCTAATCACTGAGAAACCATTCACTTCATAAGTCTCTTTCTACTTTTCACTAAATTCTTTGAATTGTTAATCAATCTAGCAATAGTCCATCTTAAACTTCTTTCTGGCTAACGTATGGATTAAGACAAGTTTGTTTTACATCCTAAGGGTCATCTCTGAACGCATGTACCATGCACTGGATAAGGCAGGTAAAGTTAAAGCGTGCTTGATATATCTTAGGCCTCTGATGTATCTTAAGCCTTTGATAAGGTCTGGCATAAAAGTCTTCTCAGGAAAATTAATTTGTATTACTAGATGGATATTTAATATAATCTGTTTCTTTTTGAATAAAAGAAACATCCAGGTTTTTGGACATGCATCCAAACCTCACATAAATGCAGGTGTGCAGTAGGAGTAATCGGATCCTTATTTCTAATCTTTATAAACAACCTCTGATGGAATTGCGTCAAAGGTTGGTATATCACTCTATTCTTGACTTGAGAAAATTGAACATGCATATCCAAGGCAGTGGCTAAATCTTTAGAAAATAACCTCCCGCCTGTAGTAGAATGGGGACAAAAATGCATACTACCAAGACTAAACTGTTTTCTATTAGCAATTATAATAAACCTTTCCAAACATCCCTTGCCGTAGCTGATAACATCCTTCCCAAAAGCTCGGTTTAACATTCACAGATAGTATGACTTGGGATAAATATATAGAAGATACTGCAAAGAAGGTAGACTCTTTCTACTGGGTTAGAAGTAGGAGTGTACCTATTATCGGCAGGTAATCGTAATCAACCACTCTATTGATTAATCGGTAATCGGCTGATTTACAGATTAATTACTTTTTTCTTTCCTATTGAATTTAAACCATTTTATCACTGCCCAGTGACTCATCAGATAGCTCTGACACGTTAATATAGTAACTGCTAATTTGACTTAACATTTGTGAAGTGTCTGGCTTTTAGCCTTTAGTAAAATTACAGAATACAAAGTGCAATTTCCAATTCTTAAATGAATATAATTAGATAAGAAAAAAAGAAATTACAAACCAACTACAAAGTACAAATTATAATTCTTTAAGTGAATAACTATAAGATGAAATTCTGCATCTGCTGCTCTACTTCCTCTTCTATTCTTGCTGCCTGCCTCTTTTGCTGACATAGACTCCCCAATATTTAAAGTTGAATACTTTTAAGTTTGTGGTTAAATACAATGACCCCACAACTCAATCTTCACTCTTCAATCCTGCAGTCCAATGCACTTCTGACAGCAATTGCTTCTGCCAAACAAAAAAGACACCCTCTCTCCCAAATACAGGCTTTTTATAGGACAAAACCGTCCAAAGTTATTTGCATACTCTTCCCACTCTTCCCATGATCTCTAGTCTATAAATAGACGCAGTGGCCATTCTCTTCTTCTTTCACTCTCTGAAGCGGGCGTTGCCAGTGGTAAAAGGTTTGCACAATTTTTTTTTACTACAAAGTTTTTTTTTTTTTTTTTTTTTACTACAAACATTAGTTTCTCCATTCGCAAGACAGCCTATTCCTCGTAGGTTCATACACATTACTACCTGTACTAAAGAGCCTCTCACTCTCGACAGATGAAGGTGGTGTACATAAATATTTTGAAACCAGTTTGCTTAGCAGTGGTAAGGTCTCTTGTGTCATTTTCTAACATTGAAATTGATCACCTCTTATGAGTCGTAGTAAAGCTATATAATGATCAAGTTCTTTTCTGCACTTAAGCATAAGTGATTTACTTCTTTTGAATTTAGGTTGTGATTCTTATATTTCTGTTGCAGTTGCAACTTCTACCTGCTCCAAGTTTTGATTTGTTAATGTAGACTTGTTTTAAGCTAATTCATCAAATAGGCTTGAAAGAGAACTTTATTTACTCTTTGATCTTCTTGGCCCTCGACAGAGCTTGAAGAAATGTATTCTGCTTCATTATTATCAGTAGAAAGTAGATGTAAGATCCAATTCTTAATAGTTTTGCATGTCATTCTTTTGAAATTTAAATGTGAATCTTGGATCTAGAAAAGTAGACACAAGTTTTTATTATTTAGATAGGATGAATCTTGTTTCCATTGATTCATTGAATTGTTCAACAGAGGTAAGGATTCCACTAAAGTCGGAAATATTAAAATTAGATTGGACAGCTTTTGACAGAAATAAAGCTAAAACTGTAGGTATTAGCATTGATATGGTTGAAGTTCTGTGAATTGCTTCTTTGGTGATTTCTTCAAATGTATTCAGTAACTGGACAAGGTTTTGAACAAGTTAAGGTATGAATCTTATCAACTAGCAGGACCCATTAACTGCCGTTGCCTAGTGGTAGCCTCTCGCACCCCCACCCCCGCAGCTGGTGTTTAGGTGATGAAATACTCTAGAACCATCTATCACTTAAAAGGAACTAAATTCCTGTACTGAACTGTAAGATACAATGTAAACTGTTATGAAAATATGAAACAATATAAAGAACTTTTCTCAAAATAATAACCAGTAAAAATTGTGAAGCAGAAATTTCATTATAAGTGTTAAAGAAATATTTTTCGCAGACGTTTGTAAATATATGTACCTGTAAGAAAATAAATTTGGTGGAAATGATGTGAAAACAGTTTGAGCTTAGTAACCTATTTGTGTTACAACAAAAAAAAAAAAAATCTTAGTTATAAGTGTTTAAAGTATATTAGGCATCTCCAAAATTCACCACGGAATCACCCCCCCCCCCCCAATTTGTAACACAATGTAACTTTATTATAACTTAATATTATCAATGTAACTTTTGTACCATTTTAAAAGGGCAAAATAAACCATTAATAATTTGAAAATGTTTTTCCATCGTACAAAAATGAAATTGCAAAACGAAAATCGTGTTTACATAATTGACGCTTTAAACCCATGTAGTAAGCATTCCGAATGTGAAAACATACCCGTGCTTGATAAAGCTATCAAGAATCAACTAATGGTTAGATTTTCTTGACATTTTCATTTTTGAATTAAATTACATATAAAATGCAGTTTCCGTAAAATATATGAAGGAAAATAATTTTTTTAGTGCGTGTCCCACTCCCTATTTTTTCAAAATTTGAACAAAATATATTTAAATTGATCAAAATCGTTTATGAAGTAATGTATGCACAAATACATGTTGTGTCTATCTTTCTTTCACCTCTCTCTGTCTTGAAGTAGGGGTGGATGTAGTAAGGGGGACGCGAAGCGAGCAAACAGCTAGGCGACTTGGTTAACTGAATCAGCATAGCAGAGAGCAATTGATAAATGAATAAGGAGAGAGGGAGGAGCATGAAGGATTTCTGTGGGGTTGAATAAATAAAATAACGCACAAAATGACTTTATGTAGCATAGGAAAAGTCCTGTAATGCAAAGGTAATGTAGATAATTTAGAAAAAATAAATAGGAGCAAATGGATATATAAATAAATAGCGGCATGTTTTTGTAAGTGTGGAACCGTTCGTTTAATGGTCAAAGATGCGACTATCGAAATAGAAGAATGTCTATGCCTCAGCCAATGAGCGGTGGCAGATAGCGGCAAGGGGGAAATTATTATTTAGAAGTAAGAAATTGTAAATGGTATTGTATCTGTATGTGGATATTACCAGTTAAGAGCGGCACAAACACAGCAGAGTAGGAATATGTGGAGATGGCGCTGAGGTTTAGTGGGAGTAGTTGTAGTACAGAATAGGCATGGAGAAAAATATGATCTACTTCCTTTGTAGATGTTGAGATTGTGATCGTGGCGCGCCTTGGAAATGTAACATTTTAATCGCACACGTAGATGTGTATGTAATGTTGTTCTAAAGTTACATAAGATAGTGGGTAATAAGCTAGACATAATAAATGCACATGCGCCATGTGCGGTTGAAAACCTAGTGTTTGGTCCAGAGGAGAAAAACTGTGCCTCTTTTATTATATATAGGGATAACATACATTACAAGAGCTTTTCATTGTTCAAAATTTTTTTTTTTTTTTTTTTTTTTAGCATATGTGTTGAATTTCAGAGTTTTTTCAAATTAAGCTGATCCTGTATTTCTGTTAATTTTCTAATTGCTAATAGAAAATGATTAAAGTGAGAGACTATATTTCTGTTAGTTGTAATGATTGTCTTCACAGCCTGAGGTACAATGTATGATAGTTATTCTAAACCACATTCCCTCACACCAGCAACCATATTTGTTTCTGAATCCTGGAAGACTAAAAACTTTATTGAAAATTTTATGTTCACTAAGAGCATTGTGCAATTCTTCACTTCACTTGTATGCTTATCAGGGAATGGAACAACTTTAAGCACAGCTCTGCACTAGCAGTGTCAGAAATTTTGTGAAAATAGCGAATAATTCCACCCCATCTTTCCAAGCTTATAACTCCTCGAAAAATGCAATTCAAGCCCTAATTTTTTTTTCAATTAAAGGAGCAAGGACCAAGATTTCATTAAAAAAAAAAAAAAAAAAAAAAACGTGTTTTTTTTTTAAAAAGGTTTTAAACTTCGGACTTTACAGGTAAAATTCTACAAGAACAATATGTTCTTTTTGTTTTAAATTTGAATATATTATGTATTGACCTTTTCTCTTCAATTTGTGAGTAAATAATTATGTACTTATGCGGGTCTAAATTAATTATTATTAGACATTTACAAAATGGGAGGCGTGAATTATTCGACCCCCTGTCTTTCCAAGCTTATAACTCCTCGAAAAATGTAATTCAAGCCCTAATTTTTTTTTCAATTAAAGGAGCAAGGACCAAGGTTCCATTAAAAAAAAAAAAAAGAAAAAACAAATAACGTGGTTTAAAAAAAAGGTTTTAAACTTCAAACTTTACAGGTAAAATTCTAAAAGAACACGATGTCTTTTTTTTTTTTAAATTTGAATATATTATGTATTGACCTTTTCTCTTCAATTTGTGAGTAAATTAATTATTTACTTTCCAGTTACTAAATTAAGTATTTACTTTTTAATAGACACTTAAAAATTGGGATGGGGGGGGTCGTGAATTTTAAAAAAAAAAAACGTTTGTCTAAAATATTATATTCGATTTATTGGAAAGAACATAAAATTTCACACTGACCCTGAAAATATCGTAAAAATAGAATCAATAGAAAAATTTTGATAGATTTTTAAAGTTTAAAGATTGAAAAATATTGAGTTCGTAAAATTCATTACTGTTTTAAAAAAAAAAAAAAAAAAATCTATTACTTTTAAAACAACTGTAATAGTTTATTTTGGAAGTATAATCCATAAAGAAAATAAATAACCCACTTTTAACGGAGAAATTCCGAGATTTTTATATTGTATTCGCAGTTTCGTGTTAGGGGTGTCAAAAATTCCTACAAAAATTCTGATACTGCTAGCTCTGCACTATTCAAAGTCATTTGAAATCCAATGGCCTGTCAAACTCAGAAAGGTAGCATTATTTATTGTAGCTGTCCAAATGTCTGGTCCATGAAATGCTGCTAATTTCAACAAGACACAATTGAATTTTTGTTTTACTTTTGTAAATATATCAAATTATTTTGCAGTGAAATACTTTTTAGATGAAATGCTGCAATTTGAACAAAGTTTTGCAATAATCCTATTAAATCTAATGTCAGGTGTTACAGAATATGGTTGAATATCAACAGCAATCATTTCTCTTATCGGATAATGAATCTATTGTAATCTATGATCATTAATATCCCAAACTTTCTTTTTGGTCAATATTGATTCTATAGTAGTTTGGTGTTTTGCTGGAGGCTCATAGTTGCTGCTACTTGTTCTTGGAATGTTTGCTCTTGAACATTCATTGTGCTTTCTTTTCTTATTTGCAACTTTTGTTTCTTCTGGATGAACATTTCTAAGATGGGTTAACATTAGTTGTTGTAAAAGTTTTTGCTGATTTGCCACCCTTTGATGTGATAATTTGGCATAACTTGTAGGCAGCTCTATTCTTATTCTTGGAATTGACATCAAAATATTTCAGCAAAAATTGGTCGACATAATGGTTTAGTCAATTTTTTGCAAATTTAAATTACTTTTGTCTGATATCTAATTAGTAATTTATCTCAATAAGACATACATTATCTAAACCAGAAAAATATATACGTCATGGTAGCAAGAGTTCAAAAATGAGCAGTAAGAGTATGACTGAAGAATGCTTTTAGATTCACACGTAATTTATTGTAAAAATTCCTCAACATGAAAGCTGAAGCAATAATTTTCTTTGACGGTGATTTAAAGTACAAAATAATGTTAATTTGATAGGAAGAGAAAGGAGGGAAATTTTCCATACTCTTGCCTCTATTTGTGTCAAATTTAGTGCAGTTGTAAAAGTCTACATATCATGCCTGTTATTTGATAATATGGTGTAGAGGATGCATGTCTCTTTGATAAGTTTTCACTGGCAAGCAAAAAAAGGGAGTTAACTTGTCTTCATTTAGAATATAATTTAATTAGTATCATTTATGACAATGAGATTTGCAGATCAGCATTAGAAAACTTTATTGGCCGATTATCAAAGGCCGATTAATTGGTAATTGGCCAATTTGCTAATCGGTACACCCCTAGTTAGAAAACTTGTCACACCTGCTAGTATCCTATACCTGTATTAAGTTACCATTTGCCCATGCATGGAGTATTGTTGCCATATTTAGTCTCTCTCACTTGGCGTTGGAATTCCCTCCCTGTTTCTCCTGATTGTGCCAACATGCAGAAAATTAAATGTAATGTGAACAAACACCTTGCCGCACAACTCATCCACCATTAGGGTGTTACCTATAAATTAATTTAAAAAAAAAATAAAAGCTTATTTATCAAAGTTACTTCAGTGAGAAATGCAAGATCTTGTCTATAATCTTATTAATACAAAAATTAAACGAAATGTCTAACAGTTTCATATTACAAACATGATTTTTAAACTGTCAGTTAGGTAAAGTAATCTATGACTAGAATAAAAAAAATACAATCAAAATTTGTGCAGTTATTCTTAAATATAAATTTTTTTTTTTTTAAATAATTTTTGAATGCACCCCTTTTGTATAAAAGAAAAACTACAAAATGACTGAAAGCTAAATGGGTTTTCTAGAATAGTGACTTCTTTGAATACTGTTATGCTTTTTTTTGTTATAACCATAAAGGCTTATACACAACATAATAAGAAAAATAGCTCTATTCCGGATGTTACTTGAGATCTCTGTTATGATTTAAATAATAAAAGAACACTAAGGATTCTCCGATTTGAGATGTGGTAAAGCAGCAAAGTGAGAAATGATGCAAGACAATCAAGTTAGGAATTCAAAGACAGGTATCTATTTATACAAAAGATCAAAATCTAACACTGTGAATAGAGATTTCTACACAATCTTCATTTGGTATCACTAGTCGGGATACCTGGCTAACCACTGCGGCAGTATGAAAATTGTTCAAATAAGGTGCTTTCATTCAAAGTTTCTGGATGAAAATTATAATTACATTTTATCAACAAACGGCAGGTTTTGAAATTGTCCTAGAACTCTAATTGGTCCCCCAATTTATCGGAGAGGGACAGATGTTTTCAGTGGCGTATGTGTGTCCGTTATTCCGGACGATTGCCAGATTAACGTCCATAAGTTTTTCCTGAAATCTTGCCACAAATTGTATATTATTAAATAGATGTGCACAGTAAAAAAAAATTTACAAAATTCCCGTTGTATCCCCAGGAGCTCAAGAGATCAAAAATGCCCCAAAATGGCCAAAAATGACACATTTTGCCCCATAACTTCTGATCCATCCATTAGATTTTTCTGGAACTTGGCCAAAATTTGGAGTTCATTGTTCTTAATATAAATCCAGTATTGGTGACTCTGGCAAAATTCTGGTTCGTGTCCCCGGGTACTTCTAATGCTAAAAACGCCTCTTTTTGTGGCTTTTTTTTTTTTTTCCTATTTCTCAACAAAAACTGTATATGTTTGACTATATAGTGGTTTTTCATGTCATGGTAATCAACTCAAATATACACGTGTTAATGCCTGAAACTGCACTGTTATCCATTTACACTGGGATTCGGCGCCCCCAGGACTCAAAAGAGGTCAAAAATGGCCAAAACAAAACACTTTTTTGCCCCATAGCATTTGATCTATCCATTAGATTTTCCTGAAACTTTGCCAAAATGTGGAGACCATTGTTCTTAATATAAATGCAGTTGGGGTGACCCTGACAAAATTTTGGTTTGCATCCCTCTGGGACTTTTAAGGCTAAAAAAACATGCCTTTTTGGAGCTCTTTTTTCATATTACTCAAAAATTTATAGTGGGTTTCCATGGTGCTGAATTCAAATATACATGTCTTGAGGCGTTAAACTGCACCGTTCGTCCATTTTCACTGAGATTCAGCATTCCCAGGAGCTCAAAAATGCCCCAAAATTCCAAAAAATGACACTTTTTACCTCAACTTTTGTCCCATCCATTAAATTTTTCTGAAACATTGGCAAAAATGTGAAGGCAACGTTGGCCCTTTACACTTCTCACATTCATCATTTCTTCACTATTTTTTGTGGTATCATCTTACATGCAGCACCAGAGGGGGACCATGCACACGCGGGTTGTTTAATTTTTTCTCGCTTGCTGTGGAGTCAGACATTCAGATTGTTGAGTTATTTTTCATATATATGTTGACATGACAACACTAAATCCTATTTACATTGTATATGACTAAAAATTGAACTTTGCTTTTTTGATGAGATAAAAAAAATGAATTGCTTGCATAGAATAAACTAGACCCTCCCACCATGGAAATGCCTACAGAATAAAAAATTAAATGTCCAATTTTTAATTAAATGTTGTGGGGTATATGCGATGGGGGGGGGGTATCGTTTAAGGCTAGGTTATGGTTAGAAACAAAAAAAGAAAGAAAGAAATATGACGTACCAGGCGTATCTGCATCGTTAGCTTCTCGGATCTCGACTTCAATTGTTTTCAATCCCCACTTTAGGGCCAGATTGATTCCTTTCATAGCGGCCTCCAGTTTGGCTACGTTGATATGGGAATAGTCAGGTTTTTTTCCCCCCTTTCGCATATACCTCACAAATGTATGTAGGGAGGGGGTGGTTCTGTAGCAGTATCAGAATTTTTGTAGGAATTTTTGACACCCCTAACACGAAACTGCGAATACAATATAAAAATCTCGTAATTTCTCTGTTAAAAGTGGGTTATTTATTTTCTTTATGGATTATACTTCCAAAATAAACTATTACAGTTGTTTTAAAAGTAATAAAAATATTTTTATTTTTTTTTTAAACAGTAATGAATTTTCCGAACTCAATATTTTTAAATTTTTAAACTCAATATTTTTAAATTTTAAAATTTTAAAAATCTATCAAAATTTTTCTATTGATTCTATTTTTACGATATTTTCAGGGTCAATGTGAAATTTTATGTTCTTTCCAATAAACCGAATATAATATTTTAGACAAACGTTTTTTTTTTTTTATTCACGGTTCCCCCCCCCCCCAGTGTCTATTACAAAGAAAATACTTAATTTAGTCTCGGATAAGTACATAATTATTTACTCACAAATTGAAGAGAAAAGGTCAATACATAATATATTCAAATTTAAAAAAAAACGGACATCGTGTTCTTGTAGAATTTTACCTGTAAAGTTTGAAGTTTAAAACCTTTTTTTAAACCACGTTATTTGTTTTTTCTTTTTTCTTTTTTTTTTTTTTAATGGAACCTTGGTCCTTGCTCCTTTAATTGAAAAAAAAATTAGGGCTTGAATTACATTTTTCGAGGAGTTATAAGCTTGGAAAGACAGGGGGTCGAATAATTCACGCCTCCAATTTTGTAAATGTCTAAAAATAATTAATTTCGACTCGGATAAGTACATAATTATTTACTCACAAATTGAAGAGAAAAGGTCAATACATAATATATTCAAATTTAAAAAAAAACGGACATCGTGTTCTCGTCGAATTTTACCTGTAAAGTCCGAAGTTTAAAACCTTTTTAAAAAAAAAACACGTTTTTTTTTTTTTTTTTTTTTTTTTTTTTAATGAAATCTTGGTCCTTGCTCCTTTAATTGAAAAAAAAAATTAGGGCTTGAATTGCATTTTTCGAGGAGTTATAAGCTTGGAAAGATGGGGTGGAATTATTCGCTATTTTCACAAAAAATTCTGATACTGCTAGTGGTTCTGATTCCCCCCCTACCGAACATTGACAAATCTTGCAAGGAGTGGCAGGGAGGGGAGTGTCAAGTGATTGGTCTTGTTGAATAGTTATAAATGAATTCATGCATTTTTAAAGATTTTTACGTCTTTGTGCAAGAACACACTTCAGTGGGAGTTTTTTATTTTTCTGTTTTGTAAAACAAAATTTCTAAATATATTAAAGGTGATTTGGGATGGAGATAGGAAGCAATAAATAAAATGGAAGACTACTAATAAAAATTCTTGGTTATTAATGATTGAAATTGTTTGGCACTGGTAGTTTAGTTATTTTACATTCTCTTACTGACAAGACACATGAAAAAGACAGTAATTTTTTAACATTAAAATGTGTGTGTGTGTAAAATGTTTTTATGAAAATAATTGTCAACATGTTTTAATTTTTGTTTCATATTTAAACTTGTATATTAATGTTTCTTTGTTGAAATTAAATGCATATAAGAACTTATAAATATTATTGTAGAATAACACTCTAAGTCTCTCCAAACAAAAATTACTCGACAGGGCTCTACATTTACGAGTTATTTTTCAAAGTGGTAACTAGACATAACGAAACATTTATCTTTTAAAACTTTTTTATTGCTGGTACTGATAAAATGATAAATATTCATTGATTTTAAACTACCAGTGAAACATATTTTATAGATCATAATTGCAAATTTAGGTAAAATCGGTACCAGAGCAAAACCAAAAGAAAAAAAAAATGGTAAACATTGCAAGTGAAGGCGACTAGAAATAATGAAACGCTTATGTTTTGGTGATTGTATTTCTTTCCCTGACAATCTTCCAAAGCTCACTACTGAATGAAAAATATCTTTTCAATTTTTTTTTTTTTTTTTTTTTTTTTTAATAAAATAAACAAAGTTAAATTATTTAAACAAAAGTTTAATAGAACAATATACTTCTATTTTTTTTTTTTTTTTTTTTTTATCAAGAAATTAGAATGTTTATACCTTCAAGTATTTGTTGCATATTTAGAATTACACTTATTAAAAAATACAGAAAAAACTTTATATACATAATCGTCACAGAACGGAGATGTCATATCCCAAAAATCACGTGGGTTTGGCTAGTAACTTTTCTATTTGGTTAGTGAACGAACATTTAGTTGTCGAAGGTGAACTAAAAATAAATTTGTTCAGAACCCTGCTCAACTTCTATCTTTTTGTGTATGAACACTTTAAAACTTAAAGAAGAGAAGAAACAAAAAACAATTTAAGAATTTAGTAAAGGGCCACTTTTTTTCTTTTTGTAAGGGGGGAGATGTACTTTTTTTTAAGTAATTATGAACAATTTACAATCTTGTCAGATGAACTTGGAGTTAGTGGTAAAAATTGTGAACATCCCTAAAAAAAATTAGAATGGCCCAATAATGATCTTTTTTACTTTGAATTTGTATACAAAATTCTAAAACAATTTTTTTCCCCTTTATGCCAAATTTTTCAAAGTGTACATATACTCACCTAATTTTTTTTTTTTTTAATCTCATTTTTAGGGGTGATTTAGTTGAGGTATTAATCTACAAATTTACCATTATTGTTTTTCTTTTTACAGTAAAACAAATCCATCTACTGCATGTGTTATATTGACAATAGCATTAACAGACCAAAATTTAATAAGTAGGATAAAAAAAAAATCTACTCCAGCAATGCATATTTAGTATTAAGGATTGCCTTGATATGTGGCCATTACACAGGTTTTACAGTAATTTGAAAATAATAAAAACAAATCTCTAATTAAATATTTAGAAATTTAAATTGAATGAAAATCAGGAATTTAGAATACAATTGGTAATTGTATCTGAATGAGAAAGGTGCAATATGTGCATGTACATAGATAACTTTATACAATTTAGCTGGTGTTTAAAGATTGAGACAATGGTATAAAAATAGTGAACTAAAATGTAAATTTACATAATTCTTTGAGCATAATATAGCAAACTGATAAGAGTTCATTGTAATATGTATCTATTACTGAAAGCCTTGTACAAGCATGTTAATGCATAAATTATTTACCATTTATTAGTAAGTCCTATCTATGTTAGCATTACACCATAACGAGTGTGTTTAGAATGATGAAAATAATTTGTGTATGCAGATGATCGTAATATTAAAATAAGGTAATTGGGAAGGGGGGGGGGGCACATCAGAGAACTTGTCTAAATTTGTATTTAGAGATAATAGGTACCCCTTTTAAGAATGCTTGCACTAATACTCTATAGTAAAGTATGGATCATGGAATCTCCAATGGTAACTCTCCATAACTGACATTGAGTTCAGTAGCAAGAAGTCAAGAACAACTTAAAATAATGCTGAAATAAACAGAAAGACCAGTCTTATTTCAGTTTTCTTTTTCCTAGACTAATTGCTCTATCAAGGCTTGAGTCTATTCTATTCTACTATTTAATCCAAAATTGGAAGCAAAATATGGATTCATATCTTTCCCAAGGATATTAGTGAAATAATGTAACTGACAATTTGAATCTAGCATGCCGAGCCCACAGTCTGTATCCGTATCCACTACATCATACCATTACTAAATTTATCTATAGACCCTAACAATATAAGATTGTAGTATAGCTAAACATGTTAGAATATTTTTTAACCATTTTCAAGGTTCAACCTATCAAATAGATGGATAATTATCAGAAAATTGATAAAAATGAATGATTTCTTGAATAAGGATTATTTTGACAAGTATGAAAATGTTACATTTTCTCGTATGATTTAGATTTTTTGAACTACTGTTCTCCTTGAGTGTATCTTGTCAAACTGTGGGGGGGGGGGGGCACAGAATTTCAAATCAAACCCTTTATTTAATCCACGCTAGTACATACTCGTTTCATCAGTCATGACTGGATAGAAGTCTTAAGTAACTCTCAATTGCATTTTGAGTGGCACTTGCACTGAGAATTGAACCTGCAACTTCCAGAAGTGTTTAACTTAACTGAATTTTACCAAGTACTTTATTGAACGTACCATGGATCTTTGCAAGTTTGACAAGATACAACTGAAGAATGTTGAAGGCTACATTGACTGAAATGTGAAAATAACTCACAATAAGAACAGTAGTTCAAATACGAATAATAAATCCTCATTTCAGAGATTCAAAACCATATTGACATTTTTACATTCTGACATAACTTGTTTACTATTTTCTGAATTTGGTAAAAACAAATAAATTAAGTCACTCCACATCTTTTTTTTAATGGAAGTCAGTATCATTACTGATAATTAAAAATATCTTTTAGTTTGTATTTACCGTTGTTAAACAGTGTATATAATTGTACATTTAATCTTAAAAACAATATATCAAACTTTGAATCGATATTTTCTATTATGATTATAATAGAATTTAATCTTTGTTCTAAAATGATCATATCCAGGTTTGTATAATTTGCTAAATTTTTACCGAATTTTATTTATTTCATTTTATCAGCTTCATTGAGTTTGGTGTCACAAATAAAAAGTTAAATTTGATTCTTTGTGATTTCTATTTTAAAATGATCTGGTAATTTTGCATCCTTAAGTGTAAGAATTCTGTATATTTGACAGTCTTTCAAAATATTGAGAAATGAACACATTGTTTTAGAAAAGGGTTGTTTTTTTGTTTTTTTTTTTAATTTGTGCAAATACCTACCTGAAAAAAATTGCATATATTGTCTTGAGCAAGAAAAATCTTTTATCTGACATTTGTTTTTGAATTTATTCAATTTTTGTTTATTTTTAATATTATTTAAATGTGAAACTGTATCTTCTAAATTCTGCCAAAATTTGTAATCTTGAATGTCATGAGACTTTAGTTTGATTGTTGTAAATATGTGCACACTTTTTATACAAATGTTTTGTTGGTTTTATGTCAAAATATTCTATCCATCAACCCATTGCTATATGTAGAAGATATCAACCAGATCCATAAGTTTTGTTGTATAAATAGCCATGTTGTAATTTGTATTTTAAAAACTTCAATGTTTTTCACTTATCATCTTAATGTTCTTTACTTCTCTGCACTGATTTTTTTTTGATTTTTTCCACTTCTCTGCACTGATTTTTTTTTTTTTTTTTCCACGCTTTTTAGGTAACCGAGATATTGTTGGCTTTGGTATCAATGGCAGTGCCAGCTACTTTGATGAGCCACTAATGCCGTTTCCTGCTATCCGTTTTAAAGAGAATACACCAGAAAATGTAGCTCTTAGAGAGCGGGAAAAGGGGGACTGGAAAACTTTAACACTTGAAGAAAAGAAAGCTCGTGAGTTTTTTGATTTTTGTTTTTGTCCTGTTTGACTAGTGTCTCTTTAAACTGGGAAATACTTTACTGCACAATCTGCCTTTAACTAGGATGAACATATCTGATATCTGCCGTGGAGTTTCTTTGCTAGCGTGTTATATAGAAATTCCTTTGGATTATGCGTTCTCACAGCATGTTCAGCAGTTTACAAACTAAGGACTTTTTTTTTTCTATCTCATAAATATAAAACCAATTTGGTAATGGTTTTAATTTCAATTTAAAAATAATGAAAAAAGTCTGAAATGTACTTTAAAATTGAGGCCATGAAATTGCTTTTTCTCCCCCTTAGTCACCTGTTACCCTTAATATAATGGATATTTTCTGTAATAAAAACACTGAATATATTAATGGAATATGGTGTTAAATAACATGTTACTTTTTAAATAATCATTGGGGTTTTTTTTTTTGGGGGGGGGGGTTAATGAATTTACATATACAAAAGCGTTTATATTCATGAAGAAATACAATAGGTACAAAGAAAATGTACATTGGATATAAAGAAAATAGACATCTTTTTTACTTAAAGTATTATTAAGTTTCAATTTTATGTTGAAAATAATAATATGGATCTTTGAAATAATATCTTAATCATGCTAATGTCTTTTCATGTTTTTAAATTTTTAATTCTAATTATTAGCTGATGTATACAGTCTATAATATAAATCAATTTTATTTACATTGAAAAACCTTTAGTGCTTTGATGCATAACCTGTTATTTCTGGTTTATTACGAATAATTCCTTTTAAAATTTGTACCTATAAATTATATTCTGCATTGACTAAAGTTTAAAATATCAACTTAAATTTGGAATGAAAGATATCAAAGAACTAAACTATTAAAGTTTTCTTAGAGAAAAATTATTTTGTATACCATTTTGAGACATCTCTCTATTCACATAACATCATTTTTCTCTTGTTCAGAGATCAGACATTTTTTAATATTTTCACAAGTTTATTCTCCAGTCTCGCTATTCAATAGGTCAACCAAATTTTATTCTGGTAGGATCTTGTCACATCACTTAAAGTTTTCCTTGGCCAGTAAACCTACTTGCAATTTAAAACCTCCATGATTTGGCAGTTGTTTTTTTTTCAGGACGGGTGCTTGTTCCATATGACCCTGCCAGTGTAAACTGATGTCCTTAACATAACCTCTATGCTGAGAAAATGTACTTTGAGCAAATCCTCTGATCCAATGCAGTAGAATAGAAACTATTGTGATCTTTTTTTTAACCTTGGTGATTGTCATTGACTTTTGAATACAAGAGCAAAATGTTTTTAAACTAAACAGAAAAAAATTCCTTTGATTTAGACATTAAACTTAATGATCTTTGTATGTAAAACGAGAACAGAATGCATACTTTCACCTGACAAAGTAAAGATTGGACCAAAATTTTATCTGTGTGTTATTTCTTTGTATTATATGAAGTCTTCGCAAAGTTATGCTATGAAAACCTTAGTAACTCAAACTATGTATCTAATCAGGCTGAAGTTTTGTTGAATTTTCTCTTATCAAAGAAGGTAAAACCTTTATCAAATTATGAAATGAAGTTGACATTCTGTCATAATTTATAACTAAGTAGAGAGTATGATGAACTGAACTTGCCTCCCCATGAGGGCAATTAGACACAAGGCCTGTTTTTAATGTGGGCAAAATCCAGCTGCCCAAAAAGGGGCACTCTGGATAGGAACAAAAATAAAAATTCTCAGTCATGAAAGATTTCTCCTCCACTGACCGAGGACAGAACAGGTGAAGTGTAGCATCAGAACAGATACTACACTGATCTTGACTCAAAGTTTGGTGGCTATTGGTCAAGCTGACACTAGGCTGTACACAAACAAGCAGTTACATTACAAACTCAACCAAAAACATTAACCCCTTTGGCAAAAGTAATTACATCCAATACTTTTGCAAAGGGTCTTGGGTTTAGCATCAATCAAAAGGAAAATGCATGTATAATCTAAAACTAACAAGGAGACCCGATGTTTCCTGGGATTGAATGATGATCAACAAATGTTTCACATTCCATATTTTTATTGTCACCTGAAACTGCCAATTTTTCTATTATTTTTATTGGAATCCTTTGGGATGAGTAATTTGTATATTTGCGGACTGTTATCCTCATCTTCATGGTTGTTTCACCATATTTTGGCCAACTATTCTTCTGGCCTTCTCCTATAATTAAGAAACTCAGCATTCCTATCACATCGTGGTTAGCCACCTGAAGAAGGCCAGAGGAATAGTTGGCCAAAAGGTGGTAGAACGAGGATAACAGTCTGCAAACAAATGCCAATTTTTCAATCAAATCAATTGATTGCCTGTTCCAGTTGAGGACCTATTGCAGTGTACCGGGAGGAAGCTTCCCATGCCTCCCTGCAGCGACTTGGTCCACAATATATTGTCATTTTTGAATGTATGTAGAATGCCATTTTATTTCACACAATTTTATAAAATTATTTGGGTTTGTATTACTATACACATAGATGTTGTCAAAAAACAAATATATAACAAATAAATGTTATCAAAGGCAAGATAAGTTACTTTTCTACCTAACTGGATAATTTTTTAGAGTTTTTATTTAATGTAACATTTTTATTCTGTTCGAAAAGCATAGTGTTTACCGATGTATTTGAAAAATGCAAATGGCGGTATGATCGTTGTCTAACACGATAAGTTTGGGAAAACGAGTTTAAACAAAAGAATTATACAAAATACTGTTAGAAACTCCCTCAATATTTTACTGTGACATAAGCAGACAATATTCGGTGGGTTTCTAACAGTATTTTGTATAATTTGTTTGTTTGAATTCATTTTTCCAAACTTAGTGAGTTCAACAGCGAGCATGCCGCCATTTTTCTTTTTAAAATATATTGATAAACATTGTATGATTTTTGAACTGATTACACGTTTTAAAGTGAGTAAAACCACTAAAAACTTTTCCAGATAGGTAGAAGAGTAAATTATCTTGCATTTGATAACATTTATTTGTTATATATTTGTTTTCTGACCACTTTTTCGAATCCATGTATAGTAACACAAACCCAATTATTTTTATATAGGGTGTCCCAAAATGATCTGACACATTTGTTAGTCAAAAACAAAGAAAATATTTTTATTTTTTGAATGTATGTTGAATGCCATTTTATTTCACACAATTTTAAATATTAAATTGGCCAAATGTTTCACATCATTGTTAACACACGATTCAAATTTAAAACATGAAGTTTTCAATAATTCGATGGATCATTCTGGGTGGATTAGCAGCAATTTCAGAGCGATTAGCTTATTTTAATTCTTCAAGAAATCAAGGGTGGTAGCTGAATATTTTTGACTTCAAATATCTCCACAAGAAAAAAAATCGCAGGGAGATCAAGTGATCTTGCAGGCAAACTAATATAATCACAAAGAAATCAAATCATTTATTTAAAAAAAAAATGTATGAATACAGATATAAATGAATTTTGACCTAATTAAAATAAAATGGAATTCTATGTACTTTAAAAAAAAAAAAAAAAATTTTCTTTATTTAATTTCTTTTTTCCCTTTTCTTTTTTTTTTTACTTACAAATGTCAGGTCATTTTAGGACACCCTATATATAATGACGTGGATTAAGTTTAAAATGCCAAAGATAAGTATCATGGTTTAACTGTGGATTAAACATAAACATTAATTTCAGACGTGCCTCCTGTAATATCAAAGAACCTATTGTTGATTTTTATATGCCAGGCCTTTCTGTTTGTATGGTAATAAAACTTCTCCAATGCACTTGGCTGCATAAGGTGTTAACTTTGGTCAAGATAACCTATGCTTTCTTTCATTGGATTTTTTTTATTATCGATATTTACCAAAGACATTCCAATACAAAACCTAACGAAGAACACTGTTTACATAAGTACATTTGTGTGAAATTTCCAAAAATCAGCCCAGCCATTTCAGAATCCATGGGGAACACACACTATATATTTTATATAATAGTAGATAGATTATTCTGTGCCTTTTCTGTTTATTGATTTATCTTTCTCTTTTCAGTCTATCGTATAAGTTTCTGTCAGACTTATGCTGAGATGTATGCACCAACAGGAGACTGGAAAGCGATTGTGGCTATGATTCTTGGCCTTTGTAGTTTGACTGGATGGATTATCATTTGGATGAAGGTATATGGTAAGTGGACAAACCTATTTAGATTTATTGCATAATAATTTTAACTGTTTTTATGTATGACATTGTTTTTGAAAAATTTCTATTTAGATAAGTTTTTGTGATATGACAATTATCTTTCATGTAAATGCCATCATAAAGGCATGTTATTTAACTTGAAATATGAGAATGTTTTTGGTCTCTCGTGAAATAGTCATGTTATTTCAAAATTTTGTATGAAGTAGGGAGAATTTTTGGCATCTTCCAATATATATATATATATCTCAAAATTAGGTTTTTGTTCAGAATTCAACAAAAAAAAAAAAAAAAAATCTTGGATATGCCCATCACGGAATGAAAATGTCATATTTAAAAAATTCTATAAATTAATTTTTTTTTTTTTTATTTATTTATTTATTTATCTATTTATTTTTTAAATTTTAAAACCTTTTAACAAAAAAATAAAAATATAGTATATGTGATATTATGTCACTTGTCTTAAATATTACTAGCAAGTTGAATATTAATTTTCTTTTTTTCATTCTAATTATAGTATACCCACCAATGCCTCACACACTGACTGAAGAATGGCAAGAAGCTGTCTTGAAACATATGGTTGCAACGAGAAGTGGTCCTATTGAAGGTGTTGCTTCAAAGTGGGATTATGAAAAGGGCCGATGGAAGGATTAATTAATATAAATCTTAGGTAAAAAAAAAAAAAGACTTAGTATCGTGATTTCAGAGTATGGTTTTATCCTACACCATGATGTTATTGAGACTATATTTGCTGAACTAATTGAAGGCAATAAAGTATCACAAAAATTTTCTTTTCAATGGTATTTTTTACTTTTCTGCCATCAGTTTTGGAATAAGTCATTCTTCTATTTAAGCAACTATTGACTTTTTTTTAAATACTTATGTACATTTAGAGATGATCAAATGAGGTCTTTATTCTGATCGATTCGTATCAAATTTCAAGCCAGTTGAACTAAACATGTGATTGCTACACTCTTAATGACACTCTTTGCTCTTAGAGCCAGAAAGCCACTCTTATTGGATGCTACTTTGACTCATTAAGACTGTTTAAAATCGTAGAATCTGCAAATCCTAGCATTGCAACTCTGTTCGGCGAATTGTTTCGCTTTCCTGGTTGTACTAATGCACAGAAATTTAAATGTAATGCAAATAGATATCTCACTGCTCAACTCCCTGGAGGCATGGCCCCACATTACATTTAAGTAACAATGAGTGAGTAATAGTTTAAAAAAAAAAAAAAAAGATTCTTATAAAGAAATATATATATTTGAAAATTGATGACATCACAAAATGAGTTTTATTTTTATCTATTTTTAAAGTTACTATTTATCTTTTGATATTTTCAAGCAAATCCTTTCTTGTAAAAACATGATTATCAACTTGTAAATTATATATATATATATATATATATATATATATATATATATATATATATATATATAAAAATACATACATACATTTCCACAATAAAATAACACTGTAGTCAATGCAAACTGTTTTTGTTGCTCCTGGGTGAAAATATTTCAAGTGGTGAACGGAAGTGAGAAAGCAAATAGCCAGTCTGACAACCACTTTAAATTTACCTTGCTACCTGAAATGAGTTCGAAAAATCTTCAACTCCAAAATAAAGAAGGGGGGAAAAAAAAAAAAAAAATTTTTTTTATTTATTTATTTATTTTTTTTTTTTTTTTTTAGGTCATCAGAAATGACAATTATTTTATGATTTTTTTATATTATATATTTATATTATATTTTGTTAACTGCCCTAAAAAAGCAAAAATGGCCTGGAAATTGGGGGATCATTCTGTTAAATTTCAGATGTGCTAGGAAGTCAGGTTGGGAAATTTATCTGTTTCAGATTAAAAAAAAAATTTTTTTTTTTTTTTTTTTTGTCATTGGCCACTTACATCCGTAGACTATGCAAGACAGCATCATAATAGACATGCCGTTGTCTCATATGATAACTGGACAAATACTGGAACATCCATGCAGTGTTTTGAGACTTGTTATTGCAAGTGACTATCATCTGTGCAATATTTAGATTGAGGATGAAATAGGCTGGAAAATAAAATGGTCGTTTAGCAATATGTATCCTATATAAATTGCCTTCCAACTCAGAAAGCAGAGAGTGTCATGCTATTTGATTGGAGATCATCATCTTTATCTAGACTGAAATGAAGTGAACCCATAAAAAAATCATTTCATTTGATTATGTGATAGTGTATAGTGGTGAGGCAGACAACTCATGCTTAATCTAGAGGAGAGAGAATGCAGGGCAAAGTTTTTAACTGTTTAGCTACAGTGGCATCAGCTCTTATGAGACCGCTCTTCTCGTAGTGTTGGTGTCTAAAAAGTTTCCCAATGATGTTGAAGGAATGATGATATCCTGTGCTGCTTGCAACTAAAGATTAGTTCAGGGAAATGAGATTGGTTTTGTGTAGTCCCAGCATGATTACTGTTTGAAATCAGTCAACTTCAGAAGATTGCTAGCTGTCCATATCAACAGAATGGTTATGGATTGAGGATGGGATTTGAAAGCATCCCGTTGATGAGACCTGCCAAATCATGGATAGAGAAAATGAATTCTGGTAGCACAGTATCAGTTGCGAAGTGTCGATCAAGACTGCTGAGCGTAAAAGAGAAAATAGCTTAATGTCATCCGATATTGTCAAAATCCATGTTACAGATTTCACTGGTGGAGCAATAAAGAATTTTATCAAACTTTTCTGGGAGCTCGACTTTGGAGTGACACAATGTTTCTTAATTTAAATAATAGTTTAGTCATTACAAAAAAAAAAGAACAATGCTAGGTGAGTGTTGATCATGTTGAAGCACTCTGCCATGGATTCTAGTTTAAATGATTTCGGATAAAGAGGTGCAACTCCTCCATTCAAGCTGAAAGATGAAATGAGAATAATTGTTGTCCACTTCTGTTTGGAAACAACTCACAAAGTAGATCAGAGAACATGTACTCCATGCTGAAACATTTTAATCAACAGATCAGTTTAATAACTTCTATTTGTTAGGATTGACTCTTGAAACAATGTCAGCAAGAACTGAAACTTTTTCAAGTCGCATAGCTCAGAGTTTATAGGACGACTTTGTAAGTTGTCATCAAGATACCAAAGTTTATAGGACCACTTTGTAAGTTGTCATCAAGATACCAAATGTTAATTGTTGACAAAGAAGACTGAGCGTTATCGTCTACAGTCAGACAAAAGTAGAGGGCTTTTTGGATTTTGTTAGATGTCTGAAGCGAACAGGAAGGAATTGTTTCAGCTCAACAAGAAGCTTCACATGGCATGTAATGTGAGTCATGGTAGAGGCTACATACCGTGTTAAAAGCATTTGTCATTTCCAGTTGAACTAGCATGTCACCTTGCAAAAATTAGACATTGCTCTGATAGCGCTGGTAGTTATATTGAGAAAAAAAAAAATGATCTTATGCAAAATTTTTATTAGATGTTTGTATATTATTGTGTTGTAGACGGAAGTTGAAAACCAGTTTTAGCCATGAGAGGTGTTGTTAGGTTCTTCAGGTGACCAGGCCAGAGATTGTTGCTTTTGTTTATTTTGGAAATCGCTCTGGACAAGGCATAAAAGCACTTGATCTAATGAACTAAAAAAAAAATACTTTATGGTCAAAGACTAGCTAACAATAAATGTTAGATGAATAGATTCCAACCCAGAACACAGCAATTCTTCTCCCTTTGTCAGGAACATTGCTCATGGGATGTTAGGACTGTTAGGCTGATGACACCACACTCTATAACAGGCATGACAGGAAAACAAATGAACATATATCTAAAGAAATGGCAAAAACACTAGTGGATGAAGTCCAATCTGTAGTTGAATGGGGACATAAATGGTTGGTCGCATTCAATGCTGCTAAGACTAAACTGGTTTCCTTCAATAATTACAAGAAGCCTTCTCTGCCACCAATAGCAATGGCCAGTGACTCTTTATCTGAGAGTACATCTTTCAAACTGCTTGGCCTAACGTTCACAGAAAACATGAGTTGGAACAATTACATTGAAAGCGTTGCCAGGGCTGCTGCGAAGAAGGTAGGCTCTCTCTACCATGCTAGAAAACTACTAACACCCGAAAGTATCCTGTATCTCTATAAGGCCACTATTTGCCCATGTATGGAGTATTGCTGTCACATTTGGGCTGGTGCATCTGCTACTAGTCTCTCACTCCTACACAAGGTTCAAAATGTGACAATGGATGAAACATGGATCCACCATTTATCTTCAAAGTCAAATCATCAGTCAACTGAGTGGACAGTAACAGGGTAAAGCTGTCCAAGCGACCAAAGATGCAAACTAATGTAGGTAAGGTTTTTGGCCTCTTTATTTTGAAATGTGACAGGTATTTTGTTTACCTTAAAAGTCAGAACCATCAATAGTGAATATTATATATTGGTGCAATTGAAAGAAGAACAGCTACAAACGAGAAAATAGTGTTCTTTCATCAAGACAATGCACTGTGTCACAAGTCGATTGTAATGATGATAAAACTACATGAATTGCGGTCAAATTGCTCCCACCCTCACCCTATTCTCAAGTTTTGACCTCCAGCAACTACTGTTTGCAAACCTTAAAAGAATACTCTGTGAAAAGATATCAGAAACTGAGTTGTATTTTGAGTCCAAAGACAAATAACGTAGTCTGTTTTGGCCATTAAAATGACGTCAGCATTTGTGAGTGTGATGTCACTGCGAGGAATACATATATATGCATAGAAGGAAGGAGGAGGAAAAAGAAAGAAGCATGGAAGTTATGTTCAGCAAATATGCAACAGCTCGTTCTCTTACCTCTTTGATTGACAACCAGCTGTGTTTGGTGCTGATGTAATGTGTAATGACAGCCGACTGATGTGGTCAGAAAGAGAGAACCTGAGCGTTAAATACATGTTGGTAACTAGCCTGGTAAACAAAGAAAATAAACTTTTTCTTGCACTTGGAAAGTGTTGACGTTCTCATTTCCATTGCGGTTATCTTTATATACAACTTTGAGTCCATGAGAGAGAACAACAACTTTACAGTATGCTGATGAATAAAGTTGTTTCATTAGTTGGGAGTGATGTGTTAAATATGTAAATGGTATGAAATTGCAGTTGATTAAATAAGCGTTTCATTTCAAAGTTTTCAGACTATAACAAAAGGCAGCTGAAGAGGGTCAAAGAATAAAACGGCCAAAATGTTGTGAACCCAACAAAATGAGTTTATTATAGTCGGCTCTAATCAGATTTCTTTGTTATTTAGACTACACATAAATATTACCTCATCACGTTTGAACACATCAAAGAGAGGGAAGAAAATGTCTACACCACAGATGCTCCATGAATTTCTTCTGGCTCGGGAATGAATACTTGTGTAAGTGTATCCAAAAACAGTAGAAAAGAAGAAAAAAAAATGAAAATTACAAAAAAATTGCATTCACAATTTTAGTCATTCAAGTACAAAGATTTTTGGCTTATTTAAAGAAACTAGGGTAAAAGATGAGAAATACTTAAATAGTGTCAGAGAAATTCTGTCTACATGCGAAATATGGTACAATGAAACGGATCATAAACCTGTAATTGGTTTTCCTTTAGTTTCACACTTTAATGAAATGGTTGCAATGTATTTAAAAGATATTGACAAATATAAAATCGTGCATATGATTGATCCCCAAACAGAGAGAGCATCACAATAGTTTGTGTACTTTTTAAGCACTGGATTTTATACTTTGACACTGCAAAAAGATTTCTAATAAATAATGGAAGAGAATTTAATCATCAGAACTTCTGAGTTATGTATCAAAATATGAATATTTATGTGAAAATCAGTGTTGAACAAAGTTCCTGGAGTAATGACTTTATTGAACATCATAATGATAATGTCTTTAGATAAATGGTGATAAGGATGTTGAAGGACAATAAATATTCATTTGATATTCTATTAAGGTGATCTGATAGTGAAAAGAATACACTCTATAGTATATATGAATACAGTCTCAACTAGTTTTTGGCTGGAACCTAAATTTGCTATCTATATTCAGTAATCAATCCCTAGCTTTAGAAAGAGTCTCTACAAGTAAAATTGTGACTGAAATTCTCGATGCAATGCATGCAGCTAGAAAAGCCTACTTTGAAAATGAATCATCTGATAAGATATGCAGAGTTTTGAGGCACCGAATCAGATACTTGCTCAACTTTATAATATGAATAAATAATTTGAGATATTACATCTGGATTGCAAGTGAAAAAGCAAATTAATTTTTCTTTCCTTTCTTTATGGTCACATTTAAAACATGAATAAATTTGTTTTGTGTTAACAAGATTTAGATAAAATGCTTGTTGTTTTAAATGGTGAAATTTGTGAATGGATAATGAGCCATCAAAGTGAGCTAGTGGAGTAAAATAAAATAAAGACGGCCTGGTTATTATGGAAATGAACTTAAATTCTTAGAGCTGAAGACTACTGCAGCAGCAGCAGCATCTTATTCTTCTCTTTCAGTTTAGCATCCATTTGCCATGGCTGGTATGTGTTGGACAGCTTTAAGAAATTGACTTCCAAACTAATCTATCTCTGGCAAGGTCTTTTATCTCTCTTTTGCTCCAGTACATTTTCATCACTTCATCCCATGTTTTCCTTGGCCTACCTCTATGAACTTGATCTGCTATCTTAACTATTCTACATCTAACACAAGAACTTTCAGTCATTTTTTTCAATGTAGCCATACTTTCAAAGTTTGCTGATCTGCACATCTCCCTATTGTGACGTAGTCCCCAAATCGGATTAGATATTTAGAATATATATAAAAATGTAATTTTGGTTCGTTAAAAGTGAATAAGACCATATTTCTACGTT
Source organism: Euprymna scolopes (assembly GCF_053919585.1). Lineage (NCBI taxonomy): Eukaryota > Metazoa > Mollusca > Cephalopoda > Sepiida > Sepiolidae > Euprymna > Euprymna scolopes. The sequence goes on from NC_136482.1 coordinate 81,696,034, forward strand.
ACCAATTTAATTGAAATTTTCAGAAAATCTATTTGTAAAGTCAATGAATGTTTGCATGTTATTAAAATAATTTTACATTGCGAATTATAAAAATATTAATTAAAATATAAATATTTTTCAAAGTCGTTTCTGCGAGACTGCCCAATAATATTTCTGGTAACTTCCGTTTCAACTACTCTTGAATTACAAGATAAGTAAAAAAAAAAGTTACTCATGCAGACAGTAATCCGTGCTGAAATAATAACGTTATTATTAAAAAAGACATTCTTAACATGGGGAAGGGAGGGTGTTTTGTACCTATTCTGTACTTTAACATTACAATTGAATAAAAACATATAAAACTTTAATTAAATGCAGAAATACGATTTAAAAAATAGCGCAGATCACTCTGCATAAGCACAAAAAGAAAAAAAAATCCCATATTTTAAAAATTTAAATTAATTTATGTACTTACCAATTTTTAAATTTTAAATACCTTTATTTATGTTAAGGCTTTTCACTCATGAAACATTATGTTTTAATTGTTTAGTTTCTTTTCTTTTTTTGTTTTCATAAAAAAGTTTGTTTTAACTTTTTCTAAACTGTTTCATTTTTACGACATGCCTCAACGTATTATAAACACTCTAACCTCCCCATGTTAAAAAAAAAAACATGCTCTTCCATAAACCTCGAAAGCCGTTCTTAATATGGGGAGATTGGGGGGTGTTTATTCCGAAAGCCGTTTTAACATATGGAAGTTAGGGTGTTTATAATATGCTGGGGCGAGTCGTAAAATTAACAAAGTTGCTACCTATTATTTATTGTAAAAATTGCTTGAAATTTATTTATTTGACAAAAAAAAAATTACAATTTGGTACTCCTTGGGCGGTGAGTTCCATGGCGACCAGCAGAAAAAAATAATAGTCGCTCCCTTAGTCCCCACCCCACCCCGCACGTAACATCTTTTATTAACTGGAAGCTGTTCTTAAGATGAGGATATTGGGGTGATTATAAGGTGGGCCTAATCTAAAAATAAAACAAAAATGATTAAAATAATTTCTCACTTTTACAAACATTTTTACATGCGCACATAAGCAACTATTTTTTATTAACTTTTTTTTACTTTTTTTATCTAAAAAAATTATTAAATTTCAATAGAATAATAAATCATTTATCATTAATATGTGTTTTTGGTTTTGTGTTGAATGAAACTTTTTTCTTTTTCATTACAACAATAATGAACCAATTTAAATCTTCCGGCATGCGTTTAAGGGTTACGAAATTATCAATAAATCATTTAGTTACCAAGCCAACCTCAATAAATAAAAAAATGTTATGTGCGCATGCATTAGCCTTGACTGGGGGGGGGGTCTAAGGGAGCGACCATTAAATAATTATGCTGGTCGCCATGGAACTCAACGCCTAAGGAGTACATAAAGTGGCACTTATGCACTTATGTTATCGTGTTATTTTTTAAAATAGTATTTTCATGTTAAATTCAAATTTTACAAAATCTTTTTCTTTTATTATTATTATTATTAAATCTAGCCCCCCCCCCAAAAAAAAGGGTTACTCTGGATAGTAACAAAAAATTAAAATTGCCTCAGTCTCAAAAGATTTCTTCTCTACTGAACGAGGAAAAAAAACGGTGAAGTGTAGTTCACCTGTTTCTCTCCCCCTCTCTCTTCCTCTCTTAATATCTCTCTCTATCCATTTCTCCCTTTCCCTCTCTCAATCTATCTTTCTCTCTATATCACCCTCTCCATCTCTCTTTGAGCCCCTTTCTCTCTCTAGCTCCCTCTATCTCTCTCCTTTCCTCTGTCTCATCCCTCTCTGTTTCTAACTCTCCCCCTCTCTCTTTATCTATCAATCCCTTTATCTCTCTATCTCCTTCTCTTTCTCTATTTTCATCTCACTTTCTCTTTTCTATCTATATATCTTTCTCTCTATTTGTCCATCTCTAATCCCTCATCCTATTTTAGTCTCCTAAATTAATTACAGTGAATAAGGCATTGTAAAAATATGGATAAATCCTATTTTAGTCACCTAATTTACTGACTGTGAGAATAGAAGTTATTTGGAAATTACTGCTACCTTGAACAGCATCAGAAGTAACTGGTAAAACCTTTCTAATTAAATTGATTTTGGCAGCCATTTGGTAACAAAATGACATAGCCTTAGCCCTTGCTGCATGAGGAATACCTGTGACCTTGCTGCCAAGTAGAAGAATTATTCAATTTTTCAAAAATCTCATGTTCGACATCTCCAAAATATCCAATATTTTGAAAAATATTGCAGAAATGCAAATTTATTGTTTAGGATGAATGCACAATGGTACGCAAAAAATCACTTGAGGCTCTTGGTCGATCCTTGCAAGATTTGCGTGGCAATGTCAGACCATTTGGGAATGCAGTAATATTGCTTGCAGAAGATTTCAGACAAATGTTACCTGTTATTCTTCAATCAACATCAGCAAATGAAATAAATGCTTGCCTCAAATACTCTACTTTTTTGTTCCATGTGAAGACATTAAACTTAACTCAAAATATGCATGTCCAGTTGCAGACTGTTCGATCCGCACAAAAATTTTTGCATCACTTGTGGGAAATTGGGTACGAAAAAGTGCCAGCTGATCAGAGTTAAGGGCAAAATTCTTTGACTTTTAACTTCTGTAATTTCTGTAATTTTATTTCATCAAAAGAACAGTTAGTTTAAAAGGTTTTTGCAGATATTCAAATTATAAGAATTCCACTTGACTGAGTGAATGAGCTATTCTTGCAGGTCAATACAAAGACGCCCATGAACTTAACGATATTATTCAATGTAAAATTCCAAGTGAGGTAGTCAAATACAAATCCATCGACACTTGTGAAAGCAGATAAAGTGGTTAATTATCCAACAGCTATATTTGCCAGGGATGCCACCACATGTATTGCAACTGAAATTTGGTGTACTAATTATCATGTTGTGAAATATAAACCAATCCAAGCTTTGTTTTTTCACATGGACAATTTATGTTACGTATTCAAGAGTTACCAAACCAGAAATTCTCTATATCAGTTAAGAAAATGGAACAACAAAAACTGTGTACCCATGCAGAATGGAAAATTAAACCTATAAGAAACATGCTTTTTCTCATTTTGGAACTTTTTCCATTGTGCCAACTTGAGCCACAGCAACGCGTGGCAGGGTACAGCTAGTATATATATATATATATATATATATATATAGATCTTTTGAGGTTGCTATTTTCCAGAGGTAAGGTAACCAGTTAAATATAACAAGATTAATACACGAGTGCTCAATACCGAAGTAGAACAAGGTATACTTTCAATTTATTTTATATAAGCAGTAATGTGTTGCTACACAGTCATGAGCATGTTAATTCAATTTTATTGAGCGGAGAGTGTATTTATCACATTTTTTTTTATTAATCGTCAAAAATAATTTAAGGAGAGAGAAAAAGAAAGACAGAATCTGTAAAGATGAGGACAAACAGACACTTAAAAGAGAAAGAAAGAGTATATTGATCAGCATGCGTGCATGAAAACAAAAATGTAAAGAAAGAATCTGTATAGAGGGAGGAGGGGGAGGTACAATATGCAGCTCACGTGAGAGACAGCCAAAAAGGCAAGAGGTAATTACTGCTAGAAAAGGCGTCAGCAAGTGAAAGAAGTGATGGAGGCACGGCAGGTTAAGAAAGAACACAGTAAATCCTGTTGCATCTCTAAGGTGAGATGAATAAAGAAAAAAATAATGAAAAGAAATAAATGAATAATTCTCAGCCAGTGACAGTAATTAATAGGGACTGCTAGAGATGCAGTTAGCAGATGAAGAAGTGGAAAAAACGACCAAGTTGAGCAGATGACACTTGAGGTGCAGAGTTCTGCTGCTTTTCCGAGTTAGATGACAAATGACACACAAGAAGGAATAAAGAGGAAGAGAGAATATAAAGAAATGAAAAAAACTTTTGGGCTATCAACGTGATACGACTGAAAGAACAATTAAAAACCTCACGTATGTAAAAAGAAAGGAATTGTGATTTTACACCCCTTTTCTTTTCTCTCTCTCTCCCTCCCTCCCTCCCTCCCTCCCTCATTCTCTCATATGTCGAGGGATTGATGTTTTGTTTTGATTTTTGTTATCGTTTACTTTGATATACTCTCCACTCGGCATACATAGACGATCAGTATAAAAGTTTTCATCTACATATACTTTTATTTTTCTTTCTCTTTCCTTTGTTGCTAATTTTATCTTTTTTATTAATAAAATTTTATTGCTTTTCACTTTGCCTTTGTCTTGTTATTTCCATGTGTTTTACCGTCATAACACATTTTACAGATGTCTTGAGCATAGGTATCCCAAATCTCTTCCTATTCCCTTTTTGTTTTTACGTTTTTATATTTTTTTATACATATTGTTGTGTGTTACTTTTCACTGCCTTCGTTCAGGATTGAACTCAGCACCTATGTTCCAGAGCCTAGCTGGAGTCCGAACACAGTACCCCCGTAATAATAATAAAGGGTTGGGTTCGAGACTCCTAACAAACGGTTCCCCAGTTCCATACAAAACACCTGATGAAGGCAGGAGGGAAAAACGACCGAAACGTTGTGACTATAACAACCAAGATGAGGAAGTCAGTCCGACAATCTCAATTAATGAAAACACCTCATCTCAAAAATACAGACAATTAATATTGTTGTGACCTCATTTATTTTTTTCGCCATCCCCAGCGGATTTGGAGGCGCAACACTATACTGTCCAGATTTAATCTTCCTCTGAGGTCATTAGAACTAAGACTGTCTTTAAAACTCACATCACACATTTATCATATCATTGTTCTATTATTTCTCCCCATGCAACCGATATCCTCAACTCTTACTGGCTAGATTTCATTTCCATACATTATCACAATGCTTACATGACTCTTTCCATGGTCAACAATGGTAACGTTCTTCTGGTTAGCAAAGGCAGAAGTTCCCTGAACTTACTCCATTCGCTCCTAACTCTTGCAATCACACTTGCTTCATTCTTTGCTCTAATGGTGTCACCAAGGTAGCAAAAAGAATTTTAATTTAATAGGTTCTGTAGTGTTTACTAAGCCCCAGCACTTGTCGTATTGCCATAGTGTTGCATCCCTTTGTTACAAGTAGTTACACAAAATGTTATCCGATGGAATGTAAATACGACAAACCACCCGACTAACAGCAAAAGCCCACGCTTGACTGTAGAGGTTTGTAAATTCCGGGAGATTTCTAACTCTTATAAGCTTCTTTCCTCAAACCACTTTCTTTCGGAATTCACTTTCTGCTCCCTATTTTGTCAACTGTACCAAGAAATTTAATGCGAACAAAGTTTTTTCTGGTCAACTCCTTACCCAGATTTCCTCTATTATAAATCTGGCCACTATATTAGTAGCCTGTTACTCTCCATTTTAAATATTCCTTATTTAGAGCAAATGAATCTAAAAACAACAATTAAAAAAATAAGGCTTTTTATTTATTTATTTTTTTTTTGCGTGGTGGGCTTATTGTAAAAATTAAAAGAAAGATAAGCACCGAATAGCATTCGTAGTTGTTTCTTTTCTTTTCTTCCCTTATTTTTTCTTTTTCTTTTCTTTCCTTTTTTTTTTAACTTGACCTGATGGGTCAAGATTTGAAATATGAGCTGATTAAAAACAAGAAGGAAAAATAGCGTTCTGGCTTAAGAGGAAGTGACTAAAGGCTACCCAGTCATAATAGAGGTAAAAGGTGGAGCAAGAAGGGTTTCTTGAATCATTTCCTCTTTCACAAGAGAAGCAACTTAGTAAGAACTACACAATGACGTGAGTCTTTAAAAATCTTACTTTTTTTGTTTTAGTATTTTGAAAGTTAAAATCCAAACTAAAATCATGTGTATTTATCCGTTTCATACATGAAATTTGTTCAAGTCTGCTTGGTGGATAAGAGAGTTAATTTTTATTAGTGCTACAGCTTCAATAAGAATCTAAGTTTAAATATATTTACAGAGACAAGGAAAAGTTGATCCATTGTAAACTTATTAATCTATTACTAGCAGGATCTGGAAATTTCACAGGAGACTCATTCATATGTAATATATTGATGTTGGCATTCTGCAGATGTTCAGTGTAAATGAATACGCTCTTATATTATTGTAGCTTTTTTTGTTAAAATTGCAAAAGTATTTATCTGAGCTAGCACGAACGCCCCGCAAAGCCCAATCGTAAAGTAAGATTAAATATGATATTTTAATTCTTGGAGATTTCGTATATATTATTATAGAGTTAATGTTCTATCGATTTTTACATATTATAAAGTTACGATTTCAAAAAAAAAAAAAAAAAAAAAAAATATATATATATATATATATATATATATATATATATATATATCCATATGACTTGGGTGCATTAGCTTGAATCGAAACCGAAATAAAAACTTATGACAAATATATATATATATATATATATATATATATATATATATATATATATATATATATATATATATATATATAAAAAACTTGAGTTCCTTCAGCCATAACCAAAACTTATAAAGAATTCTTGATAAAATTATTTATGAAAAAAAATAGATTACTGGAAAGCCATCAGTTATAATCGGAACCGAAACCAAAACTTATAAATAATTTTACCAAGAATTCTTCATGACAAGAAATGGAAGTACATAACAATTAAACCACTCGGATGTAGGCGTGACACAGAAAATAACACACACATTATTGTATTAATATATAGATATCCCCTATGACCTGGTGGGTCAATATTTGTTATATGTATTAAGGTATATAATTTCTTAAATTAGTCAATACTTATGTTTTTACTTGAAAATGTATGACATCAAAAGATGAATGGTAGTTTTGGACAACTTTTGAAAAATAAAGTTAATTTTATCTGCTCTTCTCCCCCCTCTCTTTATCTTTTCCCTTTTATCACTCCCTCTCTCTTTCACTTCCACTCTTTCTCTTCTTTTCTCCCTCTTTTTATTATTTACAGAATTTACCATTTACGAGTATTTCTTTTTTTGCATTATTCGCCCTCCCATAATTTAAAACCATATTTCACAATCTTTTTACTTTCATGGGCCTCTTTCAATAATAGTGATGTCCAAACAAACCCCTACATGAGAAAAATATTTACACACGAATCGCTCACATACACTAAGTCACTCTTTTAACTTTACCAGATGTTTTCTGCAAATATATTCTCTGTGACTATTATACCTTTTTAAAATGGTGTGAAAGTTTAAAAAATTTGTTACATGAGGAGGCGTTCCAAAAATAATGCCTCCTATTTTTTTTTATTCTACCCGAATGGATCAGAGGGGATTGCAAATTGCATTGTTATGATGATTGAACTTTTACATTCATGCCCTGAGTTTCATCTCTCAGTTGCAGATATTTACAGTGTGAGACTCTAAGAAAGTAACTCTTGTCATGAATGTGTGTCAGAAGCAGAGATGTGTCTCTTTAATTCCAAGAAAAAGTGCATTGAGAATGGTGGTGATTATGTAAACAACTTCTAAAGCACAAAAGGTCCCTCGTTTTGATGGTACGACTCCTGTCTTCATAACTCTTCAATTTTTTGAGTTAAAAAAAGTAGGAGGCTTTACTTTTGGAATGACTCTTGTAATACTCCTAAAATTTGCCAAAAATATTTCTGTACATGTATTACATGTATGAGAAAATTAGATTAAAAAAAAAAAGAAGACAACTTAAAAAGGCATTCGCACATATATGCAAATGCATTTTCATATCAGCCTATTTATCAGCATCTCTTCAAGGAACCCTTGGCAAGCTCTTAAAAAAACTAGCTTAGAGGGTCCCATATTTTGATGGGCATTAATTTTTTTAAAAGTTCTCTCAGCATGAATCTCCATTTAAAGTGACACTAATGTTTCCAAATGAGAAAAAATCAAGTTTCTTCTTTCACAGAAGTTGGTCATATGCATTGCAACTATGCAGCCCACTAAACATGCAGTAGCATTGTTCATGTTTACAATAAGTTCAATTCTAGCTTCCAAGCTCTAGCCCCCTCTTGGATTTGTTTGTTTTTGTTTTTTTTCTTTGGACTGCTTGCCTTTGAAATTCTTTTCTTGCTCCCTGTTTACTCGATGCAGAAACTTAAATGTATGAGAACAGATATCTTGCGGTTCAATTCCACACCCAAATTTCTCTTTACTGGCAATATCCTTTGTTTAGGATGAACAAAAGTAAAATAAAAAAGTGAAAACAATTAACGTACATGTATAAGATAATTCATTTCGAAAAAAACAAACAAAAAATAACTTATGCACATATGTGCAACGGCAACTTAGTCTATTTATCAGTATCTCTTAAAGAAACCATTGACAAGCTCTTAAGGAACCCTGGTTGGAGAATCCTAATCTAAAACAATCATGAACAAATGAAGTGTGTATGAAAGCAAGAAAGATGTTTGGAGCCTTGACAGAGTTCAAAACCAACTTCATAGCCTAGTAGGGGATGCCCTTTTCTCTTCCCTGCAACCTCTTTCCCACAGAAGAGACGTTGCTAGCCTGTCTCTGCTCTATCGTTATTTTCATAGCAAGTGCTCGTCTGGACTCTGATCTATGGTCCCTCCTTGCCAAACTTTCATGAAAAACGCTCATCTAGCTGAAACTACTATTAATAATTTCTTCTACTCTTTATCTATGTCTAAACCTAAATGTGAATTCCATGAACAAAGTTTCTTTCTTAAAACTGCCCACCTGTAGAACGCTGTTCTTTTTGCCTGCTTTCCCGCTGACTGTTTATGGTCGTCTTCAGGTTCAATGTAAACAAGTTTTTTTGTACCCTTAAGTAATCCAATTTAACAACTTTCCACTACTAACGATTACTATGCTACTGTTCCAATGACTACTCTGCACTAATTAATCCTTATCCTCGAGTGGCCTCCAGGCCTTGATAAGAGGCGACTCCTTTGCAGAAAAAAAAAAAGATTAATCATCAGAGTTTTCATAGTAAATAAACGAATTAGTTTTATTTGAACATGTTTAGAACGAAGTTACTTCACACAAAGTACACTTATATTTGTGAAAAAGGCAGGTAAAGTAATTTAAGCAACTGGAAAAGATCTATAAAATTTTTAGTTTAATCAAATGAATACTTTATATCAGTGTTTTCCAACCTTTTTATCTTCGTGAAACCCTCCAGTAATACAAGTGGAACGATAAATTTGTTGCCTTAGAAAAGAAGACATGATTCCATTTCCGTTTGATGAAAACTGGTTTTCTTTTTTTTTGTTGCAGACCACCTACTAATTGGCCAGTTTTGTACAAATCCCAAGAGCGATAGGAGCCTTCTATCATGTCTGAAAGTGACACAATGTTCAACAAGCGGGATCGGGGCTGCACTGCTGTACAACTCATTCTCTTTATCAATCCAAGTTATGACAACAGGATCATTGCCAGCACCCTCAAAATGCAAATTTAGACGGTTCAACGCTTGAAGGCACAGCTCAATGAAGTTTCCGGCTGCAGTTATGGTCTTTGGTGTGGTTTCAAGTAAGGGCCACATCATGCCACCTCATATCTTCGAAGTTGGCTTGAAAGTCAACACCAAAGTGTACCTGGATGTGCTGAAGAATGTTGTGATCCCCTGATGCAGTTAGGTAGCTGCTGGCAAACCCTGGGTGTGGCAACAGGCTTCAGTGCCGGCCCACAAGTCCAAAGAGTCCCAGGCTTGGCTTCCAAAGGAGTATTAAAACTTTGTACCCATCTCTCATTGCCCCCCCCTCCTCCATCGACCTAAATTTGCTGGACTACTTCATTTGGTCATACGTCAAGAATATCACCAACATGATCTCCCACAACACCAAAATCAGCCTGATCACTGCCATCCATCGGGTATTTGCCAAGCTCCCGCCGGTGCTTGTGAAAAAGGCATGCTCCCAGTTCCGGACCTGTATTGAGGCTGTGATTGAGGCTTAAGACGGCTACATTGAGTAGATGTCAACTACATAATCAAGTTACCTGAATTGATTTTTTCAATAAATGTTTTAAAATAAAGCTGTAGTATTTATTTTCTTCAAGGTGACAAATTTATCATTTCACTCTGTAGTGATGGCCCAAGGAACTTCTACATGAGAAAATATTTTACAATCTTATTTATTTATTTCTCCTTCCATAATGCAAGCAATATTTTTCTTTTTTTAACCGGTTTAAGAGTGACAGGCTGCTGAAATCAGCCTGTACTTGTTGATCAAGTTACTTTGTTGCACATAAATCGCTCACAGTCTCTGACCACTGAGTCACTCTTTTGATTTTATCGAATGTATTCTGCAAACATATTCCCTGCGCCTATTATAATTTCTTTTCTTTTTTTTTTAATGATGTGAAAGTTTGAAAATATTGTTATAATACCATAAAAAGCATAATAATCTCTACCTATTTATCAATATCTCTTGAATGAACCGTAGGCAAGTGCTTAAGAATGGGAAACCCTGCTTTATATTAACATAATTTATTCATCAATTAACTAGATTTTCTAGTTCACTAGCGTTTTAGAGACTTCACTACTGGAAACCAAAATTTTAAATAATGAACATTTTGTTCATATGTTTCTTGCAAACACTAGACTAAAACTTTTGTATTTGCCCACATAAAAAGATAGACATTAACATTTTGTAATTTTTATGCAAATTTATTTATCTTTAAAGTAATACTGCAATAAAATCAAAAGAAGAAAAAATCAATTCGCCTGAGTGATGGTTTGTGCTCTTTTTTCAAAACTTACAATTTAGGAATGGAAGGTAATGTGTTGAGGAAAAAACAGCTGATTGGGGGACGACCAACACACTAGGAAAAACATTCTTGTGCATTTTCCCTATTCTATATAAATAAAACAGTATATGTATGTATGTGTGTGTGAAAATATTTAATCAATAAACTCTTAAACTACTGGTCACATAACACTGAAATTAATAGGAAATAGTAATCATACACCAAAAATGGTTTATAACGAGTAAAACCTTGGTTTGGATGGATGAATAATATGTACAGACATATATCGATAAGTTGAAATGCAAAATATTCATTTCAACTTCCTGACATATTTCTATTACTTTTGTGCATGCACAAATTCATTCACATCTTGAAGTGGTTTAATTTTGAATCTTTCTTATCTATTTGTTGATAGCTCAAATAGTGTGGAATGTGACTGGAGGGCTAAATGTTTTGGTTTAGATTCTAACTGATGGCACCCAAGTCATTTTTTGTTAACTTTTAAAATCAGTACTATATATTAGGTACAATAGATAATTGGCTAATTATAATAATAAATACAAAATCTACATGAATTGAAATATATTTAAGCATATTTTATAACCAAGCACGGTTGGCTGTCATCTGCTAGTTGTAAAATAAGAATTTAAAGTATGCAAAAAAAAAAAAAAAAAAATGCTTACAAAACGGATGAAAGTGCATAAATGAAAGAACTTGAATGCATACTATCTTCCAGTGTCTAGGGTCTCTCTGTTCAGTGGTTTCTCAGGACAACCTGGCATGATACTTTTCACTACAAGTAAATCCTGACCAAATATTCCAAATCACATCATATATTTTAGCTCAAATAAGATCTCCTCGGTATGGCTAACCCACACTAGTTTTTACAAGGAATGATGCATCTTCTCCGAGTGATGTTATCTCAAGTAACAACACGAAGTTGGATACTCCACCAGACTAGATGAATTCTTGTCTTGGAATCCAATAAGACCAAGAGACCCAAAAGAAAGACATATTATAACATACTTAAATGGTCGATTGGGGAGAGGAAAATTATCTTCTCAATTTCTTAATAACTCAGTGTTTCAGACATAAAGGAGAACTTTAATGAAATCTTTGAATATTACAATTTACAAGTATTGTTAATGGTGGATGCTCCGACAAACTACAAGCCCTTGTACCCCTTCGACATAAATACCCCCATAAAACCTGACAAACAACAAAGTCCCACCACTACAAAGTTAAGATCTCTGGATGTAAGAAAGCCTTCTACTCTAATCGTTTCTTCCCCAGAACTGCTAGACTCTGGAATTCCCTTCCGGATTCCTTTTTCTCCAACTGTACTGACATGCAAAAGTACAAGTTTAATGTGAACAGTCATCTTGCTGCTTAACTCCCTACATAGTATCCTTACAACTTATGTCCCTGATAGTAGCCCCCTACATCAAATTGGCACTATGACTTGTTTGGGGTGAAAATGTAATTATAAAAAAATTAATTTATTATATCTATGTATCTCATATGGAAATCAAGTGTTAGCCCCTTCCTAGGGGCTAACACTTGATTTCTGAGGATTTTAACTGAAGTAAAATGAAACAAAAGAGAATTCTTTGTACACTTATCTTACTCTTAATTCGAAGACATCTGGTGACAAACTCGTTAATAATATACAAATATTTAGAACTAGCAGTGTACTGGCGTTGTCCGGTAGAATTATGCCTCCAACACCACCTGTAATAAAAAACAATTAAACTACAGTTGTTAGTGAGACCCACTGCCATCCCAGTAAAATAGCGGACAATGGCACCCTTGGGCAAAATGAATGTATCGTGCCGAAGTAACAACATTAGTATCTATAAACCCATTCTTAACATGGGGAATTGATTATGTGCTGTGATTATTCTGTAATATGTCTGCGGACCTGAACAATGATTCCCATAGTCGTTAATTTTTTCCTTTTAACTTTGTCATAATGTTTTTGGCAATTAGCATTGAGTAAAGGCTAAATTTTCAGATTAGAAAAGAAATTTAAGATAGCATTTTTAATGACTGTAATAGTCATGGATCAATTTGTAACAGCATTAACAATGGGAGTGGCCAAAAGTGGGTGTTCACTGTAGTAGGATTTTATAATTCCAAATTTAAGCCTGTAAGCACTGATAATTGCGTGTAAAATTTACAAATAAGTGAAAAATAAAGTAAATGGTAAGGTCAGCATTGTTCAGGTCCACCAATTCTTTTTTTTTCTTTTTATTATTTTGCAATTTGAAAGTTATATGTGTTTTAAAGGTTCTAAAAGGGTAAATGTGTCCAATAGCTGATCCTAATTGGGTTGCCATACTCGACTAAATATTTGAAACTAAATCTTTCAGAAAAAAGGCCTAAAAAGGCCAAATTAATAAATATAGCCAGATTTTCACAAACAAAATAGCCAAGTAGAAAAAACAATGAATGTGTGCATAAATATATAAACATTTATTTATTTTAATGTCATCAGAGTTATATTTTCTGTGCTTGTGTAGATTGGTGATGTTTTAAACTGACGCATTTCATATATATTTATAAATTAACGAGTTTAGCTTCCAAAGAATCACATGTTTTTTATTACAATTTATTTTGAAAATAAAAGAAAAATTACAGAATTCTATTAAAAGAAATATAAAAAAAATGACGAAATTGTATTAAAAGAAATATGTTGCAGAAATAAAATAGTTGGCCAAAAATAAGTTCAATGAATTACATACACTTGTTCTCATTACAATATTAATTTCGTTCAATGAATTACATTTTTTATTTTTTCAGCATAATAATAAAAAGAAACCAAAATATTTGAGAGCTAACCGCTTCAATTTAGTCCAGAGTTAATCACACGTCATTATAGTTATATTTTGTGTGCTTGTGATGATATGTGATCTTTCAAACCAATGCATTGCATATGTATATATATTTATATATATTGAAGAGTTTAGCTTCCAAATAATTGCATGTTTTTGCTTACGATTTGTCCTGAAAAAGAAAAAATACAAATAACGGAATTTTATTAAAACAAATATAAAAATAAATTACAGAAGTTTAATGAAATAAATATGTTGCAGAAAGAGGAAATGCTACATTGCATCCTACGAGCAACACCATCACAATCGCAATATCTTTAGAGTTGCGATTGTGATGGTGTTGTTTGTAGAATGGAATGTAGCATTTTATTATCATGACTAAATGTGATGAAAATGATAAAATAAACTATTAGCTTAGATGCATTGAATTTGTATGTGGTATCTGTTATTACAAACCTATGATACTTTGGTCCAGAGGGGAATTTCTGCAGTCATTTTATTATGTATGGAGAGGAGATAAGATGTCAGCGAATGTTGCATGTTCGCCATCACATCAAGAATAAGGAAATGGGTTAATCGTGGAAAGTGTTCCTGTATGAAGATATTAAAGATTAGACAGGTTTGTTGAAAGAGACAGAGTTCATGTATGTTTGTGTCTGAAGTAGTAGTGGAAACATGCGTCATGAAACATTAGTGACAGTACTATAGGATGATAAAAAAGTTTGTGTGTTTGTACTGCGTTGAAGTCTGTGTGTGGCTTGTTTGTATTCATGTCAGTTGAAACTCGAGCCCAAAGGCCGAGTGAGTTCTGTTGAGTCCCAAGAGTGGAGTTGGGCGTGAACAGGTCCGTTCCATATGGAGTTGTTGTCAGTCCAAGATCTAGGAAGAAAGAGGGAGTGTATTGCCGGTTTAACCTTTTATAAACTCGATCACATGACTAAGAACTGGCTTCTGATTGGACAAGCCAGTATTCAAAATCTCCAGCCACGAGAATTTGCTCCTGCTTATGTTTGTTGCAATTTTGTCTGCTACAAATGAATGGGTAAAAATATAATGAATAAAAAAAAGACTTATATTATTTAAATTTTTTGAAAAACGCTTCTAATCTTAAATGTTATTCTCAGAATGTTCTTCTTTAGGTGCATCATCTTGTTGAACTCAAGAATCTTTTTGCTGAACTCTTTTATTTAATTCTTTTATTTAATCCACAGGGGTAGCATGTTCTTGTTCTGTAAGTCATGACTTAAGTAATTCACAATTTAAAACCACTTGTGAATTTCATACTCCCATGGAACTTCCTCCTTTGGAGGAAGCCGGTTAAACCTACATAGGGTTAGTGCCATTTCCATTTTTCCATTCCAATATATAAACTGTACACAAAAATATAACTTCCGAAATGAGTACTATACAAAGAATACACTTGTTCTCATTACAATATTAAACACAGATGTTGCAAAGGCAGATAATGAGAATATATGTGACAGCAGAGAATATGCAAATTGTATTTACATTGGATTCTCTCTGCAGAAAAATACATGAAGTAAAGTTATTTAGTTCTTTGACTAAAATCCAGGTCTATTAACTCCATCAGGAAGCTATTTAACAGACAAAACCATTATAGCTTCTAAAAGCCACGCAAGGATGATGAGTGAACAGGTCCATTCCAGGTGGAGTTGTTGTCAGTGTTCCTGTATGAAGATGTATATTAAAGATTAGACAAGATGTTTGCGTGCTTTGAAAGCTATGCCAATACAAAAAGCCTCATTCTGAATTCGCCATCAAATAGACAGAATGGGATTACAAAATCTTGCTCTAGAAATGCAATCTAATATTAGTACTGAATATATATATATATATATATATATATATATATATATATATATATATATATATATATAGGTATGTATGTATGTATGTATGTAGATTTAAGGGAGATAACTCTGTCTTGTCTTAATATAAATATGATTGAAGAAAATTGAAAGTTTATTAAATAAATTAGGGAAATATAGAAAATGAAGTGGTACTTTAATTACCTAAGCTTCCAGACTGAGGTTTGAGAATTTCTTTTCATAACATTTTTAGAATGTCATTATGTAGGATCTACTTCCTTCATGTACATTCAATATCATGGAGCCTGTAGTGACTACTATATACAGCCGGAACAAATTTCCAATCCAACATACATGTGTATGAAGTACGTGCAAGCTTACAACGTTGTAATTTGCACACATGCGATAAAGGAACTATGTTACATTTCGCGCGCAATGATACAACAAATAGTTTGGAATATTCTAGAACACAGGTGTATCAGCTTTTGCATGCGTAAATTAAACCAGTCCAGAATTCAGTTCTACAAGTAAACATCATTGCTGCCCGACTCCATCTTGTCGGACGTTAAATCATCAATTCTCAGCATGGAAAGTTACCATATCGAACAAGAATTAATTCTTTTCAACAAGTTATTTCAAGCTGCTGTTTTCATATGTACTGAACACATACACACACACACACACACACACACACACACACACACACACACACACATACGTCATTTAAGCAATTAATGATTTTCTTTTCCCTCCAGAAAATGACCACATGTCCCTTTGTTCATGAAAATCTGTAATCATAAACTTTTTGCTTTTTCTACAGGACACTTATTAGCAAAGTGTCTAATGAACATTTGTAGCAAAATTCCTTAACGTTAGAATGATCTGAATTAAAAAAAAAATAACTGGTTAATAAATGTTGTTATTTCATACCAGTACAGCGATCTCAAATCTTTTGTCGACTATCGCTATTTTTCCGAAGTTATTTATGCCTTTTTAATTTATATGGATGTGGATGTGACTTGGTAGAATCCTTCTGTAAATCAGACAACTCATTAAATTTATCTTTAACGGTCCCAGTGATACTCTACCATTTTCAACTTACAGATATCCCTCCTGCACCTGCAACCTTGATCTCTAAAAACGACAGATTACGGTTATGAATTGGTGAACACTGACTCACACCCCAATATCTTACAAGCCTTTTGCGATGACTATGAAACCTTTGGGAAGAAATTCAATGTTTTATTAACATTCTTCAATTTCAACCCAGGAGATTTTTTCCCTCAGCCCCAAAATTAACAGTTTAGACCATTCTTGTAATGATCTGTTCCCTGTTGATTGCAGTGCAATGCTAGGCCTGTGCAGTTCTAGTTCTAGGTCCACCCTCCCAGGTCTTGCTTTCTCTCTTTGAGAAGGTGTTAGTTTATTGTTAAGGTGCTTCTATCGGAATATTAATGGGGCTGGCCAGGCAAGTTTTGCAGGGTCAGAGTGCTCCTCCTCTAGAATGCTGACTTTTTAATCTCACTTGTGTCACATTTCTCATTGTGGAAGAGTAATAAATACCTTCTTTAATGTCTTAGGTATTCCCTAGTTGAACTCAAAAAGTTATTCACAATTTGGTTTTGGTTGACATCATTGTTGAGATTAAGAATATATGAAATCACAATTAATTATAATTTAGAAATTATTATGTATATCTTTGTAACTGAGACTTGGAATATTGAATAACATCAGTTATTATATTTAACTACATCAGTATATCTAATATTATTATTGAAGATTTGGTATCCGTTTACCTGATGCCATAACTATACTATTACGTTTATATCTAAAACCATAACTATACTATGATGTCTATATCTGAAGCCTTAACTATACTATTACATCTATACCGGAAGCCATAACTATACTATTACATCTTTATCTGGAGCCATTACTATACTATAACATCTATGTCTGAAGCCATAACTATACTATTACATCTATATCTGGAGCCACAACTATACTATTACATCTATATCTGAAGTTATATCTATACATTTACGTCTATATCTGAAGCCATAGCTATACTATTACATCTATATCTGAAGCCATAACTATACTGTAACGTTTATATCTGAAGCCATAACTATACTATTACATTTATATCTGAAGCTATAACTATAATATTACATCTATATCTGAAGCCATAACTATACTATTACATCTATATCTGAAGCAATAACTATACTGTAACGCCTATATCTGAAGCCATAACTATACTATTATATCTATATCTTAAGACATAACTATATTATTTACTCTATATCTGAAGCCATAACTATACTGTAAAGTCTATATTTGAAGCCATAACTATACTGTAACGTTTATATCTGAAGCCATAACTATACTATTACATCTATATCGGAAGATATAACTATACTATTACATCTATATCTGAAGCCATAACTATACTGTAACGTCTATATCTGAAGCCATAACTATACTGTAACGTCTATATCTGAAGCCATAGCTATACTATTACATCTATATCTGAAGCCATAACTAACTGTAACGTTTATATCTGAAGCCATAACTATACTATTACATTTATATCTGAAGCCATAACTGTACTATTACATCTATATCTGAAGCCATAACTATACTATTACATCTATATCTGAAGCCATACCTATACTGTAACGTCTATATCTGAAGCCATAACTATACTATTACATCTATATCTGAAGACATAACTATACTATTACATCTATATCTGAAGCCATAACTATACTGTAACGTCTATATCTGAAGCCATACTATACTATAACGTTTATATCTGAAGCCATAACTATACTATTACATCTATATCTGAAGACATAACTATACTATTACATCTATATCTGAAGCCATAACTATACTGTAACGTCTATATCTGAAGCCATAACTATAGTGTAACGTCTATATCTGAAGCCATAGCTATACTATTACATCTATATCTGAAGCCATAACTATACTATTACATCGATATCTGAAGCCATAACTATCCTGTAACGTCTATATCTGAAGCCACAACTATACTGTAACGTCTATATCTGAAGCCATAGCTATACTATTACATCTATATCTGAAGCCATAACTAACTGTAACTTTTATATCTGAAGCCATAACTATACTATTACATTTATATCTGAAGCCATAACTATACTATTACATCTATATCTGAAGCCATAACTATACTATTACATCTATATCTGAAGCCATAACTATACTGTAACGTCTATATCTGAAGCTATAACTATACTGTAACGTCTATATCTGAAGCCAAAACTATACTATTACATCTATATACGAAGCCATAACTATACTATTACATCTATATCTGAAGCCATAACTATACTATTACATCTATATCTGAAGACATAACTATAATATTACATCTATATCTGAAGCCATAACTATAGTGTAACGTCTATATCTGAAGCCATAACTATACTGTAACGTTTATATCTGAAGCCATAACTATACTATTACATCTATATCTGAAGACATAACTATACTATTACATCTATATCTGAAGCCATAACTATACTGTAACGTTTATATCTGAAGCCATAACTATACTATTACATCTATATCTGAAGACATAACTATACTATTACATCTATATCTGAAGCCATAACTATACTATTACATCTATATCTGAAGCCATAACTATACTATTACATCTATATCTGAAGACATAACTATACTATTACATCTATATCTGAAGCCATCACTATACTGCAACGTCTATATCTGAAGCCATAACTATACTGTAACGTCTATATCTGAAGCCATAGTTATACTATTACATCTATATCTGAAGCCATAACTATACTATTACATCTATATCTGAAGCCATAACTATACTGTAACGTCTATATCTGAAGCTATAACTATACTATTACATCTATATCTGAAGACATAACTATACAATTACATCTATATCTGAAGCCATAACTATACTGTAACGTCTATATCTGAAGCCCTAACTATAGTGTAACGTCTATATCTGACGCCATAACTATACTCTAACGTCTATATCTGAAGCTATAGCTATACTATTACATCTATATCTGAAGCCATAACTAACTGTCACGTTTATATCTGAAGCCATAACTATACTATTACATTTATATCTGAAGCCATAACTATACTATTACATCTGTATCTGAAGACATAACTATACTATTACATCTATATCTGAAGCCATAACTATAGTGTAACGTCTATATCTGAAGCTATAACTATACTGTAACGTCTATATCTGAAGCCATAACTATACTATTACATCTATATCTGAAGACATAACTATACTATTACATCTATATCTGAAGCCATAACTATACTGCAACGTCTATATCTGAAGCCATAACTATACTGTAAGGTCTATATCTGAAGCCATAGCTATACTATAACATCTATATCTGAAGCCATAACTATACTATTACATCTATATCTGAAGCCATAACTATACTATTACATCTATATCTGAAGCCATAACTATACTATTACATCTATATCTGAAGCCATAACTATACTGTAACGTCTATATCTGAAGCCATAGCTATACTATTACATCTATATCTGAAGCCATAACTATACTATTACATCTATATCTGAAGCCATAACTATACTGTAACGTCTATATCTGAAGCCATAACTATACTGTAACGTCTATATCTGACGCCACAGCTATACTATTACATCTATATCTGAAGCCACACCTATACTGTAACGTCTATATCTGAAGCCATAACTAACTGTAACATTTATATCTGAAGCCATAACTATACTATTACATCTATATCTGAAGACATAACTATACTATTACATCTATATCTGAAGCCATAACTATATTGCAACGTCTATATCTGAAGCCATAACTATACTGTAACGTCTATATCTGAAGCAATAGCTATACTATTACATCTATATCTGAAGCCATAACTATACTATTACATCTATATCTGAAGCCATAACTATACTGTAACGTCTATATCTGAAGCTATAACTATACTGTAAAGTCTATATCTGAAGCTATAACTATACTGTAACGTTTATATCTGAAGCAATAACTATACTATTACATCTATATCTGAAGCCATAACTATACTATTACATCTATATCGGAAGCCATAACTATAATATTACATCTATATCTGAAGCCATAACTATAGTGTAACGTCTATATCTGAAGCTATAACTATACTGCAACGTTTATATCTGAAGCCATAACTATAATATTACATCTATATCCGAAGCAATAACTATACTATTACATCTATATCTGAAGCCATAACTATACTATTACATCTATATCTGAAGCCATAACTATACTATTACATCTATATCTGAAGCCATAACTATAGTATTACATCTATATCTGAAGCCATAACTATACTGTAACGTCTATATCTGAAGCCATAACTATACTGTAACGTCTATATCTGAAGCCATAACTATACTGTAACGTCTATATCTGAAGCCATAACTATACTGTAACGTCTATATCTGAAGCAATAGCTATACTATTACATCTATATCTGAAGCCATAACTAACTGTAACGTTTATATTTGAAGCCATAACTATACTATTACATTTATATCTGAAGCCATAACTATACTATTTCATCTACATCTGAAGCCATAACTATACTGTAACGTCTATATCTGAAGCTATAACTATACTGTAACGTCTATATCTGAAGCTATAACTATACTGTAACGTTTATATCTGAAGCCATAACTATACTATTACATCTATATCTGAAGCCATAACTATACTGCAACGTCTATATCTGAAGCCATAACTATACTGTAACGTCTATATCTGAAGCCATAGCTATACTATTACATCTATATCTGAAGCCATAACTATACTGTAACGTCTATATCTGAAGCCATAACTATACTGTAACGTCTATATCTCAAGCTATAACTATACTATTACATCTATATCTGAAGACATAACTATTCTATTACATCTATATCTGAAGCCATAACTACACTGTAACGTCTATATCTGAAGCCATAGCTAAACTATTACATCTATATCTGAAGCCAGAACTATACTATTACATCAATATCTTAAGCCAATACTATACTGTAACGTCTATATCTGAAGCTATAACTATACTATTACATCTATATCTGAAGCCATAACTATACTGTAACGTCTATATCTGAAGCCATAACTATACTGTAACGTCTATATCTGAAGCCATAACTATACTATTACATTTATATCTGAAGCCATAACTATACTATTACATCTATATCCGAAGCCATAACTATACTATTACATCTATATCTGAAGCCATAACTATACTATTACATCTATATCTGAAGCCATAACTATACAATTAAATCTATATCTGAAGCCATAACTATACTATTACATCTATATCTGAAGCCATAACTATACTGTAACGTCTATATCTGAAGACATAGCTATACTATTACATCTATATCTGAAGCCATAACTATACTATTACATCTATATCTGAAGCCATAACTATACTGTAACGTCTATATTTGAAGCCAAAACTATATTGTAACGTCTATATCTGAAGCCACAGCTATACTATTACATCTATATCTGAAGCCATAACTATACTGTAACGTCTATATCGTAAGCTATAACTATACTATTACATCTATATCTGAAGCCATAACTATACTGTAACGTCTATATCTGAAGCCATAACTATACTGTAACGTCTATATCTGAAGCCATAATTATACTGTAACGTCTATATCTGAAGCAATAGCTATACTATTACATCTATATCTGAAGCCATAACTATACTGTAACGTCTATATCTGACGCAATAACTATACTATTACATCTATATCTGACGACATAACTATAATATTACATCTATATCTGAAGCCATAACTATACTGTAACGTCTATATCTGAAGCCATAACTATAGTGTAACGTCTTTATCTGAAGCCATTACTATACTATAACATCTATGTCTGAAGCCATAACTATACTATTACATCTATATCTGGAGCCACAACTATACTATTACATCTATATCTGAAGTTATATCTATACATTTACGTCTATATCTGAAGCCATAGCTATACTATTACATCTATATCTGAAGCCATAACTATACTGTAACGTTTATATCTGAAGCCATAACTATACTATTACATTTATATCTGAAGCTATAACTATAATATTACATCTATATCTGAAGCCATAACTATACTATTACATCTATATCTGAAGCAATAACTATACTGTAACGCCTATATCTGAAGCCATAACTATACTATTATATCTATATCTTAAGACATAACTATATTATTTACTCTATATCTGAAGCCATAACTATACTGTAAAGTCTATATTTGAAGCCATAACTATACTGTAACGTTTATATCTGAAGCCATAACTATACTATTACATCTATATCGGAAGATATAACTATACTATTACATCTATATCTGAAGCCATAACTATACTGTAACGTCTATATCTGAAGCCATAACTATACTGTAACGTCTATATCTGAAGCCATAGCTATACTATTACATCTATATCTGAAGCCATAACTAACTGTAACGTTTATATCTGAAGCCATAACTATACTATTACATTTATATCTGAAGCCATAACTGTACTATTACATCTATATCTGAAGCCATAACTATACTATTACATCTATATCTGAAGCCATACCTATACTGTAACGTCTATATCTGAAGCCATAACTATACTATTACATCTATATCTGAAGACATAACTATACTATTACATCTATATCTGAAGCCATAACTATACTGTAACGTCTATATCTGAAGCCATACTATACTATAACGTTTATATCTGAAGCCATAACTATACTATTACATCTATATCTGAAGACATAACTATACTATTACATCTATATCTGAAGCCATAACTATACTGTAACGTCTATATCTGAAGCCATAACTATAGTGTAACGTCTATATCTGAAGCCATAGCTATACTATTACATCTATATCTGAAGCCATAACTATACTATTACATCGATATCTGAAGCCATAACTATCCTGTAACGTCTATATCTGAAGCCACAACTATACTGTAACGTCTATATCTGAAGCCATAGCTATACTATTACATCTATATCTGAAGCCATAACTAACTGTAACTTTTATATCTGAAGCCATAACTATACTATTACATTTATATCTGAAGCCATAACTATACTATTACATCTATATCTGAAGCCATAACTATACTATTACATCTATATCTGAAGCCATAACTATACTGTAACGTCTATATCTGAAGCTATAACTATACTGTAACGTCTATATCTGAAGCCAAAACTATACTATTACATCTATATACGAAGCCATAACTATACTATTACATCTATATCTGAAGCCATAACTATACTATTACATCTATATCTGAAGACATAACTATAATATTACATCTATATCTGAAGCCATAACTATAGTGTAACGTCTATATCTGAAGCCATAACTATACTGTAACGTTTATATCTGAAGCCATAACTATACTATTACATCTATATCTGAAGACATAACTATACTATTACATCTATATCTGAAGCCATAACTATACTGTAACGTTTATATCTGAAGCCATAACTATACTATTACATCTATATCTGAAGACATAACTATACTATTACATCTATATCTGAAGCCATAACTATACTATTACATCTATATCTGAAGCCATAACTATACTATTACATCTATATCTGAAGACATAACTATACTATTACATCTATATCTGAAGCCATCACTATACTGCAACGTCTATATCTGAAGCCATAACTATACTGTAACGTCTATATCTGAAGCCATAGTTATACTATTACATCTATATCTGAAGCCATAACTATACTATTACATCTATATCTGAAGCCATAACTATACTGTAACGTCTATATCTGAAGCTATAACTATACTATTACATCTATATCTGAAGACATAACTATACAATTACATCTATATCTGAAGCCATAACTATACTGTAACGTCTATATCTGAAGCCCTAACTATAGTGTAACGTCTATATCTGACGCCATAACTATACTCTAACGTCTATATCTGAAGCTATAGCTATACTATTACATCTATATCTGAAGCCATAACTAACTGTCACGTTTATATCTGAAGCCATAACTATACTATTACATTTATATCTGAAGCCATAACTATACTATTACATCTGTATCTGAAGACATAACTATACTATTACATCTATATCTGAAGCCATAACTATAGTGTAACGTCTATATCTGAAGCTATAACTATACTGTAACGTCTATATCTGAAGCCATAACTATACTATTACATCTATATCTGAAGACATAACTATACTATTACATCTATATCTGAAGCCATAACTATACTGCAACGTCTATATCTGAAGCCATAACTATACTGTAAGGTCTATATCTGAAGCCATAGCTATACTATAACATCTATATCTGAAGCCATAACTATACTATTACATCTATATCTGAAGCCATAACTATACTATTACATCTATATCTGAAGCCATAACTATACTATTACATCTATATCTGAAGCCATAACTATACTGTAACGTCTATATCTGAAGCCATAGCTATACTATTACATCTATATCTGAAGCCATAACTATACTATTACATCTATATCTGAAGCCATAACTATACTGTAACGTCTATATCTGAAGCCATAACTATACTGTAACGTCTATATCTGACGCCACAGCTATACTATTACATCTATATCTGAAGCCACACCTATACTGTAACGTCTATATCTGAAGCCATAACTAACTGTAACATTTATATCTGAAGCCATAACTATACTATTACATCTATATCTGAAGACATAACTATACTATTACATCTATATCTGAAGCCATAACTATATTGCAACGTCTATATCTGAAGCCATAACTATACTGTAACGTCTATATCTGAAGCAATAGCTATACTATTACATCTATATCTGAAGCCATAACTATACTATTACATCTATATCTGAAGCCATAACTATACTGTAACGTCTATATCTGAAGCTATAACTATACTGTAAAGTCTATATCTGAAGCTATAACTATACTGTAACGTTTATATCTGAAGCAATAACTATACTATTACATCTATATCTGAAGCCATAACTATACTATTACATCTATATCGGAAGCCATAACTATAATATTACATCTATATCTGAAGCCATAACTATAGTGTAACGTCTATATCTGAAGCTATAACTATACTGCAACGTTTATATCTGAAGCCATAACTATAATATTACATCTATATCCGAAGCAATAACTATACTATTACATCTATATCTGAAGCCATAACTATACTATTACATCTATATCTGAAGCCATAACTATACTATTACATCTATATCTGAAGCCATAACTATAGTATTACATCTATATCTGAAGCCATAACTATACTGTAACGTCTATATCTGAAGCCATAACTATACTGTAACGTCTATATCTGAAGCCATAACTATACTGTAACGTCTATATCTGAAGCCATAACTATACTGTAACGTCTATATCTGAAGCAATAGCTATACTATTACATCTATATCTGAAGCCATAACTAACTGTAACGTTTATATTTGAAGCCATAACTATACTATTACATTTATATCTGAAGCCATAACTATACTATTTCATCTACATCTGAAGCCATAACTATACTGTAACGTCTATATCTGAAGCTATAACTATACTGTAACGTCTATATCTGAAGCTATAACTATACTGTAACGTTTATATCTGAAGCCATAACTATACTATTACATCTATATCTGAAGCCATAACTATACTGCAACGTCTATATCTGAAGCCATAACTATACTGTAACGTCTATATCTGAAGCCATAGCTATACTATTACATCTATATCTGAAGCCATAACTATACTGTAACGTCTATATCTGAAGCCATAACTATACTGTAACGTCTATATCTCAAGCTATAACTATACTATTACATCTATATCTGAAGACATAACTATTCTATTACATCTATATCTGAAGCCATAACTACACTGTAACGTCTATATCTGAAGCCATAGCTAAACTATTACATCTATATCTGAAGCCAGAACTATACTATTACATCAATATCTTAAGCCAATACTATACTGTAACGTCTATATCTGAAGCTATAACTATACTATTACATCTATATCTGAAGCCATAACTATACTGTAACGTCTATATCTGAAGCCATAACTATACTGTAACGTCTATATCTGAAGCCATAACTATACTATTACATTTATATCTGAAGCCATAACTATACTATTACATCTATATCCGAAGCCATAACTATACTATTACATCTATATCTGAAGCCATAACTATACTATTACATCTATATCTGAAGCCATAACTATACAATTAAATCTATATCTGAAGCCATAACTATACTATTACATCTATATCTGAAGCCATAACTATACTGTAACGTCTATATCTGAAGACATAGCTATACTATTACATCTATATCTGAAGCCATAACTATACTATTACATCTATATCTGAAGCCATAACTATACTGTAACGTCTATATTTGAAGCCAAAACTATATTGTAACGTCTATATCTGAAGCCACAGCTATACTATTACATCTATATCTGAAGCCATAACTATACTGTAACGTCTATATCGTAAGCTATAACTATACTATTACATCTATATCTGAAGCCATAACTATACTGTAACGTCTATATCTGAAGCCATAACTATACTGTAACGTCTATATCTGAAGCCATAATTATACTGTAACGTCTATATCTGAAGCAATAGCTATACTATTACATCTATATCTGAAGCCATAACTATACTGTAACGTCTATATCTGACGCAATAACTATACTATTACATCTATATCTGACGACATAACTATAATATTACATCTATATCTGAAGCCATAACTATACTGTAACGTCTATATCTGAAGCCATAACTATAGTGTAACGTCTTTATCTGAAGCCATAGCTATACTATTACATCTATATCTGAAGCCATAACTATACTATTACATCTATATCTGAAGCCATAACTATACTGTAACGTCTATATCTAAAGCCATAACTATACTGTAACGTCTATATCTGAAGCTATAACTATACTGTAACGTCTATATCTGCAGCAATATCTATACTATTACATCTATATCTGAAGCCATAACTAACTGTAACATTTATATCTGAAGCCATAACTATACTATTACATTTATATCTGAAGCCATAACTATACTATTACATCTATATCTGAAGCCGTAACTATACTATTACATCTATATCTGAAGCAATAACTATACTGTAACATCTATATCTGAAGCTATAACTATACTGTAACGTCTATATCTGAAGCCATAACTATACTGTAACGTTTATATCTGAAGCCATAACTACACTATTACATCTATATCTGAAGAGATAACTATACTATTACATCTATATCTGAAGCCATAACTATACTGCAACGTCTATATCTGAAGCCATAACTATACTGTAACGTCTATATCTGAAGCCATAGCTATACTATTACATCTATATCTGAAGCCATAACTATACTATTACATCTATATCTGAAGCCATAACTATACTGTAACGTCTATATCTAAAGCCATAACTATACTGTAACGTCTATATCTGAAGCTATAACTATACTGTAACGTCTATATCTGACGCCATAACTATACTATTACATCTATATCCGAAGCCATAACTATACTATTAAATCTATATATGAAGCCATGACTATACTATTACATCTATATCTGAAGCCATAACTATACTATTACATCTATATCTGAAGCCATAACTATACTATTACATCTATATCTGAAGCCATACCTATACTGTAACGTCTATATCTGAAGCCATAGCTATACTATTACATCTATATCTGAAGCCATAACTATACTATTACATCTATATCTGAAGCCAGAACTATACTGTAACGTCTATATCTGAAGCCACAGCTATACTATTACATCTATATCTGAAGCCACACCTATACTGTAGCGTCTATATCTGAAGCCATAACTAACTGTAACATTTATATCTGTAGCCATAACTATACTATTACATCTATATCTGAAGACATAACTGTACTATTACATCTATATCTGAAGCCATAACTATATTGCAACGTCTATATATGAAGCCATAACTATACTGTAACGTCTATATCTGAAGAAATAGCTATACTATTACATCTATATCTGAAGCCATAACTATACTATTACATCTATATCTAAAGCCATAACTATACTGTAACGTCTATATCTGAAGCTATAACTATACTGTAAAGTCTATATCTGAAGCCATAACTATACTGTAACTTCTATATCTGAAGCAATAGCTATACTATTACATCTATATCTGAAGACATCACTAACTGTAACGTTTATATCTGAAGCCATAACTATACTATTACATTTATATCTGAAGCCATAACTATACTATTACATCTATATCTGAAGCCATAACTATACTATTACATCTATATCTGAAGCCATAACTATAGTGTAACGTCTATATCTGAAGCTATAACTATACTGTAACGTTTATATCTGAAGCCATAACTATAATATTACATCTATATCCGAAGCAATAACTATACTATTACATCTATATCTGAAGCCATAACTATACTATTACATCTATATCTGAAGCCATAACTATACTATTACATCTATATCTGAAGCCATAACTATAGTATTACATCTATATCTGAAGCCATAACTATACTGTAACGTCTATATCTGAAGCCATAACTATACTGTAACGTCTATATCTGAAGCCATAACTATACTGTAACGTCTATATCTGAAGCCATAACTATACTGTAACGTCTATATCTGAAGCAATAGCTATACTATTAAATCTATATCTGAAGCCATAACTAACTGTAACGTTTATATTTGAAGCCATAACTATACTATTACATTTATATCTGAAGCCATAACTATACTATTACATCTACATCTGAAGCCATAACTATACTGTAACGTCTATATCTGAAGCTATAACTATACTGTAACGTCTATATCTGAAGCCATAACTATACTGTAACGTTTATATCTGAAGCCATAACTATACTATTACATCTATATCTGAAGCCATAACTATACTGCAACGTCTATATCTGAAGCCATAACTATACTGTAACGTCTATATCTCAAGCTATAACTATACTATTACATCTATATCTGAAGACATAACTATTCTATTACATCTATATCTGAAGCCATAACTACACTGTAATGTCTATATCTGAAGCCAGAACTATACTATTACATCTATATCTTAAGCCAATACTATACTGTAACGTCTATATCTGAAGCTATAACTATACTATTACATCTATATCTGAAGCCATAACTATACTGTAACGTCTATATCTTAAGCCATAACTATACTGTAACGTCTATATCTGAAGCCATAACTATACTATTACATTTATATCTGAAGCCATAACTATACTATTACATCTATATCCGAAGCAATAACTATACTATTACATCTATATCTGAAGCCATAACTATACTATTACATCTATATCTGAAGCCATAACTATACTATTAAATCTATATCTGAAGCCATAACTATACTATTACATCTATATCTGAAGCCATAACTATACTGTAACGTCTATATCTGAAGACATAGCTATACTATTACATCTATATCTGAAGCCATAACTATACTATTACATCTATATCTGAAGCCATAACTATACTGTAACGTCTATATTTGAAGCCATAACTATATTGTAACGTCTATATCTGAAGCCACAGCTATACTATTACATCTATATCTGAAGCCATAACTATACTGTAACGTCTATATCGTAAGCTATAACTATACTATTACATCTATATCTGAAGCCATAACTATACTGTAACGTCTATATCTTAAGCCATAACTATACTGTAACGTCTATATCTGAAGCCATAATTATACTGTAACGTCTATATCTGAAGCAATAGCTATACTATTACATCTATATCTGAAGCCATAACTATACTGTAACGTCTATATCTGACGCCATAACTATACTATTACATCTATATCTGAAGACATAACTATAATATTACATCTATATCTGAAGCCATAACTATACTGTAACGTCTATATCTGAAGACATAACTATACTGTAACGTCTATATCTGAAGCCATAACTATACTGTAACGTCTATATCTGCAGCAATATCTATACTATTACATCTATATCTGAAGCCATAACTAACTGTAACATTTATATCTGAAGCCATAACTATACTATTACATTTATATCTGAAGCCATAACTATACTATTACATCTATATCTGAAGCCGTAACTATACTATTACATCTATATCTGAAGCCAAAACTATACTGTAACATCTATATCTGAAGCTATAACTATACTGTAACATCTATATCTGAAGCCATAACTATACTGTAACGTTTATATCTGAAGCCATAACTACACTATTACATCTATATCTGAAGAGATAACTATACTATTACATCTATATCTGAAGCCATAACTATACTGCA
The DNA here is from genome assembly GCF_053919585.1 of Euprymna scolopes. Lineage (NCBI taxonomy): Eukaryota > Metazoa > Mollusca > Cephalopoda > Sepiida > Sepiolidae > Euprymna > Euprymna scolopes. The sequence goes on from NC_136482.1 coordinate 81,727,026, forward strand.
ACGTCTATATCTGAAGCCATAACTATACTGTAACGTCTATATCTGAAGCCATAGCTATACTATTACATTTATATCTGAAGCCATAACTATACTATTACATCTATATCTGAAGCCATAACTATACTGTAACGTCTATATCTGAAGCTATAACTATACTATTACATCTATATCTGAAGCCATAACTATACTATTACATCTATATCTGAAGCCATAACTATACTGTAACGTCTATATCTGAAGCCATAACTATACTGTAACGTCTATATCTGAAGCTATAACTATACTGTAACGTCTATATCTGACGCCATAACTATACTATTACATCTATATCCGAAGCCATAACTATACTATTACATCTATATCTGAAGCCATGACTATACTATTACATCTATATCTGAAGCCATAACTATACTATTACATCTATATCTGAAGCCATAACTATACTATTACATCTATATCTGAAGCCATAACTATACTGTAACGTCTATATCTGAAGCCATAGCTATACTATTACATCTATATCTGAAGCCATAACTATACTATTACATCTATATCTGAAGCCATAACTATACTGTAACGTCTATATCTGAAGCTATAACTATACTATTACATCTATATCTGAAGCCATAACTATACTATTACATCTATATCTGAAGCCATAACTATACTGTAACGTCTATATCTGAAGCCATAACTATACTGTAACGTCTATATCTGAAGCTATAACTATACTGTAACGTCTATATCTGACGCCATAACTATACTATTACATCTATATCCGAAGCCATAACTATACTATTACATCTATATCTGAAGCCATGACTATACTATTACATCTATATCTGAAGCCATAACTATACTATTACATCTATATCTGAAGCCATAACTATACTATTACATCTATATCTGAAGCCATAACTATACTGTAACGTCTATATCTGAAGCCATAGCTATACTATTACATCTATATCTGAAGCCATAACTATACTATTACATCTATATCTGAAGCCATAACTATACTGTAACGTCTATATCTGAAGCCATAACTATACTGTAGCGTCTATATCTGAAGCCATAACTAACTGTAACATTTATATCTGAAGCCATAACTATACTATTACATCTATATCTGAAGACATAACTATACTATTACATCTATATCTGAAGCCATAACTATATTGCAACGTCTATATATGAAGCCATAACTATACTGTAACGTCTATATCTGAAGCAATAGCTATACTATTACATCTATATCTGAAGCCATAACTATACTATTACATCTATATCTGAAGCCATAACTATACTGTAACGTCTATATCTGAAGCTATAACTATACTGTAAAGTCTATATCTGAAGCCATAACTATACTGTAACGTCTATATCTGAAGCAATAGCTATACTATTACATCTATATCTGAAGACATCACTAACTGTAACGTTTATATCTGAAGCCATAACTATACTATTACATTTATATCTGAAGCCATAACTATACTATTACATCTATATCTGAAGCCATAACTATACTATTACATCTATATCTGAAGCCATAACTATAGTGTAACGTCTATATCTGAAGCTATAACTATACTGTAACGTTTATATCTGAAGCCATAACTATAATATTACATCTATATCCGAAGCAATAACTATACTATTACATCTATATCTGAAGCCATAACTATACTATTACATGTATATCTGAAGCCATAACTATACTATTACATCTATATCTGAAGCCATAACTATACTATTACATCTATATCTAAAGCCATAACTATACTGTAACGTCTATATCTGAAGCCATAACTATACTGTAACGTCTATATCTGAAGCCATAACTATACTGTAACGTCTATATCTGAAGCCATAACTATACTGTAACGTCTATATCTGAAGCAATAGCTATACTATTACATCTATATCTGAAGCCATAACTAACTGTAACGTTTATATTTGAAGCCATAACTATACTATTACATTTATATCTGAAGCCATAACTATACTATTACATCTATATCTGAAGCCATAACTATACTGTAACGTCTATATCTGAAGCTATAACTATACTGTAACGTCTATATCTGAAGCCATAACTATACTGTAACGTTTATATCTGAAGCCATAACTATACTATTACATCTATATCTGAAGCAATAATTATACTGCAACGTCTATATCTGAAGCTATAACTATACTGTAACGTCTATATCTGAAGCCATAGCTATACTATTACATCTATATCTGAAGCCATAACTATACTGCAACGTCTATATCTGAAGCCATAACTATACTGTAACGTCTATATCTCAAGCTATAACTATACTATTACATCTATATCTGAAGACATAACTATTCTATTACATCTATATCTGAAGCCATAACTACACTGTAACGTCTATATCTGAAGCCATAGCTAAACTATTACATCTATATCTGAAGCCAGAACTATACTATTACATCTATATCTTAAGCCAATACTATACTGTAACGTCTATATCTGAAGCAATAGCTATACTATTACATCTGTATCTGAAGCCATAACTATACTGTAACGTCTATATCTGAAGCCATAACTATACTGTAACGTCTATATCTGAAGCCATAACTATACTATTACATTTATATCTGAAGCCATAACTATACTATTACATCTATATCCGAAGCCATAACTATACTATTACATCTATATCTGAAGCCATAACTATACTATTACATCTATATCTGAAGCCATAACTATCCTATTACATCTATATCTGAAGCCATAACTATACTATTACATCTATATCTAAACCCATAACTATACTGTAACGTCTATATCTGAAGACATAGCTATACTATTACATCTATATCTGAAGCCATAACTATACTATTACATCTATATCTGAAGCCATAACTATACTGTAACGTCTATATCTGAAGCCATAACTATATTGTAACGTCTATATCTGAAGCCACAGCTATACTATTACATCTATATCTGAAGCCATAACTATACTGTAACGTCTATATCGTAAGCTATAACTATACTATTACATCTATATCTGAAGCCATAACTATACTGTAACGTCTATATCTGAAGCCATAACTATACTGTAACGTCTATATCTGAAGCCATAATTATACTGTAACGTCTATATCTGAAGCAATAGCTATACTATTACATCTATATCTGAAGCCATAACTATACTGTAACGTCTATATCTGACGCCATAACTATACTATTACATCTATATCTGAAGACATAACTATAATATTACATCTATATCTGAAGCCATAACTATACTGTAACGTCTATATCTGAAGCCATAACAATACTGTAACGTCTATATCTGCAGCAATATCTATACTATTACATCTATATCTGAAGCCATGACTAACTGTAACATTTATATCTGAAGCCATAACTATACTATTACATTTATATCTGAAGCCATAACTATACTATTACATCTATATCTGAAGCCGTAACTATACTATTACATCTATATCTGAAGCCATAACTATACTGTAACATCTATATCTGAAGCTATCACTATAATGTAACGTCTATATCTGAAGCCATAACTATACTGTAACGTTTATATCTGAAGCCATAACTATACTATTACATCTATATCTGAAGAGATAACTATACTATTACATCTATATCTGAAGCCATAACTATACTGCAACGTCTATATCTGAAGCCATAACTATACTGTAACGTCTATATCTGAAGCCATAGCTATACTATTACATCTATATCTGAAGCCATAACTATACTATTACATCTATATCTGAAGCCATAACTATACTGTAACGTCTATATCTGAAGCTATAACTATACTATTACATCTATATCTGAAGACATAACTATACTATTACATCTTTATCTGAAGCCATAACTATACTGTAACGTCTATATCTGAAGCCATAACTATACTGTAACGTCTATATCTGAAGCAATATCTATACTATTACATCTATATCTGAAGCCATAACTAACTGTAACATTTATATCTGAAGCCATAACTATACTATTACATTTATATCTGAAGCCATAACTATACTATTACATCTATATCTGAAGCCATAACTATACTATTACATCTATATCTGAAGCCATAACTATAGTGTAACGTCTATATCTTAAGCTATAACTATACTGTAACGTCTATATCTGAAGCCATAACTATACTATTACATCTATATCCGAAGCCATAACTATACTATTACATCTATATCTGAAGCCATAACTATACTATTACATCTATATCTGAAGCCATAACTATACTGTAACGTCTATATCTGAAGCTATAACTATACTGTAACGTCTATATCTGAAGCCATAACTATACTGTAACGTCTATATCTGAAGCAATAGCTATACTATTACATCTATATCTGAAGCAATAACTAACTGTAACGTTTATATTTGAAGCCATAACTATACTATTAAATTTATATCTGAAGCCATAACTATACTATTACATCTATATCTGAAGCCATAACTATACTGTAACGTCTATATCTGAAGCTATAACTATACTGTAACGTCTATATCTGAAGCCATAACTATACTGTAACGTTTATATCTGAAGCCATAACTATACTATTACATCTATATCTGAAGACATAACTATTCTATTACATCTATATCTGAAGCCATAACTATACTGTAACGTCTATATCTGAAGCCATAGCTACACTAATACATCTATATTTGAAGCCAGAACTATACTACTACATCTATATCTGAAGCCAATACTATACTGTAACGTCTATATCTGAAGCTATAACTATACTATTACATCAATATCTGAAGCCATAACTATACTGTAACGTCTATATCTGAAGCCATAACTATACTGTAACGTCTATATCTGAAGCCATAACTATACTATTACATTTATATCTGAAGCCATAACTGTACTATTACATCTATATCCGAAGCCATAACTATACTATTACATCTATATCTGAAGCCATAACTATACTATTACATCTATATCTGAAGCCATAACTATACTGTAACGTCTATATCTGAAGCCATAACTATACTATTACATCTATATCTGAAGCCATAACTATACTATTACATCTATATCTGAAGACATAACTATACTATTACATCTATATCTGAAGCCATAACTATATTGCAACGTCTATATCTGAAGCCATAACTATACTGTAACGTCTATATCTGAAGCAATAGCTATACTATTACATCTATATCTGAAGCCATAACTATACTGTAACGTCTATATCTGAAGCAATAACTATACTGTAACGTCTGTATCTGAAGCCATAACTATACTATTACATTTATATCTGAAGCCATAACTATACTATTACATCTATATCAGAAGCCATAACTATACTATTACATCTATATCTGAAGCAATAACTATACTATTACATCTATATCTGAAGCCATAACTATACTATTACATCTATATCTGAAGCCATAACTATACTATTACATCTATATCTGAAGCCATAACTACACTGTAACGTCTATATCTGAAGCCATAGCTATACTATTACATCTATATCTGAAGCCATAACTATACTATTACATCTATATCTGAAGACATAACTATACTGTAACGTCTATATCTGAAGCCATAACTATATTGTAACGTCTATATCTGAAGCCACAGCTATACTATTACATCTATATCTGAAGCCATAACTATACTGTAACGTCTATATCTGAAGCCATAAGTATACTATTACATGTATATCTGAAGCCATAACTATACTGTAACATCTATATCTGAAGCCATAACTATACTGTAACGTCTATATCTTAAGCCATAACTATACTGTAAAGTCTATATTATAACCAATAGCTATACTATTACATCTATATCTGAAGCCATAACTATATTGTAACGTCTATATCTGAAGCCATAACTATATTATTACATCTATATCTGAAGACATAACTATAATATTACATCTATATCTGAAGCCATAACTATACTGTAACGTCTATATCTGAAGCCATAACTATACTGTAACGTCTATATCTGAAGCCATAACTATACTGTAACGTCTATATCTGAAGCAATATCTATACTATTACATCTATATCTGAAGCCATAACTAACTGTAACATTTATATCTGAAGCCATAACTATACTATTACATTTATATCTGAAGCCATAACTATACTATTACATCTATATCTGAAGCCGTAACTATACTATTACATCTATATCTGAAGCCATAACTATACTGTAACATCTATATCTAAAGCTATAACTATACTGTAACGTCTATATCTGAAGCCATAACTATACCGTAACGTTTTTATCTGAAGCCATAGCTATACTATTACATCTATATCTGAAGCCATAACTATACTATTACATCTATATCTGAAGCCATAACTATATTGCAACGTCTATATCTGAAGCCATAACTATACTGTAACGTCTATATCTGAAGCAATAGCTATACTATTACATCTATATCTGAAGCCATAACTATACTATTACATCTATATCTGAAGAGATAACTATACTATTACATCTATATCTGAAGCCATAACTATACTGCAACGTCTATATCTGAAGCCATAACTATACTGTAACGTCTATATCTGAAGCCATAGCTATACTATTACATCTATATCTGAAGCCATAACTATACTATTACATCTATATCTGAAGCCATAACTATACTGTAACGTCTATATCTGAAGCTATAACTATACTATTACATCTATATCTGAAGCCATAACTATACTGTAACGTCTATATCTGAAGCCATAACTATACTGTAACGTCTATATCTGAAGCCATAACTATACTGTAACGTCTATATCTGAAGCAATATCTATACTATTACATCTATATCTGAAGCCATAACTAACTGTAACATTTATATCTAAAGCCATAACTATACTATTACATTTATATCTGAAGCCATAACTATACTATTACATCTATATCTGAAGCCATAACTATACTATTACATCTATATCTGAAACCATAACTATAGTGTAACGTCTATATCTGAAGCTATAACTATACTGTAACGTCTATATCTGAAGCCATAACTATACTATTACATCTATATCCGAAGCAATAACTATACTATTACATCTATATCTGAAGACATAACTATACTATTACATCTATATCTGAAGCCATAACTATACTATTACATCTATATCTGAAGCCATAACAATACTATTACATCTATATCTGAAGCCATAACTAGAGTGTAACGTCTATATCTGAAGCCATAACTATACTGTAACGTCTATATCTGAAGCCACAGCTATACTATTACATCTATATCTGAAGCCATAACTATACTGTAACGTCTATATCTGAAGCCATAACTATACTGTAACGTTTATATCTGAAGCCATAACTATACTATTACATCTATATCTGAAGACATAACTATACTATTACATCTATATCTGAAGCCATAACTGTACTGCAACGTCTATATCTGAAGCCATAACTATACTGTAACGTCTATATCTGAAGCCATAGCTATACTATTATATCTATATCTGAAGCCATAACTATACTATTACATCAATATCTGAAGCCATAACTATACTGTAACGTCTATATCTGAAGCTATAACTATACTATTACATCTATATCTGAAGACATAACTATACTATTACATCTATATCTGAAGCCATAACTATACTGTAACGTCTATATCTGAAGCCATAACTATACTGTAACGTCTATATCTGAAGCCATAACTATACTGTAACGTCTATATCTGAAGCAATAGCTATACTATTACATCTATATCTGAAGCCATAACTAACTGTAACATTTATATCTGAAGCCATAACTATACTATTACATTTATATTTGAAGCCATAACTATACTATTACGTCCATATCTGAAGCCATAACTATACTATTACATCTATATCTGAAGCCATAACTATACTGTAACGTCTATATCTGAAGCCATAACTATACTGTAACGTCTATATCTGAAGCCATAACTATACTGTAACGTCTATATCTGAAGCAATAGCTATACTATTACATCTATATCTGAAGCCATAACTAACTGTAACGTTTATATCTGAAGCCATAACTATACTATTACATCTATATCTGAAGCCATACCTATACTATTACATCTATATCTGAAGCCATAACTATAGTGTAACGTCTATATCTGAAGCTATAACTATACTGTAACGTCTATATCTGAAGCCATAACTATACTTTTACATCTGTATCCGAAGCCATAACTATACTATTACATCTATATCTGAAGCCATAACTATACTATTGCATCTATATCTGAAGCCATAACTGTACTGTAACGTCTATATCTGAAGCCATAACTATACTATTACATCTATATCTGAAGACATAACTATTCTATTACATCTATATCTGAAGCCATAACTATACTGTAACGTCTATATCTGAAGCCATAGCTACACTATTACATCTATATCTGAAGCCAGAACTATACTACTACATCTATATCTGAAGCCAATACTATACTGTAACGTCTATATCTGAAGCTATAACTATACTATTACATCAATATCTGAAGCCATAACTATACTGTAACGTCTATATCTGAAGCCATAACTATACTGTAACGTCTCTATCTGAAGCCATAACTATACTATTACATTTATATCTGAAGCCATAACTGTACTATTACATCTATATCCGAAGCCATAACTATACTATTACATCTATATCTGAAGCCATAACTATACTATTACATCTATATCTGAAGCCACAACTATACTATTACATCTATATCTGAAGCCATAACTATAATGTAACGTCTATATCTGAAGCCATAACTATACTATTACATCTATATCTGAAGCCATAACTATACTATTACATCTATATCTGAAGACATAACTATACTATTACATCTATATCTGAAGCCATAACTATATTGCAACGTCTATATCTGAAGCCATAACTATACTGTAACGTCTATATCTGAAGCAATAGCTATACTATTACATCTATATCTGAAGCCATAACTATACTGTAACGTCTATATCTGAAGCTATAACTATACTGTAACGTCTGTATCTGAAGCCATAACTATACTATTACATTTATATCTGAAGCCATAACTATACTATTACATCTATATCAGAAGCCATAACTATACTATTACATCTATATCTGAAGCCATAAATATACTATTACATCTATATCTGAAGCCATAACTATACTATTACATCTATATCGGAAGCCATAACTATACTATTACATCTATATCTGAAGCCATAACTATACTGTAACGTCTATATCTGAAGCCATAGCTATACTATTACATCTATATCTGAAGCCATAACTATACTATTACATCTATATCTGAAGACATAACTATACTGTAACGTCTATATCTGAAGCCATAACTATATTGTAACGTCTATATCTGAAGCCACAGCTATACTATTACATCTATATCTGAAGCCATAACTATACTGTAACGTCTATATCTGAAGCCATAACTATACTATTACATGTATATCTGAAGCCATAACTATACTGTAACGTCTATATCTGAAGCCATAACTATACTGTAACGTCTATATCTGAAGCCATAACTATACTGTAACGTCTATATTATAACCAATAGCTGTACTATTACATCTATATCTGAAGCCATAACTATATTGTAACGTCTATATCTGAAGCCATAACTATATTATTACATCTATATCTGAAGACATAACTATAATATTACATCTATATCTGAAGCCATAACTATACTGTAACGTCTATATCTGAAGCCATAACTATACTGAAACGTCTATATCTGAAGCCATAACTATACTGTAACGTCTATATCTGAAGCAATATCTATACTATTACATCTATATCTGAAGCCATAACTAACTGTAACATTTATATCTGAAGCCATAACTATACTATTACATTTATATCTGAAGCCATAACTATACTATTACATCTATATCTGAAGCCGTAACTATACTATTACATCTATATCTGAAGCCATAACTATACTGTAACATCTATATCTAAAGCTATAACTATACTGTAACGTCTATATCTGAAGCCATAACTATACCGTAACGTTTTATCTGAAGCCATAGCTATACTATTACATCTATATCTGAAGCCATAACTATACTATTACATCTATATCTGAACCATAACTATATTGCAACGTCTATATCTGAAGCCATAACTATACTGTAACGTCTATATCTGAAGCAATAGCTATACTATTACATCTATATCTGAAGCCATAACTATACTATTACATCTATATCTGAAGAGATAACTATACTATTACATCTATATCTTAAGCCATAACTATACTGCAACGTCTATATCTGAAGCCATAACTATACTGTAACGTCTATATCTGAAGCAATAGCTATACTATTACATCTATATCGGAAGCCATAACTATACTATTACATCTATATCTTAAGCCATAACTATACTGTAACGTCTATATCTGAAGCCATAACTATACTGTAACGTCTATATCTGAAGCCATAACTATACTGTAACGTCTATATCTGAAGCAATATCTATACTATTACATCTATATCTGAAGCCATAACTAACTGTAACATTTATATCTAAAGCCATAACTATACTATTACATTTATATCTGAAGTCATAACTATACTATTACATCTATATCTGAAGCCATAACTATACTATTACATCTATATCTGAAGCCATAACTATAGTGTAACGTCTATATCTGAAGCTATAACTATACTGTAACGTCTATATCTGAAGCCATAACTATACTATTACATCTATATCCGAATCCATAACTATACTATTACATCTATATCTGAAGACATAACTATACTATTACATCTATATCTGAAGCCATAACTATACTATTACATCTATATCTGAAGCCATAACTATACTATTACATCTATATCTGAAGCCATAACTATACTGTAACGTCTATATCTGAAGCCATAACTATACTGTAACGTCTATATCTGAAGCCACAGCTATACTATTACATCTATATCTGAAGCTATAACTATACTGTAACGTCTATATCTGAAGCCATAACTATACTGTAACGTTTATATCTGAAGCCATAACTATACTATTACATCTATATCTGAAGACATAACTATACTATTACATCTATATCTGAAGCCATAACTGTACTGCAACGTCTATATCTGAAGCCATAACTATACTGTAACGTCTATATCTGAAGCCATAGCTATACTATTATATCTATATCTGAAGCCATAACTATACTATTACATCAATATCTGAAGCCATAACTATACTGTAACGTCTATATCTGAAGCTATAACTATACTATTACATCTATATCTGAAGACATTACTATACTATTACATCTATATCTGAAGCCATAACTATACTGTAACGTCTATATCTGAAGCCATAACTATACTGTAACGTCTATATCTGAAGCCATAACTATACTGTAACGTCTATATCTGAAGCAATAGCTATACTATTACATCTATATCTGAAGCCATAACTAACTGTAACGTTTATATCTGAAGCCATAACTATACTATTACATTTATATCTGAAGCCATAACTATACTATTACGTCCATATCTGAAGCCATAACTATACTATTACATCTATATCTGAAGCCATAACAATACTGTAACGTCTATATCTGAAGCCATAACTATACTGTAACGTCTATATCTGAAGCCATAACTATACTGTAACGTCTATATCTGAAGTAATAGCTATACTATTACATCTATATCTGAAGCCATAACTAACTGTAACGTTTATATCTGAAGCCATAACTATACTATTACATCTATATCTGAAGCCATAACTATACTATTACATCTATATCTGAAGCCATAACTATAGTGTAACGTCTATATCTGAAGCGATAACTATACTGTAACGTCTATATCTGAAGCCATAACTATACTTTTACATCTATATCCGAAGCCATAACTATACTATTACATCCATATCTGAAGCCATAACTATACTATTGCATCTATATCTGAAGCCATAACTGTACCGTAACGTCTATATCTGAAGCCATAGCTATACTATTACATCTATATCTGAAGCCATAACTATACTATTACATCTATATCTGAAGCCATAACTATACTGTAACGTCTATATCTGAGGCCATAACTATACTGTAACGTCTATATCTGAAGCCACAGCTATACTATTACATCTATATCTGAAGCCATAACTATACTGTAACGTCTATATCTGAAGCCATAACTATACTATTACCTCTATATCTGAAGCCATAACTATACTGTAACGTCTATATCTGAAGCCATAACTATACTGTAACGTCTATATCTGAAGCCATAACTATACTGTAGCGTCTATATCTGAAGCAATAGCTATACTATTACATCTATATCTGAAGCCATAACTAACTGTAACGTTTATATCTGAAGCCATAACTATACTATTACATTTATATCTGAAGCCATAACTATACTATTACATCTATATCTGAAGCCATAACTATACTATAACATCTATATCTGAAGCCATAACTATACTGTAACGTCTATATCTGAAGCTATAACTACACTGTAACGTCTATATCTGAAGCCATAACTATACTGTAACGTCTATATCTGAAGCCATAGCTATACTGTAACGTCTATATCTGAAGCCACAGCTATACTATTACATCTATATCTGAAGCCATAACTATACTGTAACGTCTATATCTGAAGCCATAACTATACTATTACATCTATATCTGAAGCCATAACTATAATATTACATCTATATCTGAAGCCATAACGATACTGTAACGTCTATATCTGAAGCCATAACTATACTGTAACGTCTATATCTGAAGCCATAACTATACTGTAACGTCTATATCTGAAGCAATATCTATACTGTTACATCTATATCTGAAGCCATAACTAACTGTAACATTTATATCTGAAGCCATAACTATACTATTACATCTATATCTGAAGCCATAACTATACTATTACATCTATATCTGAAGCCGTAACTATACTATTACATCTATATCTGAAGCCATAACTATACTGTAACATCTATATCTGAAGCTATAACTATACTGTAACGTCTATATCTGAAGCCATAACTATACTGTAAAGTTTATATCTGAAGCCATAACTATACTATTACATCTATATCTGAAGAGATAACTATACTATTACATCTATATCTGAAGCCATAACTATACTGCAACGTCTATATCTGAAGCCATAACTATACTGTAACGTCTATATCTGAAGCCATAGCTATACTATTACATCTATATCTGAAGCCATAACTATACTATTACATCTATATCTGAAGCCATAACTATACTATAACATCTATATCTGAAGCCATAACTATACTGTAACGTCTATATCTGAAGCTATAACTACACCGTAACGTCTATATCTGAAGCCATAACTATACTGTAACGTCTATATCTGAAGCCATAGCTATACTGTAACGTCTATATCTGAAGCCACAGCTATACTATTACATCTATATCTGAAGCCATAACTATACTGTAACGTCTATATCTGAAGCCATAACTATACTATTACATCTATATCTGAAGCCATAACTATAATATTACATCTATATCTGAAGCCATAACGATACTGTAACGTCTATATCTGAAGCCATAACTATACTGTAACGTCTATATCTGAAGCCATAACTATACTGTAACGTCTATATCTGAAGCAATATCTATACTGTTACATCTATATCTGAAGCCATAACTAACTGTAACATTTATATCTGAAGCCATAACTATACTATTACATCTATATCTGAAGCCATAACTATACTATTACATCTATATCTGAAGCCGTAACTATACTATTACATCTATATCTGAAGCCATAACTATACTGTAACATCTATATCTGAAGCTATAACTATACTGTAACGTCTATATCTGAAGCCATAACTATACTGTAAAGTTTATATCTGAAGCCATAACTATACTATTACATCTATATCTGAAGAGATAACTATACTATTACATCTATATCTGAAGCCATAACTATACTGCAACGTCTATATCTGAAGCCATAACTATACTGTAACGTCTATATCTGAAGCCATAGCTATACTATTACATCTATATCTGAAGCCATAACTATACTATTACATCTATATCTGAAGCCATAACTATACTGTAACGTCTATATCTCAAGCTATAACTATACTATTACATCTATATCTGAAGACATAACTATACTATTACATCTATATCTGAAGCCATAACTATACTGTAACGTCTATATCTGAAGCCATAACTATACTGTAACGTCTATATCTGAAGCCATAACTATACTGTAACGTCTATATCTGAAGCAATATCTATACTATTACATCTATATCTGAAGCCATAACTAACTGTAACATTTTTATCTGAAGCCATAACTATACTATTACATTTATATCTGAAGCCATAACTATACTATTACAGCTATATCTTAAGCCATAACTATACTATTACATCTATATCTGAAGCCATAACTATAGTGTAACGTCTATATCTGAAGCGATAACTATACTGTAACGTCTATATCTGAAGCCATAACTATACTATTACATCTATATCCGAAGCCATAACTATACTATTACATCTATATCTGAAGCCATAACTATACTATTACATCTATATCTGAAGCCATAACTATACTATTACATCTATATCTGAAGCCATAACTATACTGTAACGTCTATATCTGAAGCCATAACTATACTATTACATCTATATCTGAAGCCATAACTATACTATTACATCTATATCCGAAGCCATAACTATACTATTACATCTATATCTGAAGCCATAACTATACTATTACATCTATATCTGAAGCCATAACTATACTGTAACGTCTATATCTGAAGCCATAGCTATACTATTACATCTATATCTGAAGCCATAACTATACTGTAACGTCTATATCTGAAGCCATAACTATACTGTAACGTCTATATCTGAAGCCACAGCTATACTATTACATCTATATCTGAAGCCATAACTATACTGTAACGTCTATATCTGAAGCCATAACTATACTGTAACGTTTATATCTGAAGCCATAACTATACTATTACATCTATATCTGAAGACATAACTATACTATTACATCTATATCTGAAGCCATAACTATACTGCAACGTCTATATCTGAAGCCATAACTAACTGTAACATTTATATCTGAAGCCATTACTATACTATTACATCTATATCTGAAGACATAACTATACTATTACATCTATATCGGAAGCCATAACTATATTGCAACGTCTATATCTGAAGCCATAACTATACTGTAACGTCTATATCTGAAGCAATAGCTATACTATTATATCTATATCTGAAGCCATAACTATACTATTACATCAATATCTGAAGCCATAACTATACTGTAACGTCTATATCTGAAGCTATAACTATACTATTACATCTATATCTGAAGCCATAACTATACTATTACCTCTATATCTGAAGCCATAACTATACTGTAACGTCTATATCTGAAGCCATAACTATACTGTAACGTCTATATCTGAAGCCATAACTATACTGTAACGTCTATATCTGAAGCAATAGCTATACTATTACATCTATATCTGAAGCCATAACTAACTGTAACGTTTATATCTGAAGCCATAACTATACTATTACATTTATATCTGAAGCCATAACTATACTATTACATCTATATCTGAAGCCATAACTATACTATTACATCTATATCTGAAGCCATAACTATAGTGTAACGTCTATATCTGAAGCTATAACTATACTGTAACGTCTATATCTGAAGCCATAACTATACTGTAACGTGTATATCTGAAGCCATAGCTATACTGTAACGTCTATATCTGAAGCCACAGCTATACTATTACATCTATATCTGAAGCCATAACTATAGTGTAACGTCTATATCTGAAGCTATAACTATACTGTAACGTCTATATCTGAAGCCATAACTATACTGTAACGTGTATATCTGAAGCCATAGCTATACTGTAACGTCTATATCTGAAGCCACAGCTATACTATTACATCTATATCTGAAGCCATAACTATACTATTACATCTATATCTGAAGCCATAACTATACTATTACATCTATACCTGAAGCCATAGCTATACTGTAACGTCTATATCTGAAGCCATAACTATACTATTACTTTCTTTTAATGTTCAATTCAGTTTACTATACTATTTCAAACCAAGCTATTAATTTTTGATGCTCAATTCTAGTGTGCTGGATATACTGCAGTATCTTTTTTGCTATTCTCCTAAGCATTACCTTCTTCTTTTTTAGGGGGGGTAGTGTCACATTTGTTCTGTTGTCATGGGACCGTCTGCTGAGGCATTACCCCTGTCTTTGGGGAGATTAGTGTAATATATGGTCATCTGTCATTATACCATCCTTCCAAGCATTATCTTCTTCATTGAAGGTTGTGGGGGACTAGGATATATAAATACCCCAATCCCGTTACAAAAAAAATAATGAAACGAATGGAAATTGAAGGAAACAAAGACTCAATTGATGGATAAAGATAAATGTCGTTTATTTGCTGTTGAAAGAAATGAACGTTTTAGTTATAACATGTCTGCGTGTATGTAACCAATGTTCGTTGCAGGACTGGTGTTGTAGCAAGAAAAGGAAATGTGTTTTCATCTCAAGTTCGGGTCACTATCGTTTGTTCATGCGTGGGGAGAGAAATAAGTGTTATAGTGAAAATTGAGAATGATAGTCCAGCGTGCAGACAAAAGAGTGGATATGAGAGTTGACATCAGTTAGTAGTCAGCTACGCGAAGGTGTTCTTAGGGACCAGTAGTAGATGGAGAGAGAAATAGTGAGACAGTGTATACAGTCCGTTAGCTCGTGCCCCATACATAGTTGCAGGGGTGTTGACGTGCGCGAGTGGGCGCCTCCCGAAGGGGAGGCAGTTGGTTAGCCCAACCTCTCTAGTCGAGAGCTAGTCCTAAAAAAAAAGGAAACAAAACAGCTTGTCTCCTTGTTTTATACTCGTTTCCGGAGTGTCTTTTGCGCATGTGCATTTCCTTAGAAAGCGGAAGTGACGTCGTCCATGTGTGCATTCGTGTGCACGTGTGTGAGTACATGTGTATACGTAAGCGTGTGTGTATATACACATGAATGTGAGTGTATGTATTCGAACGTGAATATGTGTATATGTGTGGACGTGGGCGCGTATGTTTCTGTGCGCGTATGTATATGACAGCTTAAAATATGAATGTGTGTTTTGTGTGAGACTTGAAAAAGGCTCGTACAAGGTAAAGTAGCGTCATATGTTTGCTATATGTACTAGCAAAAATATGTGACAGAAAGAGGATATTTTTACTAGTTTTATAATAAAGATTAATGTCTGTCTGTAGCTGAAATTATGTCACGACTTATATCACAATTTCCCCTAAGTTTTTTTTTTATATCTCTTATTTCAGATTATTTCAGCTTTATTAACAAATAATGTCTTATATTATAACACTGTTGACCAATCTATTTTTATATGCAATTAATGATTGAAGTAAAAAAAGAAATTATGACACATTTAGGCCAATCCCACACAGATAGGGGATCATGCATACTAAATTTCAAGTTCCTAGGTCTAATAATCTAGAAGTTAGTAGATAAGCAAACGATGTTCGTCATTTTCATAAACGAATTATTAATAGAAATTTAAAATTTACCTTAATCAAAATGGAATTCTTATTCTGCATCTCAAAATAACCCCAATCTTTCATGTAACAAAAAAAAAAAAAAAAAAAAAAAACGATAAAACATTAAACGCCTACCTCTTCTTTAAAAAATACACGCTCTTCATTTTTCTTTAATACATGTGAACTAGCAGAACCTGTGGAAGTTTCACAATTTTACTCTTCATCTGTGGTGTATTATTCCTGTGCATTCTATGGGCATTTGACATGAATGAAGACACCACAATATTATTGTACTACAATTGTTGAAAACAGAAACATACTTATCTAAGCAGTCTGGTTAATGTAGTTTGAGAATATATCTGATTAAAGTCTTTCTCGAAAACATTCGTAGAAGTTTGTGACATGTCTCCATTCTATGAACAACCGAGGTAAACTCAGATCCTACATTGATCCTTGCCCAAAAATAAATAAAGTATATTTTAGTTCAGTTTCAGGTTCAACACATATTTGACATCTATTGAAATTCTTTATTATACACTAACAGGGGAGGGGGGGGGCTTGCTCAGTTGTAAAATATGCTTAAAATATTTTTATTCATGCATATTGCATATTTATCATTAGAACTCTCTATTGAAATATCGATATATAGTACTGATTTCAAAAGTTTTTAAAAAATAACTTGGTCACCATCAGTTGGAATTGAAACCAAAACATTTAAGCACTCCAGCCGTGTTCTCTACCGTTTGAGCTATCAACAGATAGATAAGAAAGATTTAAAATTAAACCACTTCAAGCTATGAATGAATTTGCTTATGCGTCAGCAAGTTGAAATGAACATTTTGCATTTCAACGTGCCGACAAATTTCTGTATATATTATTCATTCATCCAAACAAAGATTTTACTTGTAATAAACAATCCTTAGTGTATGATTACTATTTCCTATTAATTTCAGTGTTATGTGACCAGTAATTTAAGAATTTGTTGGTTAAATATTTTCACACAGACACACATACATACATGCATACATCTACTGTTTTATTTATATAGAAATTGTCTTTATTATTCTTGGGCTTGTTTTGTAGAAACTAGCACACAGCTCAGCATTGCCTAGTCATAAAATATGCTTACATATGATATTTTAATTTATGCATATTTCGTATTTATTATTATAGAGCCAATTAGAGTGCCGACTTTTTTTTCCTTTTTTTTTGTTTTTGTAAATAAAAATATGACACATTTAGGACAATCTACCTAGGTAGAGGATCATTCATAACAAATTTCAAATTTCTATATCAAATAAATCCTCTTCAAATCGAATGATCTTTAGTAGTCACCCCTTATCCACAGCCCAATTCCTCTAGCTCAGCCTATTTATGTGTGGCTTCACAAATACATAACCTATTAAACTAGACAGACAAACAGACAATGTTCTTTTTTTATATATGAATTATTAATAGGAATTTTGAATGGAATTGTCATTTTGTGACATAAAAAAAAATACAATTCCCAACCCTTTAAATAACAAAAAGAAACACTCCTTGAAAAGATAGGCTCCATTGATTTTTTTCTTTAATATATTTTAATTATCAACTTTGTTAGTCATGTGCTTATTTTGTAGTCATTCTTATTCTTATATTTGTAAGTGATGAAAGGTTTAGTTGTTAGAATGCAAATAAATAATCTCTACTTCTCTACTTATATATAAAACGCACTTTGTGTGTGTGTGTGTGTGTGTGTGTTTTCATTCCCTATGTACTCCGAAACGTATGGGCCGATATTTATGAAATATCACACAAATGTACGTCATATGTCTGGGAGTCTGCTTAGATAGGTTTTATATCAGAATGTCTCCAATAAATATCAAAAATCGATAATCAAAAAATCCGATTAAAGAAGGAAAAATCCGATTTTCATCAAAGTTAACACTCTTATACAGCCTGATAGCATAAGTGCATTTGAAAAGCTGTATCACCGCATAAGCAGAAGAGCCGGTATATAAAATCAACAGTAGGTTCTTTGATAAGACAGGGCATGTTCAAAATGAATGTTTCTGTTTAGAGCACAATTGAACCATGATACTTGACTTTTGCATTTTAAACATTCAATCAAGCCATTATCTATATAAATAAAACAGTACATGTATGTATGTATGTATGTATGTGAAAATATTTAACTGATAAACTCCTTGACTACGGGTCACATAACACTGAAATTAACAAAAAATAGTTATCATACACCAAAGATGGTTTAAAACGAGCAAAATCTTTGTTTGGATGGATGAATAATGCATACAGAAAGATGTCAGCAAGTTGAAATGCAAAATGTTCTACTTGCTGACATGTTCTGTTACTTTTGCGTGTGCACAAATTCATTCATAGCTTGAAGTAGCTTAATTTTAAATCTTTCTTATCTATCTACTGATAGCTCAAGCGCAGATGGAGTGCTAAATGTTTTGGTTTAGATTCTAGCTGATGGCACCAAAATCTTCTTTTTAATTTTTGAAATCAGTATTATGTATTTATAATATTCAATACAGACTTATACTAAGTAGATATTGATAAGTCCCTCGTACCTATTTTTTTTTTTATCGGCAGCTCCAGTAACTCTCGCTTCTTTTTTGTCCCTCAGTCCTCATTCAAATGAGTGATTTTTCTGACAAAGGGTGAAGAAAAAACTGCTTCCAGGTCGGTAGTACTTCGTGAACAGTAGTCTGAGATGTCGGAAATTTTTCTGTTTCTATGTCTATCCTTGTGGCTATATCACCAGTAAGGATGCTGGAGGTAAAGGTTTCATCTGAGCTGACGTTATCCGCCTGATAATTAGGGACCCAAATCTTGGATTAACCACTAAGGAGGTTGTCTTAACAGCATGTATAAAGTACTGGGGCTGCTGTATTGCCATTTGGTGAATGGATTCTGGACCATGCAGTAGTCTCTGGTGGGGCCTCTCGATACCATACTAGTGGGTAATTGTAACGGCTTTACCTTATCATGTGCTACAAAAAAAAAAAAAAAAAATTCCTGTCCTTTTCTCTCTTACTTTCCCTCTCTATCCTGCTCTAACCAAGTATGCCGACCTGTACCACAAATCCCAAAACCTCAACATGAAATATCTCCAGAAAAAAAAACACGAATAAACCTAGAACCCCATCCTCCAACGTAGACCCCACTACCATGTCTCCTTCTCCAACATCAGGGGTCTACATTCCAACCTTCCAGAGGTTGAAACCCAATTACAGGAGATGAAACCAGACATATTCTTTCTAAGCGCAACTGGAAAAGGGCCGGCACTTCCCTAGATGAGTTCATAATTAAAGGATATTCTAACTTAACATCTAAATCTGACTCCCAAGATCGCCATGGGCAAGGAATATGTGTCTACATTAAAGATGGCTTCCCGTGTGGCAGAGATATCTCCAGAGAAGACCCTAATTTAGCTTATATGTGCTTCTGGGTTGCACTTGCTTACACCACTGCATTTATATTTGCCCTCTATCGCTCCCACAACAGCAGAGTTACTATCTTTAAGAGTATATCTGAGAAAATAGATCACATCCTGTCTGCACATCCCTCGACTAACATTCACATTTGCGGTGACTGCAATATCCATAACGTGGAATGGCTGACCCACTCAAATAAGGCAGATGATGAAGGGAGGTTCTGTCATGATTTTACCATTGCCTATGACCTCACTCAGATTGTTCGCGAGCCCACCCGTGTGCCCGATACTACCGGTTAGTATGCAAGCCTTCTAGACCCTTTTCTCTCTTCCCCTGAGCTATGTTCCATTCTATCTCCTCTAGGATCCTCCGACTACTCCGTTGTATCAGTTAAGATAAAAATGAAATGTAATAAGTCTTCAGACGTACCTCTTCACCGTACTGTATACTGATACTCTATGGCTGACTGGGATAGCTTCCGTACATTCATATCTGATCTACCTCTGCATTCCATGTTTAAAAAGGATATGTCCTCTATAGTATCAGACCTGACCAGATTCATAGACCGATTCATACCATCCAAAAAATTCCAACAAAAACCTACCAGCCAGCCATGGTTCTCCCCAGAATGTGCTGCTGCCATCGCGCACAGAAATCACTTTTTCCATAGCTACCAACATAATAGATGTACTGAGACTAAAGCTGCTTTCAGGACTGTCAGCAAGCACTGTAAAAGAGTAATAAAAAATGCAAGAGAGCTATAGGCTCAGTCCGTTAAATCCAAAGTAGCTGATCAGCAGCTTGGTTCCCACCAGTTTTGGCAAATAACAAATAGGATCCTGAACAGAAGTGTGTATTCTATCCCAACCATTATCAATGGACCAGAGGTCATCTCGTCAGCATCAGATAAGGCCAAACTATTTGCCAAGAACTTTGCTGCTAATTCTACCCTATGCGACGAAGGCCATCAACTCTCCATATTTCCTCCTATAACACACAACATGCTAGGTAACATACAAATGTCTGTGCGTGAGGTCGCCAAACTAATCAAGAACCTTGATTCCAGTAAAGCAACTGGCCCTGACGGCATCCCAATTATAGTGTTAAAAAAGCTTCAACCAGAACTTGCCCCCATACTTACAAAACTGTTTAAGCGTTGCCTTAAGGAGAAGTGCTTTCCAACACCCTGGAAAACCTCATCAGTATGCCCTGTATTTAAGAATTCAGGTGGTAAGTCATCTCCCTCTCAGTACAGACCAATAAGTCTCATGAATAAGTTGCTGGAATCCATATTAAATAGAGAAGTAGTCAACCACTTTTTTTTTCACATAGTACTTACCAACACAACAAACGCCCTCGTGTTTGTGCCTTGTATAGGCATGCACGACAACAAAACTTGGGTTTTTATAAGCGGAAGTCTCGAGATTGTCAGGAATCTACAGGCGCATGCGCAAGAGAAGGGATTGAGATAGTGGTATAAAGGCAGGTCGAGTGAGAAGGTTGGGGGGGTTGTTGTCATTGGACGTTACAGTGACGCATGCGTTAGCAGGTGATTAAGAGGCGGTTTATTTTTGTGTGTCAAGTCGCGCACCTCGGTGAAGGTCATATAAATCGTTCACCTCGGTGAAGGTGAAGGTCATAAGCTATTTCGGCTATTTCATTTTGTCTCTTTTCCTGGACAACTATGGCTGGGGCAAAGTTTGATTTAAAACTGATACCTGAATTCGACGGATCCACTTCTGTTGTCGACTGGGTCGAAAGGGTTGAGCTGACCTGCAACCTCTGTGAAGTAAAGGGGGTGCATACCGTGATTCCCCTATCATTGGCTGGAGGCGCCCTAAGTGTATATAAGCAACTGAGTGCTGTGGAGAAGGCTGATATTACCTGTATAAAAAATGCTTTATACAAGGCATTTGCCATGGATCCCTGTACGGCCTACGAAACATTTGCCACTAGGAAGCTCATGCCAGGAGAAACCGTGGACGTCTTCTTCGCGGAGCTGAAGAAACTTGCAGTTCTATTTGGCAATGGAGTGTCAGAGCAAACACTGGCGTATGCGTTTGTGGCAGGCCTTCCCACCCATGTTAAGCAACTGTTGAGGGCTTCCACCAGCATATCTGTAACGCCCATGGAACATTTGTTAGAACGCGCTTGAGCCATTATCAGAGATGAGGAGACCTGAGGGAACCGGTTGTAATGATGGCGCAGGCAGCCAAGACTAATGCGGAAAAGAGTCCCAGTTTGAGACCCACGACCAATGGGAGATGTTTCTGCTGTGGCCAGCGAGGCCATATCGCAAGAAATTGTACTAACAAGGGGCGGGGGCGCCCGCGCTGTTTCCAATGTGGTAGCTATGGACATTTATCTCAAAATTGTGCGGGAAATGCATCAGGGGGCAGGACGTCAGCGCCGCCTTGTTCCCCGGACAAGATTTAATTGAGGCGCAACCGACAATAAATGTGTACGTGGACCAAGTGCTTTGTTCAGCTCTTCTTGACTCAGGGTGCTCACACACCATCATGAGTGCCAAGTTGTGTCGAAACTGGACAAAGCAGAACATCAAAGTAACCACAATAGGTGGCAATACGCAAACTTGCTGTGGAGCCGGAAATGTCAAAGTCCACACAGACTCTGGTGTGGCCGCAGACATTAATGTGCTGGTGATGCGAGGGGATTTGCTGGGATTCGATGTACTATTGGGATATGATGCTATTAAGGCACTGGGGGGAGTGGTTATCGGAAGAGATGGGACTGTGCGATTTTTGGAAACCCCAGTGTGTGCTGCAGTTCACATTGATCGGCCTGATTTTAAGGTGGACTATGACCCTCACCAAAAAGCATGGACTGCATCGTGGAAGTGGACAGAAGGAAGGGCGCCAACCGAACTCAAGAATAGCATTGCAGAGTACTCGATACCCGACGAGGCCCGTAATGATTACGAGAAGGAACTTGAGGCATGGATCCAGGATGGATGGCTGATCCCCTATCCCAACAAGCTGGGACCACCCAAGGGTCTGATTCCCTTAATGGCTGTAGTCCAGCATAACAAATCAAAAGTTCGTCCGGTGCTGGACTATCATGAACTCAATAGATACATTGAGACGTACACTGCCGATGCTGACGTGTGCGCCAGCAAGCTGAGAGAATGGCGCCAGAAGGGCTCCAATGTGTCTATAGTAGACTTGCGGAAGGCTTATTTGCTGATGCGAGTGGATGAGACATTGTGGCCGTTCCAGACAGTGTGGTTCCGGGGTCAGAGATACTGCCTTACTCGGCTTGGCTTTGGGCTGAATGTGGCACCGCAAATCATGAAGACCATCGTAAATGCAGTGTTGTCCCAGGAAAAGACTACTGAGGATGCAACATCGGCCTATATTGATGATGTGTATGTCAATGAAGATGTACAATCTGCGTCGCACGTCAGAGAAAAGTTAGCTCAATTCGGGTTGGAGTGCAAGGATCCCGAACATCTGAGGGATGGAGCACGGGTATTAGGATTGGACGTTTGCGGGAAAGACGGTACCTTACGATGGAGGCGTGGCAGTGAGATTCCAACCGTCCCTGATGTTATTACGCGGCGGACTATTTTTTCCTTGTGTGGGAAACTTATTGGTCACTTACCAGCATGTGGCTGGCTCCGAGCAGCTGTGGGCGTCATCAAACGCAGGGCAAGTTTAGTAACTACAGGTTGGGATGATGTATCTGATGATGCTCTTCTAACTCTGATGATGACAGAAACCCTAGAGAGAGTTAACAAGGAGGATCTTGCCCGTGGAGAATGGTGTGTCGATGGGGACACTGTGAATGTATGGGTTGACGCTAGTTCTTTGTCATTGGGAGTGTTATTGGAGCAACGTGGAAATGTAATTGAAGACGCATGCTGGCTGTGACCCGTGAATGATGCTCAACACATCAACCTGGCGGAACTGGATGCTGTTGTGAAGGGTTTAAATCTGGCACTGCAATGGCAGTCGAAGAAGTTACACTTGTACACGGATTCTCTCAGCGTCTACCACTGGGTGTCCGACACTCTCTCGGGACGAACAAGAGTCCGTACTAAGGAAGCCAGTGAGATGTTAATCCGGCGGAGGCTAAACACCCTGAAGAGTCTGGTATCAGAATATGACCTGTCGGTGAGTGTAACGCTCGTGGCATCACACTGTAATCGTGCAGACCAACTAACCCGTGTGCCTCACAAATGGCATGAAGCTGTGAAGACAGGCGTGGAGTTCACTGCTCGATCTTGCGCAGTTGGCGCGATTAGCTCATGCCAAATACAAAGAATTCATGTGCAGAGTGGGCATCCAGGTATCAAAAGAACTTTGTATTTTGCGAGGCGTGTAGACCCGGCAGTGACAAGGGCGAATGTCAGGCAGATCATCAGGCACTGTGAGGCATGCCAGTCTATCGATCCTGCACCTGAGCGATGGCAGAAGGGGCGATTGGAAGTTGAGCATGTGTGGCAACGATTAGCGATGGATATTACCCATTACAGTGGTAAGCCCTTTCTAACCCTTATCGACTGTGGACCCACTCGTTTTGCGGTGTGGCGGCAAATGACCAGGCAGGACTCAGTGAATATTGTGCGCCAACTGTCATCTATCTTTTCTGAGCGAGGTGCGCCGGAAGAGATATTGACGGACAACGATGCTGCTTTTTGTAGCCACCAAGTTCGGCAGTTGTTGAATGAGTGGGGTGTCCGACTACGACTGCGATGTGCCCATGTGCCATCAGGGAATGGCATTGCTGAGAGGAGCCATCGCAGCATCAAGAGAATTGCTGCCAGAAAACAATGCACCATTACGGAGGCCACGTATTGGTATAACGTCACACCAAAGGATGGGAAAACACTAACAACAGCACCGGCCAATGCCATACACAAATACCGTGTTAGGATAAAGGGCATTGACACTGTCCAACCACTCGACGAGGAGAGTCATAACAAATACAAGGTAGGGGATCCAGTTTGGGTTAGACCCCCTGGAAACCGGTGCACCACCAAGTTCAAGCGAGGACTAATATCTGGAGTGGTCAGCCAGCAGTCGGTCCTTGTTGATGGAACCCCACGCCATGTGCGCGATCTTCGCCCGGCTAGTGAAGTACATCCCACAACTACAGAGAGCGACGAATCATCAGATGATGAGCTGCTGATGAGTGAGGTCACCGAGCAAGAGAGTGGTAGTTTTAGTTCGTCTGATCAGGGAGGATCAGAACCAGAAGCAGAACCAGAACCTCACACAGAACCAGAACCAGAACCTGCATCCGAGAGTGTAAATACCACCCTTCGCAGAAGCCAACGAACTAAGAGGCCACCCCCGGAGTGCACTCTATGTGATCATCAGATCAGGAGGGAGTGTAGTACTTACCAACACAACAAACGCCCTCGTGTTTGTGCCTTGTATAGGCATGCGCGACAACAAAACTTGGGTTTTTATAAGCGGAAGTCTCGAGATTGTCAGGAATCTACAGGCGCATGCGCAAGAGAAGGGATTGAGATAGTGGTATAAAGGCAGGTCGAGTGAGAAGGTTGGGGGGGTTGTTGTCATTGGACGTTACAGTGACGCATGCGTTAGCAGGTGATTAAGAGGCGGTTTATTTTTGTGTGTCAAGTCGCACACCTCGGTGAAGGTCATATAAATCGTTCACCTCGGTGAAGGTGAAGGTCATAATCACCACATTATCAAGGCCAAGAGGCCACTCAAGGATAAGGGTTAAAGAGTGTACAGTAGAAATTGGACAATATACTTCAGCAGAAATAATCTTCTTAGTGACATGCAATATGGTTTCCGTTCTGCTAGATCTACAGCAGATGTGCTAACGGTTATATCTCATAGGATTAGCAAATCTTTCGACAAAGGCTTCTTTTTTAGGGCAATCGCTCTTGACAAGGTATGGCATAAAGGCCTACTTCACAAGATTTCCAGCTACGGTATTGTCGCGGCTAGGCCGCTAACAACAACAACAACAACAACAACAACAACAACGACAGCACAACAAACGACCAGCCTTTAACAGCCTCCGCCGAAATCAGCAGTAGCAGTAATGTCGGCGGCCGTCACGTGACTCCAGCGCCCCGTTGTAGGAAAGAAATTTAAAAAAGACATCTTTTCTACAACATAACAAAAACAACTAACTTTAATTTCCTGGAGAAACTTCGTGAAATACACACAACGAACTCCTCCAGCATCGACTGTTTGTTAAGAACATATCCGAGAATTAATATTAACTGTTGTTTAGAAATAGAAACAGCTGCCTGCCCGTCCCCGGTGACTGGCAGCCTCCTGAACATTTCGGCGATATTTCCACCGTTCGCCAGCTTGGTTCCCATGCAAAGCTCCGCACTTGCTCACGGTTCTCCTACCGTTCGACGCTCGCGCAACTACTGTGACTCCAGTCCTTACACTGTAGCAGTCCAGTCCACCACCACTACCGTGGCTCCGGTCTCCACACCGTAGAAGTCCACCACCACTACCGTGGCTCCGGTCTCCACACCGTAGAAGTCCACCACCACTACCGTGGCTCCGGTCTCCACACCGTAGAAGTCCACCACCACTACCGTGGCTCCGGTCTCCACACCGTAGAAGTCCACCACCACTACCGTGGCTCCGGTCTCCACACCGTAGAAGTCCACCACCACTACCGTGGCTCCGGTCTCCACACCGTAGAAGTCCACCACCACTACCGTGGCTCCGGTCTCCACACCGTAGAAGTCCACCACCACTACCGTGGCTCCGGTCTCCACACCGTAGAAGTCCACCACCACTACCGTGGCTACGGTCTCCACACCGTAGAAGTCCACCACCACTACCGTGGCTACGGTCTCCACGCCGTAGAAGTCCACCTCATCACCACGACTCTGTCCGTACCTGATGAACACTGAACCCTCAGTGTTGCCAATTCGCCGTCCGTACCTCTCATACACTGACACCTTACTCAGTGTCCGTCCGATCTGAGCGCCTGTCCGTACCTGATGAACACTGAACCCTCAGTGTTGCCAATTCGCCGTCCATTCCTCTCTTAAACCCGAGGCTAACGCACCAGTACTATCCCAGTCGAACCCAGGTCGACCAATCACCCGCACCAGTTATCACGCCGACTTCTCCGACGTCATCTCTGCGTTCCAGCCTACGGTGAACCAACAAGCATCCCCCTGTCAGAGTACACCAGCAACGGATCCCGGACCAACGCCGCCCAGTGAGAAAATTCGCATTTTTGCCACCCTTTCGTTTGCTTAAATAAAAGGCGAATCGTCGTTTTTAACTAAACCTCCCGAGTTTTGTCATTCTTCTTTGCCTAGCATGCTGTTCACCTTTTGCCTGTGTTTATTTTGTTAGTTGTTGGGTCGATTGTCTCCGGACGGCCGGCCCCCGCAACAAGTGGTGACCCCGACGTGATCCTTAACATAGGCAAAAACAGCTGGCAGAGAAGAGGGCTAAAAATACAGACGGACCCGACGCGACTTTCGATACGGGCAAACAACTGACACAGAAGATGGCGGAAGGCACCGAAGAACACGAAATTAACGCATCAACTCCCTTCATTCAACTACCGCCATATAACCCCGTGAACACCAGGAGTTGGTTTATTCAACTGGAGGCGATTTTTGCATCCAGGAGAGTCACACGCCAGGACACCAAATATGCCGCAGTGGTACAGGCCCTACCTGCAGCCGTTGTGGAAGAAGTGGAGGACATCCTGATGAATACACCCGAACACCTTCCGTACACCCACCTCAAAGACGCCATCCTTAAGCGCACAGGCCGCTCGGACGAAGATCTTATCAGAGACCTGTTCTCCCACGTGTCTCTCGGCGACAGAACCCCATCCCAGCTCTTGCGCCTTATGAAGAGTCGCCTCGGAAACAACACCATGGCCGAGCCTATTCTCCGAGGCCTATGGATGGATCGGTTGCCCTCGAACATCACTCAGGTTTTGGCCCTGGTTCCTATAGAAACTCCCCTGGAAGTGCTGGCCGATTCAGCAGACAAGGTCTATTCTCGGGGCCATGAAAGAGTCCACCAAGTGGACGACACCCACGAAAGAGTCCACCAAGTGGAAAGGACTCACCAAAGAGACCACCAAGGCGATAACAGCCCTCAAAGCCTTGCACGACGCTTCGAAGAGGAGATGGCCCAGATGAGAGCCGAACTCCAAGAGCTGAAACTCACCTTACTCCAGAGGCAACGAAACTCAGACACCCACACTCGCGGTCGAAGCCCAGCCCCACGCACGCGTTATAGAAGCCGTACCCGCAGTTCGAGCCAGAGACGGAGCTATAACCCCAACGAATGCTGGTACCATCAACATTTCGGTGACCAAGCTCGCAAGTGTCAACCTCCCTGTACACGCCAAAGGACACAGGGAAACGAATAAACCAGCAGGCAGTGGCGACAACCCCTGCTGGTACACGCATGCATAGTCGTCTTTTTTATGTGTGGGACCAGAACAATGGCCTAAGATTTTTAGTCGACACCGGTGCAGCCATCAGCGTCATACCACCCACCAACAAGTCAAACCTAAGACCCGCCCCATTTCAACTTCGGGCAGCAAACGGTTCCATTATAGAAACCTACGGGAACCGAGAACTAACTCTGAATATTAAGCTTAGGCGTGACTTCAAGTGGTCATTCACGGTGGCAAATGTCAAAACCCCCTTGCTCGGTGCTGATTTCCTGGCACACTACAACTTGACCGTCCACATGAAGACAAGGACCCTATCCGACAACACCACATCGCTCAAGGTTATAGGGACCCCATCAAGTTGCAACACAACCGGGATTAGCGTAACAACTCAACACGACCCACGCTACGCGGAAATCCTGCGCCGGTACCAGGACATCACTCAACCTATCAAGCCTACCGGCACAGGAGAACATCAAACCCAGCACCACATAAAGACCACTGGACAACCCGCATTCGCACGGCCACGACGACTCCCCCCACACAAGCTGGCATATGCCAAAAAGGTTTTTGAAGAGATGTTGGCGGACAACACCATCCGTCCCTCAGACAGTCCATACGCATCGCCACTACATTTGGTACCCAAGCCTGATGGGGAGTTCAGAGTCTGCGTGGACTACCGAAAACTAAACGCATCCACAGTGCCCGACCGGTATCCAGTTCCACACATCCACGATTTCGCATCAGGCCTACAGGGGGCTCGTATCTTTTCGAAGATCGACCTGACCAAGGCATACTACCAGGTACCAGTTGCTCCAGAAGACATACAGAAGACAGCCGTTACAACCCCTTTCGGGCTGTTTGAATTCTTAAAAATGCCCTTTGGACTACGTAATGCAGCCCAGACTTTTCAAAGACTCATGGACGAGGTTCTGCGTGGCCTGCCATACATCTACGCCTACATAGACGACATCTTGGTGGCCAGCAGAGATGTGGAGACCCATGCAAAACACCTGGAAGAAGTGTTTCGCCGTCTGAAACACTATGGACTCCGAATCAACTCAGACAAGTGCGAATTCGGAGCACAGCATATAAACTTCCTAGGACACCACACCGATGCTCATGGGATCACTCCACTTCCGGCGAAAATAGAAGCGATACGGGATTTTCCCATGCCAACATCCATAAAACAATTACGACGTTTCTTGGGCATGGTAAACTTTTACCGACGTTTCATCCCCAAATGCTTAGATCTCCTCACACCCCTGACAAACGTCCTCCAGAGAAAAAACAAATCCATCACTCTGGAAGGGGAACAAGTAAAAGCCTTTCACGCAGCAAAAGCCGCTTTAGCAAACTTCACAAAGTTGGCACACCTGAACGAGGACACCCGGACGCACATCTATCTCACTACAGACGCCTCAGATACTGGAGTAGGAGCTGTCGTGGAACAGGAGAGTGAAGACCAACGCAAACCCATAGCCTTCTTCTCCGCTAAACTTTCACCAGCTCAGTCGAGATATAGCACTTTCTCCAAAGAGCTGCTAGCAATCTACCTCGCTATCAAGCACTTTCGCCACCTACTCGAGGGCCGCAGTTTTACTGTTTTAACAGACCATAAACCTCTGACAACCTCTCTGTCCAACAACTCGGACAAATATTCTGCCCGTGAGATCAGGCACCTGGACTACATCTCCCAGTTTACCTCCGACATTCAATATGTCAAAGGCGAAAACAACACTGTTGCTGATGCCTTGTCCAGGTCCAACATCAACGCCTTGGAAGACAGCCTGCTCAGCCAGGACCGGATAGCAGAGGCACAGGACTCCGATACAACCCTCCCAGATGTGTTGGCAAACACATCCCTGCAGTTAAAGGAATTCCCGGCTCCCTTCAGTAGCAGAACCATTTACTGTGACACCAAACTGAGCCATCCCAGACCTTACATACCTCCAGCACTCCGAAGGCAGATCTTCAACCATCTCCACGGGATGTCACACCCCAGCAAACGGGCCACAGGAAAACTTATCACCGACCGTTTTGTTTGGCCAAATATGAACTCGGACATCCGGAACTGGGTGTCAACGTGTCTTGAGTGCCAAAAGTGCAAGGTACACAGACACACAAGATCCCCACCAGGCACATTCAGCAATCCCGATGCTCGTTTCAGTCACATTCATATCGACATAGTCGGGCCCCTTCCAATGTGCCAGAATTACCAGCACCTCCTCACTGTTGTGGACCGTTTCTCCAGGTGGCCAGTGGCAGTTCCCATCAGAGACACCTCGGCTAACACGGTAGCAAAGGCCGTCCTGCAGGAGTGGATTGCAGTATTTGGTGTGCCCGGCATCATCACCACAGACCGCGGTGCACAGTTTCAGTCCCTACTCTTCCAGGAGTTTACCCAACTACTTGGCGTCAAGCACATCAAGACCACAGCCTATCACCCTTGCGCCAACGGCCTCGTGGAAAGATTTCATCGGACCCTGAAAGCTTCTATGACCACAAGACACCCCACCAACAACTGGGTGGACGAGCTACCCCTTATCCTCTTGTCAATTCGAAACTCACTGAAAGAGGACCTAGGTAGTTCCCCAGCAGAAGTAGTCTTCGGCACGACACTCTCTCTACCTGGCCAATACTTCGAGGATACCACGCCCAAACCTACTTCGGCAAGTCCCTTCACTCAAGAGCTACGCCATAAAATGTCCCAACTCCAGTACTCACCACCCAGGCAACCATCATCACCAACCGTCCACATCCCTCACCAGCTGCAGGATTGCGAATATGTCTTCGTACGAAACGACGCAGTAAAGAGACCACTAACACCAACGTACCAAGGTCCATTTAAAGTCCTGCAGCGTACTGAAAAACATTTGACCATCAACCGAGGAAATCGGAACGACACCATTTCGATCGACAGAGTTAAACCAGCTTTCCTAGAAAAGACATCGCAAGGGGCAGAACCTGTCTTAACTCACCCAGACGCCGAATCAGCCCCAACAACAACACAATCGCAGCCAGCTCGCCAAGAGACAGACCAAACGCCAGAAGCGTCCAGCCCTCCCACCAAACACACCAGGCGTGGAAGAAAGGTTACCTTTCCAAGTAGATATAAGACGTACATCTACCATTAGCGGATTATACCCAAGTATCCAGAGAGAGGGCATGACCATCAAAAAAAAAAAAAAAAAAAAAAAAAAAAAAAAAATCATATTTGTAATTGAGTATGATCAATTATCCAGGGAGAGGGCCTTGTCGCGGCTAGGCCGCTAACAACAACAACAACAACAACAACAACAACGACAGCACAACAAACGACCAGCCTTTAACAGCCTCCGCCGAAATCAGCAGTAGCAGTAATGTCGGCGGCCGTCACGTGACTCCAGCGCCCCGTTGTAGGAAAGAAATTTAAAAAAGACATCTTTTCTACAACATAACAAAAACAACTAACTTTAATTTCCTGGAGAAACTTCGTGAAATACACACAACGAACTCCTCCAGCATCGACTGTTTGTTAAGAACATATCCGAGAATTAATATTAACTGTTGTTTAGAAATAGAAACAGCTGCCTGCCCGTCCCCGGTGACTGGCAGCCTCCTGAACATTTCGGCGATATTTCCACCGTTCGCCAGCTTGGTTCCCATGCAAAGCTCCGCACTTGCTCACGGTTCTCCTACCGTTCGACGCTCGCGCAACTACTGTGACTCCAGTCCTTACACTGTAGCAGTCCAGTCCACCACCACTACCGTGGCTCCGGTCTCCACACCGTAGAAGTCCACCACCACTACCGTGGCTCCGGTCTCCACACCGTAGAAGTCCACCACCACTACCGTGGCTCCGGTCTCCACACCGTAGAAGTCCACCACCACTACCGTGGCTCCGGTCTCCACACCGTAGAAGTCCACCACCACTACCGTGGCTCCGGTCTCCACACCGTAGAAGTCCACCACCACTACCGTGGCTCCGGTCTCCACACCGTAGAAGTCCACCACCACTACCGTGGCTACGGTCTCCACACCGTAGAAGTCCACCACCACTACCGTGGCTACGGTCTCCACGCCGTAGAAGTCCACCTCATCACCACGACTCTGTCCGTACCTGATGAACACTGAACCCTCAGTGTTGCCAATTCGCCGTCCGTACCTCTCATACACTGACACCTTACTCAGTGTCCGTTCGATCTGAGCGCCTGTCCGTACCTGATGAACACTGAACCCTCAGTGTTGCCAATTCGCCGTCCATTCCTCTCTTAAACCCGAGGCTAACGCACCAGTACTATCCCAGTCGAACCCAGGTCGACCAATCACCCGCACCAGTTATCACGCCGACTTCTCCGACGTCATCTCTGCGTTCCAGCCTACGGTGAACCAACAAGCATCCCCCTGTCAGAGTACACCAGCAACGGATCCCGGACCAACGCCGCCCAGTGAGAAAATTCGCATTTTTGCCACCCTTTCGTTTGCTTAAATAAAAGGCGAATCGTCGTTTTTAACTAAACCTCCCGAGTTTTGTCATTCTTCTTTGCCTAGCATGCTGTTCACCTTTTGCCTGTGTTTATTTTGTTAGTTGTTGGGTCGATTGTCTCCGGACGGCCGGCCCCCGCAACAGTATAACTGGAAATGTTTTCTCAGTCATTAAATCATTTCTCTCTGATAGGCTCATAAGAGTAGTGGTTGATAGGCAAAAATCAGAGGCCCGCAGTATTAATGCTGGAGTCCCTCAAGGGTCCATCCTGGGCCCAACTCTCTTCCTGATCTACAGCAATGATCTCCCAAAACACATACTTAAATCATTCATTGATATCTATGCTGATGACACGACCCTCTACGGCAACACATCAAAGGCTGTAAATGACAAAGTTCTCTCTGATTCTCTCTCCTCTAATCTTGAGCGTGTGGTACAGTGAGGGAAGAGGTGGCTGGTTACCTTTAATGCATCTAAAACCAAGCTCCTATCTTTACATCATCAACGCTCTGATCCCCATCTGGCATCAATTGAAATGGATGTCTCTCGTCTAGGGGAGGCCCTATGTTTTGACAAGCTTCTGGGTTTGACCTTTACTCCTGATCTGAAATGGAACACATACATCAAGTTTGTTGCCAAGGTTGCTGGAAAAATAGTGGGATCCTTCTATCGATGCAGTAGATATCTCACTGCTGATGCAATTCTCTATCTATATAAGAGCCAGGTACATCCAAGGATGGTGTACTGTTATCACATCTGGGCAGGAGCTGCTAGAAAGGACTTATCCTGCCTTGACAGAGTTCAAAATAGACTTTGTAGTCTAGTAGGGGATGCCCTTTTCTCTTCCCTGCAACCTCTTTCTCACAGAAGAGATGTTGTGAGACTGTTTCTGCTTTATCGTTATTTTCATGGCAAGTGCTCCTCTGAGCTCTAATCTATGGTCCCCCTCACCAAACTTTCATGAGAAATACTCATCTAGTTGAAACCACTATCAATAATTTCCCACACTCTTTATCTGTGCCTAAAACTAAACATAGATTCCATGAACAAAGTTTCTTTCTTAGAACTGCACACCTGTGGAACTGTCTTCTGGTTGCCTGTTTTCCAGCTGACTACAATATGGTTGTCTTCATGTCCAACATAAACAAGTTCTTGATGGGCCGTTCCACTTAAGTTAACAAATTTACTGTATTTTCATTACTAACGATTACTATATTATCCAATTGGCAACTGTACACTCTTTAACCCTTATTCTCCAGTGCCCTCTGGGCCTTGATAAGTGGTGATGCCTATGTAAAAAAAACCAAAAAATTCAACTCTTGTGATCAATGTAGTAAAACAATCTAACGTCATTATCATAACAAATGTAGAATATGTCTAAGTAGTATATATTGTGAGAATTTCCAAAGCTGATTGATGACTCCAAATATCTCATCCCTTCTCTGAAAAAAAGGCTTTTTATCTAAGCCGACATCATCTTATTTATATATGAGTAATGAAATTTCACGTTACTTCATGATACTCCCCAGCATAAAACTAGATATGGTCACCATTTTGTTTTTCTTTTTTGCCAGTATCCAGACACAAACTCATTTAGACATTTGAGGTAAGTCTCTTCTGCTCTCGTATTACTTGCTACAAGAGACAATAAGGTTTTCTATCACAATCAAAAAGTGAAAAATTGATTTATCTGATAGTGTAAATAAGAAAAAATGGAATCAAAACATATCTGTAACGATGTAAACATTTCTACTCTAATGTTTGTTCTGCATTGTTAATAAGGTCAGAATTGAACATGCGTAAGCTGATCAAGTATTTCATTACATCCAATAAACACACATTCAAATGTACACAATAAAAGATAAACAAAACGTTTTCATAAAACGATACCTTCTGTTACAAATAAACAATAAAATTTCATAGGCAAATAAGAAATTCACTATTTGCCATCACTGGATAGATTTGTTATTTTGCACATGAGGATGTCATACATTCAATAGTATAAATACTATAAACGAACATTTTATTGAAGCTATTATAATAAAACTGGCCGGGGGGGGGGCTCAAGGTGTCCCTCTATGGGAGAGTTGGGGAAGAATATCTCATATTAGGATGTTTTTTGTGGAATGATGATTTCTATGAAGATTTGTCCCCCCAGTTACACTTCAAATTAATTTTATTGCCAAATACAGAGATATTTCAGGTTTAGCTAAATGAAATAAGAAATAATATCAAATTGTTTTTCTAACCTTACTTTTAGTGGACAACATGTGTCAACTTTTTATAGTTTTTCACATTTGCATGGAATTTCATGTCATGATTGTTTCTGTAGAGGGCTTGGTGTGCACAAGATGTTTCTGGAGAGAAGAATCGCTTCTGAATACTGTCCTGATGTTATATGGATTACATATTCTTTAAAGGTTTTCCAATAGGCCCTTCATATATGATATACACACTTTGGTGAGTTTTTGAGTGGTGTCCTTTGGTGTTTGGTCCAGATTTCTTGGATAGTCGTTTTCATAGAAGATTTCTCTTTAACTGTCAACCTCCTCTTGATATACATTGCTGTTACTACATATTGCCTTTGTTCCGTGTTGTAGGCAGTGGACAATTCCTTCCTTTATATCATGTGGATGGTTGGAGTTGAAGTTTAGATGTTGTCTTGTGAAAGTTAGCTTTCAATATACAGATGACATAAACCCCTGACCACATTGTTGGCTTTAGTGGTGTCGATCCTAATGCTATTTCCTCAAAGTATTTTATCTATACATTGGCCAGTACTGAGGACAATGGTGATCCCATTTCCAGACCTTCTTCCTGTCAATATATATCAGATCCGATTACGAATATGTAGTTTCTACACAGAAGGTCAACATATCCATTATATTGTTAATTAGGATGTGTAGTGAACTACTACTATGATGCTGCTACGGAATGCTTCCTTTATTTCTCTCTTTCTCCCTACTCTTCTACTTTTCTCAGACATGCGGTGACGACAGTTGCATCAACACGCGACTGACCAGTTTCCCTGGATAAAGACTCTTATAAAAAAACATATACTATCCTCTGTGTACCCCTAAATCTTGGAAACCTTTATAGAACATCATCAATCCTAAAGTCTCGTCGCACTTAATTATAACCCGATGTTTTCTTATCCCCAACCATTTCTTTTCAGCACTCTTGTTCTCTCTCTAATTTCAGAGGCGCCCCAAAAAGGGGACCGACCGAAATGGTGACCCTTTTTCAAATGTCGTTAAAATCTATGGTAATCGCCATAATTTGGTGAACGCTCAACGTGCGTATATGCACACAATCTTCAAAGAACAAAAAAAAACAACAAAAAAAACGAAAATGATGAGAACATGACAGAGTAAAATAAAAAAAAGCAAAAGCCTTTCTAAAACTACAGTAAAACCTTACAAAAAAAGTATATATAAATCCGTTTTCCAAGAAATGCCGATAGTATATATATTTTTGCTATTTTTGTGAAACGGTTTATGCTAAATAAGACAAAAACAAACAAACAAGAAAAATAAGCAGTAAAAAAAAAAAAACTTTTTTCATGTGACTCTCACCAGATAAATGACTAAAATAAAATCTGGTCTAAAAACTATTCAATAACAACAAAAAAAGTGACTTTAACAATCAATACAGAATCCCAAACTTCATTCTGAAACACACACACACCCACACACAGAAAAAGGAACCTTCCAGACGCACGCGTGTGAATCCATTTTGGAACACGTGTGGTCATTCACCCGACGAACTCAGTTTCTTTTTTCTTTAAGAACATTGACTATATATTCACACACACACACACACACACACACACACACACACACATATTTATATATATATATATATATATATATATATATATATATATATATATATATATATATTAAAAAATTTTAATCGACGCTATTTCATCAAGCACCTGCTGAAATTAACCTCTGGTAATACTCGCTTTTCTCTCTTCTTGCAATCACACCCCCGGCCATTTTGTTTAGTCGCAGCTACAAATAAATAATAATAATAATAATAACAATAATAATAAAATAATAGTAACTAATAATAATCATAGGAATAATAGCAATTAATAATAATAATAATTAATAGTAGTAACAATAGTAATAAAAATAATTAATACTAATAATAATAATGGACGCACAACAGGTTAACGTAAAACCCCCACAATTTATCGAGACGAGTGTCGAGGGATGGTTTTCAATAATAGAAGCTCAATTCCATCTCAGACACATTACGAGTGATGATACTAAGTTCTATACGGTTATCAGCATATTGCCGCCTGACGTGGTAACAAATATACCTCCAGCAATTCTGCAGTCGATAAACTATGCGAAGTTAAAGGAGTCTGTGTTGTCTGCATATGAAAAGACCAGATCTGA
The DNA here is from genome assembly GCF_053919585.1 of Euprymna scolopes. Classification (NCBI taxonomy): domain Eukaryota; kingdom Metazoa; phylum Mollusca; class Cephalopoda; order Sepiida; family Sepiolidae; genus Euprymna; species Euprymna scolopes. Next base: position 81,765,413 of record NC_136482.1, read on the forward strand.
ACTCCTGGAGAAGTTGATGAGGACAACTACGTTAGCTGGTCGTCCGCCATTATACCTCCAAGAGATGGTAACGGTCGCACATAGAATAGGGGCAATCGACGAGATAGTGCGCAATAAATTCATACACGCACTTCCGAAGCAAATTGCCCCGGTAATAGCAGCCCACACTGAAATGCCGTTAACGAAGTCCGACAACTTGATGCCATTAATAAAAAATACGTCAGTATTTCAGGAGGTTGAGAGTCGAGCTCGGACAAACGACCATATTACCACCAGACAGTCTAGTGAAATCATTCCAGCCGGTCTACGTCCATAAAGAAGGAAACAGCGGCCGAAGATATGTAGAGTCAATATCTATTTCGCGGAGGAGGCTCGTACATGTAAACCATGGTGTAAGTGGCCAAAGAAAAAGAGTAACTTACAAATTCTGCATAACTCGCGCCCTTCCTATCCCGCCCCTAGTGATTCGGAAAACTAGAAAGGCGGACTGCGTTTGCTCTAGTAGTGGTGCCATTATTAAAAGTTTCTGCTAAAATAGGAGCGTCTAAAGTCAATTTTATCATAGATACAGGAGCCAGTGTTTCCATTTTACCACATTCCGTAGTAAATGAAATTACTCTGGAGCCAACTCCTGTTCATATCTCTACCGCTAACGGTGAAAGCATAAAATGCTATGGTCAGACAAACCTCGAAGTTAAGTTTGAGAAGATCTTTTCAATGGAGTTTCGTGATCGCAGATGTCACTAACCCTTTGTTAGGATTTGACTTCTTAAACAAATTTAACATTATAATGGATTGTAAAAATAGATCCATCCGTGATAACGTAATGGAGCGTGAAATTACAGTCAATGCAGTAACGGGAACCGATGCTGTAGTGATTAACAAAATAGACTTAGCAGATTATGTTACAGAAGTAATAGGTAAATATAATAATGTGCTTTCACCACATAGCGACACAAACAAAGACTATGGTGGAGTGTATCACAGGATTGATACAGGCAGCCACATACCAGTCTTTGCTAAAGCCAGACAACTTTCCGATCCTAAGTTAGATGCAGCACAGGCAGAATTTAAAAAGTTACTAAATACTGGAGTTATCCAGCCTTCCAGTAGCAAGTGGGCAACCCCTTTGCACTTGGTGAAGAAGCCGGATGGGTCATATCGAGTGTGCGGTGATTTCCGTGCATTAAATAGCATTACCAAAACAGACCGCTACCTGATACCAAATATAAATTCTTTCTGCACACAGTTAGCTAATAAACAATATTTTTCCAAAATAGAGTTAATTACAGCATATCATCAGATTAAGGTACACCCTGAAAATGTGCCTAAGACAGCAGTCGTGACACCTTTTGGTTTGTTTGAGTTTAATTACATGCCATTTGGTTTAAAGAATGCTGCGGCTACATTTCAGCGTTTTATGGATAAAATATTTTTAAAATTAAATTTCATATTTATATATTTAGACGACATACGACATTTAGCGAAAGTGAGCAACAGCACAAAGAAGATTTAGATAGAGTATTTAGGATCCTTAGTGATAACAATTTAAAGATTTCTTTAGATAAATGTGTATTTGGGGTACCAGAGTTAGATTTCTTAGGTTTTCACGTAAGCAAAGAAGGCTTGTTGCCTACTTTAAAGAAAATCAAAGAGTTTGAAAATTTTCCGATACCTAAGGACTCAAAAAGCTTACGTAAATTTCTGGGGATGACAGTTTTTACTGCAAATTAGTCCCTAATTATGCATCCATAATTTTACCACTATCCGAACGGATGAGGTTGGATCCTGAAGCAAAGATCGAGCTTAATGAGGAAGAAACTAATGTCTTCAAAACAATAATAAGCAAATTATCGGAAATTACGGCGTTAGCTCATCCACAGTCTTCAGCTACAGAATACCACTTAGTTACGGATGCTAGTCAATATGCCACTGGTGCTGCATTACACCAGTTGATAGATAAGTAACCAGTACCTATAGGTTTCTTTTCAAAGAAATTTTCTCAAGCCCAAGCCAAGTATTCCACGTTTGACAGAGAGCTACTAGCAGCTTATTTTTCAGTGATACATTTCCGCCACCTCATAGAAGGTCGTCACGTGACATTAATCACTGATCATAAGCCATTATGCGGAGCCTTTTATAGTCAGACACCAGCAAAGTCAGATCAACAACAGTGACACTTATCAGTGCTTGCCGAATATATTGCTAACATAGAATACATTAAAGGAGCTGAGAATATAGTTGCAGACTGTATGTCTCGGCCTGCATTAGCTGTGCAGATAGATGCATGTGACTTGGCCGAAATAGCCCAGGCACAAAAAGGTGATGACAAAATAAAGTCATACACTAATTTGAAAGAATACTGTATGTCAAGCAAAGTCGGCTCAGTCCTATGTGATACTTCAACTAATACCCCAGACCGTTTATCCCAAAAGAGCTTCGTCAAGCTATTTTCAACAGTTTACGTAGCTTGGCGCATCCTGGTACGGGAGCATTTATAAAACTGGTCAAGTTCAGATACTTTTGGCCTGGTTTAAATAAAACGATTAAACAATTCTCTGCAGAGTGTGTAGTGTGTCAACAATCAAAAGTTCACAGACACACAAAGTCTGCAGTCCAAGAATTTGAATTACCATCTGCACGTTTCCAGACGGTACATATCGATATCGTTGGCCCCTTGCCCTTAATGCACAATGAGTCCGACCTGTAGTGTCTACCCCGGAACTAAAATTTGACAGAGACTTTTGAATTGTCACCGTTTCCGGAGAGCTCTAAAAAAGAGGACAAAAAAAAACCGTGACGCCAAGTTCGAGTGCCCTCTCTTCCTCTTTCGCTCGCTGACCCTTGAGGAGTTAACACGCGCTACTGCTGTGTCTGTCACATGTGCGCGACACGCGCTATGCCAGTTCTCATAATGAAACCAAAAAAAACACTCTTCTTACCTTTCCACGCCACTTTTCACTTGAACGGCTATCCCAAAGAAAAATATTTAATTTATCTTTTCTTTTCGACTTTACGCCAAAAAAGAGAAGATTTACCCAGTCAGTAAAGATTTCTTCCTTTTCTACGGACACAAAAGAAACCACATGAGTGTGATACACAAAAGGGTAAATAAAATTACACTTTTTTTAACAAGCCAAGTCTGACTATTTATTTTCATTAATTTTTCTGAATATTTGTTTTTTATTAATGCTTATGAAAAATTATTTTTAAGGAGCTGTTCGTCGTTTTGCCCGACGAGCAGCTCATTTCACTGGTGACCCCTTTTCGTCAGACTTTGGTAGAACACCCGAGGAGCTTGACATTCCCAATTCGGCAGTTTAAAGACTTTCAAACTAATTTTTACTCAACCCAGGCCAGGGCGGCAAACCAACCATGGATAGTGATACCATATTGACGACAACGGCAATACAGGCCGTTCTTAAAATTCTGCCTTTCTGGACACACAACCCGACGTTGTGGTTCGCCCACGTGGAAGCTCAGTTTTTCACTTAGCGAATTCACAGCGAATTAACTAAGCTGAACCACGTGGTGGCCGCACTCACGCACGAAGTGATGGCTGAAGTCCGCGACTTGATAATGGTACCCTCAGGATCTATTTCTTATGACACTTTTAAGTCGGAGTTAATCAGAAGAACAACCGACTCCCAACAAAAGCGTCTCTGGCAACTGCTGATCGAGGAGGAACTCGGCGACCGAAAACCATCCCAATTACTGAGACGGATGAAACAATTAATGGGCGAAAGCGTTCTACAGCCGGAAATCCTCAAACAATTATTCGTTAGTAGGCTGCCGTCCAGTATTCAGACGATACTAGCGTCTTCCAAAGACACCACCTTGGTCGAGGAATTGGCGGAGTTGGCAGACAAAATCATGCACGCACAGGCACCAGAGGATTCCTTTCCCGAAACCTCAGGCACCTCCACATATATCTGCGAAGAACTGGAGAGACAAGCCCAACTAATCCAAAACCTGAGTGACCAGATTCGTGATATGGAGCTCAGACCAAGCAGATACCCGCGTCCGAGCGAACAGGACCGTTCTCGACCACAAAGTAACAGTCGAAATGGTGACAGGCTGTGTCGATTCCATGCGCGTTACGGCGAAAAGGCTTTCCGATGCCGCAGGCCTTGCTCTTTCATGAAGCACGATAAGCAAGCGGGAAACGGCCAGGCCAGGTGGTAGGAGCGACCGATACCCCTGGCAGAAACCACATTTGTCGCACCCTTTACGTCACAGACAAGAACACTGGTACACGATTCCTCATTGATACCAGTGCAGAAGTCAGCATAATCCCCAAGGAACTGTTGAAAGAGAAACGTACCCTGTCGACTTTCTGTCTACAAGCCGTGAATCACTTATCTATTCCGACTTTCGGAGAAAAGTCGTTAACATTAGACCTGGGATTCCGACGCACCTTCCAATGGATTTTTACTATCGCGAAGCTGCCCATTCCAATTTTAGGAGCAGATTTCTCGCATCATTTTGGAATACTTGTGGACGTCAAACGCGGCAAATTAATCGACAATAGCACTGGACTTACCGTGCAAGGGAAGATTAATAGAAAGATGACGATAAGCCCGGTCATATTGAAGGATGCTACGGACTCATACACAGACCTCTTAAAAGGTTTCCCTAATATAACTCGTCCTGTTTTTAGCAACGACAGGGTTACACACGATGTTATCCACCACATCCAGACCAGAGGATCTCCTGTGAGCGTGCGCCCACGCAGACTCAAACCTAACCGCCTGAAAGTCGCCAAGCAAGAATTTCAGCACATGTTGGATTTGGGTATTATTTGACCCTCCGACAGTAATTGGTCATCGCCACGCCACATGGTGCCCAAAAAGTCAGCAGGCGACTGGCGCCCTTGCGGGGATTATCGAGCACTGAACAGTCGCATGACTCCAGATAATTACCCCATTCCTCACCTCCAGGATTTTTCAAACTCTCTCCATGGTAAATCGATATTCTCCAAAATCGATCTCGTCCGTGTGTACAATCAGATTCCTGTGGACCCTGAAGATATCCCCAAAACTGCTATAACTACCCCATTCAGACTCTTCGAATTTCTACGAATGCCCTTTGGACTGAGAAATGCTGGCCAGTCCTTCCAGCGATTTACAGACGTGGATTACCATTCGTTTACGCATACATTAATGATCTACTTGTAGCGAGTTCATCTGAAAGCGAACACGTGCAGCATCTACAGAAACTGTTCCACAGATTGTCGGAATATGGTGTTATCATCAACCCCAGCAAGTGTGAGTTTGGAGTTCCTCACTGTGCCGAAATCGCACAGCCCTTAACGGATGTACTCAGGAACAAAAAGAAAAAAAATGAGACAATCACTTTGAACAGAACGGAATTACACTCCTTCAACAAAGTAAAAGAAGCGTTAATGGCTGCCACTATGTTGGTTTTTCCCCACCCACACGCTCCCCTATCCCTGTCAGTAGATGCATCTGATGTGGGCATTGTAGGGGTATTACAGCAGTTTGTAGACAACACGTGGCAACCACTATCTTTTTTCTCCAGGCGACTTCAGAATGCTGAGACCAAATATAGTACCTTTGGCAGAAAACTTTTAGCCGCTTATTGTGCGGTCAAGCATTTTCGCTACATGCTAGAGGGATCCGACTTCACTCTTTTTACGAACCATAAACCGCTATCGCACGCCTTGCTCGCCAAACCCAACAAGTATTCACCCAGAGAAGCTCGTCATTTAAACTACATTTCTCAGTTCACTTCAGACATAAAATACATCAAAGGCACTGAGAACGTTGTCGCCGACACATTATCGTGCATGCACATTGATGCCATTCAGCCTACTGATAGTATCGATCTTAAACAGATCGCCGTCGACCAAAGAAATGATGAGGAGTTGAATAACTTGCTACATTCTGAAAGCCTATCGTTCAAACAGGTTCCCATACCCTTTTCTAGCGAAGTGATTTGGTGTGATATCTCAACCGGACATGAGCGCCCTTATGTTCCTCCCAAACATAGGCGAGCTTTTTCTCTCAGCTGCACAGCCTATCGCATCCTGGCATCCACTCTACACAGAAGTTGGTGACGTCTCGTTTTATATGGACAGCCATCAATCGAGATATATGCGAATGGACCAGAAGTTGCATACCTTGCCAAAAGTCTAAAATTCATAAGCACATTAAAAGCCCACTTTTGACCTTCTCAACCCCTGAAGCTCGCTTTCAGCACGTCCATATAGACTTAGTGGGCCCACTCCCACCCTCCAGAGACTGTACACATCTGCTGACTTGCATTGACAGGTTTTCGAGATGGTCTGAAGCCATACCCATTAAAGATACTTAAGCCGAAACTGTGGCCAAAGCCCTTATCACACACTGGATAGCTCATTACGGGGTGCCTAACACCATTACAACCGACAGAGGTAGACAATTCGACTCTTACCTCTTTTTGGAACTGTCTCACCTACTCGGATGTAAACACATACGCACTACTTCATACCATCCGGCGGCAAACGGCATGATTGAGCGCTTTCACAGGCAATTGAAAGCATCCTTGAAAGCATACTCTGACCCTAACAGATGGATGAAATACCTTCCCTTTGTTCTCCTAGGTATTAGGTCCACCATCAAAACGGACATTGGTCTAACCCAAGCTGAAATGGTCTACGGAGCCTCACTGACCTTGCCTGGGCAGATGGTCACACCTACCACCCCCGAACGCATGCCAGACCCGGCGAATTACACTTCCCGTGTAAAGGATTATATGGCAATACCTTTCAAGATCGCGCCAAGAGCACAAGATGTACACATGCATGTTCCCAAGGACATGAACTCATGGACCCACGTGTTCGTCCGGAATAGTGGCATGACTACCCGCCTTCAGTCGCCGTATTCCGGCCCTTACAAAGTACTCAAGAGATACCCGAAATTCTTCATAATTGAGATTAACGGCAGACGTGACTCAGTCAGTGTCGATCGCTTAAAGAAAGCGATTTTTGACGATGATGTCACACACATGCAGAAACCAAAGACTACGGTCCGTTTCGATGACCCCGACTCATCGAGCACGACCATTTCTACCAGGTGTGGGCGCTGAATGCGGCCCACACCGATTTGCTGTTTACACTCAGTGACATTCTGTTCTCCTTATCGACATACTGTCTAGTAGGGGGGTAATGTAGCGTCTACCCCGGAACTAAAATTTGACAGAGACTTTTGAATTGTCACCGTTTCCGGAGAGCTCTAAAAAAGAGGACAAAAAAAAACGTGGCGCCAAATTCGAGTGCCCTCTCTTCCTCTTTCGCTCGCTGACCCTTGAGGAGTTAACACGCGCTACTGCTGTGTCTGTCACATGTGCGCGACATGCGCTATGCCAGTTCTCATAATGAAACCAAAAAAAAACACTCTTCTTACCTTTCCACGCCACTTTTCACTTGAACGGCTATCCCAAAGAAAAATATTTAATTTATCTTTTCTTTTCAACTTTACGCCAAAAAAGAGAAGATTTACCCAGTCAGTAAAGATTTCTTCCTTTTCTACGGACACAAAAGAAACCACATGAGTGTGATACACAAAAGGGTAAATAAAATTACACTTCTTTTAATAAGCTAAGTCTGACTATTTATTTTCATTAATTTTTCTGAATATTTGTTTTTTATTAATGTTTATTAAAAATTATTTTTAAGGAGCTGTTCATCGTTTTGCCCGGCGAGCAGCTCACTTCAGACCCTTAACTGAGCCCTTACAAATATTTGCTTACTTGCATCGATCGTGCAACTCGCTGGATTGAAGTACAGCCTATGACTGAGATAATTGCACAGTCGGTAGCAGAAGCGTTTATGTGTATGGATATCTCAATTTGGAGTCCCACTGCATGTTGTAACTGACAGAGGTAGTCAGAGCGAATTGTTCCAGGAATTAGCCAAGGTAGATAAAGGGGACCGACTGAAATGGTGACCCTTTTTCAATCGTCATTAAAATCTATGGTAATCGCCATAGATGCAAGTGCGCTCCTTCAGTAACGTATCTGAAGTCAGCTTATCCCATACCACAGTTAGTCTCATCAGTGGGTATTTTTGTTTACAGACTCACTACATAATAAAAATAAATGGTCACAAACAAACAAAAGAATAATGATTCCAAAATGTTTATACAAAGAAAAAAATCCATACACAGTCAGAGAAAGAGAGAGAGATAGTTATTTTTTGTCACAAGTGAAATCAGCAAAACCACGTGATAACCACATTTATTTTTTTGGGTTACCCACTGCAAAACCGACTACGAGCACACTATGCATGGACACAAAAGTGAGTCATATGTTCGCGTGCTAAAGTGAAATAGAAATTAAGCATAATTTTTAAGTTGCGTGTCTTTGTGAATGATGAGACCATCAAGTATATTCTTACACACTTATATGTAGATTTAGTGTATCTCAATCTGATTATGCTAAAAAATTTCTATTTTATTAGAACTGTTGTAAAGCTTTGCACATGAATGGATAAATGAAAGAAAGAGAGAGGGGGGAAGTTGTTTTACTACATATTAACCCTTTTGGGGGTTATTTAATCCTGAATCTGGTAATTATAGAAAAAATGTTTATGCTTCAAGTTGTTTATACCTTCAAATATTTATTCATGGTGTTTAGTTTGGTTGTTTTGTTTTATTGAATATCAGCATTTTCGGTTATTTAATGCTGAATCCAGCATTTTAGGGGAAAAAATTATGTTTTAAGTTGTTTATATCTTCAAATATTTATTCATGGTGTTTGGTTTGGTTGTTTTGTAAAGAAAAACTGTTGTCTTGTTGCTTTGTAGAACATGATTGAGTTGTTTGTTGCTTTGTAGAACATGATTGAGTTTTGAAAGAGAAAGGAAAGTGTTTGGTGCATTTAAGTCAGGAAGATGATATCTTTAGACAGCCTGAAAAAAAAAAAAAAAGATGAATGTTCGAAAAGAAAAATATTGCAATTGCATACACTTTTTAAAAAAATCGCTAGAGTAAAGTCACTAATTTTGTAAGTATTCTTGGATGTCTATGTTGGATCTCCATAGATTCACAATTTCACAAATTGAAAAATATAAACATGATGATCAATAAAAAAAAAAAGTAATGGGGTTAACAAGCATCCTTTGGTTTATGAAAAGTTACAGAGGGACACAGTAGCACCTTGATCTTTTTTGGATTCGACCTGATTAAATTGACTATTACTATTTATTATAAAGGAACACCTGTGTTACTGTTACACCGTTTTTAGTAAAGAATAAAGGAATAACAGAGTTGAAAAAAAAAAAGTGTGTTATTTGCTGGAAGTTATTTTTCACATCAATGAATTTCTTTTGACCTTTTAAATGTTCCATTTTGTGATTGTTTTTGTTTTGTTAAAATGAATTTCATTTGCTCACTTTGGTGTGATCACCATTCGACAACCCAGAAACTGACCCCCCAAAACATCCACCAAAGATAACATCTAAATGGTTTTCATTAATGGAGGCTTATTTGGAGATATTTTTTGTACACTGATTTTCTCACAAAGGCTGGTCCCAGCATAACTTTCCCATCCACATAACACTTATTTTTTTCATACAAAGAAAATATCTCCTGCATGGTTGGACCCTGGCCAGAGATACTTTCAGCTCTTGATACTCCCTTTTCATCCTTTTGTCAAGCATCTATCATCTGCAAATCTGCAACTCATATGCACCAACAAAACATGCTGCAAAATATACATTTACAATATTTCAAGGCAATACATTTTTTAAAATGTTGTTTAATTCAATATTTCAACGTTTAATAGAAAGGTTATGAGAAGAAGTACTTAAATAATTTATTTCTAATTTTTATTTCAGATCAAATTATGTAATATACAATGCTGTAGGTGCTGCGTTATCAATCATGTTGTATCCCTGTGTCTGGTTTACAAGTACTTTAATGGAATAATGCTCTGATAAACTCATTGAACTTGTGCCCCCTTTACATATATACTAGTGTTGGGACGATTAATTGGAATCAGGAATTAGAAAAATCAGAGCTTTTGGGGGTATCGGAAAAATTTGAGCCTATTTTCTGATGCCAAAGCCGATTCCTTAAATTATGTTTTTTATTTGATTTCGTTTTCATAAAACATCTTCCACTGCTTGCAGTAATAATAAAATAATAAATATTTATTGATTTAAACTTCCAGTAAGACTAAAATCTCTAGATCATCCTCTCACAAATGTGTTTTTATGTTTGAGAAAATATATGCACATTTAAGATGTGTTTTTACAGTAATTGGGACAAAATAACACTTTTATAGTTAAATATTTAGAGATTTATAAAGAATCAGAATCGGTAATCGTATCGGAATCGGGAATTTAGTACAGAATCTGTAATTGTATCAGAATCGGGAAAAATATTAGAATCGTCCCATTACTAGTATATAGCACCAACAACCCTGTCTAGCAGCAAAATCCCACCCTTTCGCTGCAGAGGACCCTCCTACTCTAATACTTTCGTAGTTTCTTTTCTCAAACTGATAGACAGAAAGAAAAAAGGATACTCAATGTAACTGTACTTAACGTAAAAATAATAGTTACAATTTCATAAAAAACTTTAATGATATTTAGTTTTTTCTTTCAATCAATCTTAATATTCACATTTTATTTTTTAGTTATTTATTTGATAGATCAAATAATTGAATGTTATAATGTTATTGTTGAAAAACTTTGATGCAGACTATTTAAACTAAAATTAGCACCAGGCTCAGATTACTTAATCTAAATAGACATACCTGTGCACAGATGGCCCCCACCCATCACACAGGATGATCTACTACAAATAGCAAAAAATAAATTAATTAATAGTAAGTTAAACAGACAGAAGTATATAGAAGCCAGAAGTAACCGTAAGAAAGAAATAACGATAGCTAAGAGAGAATTTACTGAAACCACTAAAAAACACATCAAAGCACAAAAATTAAGAAACCCGTGACTTCTAGAAAATCTACAACAGTGTAGTAAATAATGGGCAATCAACAATTCCTCCACTATCCAACAATCATGAGGTTGTTTGCTCAGCAACCGAGAAGGCTAACATGCTTGCCAGTCAGTTTGCCTCCAACTCCACATTGGACCCTGCTAACCACCCCCTCTCTGACTTTCCTTTGCGGACAGGCGCCACACTAGACGATCTGAAAATCTCCCCTTCTCAGGTGCATGCTATCATAAAATATCTTGGCATTTCAAAAGCAATTCCTCAATCTAGAAGGATTTCTCCTCCACTGATCCAAGGCAGAAAAGGCGAAACACTTTAATCCTAACCAAAAAGGCTAACGTTAACTATTGTTATTTCAAGTCTGCAATGTTAACTCTTATTAGGTCGAGATGTTGGTAAATTTCTCAGCCGTTGCGATTATAACGATGACATCTATTTCAAAATCTAGTGGGGATATCATCTGTACTCTTGTAACAGAGCGTGGGCATATGCATGCAAATGCCGAGCCATGTGTGAAATCATGCCATGGTAAGGAAAAAAGAAAAAGACTATAAAAAGAATGTGGACACATACAGATGAGGACATTCGACAGGACAGAGGTCAGGAAAAAGAGCACGATCGGATTTTATTTGGGAAAGTAACGTCATTGTTACAAAAAAAAAAAAGTGCCGAGTTATTACTTGTGCTATGTTCCTTGCGACGTATACTACTACAATGTGTTGGGTCATAGATGTCTACATGTTAACGTGTGTGTAAACGTGTTTAATGTTACACTTTTCTCAGTCTTTATCATTATTTTCATGTCGGTGCTAGATTGGAATCCAATCTCTGCCTCGCCCCCCCCCCGCCCGCTAAAATATTTGCCGCAAAAAGAAAAGTCATCAACCTACAACCACTGTAAACAATTTTCTATGTGCAGTTTGACCCGAATATAAGAGATTTCATCTCCGATCCGTACTGCGCTCTTATATCAGGGTTACACTATATCCTGGTTTCTTATATCCGTGTTACACTGTACCATTAACACAGGCTCTAATTTGGAACCAGAGAAAATCTTTCTTATATCCGTTTTTCTTATACTCGGGTATCTTATATCCGGGTTACTCTGCACCTTAAAAATCAAAACAACAACAAAAACAAACAATTGAACAAAGTTTCTTTCCAAGAACTTCTGATTTATGAAATACAGTAACATCGTTACCCATCGTTTGCAAATTTTTGTCGAATCGTCTACTTAATCAAATTCTGACCATTTTTCACCCATCATTTTCAATCTTCTCATGCTGTTGTTCAATGTTCATCGTTAATTGACAATCTCATTAAACTTTATCCTCGAATGTTTTTTGAGCCCTGACAAGCTATAAAACATCAGTAAAAATAAATAAATAAAAGGAAAAAAAAAAGTTGTGTTTGTTAGGGTGTTATGATCAGTAGTAACGCGTCCGCGGTGCGTGCGGTGCCCGGTAACAGTTTATTTCGTACGATGAATTCTACAAAATGTAACATATTTTCTTTTAAAACAAATACAAAAAGGTGTATTTTGCTAAGATTACGTCAGAAATGCTATATGGCTTCTGTGAAAAAATGAACAAAAAGGACGGCAAAAAAAAAAAAAAAAAAAAAGAAGTCATGTAACAGCTGCTGCTATTGTGTTAGGTGGTTAAGCTTCGTCCTCGACGTGAGTTGGGTTTTGCCGTTCTTCTTATTTCTTTCTTTTTAACTAACTCATGTGAAAAAGACCAACTTTGATATGAACATTAGTTTTAGATTATTAAGGAATGAGTCTCTTGGAACACCGTGTACAATACAGGCAGCATGGCAAAAGTTCGAGAACGAAATGGGCCACTAGTCGTTGCCGGTAAGTTTGTTTTTGTGAATCAACAAAAAAATAAAAATAAGTATTTTTTCTCTCTCTCTCGACTCTAGAGAGCTCAGCTATTTTCTCTGGTGACCTGTTTAGTGTTTTTCGTTTGTGACACTGATAAGTGAGGTGAGCCTTTATTTACTTTTCTCTCCCCACGAGGGCAAAGTTAAAAGAAGGTCGTTTTTTAATGTTCGAAAAAAAAAAAAAATCAGCTCCCTAAGGAGGAATCTGAATTGAGACACTTGCCTCAAAGGATTTCATCTTCCTCCTTTGACTGAGGACGCAACCAATACACTTGTATAAATTAGCGAGAAAGCCGCACGAAAAAGAACGTAAAAATAACTAAGGTTATCTTCAAGTTTCGTCACCCGATGTTGACAAAGGTTTTGCCTGAGTTTTTTTATTTTTTTCATTTTTTAAATTGTATTTTTTTAAATAAGCAAACGAACTAAAAAAAAAATTGATAACCCAAATTTTTTGTTCGTTGGCTTAAATATGCAAAATACAATTTGAAAAAAAAGTTCTATTGATGGCAACTTCGCGTAAAACCTTTGTAAACATCGGGTGACGAAAGTTGAAGATGACCATAATTAAATTAGTAGTGATAGTAGCAAGTAGCAGTATTGATATTATAAAGTTAAACTATTTGTTTTTCGTTTTGTGTTTTTAAAAAGTATAAATTGACACGATCAATTTAGTTGCTAGTTTTTCCGTAGTTTCAACAGATGAACATATATGAATTAAATAAAAATTTATATTTTACATTTTTTATTTGCCAGGTGAAGAAAAAAATCATTCAAAATAGTTATGTTTACAATAATAAAAAAAATCATTTTAGTGTTCCCTTATTTTACTTTTTATTTCAATAAATATTTGATTACTGGTAAAATTACCCCGACACACGAGATCTTGTCTTGCATATAGTTTTAAAAACTAACACCTGTAATAAAATTTGTATTAATAGAGAAAGTTAATTGATGATGATAATTAATTATGGCAATACACTTTAAAAATAAACTTTTACCTTGGAATATGAGATGATGTAAAAAAAAAAAAAAAAATAACTAAAATAATCTTTTCACACTTATGACAAACTTTTAATGTTTTTTATGCACTTGTGCTTTTTGCTGAAATAATAACGTTATTATTTAGAAAGCCATTTTTAACATGAGGAGGAGGGCGTTTTGTAACTATTCTGTACTTTCACCTAATAAAAAAAAAAATATAAAACTTTTATTTAACTTGAAAATACTATTAAAAAATAGCGTGGTGCTTGCTGCTGCTCTGCTGCGCCGCGCCGCCGCGGTGCATTCATTGATGCAATAAGTGCACAAGTTTTTTTTTTTGAAAAAAATCTTCGATTTTATTCAACTTGTTGAGTACTTCTGTAGTTTACGGGCCGAATCGAAATAGTAACAACATGGGAAGGGAGACTGTTAAATATTCTGTACTTTCACCTAGGGTAGCGTAAAAATTGAATCTAACTTGAAAATCTGATCTAAAAAAATAGCACGGTCTGTAAACTGCAGAAGTATCAACTTGTAAAAATAAAAGTAAAATGTAAAAAAAAAAAAAAAAACTCGGACAATAAATTTAAGAAAATATCATCTCCTTTTTTTTCTGTTCATATAAGAAAAGATTCTTCGTTTTAATGTTTTTTTCTTCTCTTGTTTTTACGTTACATAGAACAAATCCGGTTTGTGTACATTTTCAACGTCATAAATTCTCTTTTAAAAACAACCTATTTCGATATGATTTCTTTGATGTCTTCTTTTATGGCAAATCAAACAATGTTTACGTTATCTTTTTTAAATTATCAAAACAATATACTAAGTTCTCTAAAGCGAAAAAAAAAAATGATTGTTGAATGAAATCTTTATAAATATAAAAAATATTCACTTTTTACTTTGTAAATTTCATCTCAAACTGCAAAATCGAATAATCGTAATAATGTGTTTTGAGAAAAGAATTTTGGACGCTGAAAACGTACACAAACCTGAAATAAGTTCGTGTAAACGCAAAGTTAATAAATTAACCTAATTAATATTATTTGTTTTCAATACAAAAAAAAATAAATAAACAATGCACTTTTATTTAAATGACACGCATGCAAACAATCGTTGTTATTGTTTTTTGTTTATTAAATTAAAGTTTTGATTTTTTTTATTCAAAATCATGACGTATATATTATAAATAAACAAATGCTTACAAAGTAAAGTTTAGAAATTGTCATACAGTTCTATATATTAAGTGTGTGAACACTTCTCTGTTTATTTTGTATCAACGTAACTTTATTAATTGACAGATTTAATTATCTGGCACTTATTTGTTATTTACTAAAATCTTTTTTTCTTTCCTCCTTAACGATCACTTTTTAAAATGACGACTTTTATAGGTCTTCGGGTAAATGTTGATATCGGAATACCTGGCCAAATCACCGCTAAAAACATCGTCCCCCGTTCATCAAACATAAACGTCAAATTTGGAAACTCGAAAACAAAACGAAACGTACGATAGTTTAAAGGCTTTGCCTATTTCGTTTATTTTTTTATGGTTTTAAAATTCTTAGTAAATTCTCACTTTATTAAAAGATTGAAAGTTTTGGGAGCTTTTTATTCCTTGGTCTTCGGGCATAGATCACGTAATTCTTGTTTATTACTTATTTCTCGTGTTATTTGACCAAGAGGAAAATATGAAGAATTACTCCACCCCTGAAAATTCCTTTAAAATTACCACTCTTATAGGTTTTCGGGGTCTCTGAAAACGAAAATAATGTTTAAAATTACAGCAAACGAGTAGTTTTCAAGATATGAAGAAATATTAGTTTAAAAAAGTGGGAAATCACTTTCCTATAATAATTTAACGTAAAATGATAACCCACTTTGTGGCCACGGTTTTTTTTTTGGGGGGGGGGCTTCTGTCCACCCTCGGAAAATCCTTTAAAATTACCATTAACGTTTAAAATTCCAGGAAACAAGTAGTTTCCAAGATATGAAGAAATGCATTCACTTTATGATTTTATTTTGTTTTTGGAGGAGCTGCTGAGTGCTTGTGCGCCGCTGCGGCGCTGCGGCGCTCTGCGGGTTTGTTTTTCGTTCAATTATAGAACTTGTATAGCTTTTTAACATGTGCTTATGCAGTTTAATTAAACGTTTTCACATAAGTAACGTGCCAGCAATAACCGAGCAGAAGAATTGTTTAATATTTTACAAAAATTCTGTTTACATTTGGTGGGAGGCGGTGGAGGGGCGGAGGGTGTTTTGGCGACCGCGGCCGCCAAAACACCCCTCGCCCCTCCACCGCCTCCCACCAAATGTAAACAGGTAATTTTAAAGGATTTTCCGAGGGTGGAAAGAAGTCTCCCCCCACCAAAAAAATATTGTGGTCACAAAGTGGGTTATCATTTTACGTTAAATTATTATAGGAAAGTGATCCCCCACTTTTTAAAACTAAAATTTCTTCATATCTTGGAAACTACTTGCTTGCCGTAATTTTAAACGTTATTTTCGTTTTCAGCAACCCCGAAAACCTATAAGAGTGGTAATTTTAAAGGAATTTTCGAGGGTGGAATAATTCTTCATATTTACCAAAAATTATTTCGTTATTTCTTTTGTTTTCAGTGAATTTTATTCAAGTCTCATGGAAAAAATAAAAGAATTATTTCATTTTAGTAAGACAGATAACGAAATAGTAATTCGTTCTTACTAAAATAATGACAGTGGAAATACATATTTTTTGGTAATAATAAAAATAAAGTTTGTTTAATTTTGTCTTACATATCTCTGTCCTCGTGGGGAGGCAAGTAAGAAACAATAACAACAAAAAATCCTAAAAAGTAAATAAATGATAAAAAAATAAAGTTCGTTTCATTTTGTCTTCGAGTTTCCGATTCGAGTTTAAGTTTGACAGACGCGGACGATTTTTTTTAGTGGTGATTTGGCCAAGGTATTCTGATATCGTCATTTACCGGTTTTCATGTATGTTGAAAATGGATATTACATTTTAAAATTGGTGCAACCAAGTACTTTTCCGGATATTAAGCAATGTAATTCCTTATGTTATCACTGGTGGCCATTTGTACACGCAAGCGTATATATTTTTGACGGAACTATTTTACTTTTTTTTTTTCTATGTACAGTTATCAGTATTTATGCATTTTACTGTTCGTATTATTTTTAGATAGGATTTCAAGTTAAATTCAATTTTTACAGTATCTTTTGTTTATTAAATTGTACAGAATAGTTAACAAAGCTCTCCCTCCCAATGTTAAATATGGCTTTCTAAATAATAACGTTATTATTTCAGTGTGGTCCGTAAACTGCACGAGTACCCAATTACTTATGTTGCAAGAGAATGCCTTTTTCTTATATATATATATATATATATATATATATATATATATGCAAGAAAGGTGGGCTCTCTCTACCGTGCTAGAAAACTACTAACACCCGAAAGTATCCTGTACCTCTATAAGGCTACCATTCGCCCATGTATGGAGTATTGCTGCTACATCTGGGCTGGTGCATCTGCTACTAGTCTCTCGCTCCTTGACAAGGTTCAAAAGAGAGTCGCAAACCTGATAGGCCCTGAACTGGCATCTAAGCTTCAGCCTCTGTCCCATCGACGAAATGTTGCATCCCTCTGCCTTTTCTACAAGTATTTTAGTGGTGAATGCTCTGACGAACTGCAATCACTTGTGCCCCCACTACGTGAGCACCCTCAACAAACCCGACAGGCTGCTAAATCCCACCCCCACACTGTAGAGATCCCTAGATGTAAAAGATCTTTTTACTCCAATAGTTTCTTCCCCAGAACCGCTAGACTCTGGAATTCCATTCCAGGTCCCTGCTTCCCCAACAGTACTGACGTGCAGAAGTTCAAGTGTAACGTGAACCGACATCTTGCTGCCCAAATCCCTACATAGTACCCCAGTAGTTGTTGCTCCGGATAGTAGCCCCCTACACCAAAGTGGCAATTTGCCTTGTTTGGGGTGAAAAATGTAATAAAAAAAAAAAAAAAAAAATATATATATATATATATATATATATAGTTTATGTTTTAGAGCTGGTGATCACTTTCCTTTATAACTTCAACGTAAAATGATCACCCTTTTTTTTTTTTTACAAAAATAACAATTATTTGGAGGAGTGACAGTAGGTGGAAATTAGTAAAAATTCGATATGTAAGGATTATTATGTCAGGCGTTTTCCTGTTGAAGACAAAATTTGTGATTAAATGCCACAAAAGCTTTGTCTCTAGTTTAAAAATTTACAAAAAAAAAAAGGTATTCCTATTTAAACTTGATATTTTTTTAAATGGAAATCGCTAAGGACATAGCAAGAAGCCACTTAATCTATAGAGCTAACAAGAACAAAAAATGATTATTGCAAAAACTAGATATGCCTGTTAACCATAATCTTGAAAGGACCAAGACTATAGTTTGGAGGAAAACGGTCAACAGGAAGAGAGTTCCAGAAGTTTGAAACTACTAGAATAAGAAGTTGTATTACAATGGGGTATCGAAACAGTGAATTGCTGGAGACCACTAGACAGAGTTCACCGAGTTGGAACAAAGTAAGCAGGAGATAGATCAGACACTTTAAGAACACATGCCACAACAGTATTTATAGAAAAGACTGAGACTTAGCTTAAAATTGCATTTTTATTTTGTATGTTCTTTTTTTAAATTCGCGTTTTTTTTTTCACCCAACTTTTTTCAAGAAGAATCACTTAAGACTTTCGCTTTTATTTTGATACAATCATAAGTACAATGAGGATCTCAGTTATTTTCCTCAAAATTGGAAATTTTCCTCAAAATTGGAAATTTTCAACAGCTATGGGCAAATAGCTCCACTGTCTTGTGGCTGCATTAGTAAAGGCAAAGATTAAGGGAGTAAATCCTGACAAAGAATCTAGTTTAAAGTCCTGATAGGTGGATGATGAAGCACTGCAACATCTTTTTGGCAACTCCGGCTGCTGCACTGGCTCCGACCATATCGGCTTGCTATTCCATCAAACTTTAATGCTGAGAGGGGAACCTTGGTAACTGGGCAAATGTAGGTCTCCTTATCACCCACCCAAGCCTGCATCTGGAGAATCAACTGCAGCTTCAACTTTATAGCCACAGCAGACGCTGCAGTGCACCAGACTAGATGCAGAATGCCATTATTTCATTAGACGGAAGGTTGCCATCACATTTTTTAAAGCAAATTTATAGTCACAGAATTTTTTGGCTTGAAAACGATCAATAATCAAAAATCATGATCAAATTGTGATTCATATGCATTTTTATAAATAGTTTTCTTTGGAATATGTCTGATTTTTTTCTTTTAATAAATTGATTTTTCAAAGTTAAGATAAATTTATCAAAAAAAAAGAAAAGGACTTTTCCCTCAGATTTTCTATCTTCCAATCAAAATAGTTAGAAAACCAAGGATCAGTACATGCTAAATCGCATGATTTTTAGAAATCTCTTTCTAGATAAAATCCGAGTGGTATTAACTCCTTTTGTGCAGATGTCGGGTTTAGAAAATATTTCTTAAAAAGTAAAGCCACTTCCTTTAATTTTTTTCATTTTCTGGGTTCCACATTGCAAGTATGAGAATTTTTTTAACATATCTATTAACTTAATAGTTAATTGGATTGCCATGAAATTATCTAATGATCAAAGTAAAATTTTAACATAATTTTCCATAACATTAGAAA
Source organism: Euprymna scolopes (assembly GCF_053919585.1). NCBI lineage: Eukaryota > Metazoa > Mollusca > Cephalopoda > Sepiida > Sepiolidae > Euprymna > Euprymna scolopes. The sequence continues at coordinate 81,784,946 of NC_136482.1, forward strand.
GTATTACAATTAGTTTTGACCAATTTCTAGTTGAATTTTGTAATTTTTCACTTGTGAAAACCAAAAATTTCTTACATCCGGTTGTGGTAGATTAAGATCAGGTGTTATGACTTGTTGTACATTTGATGCAAATGTTTCAGTGTTAATAAGATATTATACCCCCCCCCCCCGTATTGAGGACTTATTTGGGGTTAGTATTTCTGTAAAAGCAACAGTGTTCCACAGCAAGAGCAGTTTATATGGGAAGATTTTTACTTTCATTCTCCTGCAATTATTTTCAAATATCCCTAATTTCTTTCTTGTCATATTTAGTTAAAAGCAGTCCTAAAATTCTGGATTCAGAGGCATTTTCTTTTTTTTTTTTTTCTATATTTTGTTGTCTAAACTTGCACTAGATCCCACAATTTATCTGTTTGACTCTTCAGTTGTTTTCGACCACCCAATTTATCTAATTATGTTTGTTCTGTTGACTTAGCCTCGTCTTTCTTCAAATTTCTGGCAAACAAGATATCTTTCTCTGCAAAAGTAGCAAGCTGCTCCCAATCCACTTTGATGTATTTTTCATAGAATTAGTGCTTTTTTCTTAGACTTATAATTACTTACATCTTTAGTAAAGCCCTCTGTACATCTGTCACTTCCACATGGTAACAAGAACAAAATATCTCCTGAGGTCAAGTTTATTCCGTGACTGCTTATCTTCTTTAATAAGTATCGTGAAAATCTTGGGCTCTGTGATAGCGAATTTCATTGTCAAGTTTAATCTATACTAAAAGATAAGATACAGCTCCTTATTAGTTACAAAAAAGCCTGTGTATGCATGCATTGTGTGCTTAAATGTTCTATGTGATTAGTAAGGTATTTAACATCTAAATATTTCTTAAGAAAAAAATTGGCTAGAAGCCCTGCCAGTTGTGCGTCTTTAGCAAGTGTAAAGATGTTGATACTTGAACAGGCACACAGCCATATACCAGAAATAATCCCAAAAGATCAATGTTGTCAATATCTTTTACAAAGAAGCAATGAAGCTATCAACAACTAAAAAGAAGAGGACAGATAAGAAATCGGGTGTCATAGTTTATTTTCTTATGCAATGACATACATTTTAGTGCTGATAGCTAAATTTAAAACAATTTTACATTGTAGAGAATCAATATTGTCCTGTTTTTTTGTTTTTGTTTTTTTGCTTGTTATTATGATACTTGTTTTTTTTTTTTTGTTTTTTTTTTTGCTTGTTATTATGATACTTGTTTTTTTTTGGGTTTTTTTTTTTTTTTTCGGAAATGAAGAAAAAAGTTTTAAGGCAGTTGCTCTGAAATTTTATTATAAACTAGTCTAGGTGCCCGGTGTTGCCTGGGTGTTTGGAGGTGTGTGTTGAGCAAAAAAAAAAAAAGAAATGGTTAGTAGGTAGGCAGGCTCGAACCCGTACTGCGAAGGAGGAAAAGAACGTGAAAAAAAAAAAAAAAAAACGTGATGTCTTTGCTGTTGTGTTCATCACCAAATTGGAAGTGGCGAAGGTTTAAATTAAGGCTAGTCAATCAAAAAGAGAGGATGACTTTCGAAAATATCAGCGAAAAAAGCGACCCCTCCCTGAAGAAAAGTGCCCAGTTGAGGGCAAAGGAATTAATGTTTTTAGCCAATTTTTTTATATTTGTCGCCCAAAGGGTCAAACTTCAAAACGATACCAATCTCATGAAAATCAGTCGCCTCTGTCGAAAGTTTTAGGCAGACATACATACATACATATATGCATACATTTAAACAGACAGGTGAGATTTATATTATAGAAGATAATTTGAATTTAGCATCAAAATAGTATCCATAGCTCCATTTATATTGTTGTTTGCATAAAATAGACAAAAAAATGGGGAAATTTTATTTTAAAAATGATTCGATCTGGTTCAATAAACATAAATATTTTTGCCATTTTTGCAGGAAAATTTAAATGCAGTGAATTATACATCACATCTAGATTTCTCTAAAAATAACCATTTAGCCCACTGTTGGGGGAGGGGGCGTTTTTTTACAGATCATTTTATTTATTTTTCTACAGTTTCAATATTTGTGCAGAACAATGTGCCAGTGTAAATAGTTTTTATTTTTGCCTCCACAATCTTCAAAGTATCTTCACTGCATAGCATTAGAGTAGTTTTGTCTTGTGCAATTTGGAAATACTTGTCATCTGAATGTATGTCCTCTAGCCATGCCATTGCCACATGCTCGAGCATTGCTAGAAATTATCCTCAAATGAAACCCCAAATGCACAAGTTTGCTCAGGTAACATAAACTGATGAACAAGTGTTAAGACTCAGTTAACTTGTATAATCTCTACAGGGAATACCTTAACTATTACAAAGAAAAATTAACAGAAGCAAAATGTACATAGAAAAAATAATTGGCCAGAAAAATGGACTGTCATTTTACATTGAATTTATATTTAAAAAAAATGATTCCCTACTCTCAAGTTTAAAATATTTAATATAATTTTAAGATTTTTTTTTTCAACAGATTTGCAAATTCTAACCAATTTATTCATTTACCATTGTTGTAGTAGTAGTAGTAATAATAATTTATAATAAATAGAAAAAGTATTTTTACATTCTGTTAATTTTTTATTTTTGTATAGGTGGCGATGGTCATGAATTGGATGATCAGCTTATGATAAATTTATATAGGAAATTGATTCTCCATCTAAACTCTGAAATATTTGATAATAAATAGCGATATGAGAAGTAATTGTACCAAAGGAATTTGTGAAAAAGGTGAAAAAAGGGTTGGTTGTATATAATAACCACCCGAAATTAAAAATATATTAAAGAATTATATAATTACAAAATTTAATCCACCATATTTAAAGTTCAATGCATGCAAAGGAAGAATTAACAACACCTCATCTCCGTATTATGAATGAGTTTCTAAATTGAGGATTTTAAACTGTTCAAGTGTCATTAAATTTAGTTTTCAAAATACTAAAAAAAAAAAAGAGACAAGAGAAAGTAATGCATTTAAAAAAAGATAGCAATGATGTCAATGAAATTAAAAAGACTTCCAGGCAATGCCAAGAACCTACACCTCAGCTAGTAATTAATCATTTCAGTTATTTATTTCGCACATATATCGATGAACTAGATCCTAATGAATATAAAATGTAAATAAACTTGTCGCTATGGGAGATTATGTGAGAGAAAATATTGATTATTTGGTTCAGTTGTAGAATAATAATAGAAACCAATAGACTATCTCACCTGTTTCAATTAGTGTTCGTCCACATTTTCTATAAAATTGCTTGTTCTTAAATTGTAGTCAAAAGTTTTGAAAATGCAACTTTAATTTAATGTTAAGTAATAGATATTCATTATCTTTTTTTATTTAAATTTTCACCCATCCCTATTTATTAAGTATAATACACAATTCTGGAATATTTTAATCGTTAGTAGGCATTTTTTTCCTTTTTTTTTTTTTTTTTTTTTTTTTTTTTTTTTTTTTTAAACAAAATTATTATTTTTTTATAGATTGGCATGCATATATTTAAAAACTGATGATTGACTCCGCTACTCCCAATTTTTTGGTCTATTTTTAAAATGTAATTCCAACCCAGACTGATTGGCTGAGCTCTGAAAATTCTCATACTCCGGAATCCAATTCTACCCTTTATAAACATGCCGTTACTGAAATCACAATACTCACTAAGAGATATATTACTTTGCATGACATCAAGTTCATTTAATGCTTAGGTTATTACATTCATGTGTGTGTGTGTGAGCACATGCATAGACTGCTATTCCCTATTATTGTATTTGTAAAAGGGGTTACACTTTCTCACCTCCCTCCTCTCTCTCTCTCACACTCACTGAACATCGCTAATGTTTCTTATTAGAGTTTGTCTTTGTGTGCGTGTGTTTGCTTAGGACTGCATCTAAAAAAAGCAAAACAATTTTTGTTGTTAAAACAATTGCAAAAACTATTGATAAATGTAAATAAACATTACAAAATGCAGCTTTCTGTGAGTTAAATATATATTCAACAAATTTACAGTACTTTTTACATTTTTCGTTTTTATTTCCATCTTTTTCCGCTTAGTTAGCTTGACAATTCGTCTGCATCTTTTATTTTGCTTGGCTCCATCCGATGACTGCCAGTCGATCCCAAACCATAATTGACAAAAAATCTCGATGAACTTATCCTACAACGTTTTCAAATTCCTTTATCCTTTCTTTCCTTTTGAATTATCATCGGTCTTCCACAAAATTTTTTGGTTTATTCTATACACAGTTTTCTTTTCTTTTTTTTTTTTCCATCAATTTATTATTTATCAGAATTTATTATTTCACTATGCTTACATACAAAAAGAAATTGGCTAAATTTATACTGTTTGTAAAAGGAGTTTCTTTCTCTTTCTCTCTGAGCGTTATCAATGGTTCTTATTATAATAAGAACCATTAACAACGCTCATGCATGCGTGTGTTTGTGTGCATGTGTTCGGTTGGGACTGCATCTAAAAAAACAAAACAACTTTTGTTGTTAAACCAATTGCACAAAAGATAATTAATGTTAATAAACATTACTGAATGCTAGTTTACAATTTGCTGGGCGTTTGCTACAACCATTAACAAGTTTCACAATATTGTGTATCCACAAATATTGAGAACATAAACATAAGAAACATACATTTTGCCTTCTTTGTTTTTTGTTTGTTTTCTGTTTAAACAAACTGAGCCACAGCAATGCTTAGCCGGGTATAGCTCGTTAATATATTGGACTTTTTTTAATATTGTTATGAGATTTCAAATTTTACTAATGATTAAACTTACAAAAAAAATTCACTTTGCTATTTTCACTTTGCCAGAAATACTCTTTTTAGAAATCCACTCAATAATTGTCACTGTGACACTTCCTAACACGTATTAGCTTGATTTCTATCCATTTTTTTTTTTTTTTCGAATTTTGAACCATTTTTGATGCTCCAAAGACAGCATGTTTTGATTTTGATTACATGTTTACCTTAGCAACTCGACAGTAGTTCTTTTTGGAACCGAACTGAAGCTTTAGATTCTGTTAAAACACACAAAACTTATCCAGGTAGGTAGAAGAGTAACTTCTCTTACTTTTGGTAACATTCATTTGTTCCATATTTGAATTTTTCACCCATTTTTTTCCATTTGTTGGCTTTTCTGCTAAATTCCTGAAAATAGTTATCTATATTTCGGTTTTATCATTAGATGTTATCTACTTCCAGTTGTTTCTTCGAACATGTGACTACATTCAATAGACCAAATTCAATGATGTCAGCAGATTATATGACTTTAGTGCCTAGGCCTTCTTAATATTATTTTTACAGAGGGCAATACTCTGCTCTCATACCTGACTGTCCGGAATGATCCTAATTTTCCATTACCAAACTGTCCTTGCTTTTTGCCATCTTTACTCTCTCATTTTTATGGTGCCAAAATGATTATCGTGATAGATGTCTATTGCATAACTGTGGCCATAGTACTTTATTCTGCAACATCAGCAGGTCATGTGACTTTAATGGAACAGCCTTCTATTTAGATAGGCCACACTCAAGTAGGGTAATATGCATGATTGCCAAGAAGATGCTTTATTTACTCAGGATGAGTGCAGTATCGTTTCAATTCTCATGAGATTATCCTCCTAAGCATTACTTCCTCTCAAAGAAGAGGGTGGGTAATCGTCTGTTGCCTACGTGTCAGAACGGGCAATTTTTATAGATAATTTGTTATATTGATCACTTGTGGTTTCAGAAATGGCCACACCCACAGTGTTAGATCTTATGTCACAGCCTGCCCTTGTTGGAAGCCATGTGATCTAATAATAAATCATTATTTTAGTACAATTTTGGAGTAAATGTCGATATCATTTCACATAAGTGACCATACATTAAGTAATTATTTTACTTATTTATACTATAATGTGGTTAAATAATCAAGTGTTAACTATTCTACAGTTTCCCTGATGGACTGTTAACTATGCTGCATTTTCAACTCGAGTTTCTTGGGTTAAATTCGACACTGCTGTCAAAACTTTCTACTCCAACATCCAAATCCCTTCAGTCTCTGAAAAATCTGACTCTTTTTATTTAAACCAAAATCATCTTATTTGCATATGAGGTAACAAGATCGCCAGCATATAAAGAGGAGCAGCAGGCATTTATTTTTTTTTTGTTTGCACCGGACACTACAGTCTGCTGAGAGAACAGGTTTGTACCAATTTTTAAGGCATTTAATCATATGTCTCTTTGATTTCCAGATCAGTAATTAGTTTCATATTTCATCATCCAAGTTGGGTATCTTTGTTCGCAGTCCAACTGTCATATGGGTTTTTTCTTGAAGGATTTCATCAACTTCCTCTTCTGCTGGGAAGAAACTCTCCATATGTTTAAGATGTGACATGGCATTCCATCAACTGCCATTTTGGTCTTGGAGAGTAATTCAGTTACTGTCTCTCTTCATCAGCAGGTTGTACAGCGAGGATTGGCCACTTTCACCTACACCTTCTCACCCACAGTGATCGTCACTTTTCCCTGTTATGCTCTCTTCATTATGGCCAGTGGATGTCACCATTTGAATGTAAAAACAAATCAACGTAGCACCGACGTTTCTTTTTGGGCAATCTTCAGTGTCATGTTATACAAAAAACTGCTTACTGGGGCAAAACTTGGTTTCTTGCTGCCACAGCTTTTCTAGTTCAATGGTGTCTCCCTATGATTTCATTGCCATTTGGGTCATATGCAGATCTAAAATATTGCTTAATGCCCCACTTCTCACACAGTACTTAAAGGCTTCTGAGCGGAAAGACATACCGTTATCCACCAAAATCTCTTCCACTGGCCCCCTTTCCATGAACACCTCTATCTATATAAAAGCCAAGTACGTCTAAGGATGGAATACTGTTGCCATATCTGGGCAGGAGCTGCTAAAAACAGCCTATCCTGCCTTGACAGAGTACAAAATAGACTTCGTGGCTTAGTGGGAGATGCCCTTTTCTCTACCCTGCAACCTCTCTCCCACAGAAGAGACGTTGCGAGCCTGTCCTTGTTTTATCGTTATTTCCATGGCAGATGCTCGTCTGAACTCCAATCTCTGGTCCCCCCTCGCCAATCTTTCACGAAAAACACCCGTCTAGCTGAATCCACTGTGAAAAATTTCCCCCACTCTATATCTGTGCCTAAATCAAAACGCGGATTCCATGAACAAAGCTTCTTTCTTAGAACTGCACGCCTGTGGAACTCTGTTCCGTCTGCCTGCTTCCCTCCGGACTACAACTTGGATGTCTTCAAGTCCAATGTTAACAAATTCCTAATGAACCGCCTCCTTAAGTAAACACTTCAGCAAATCTCCACACTAACGTAATGTACTTGCAATAACCCTTATCCCTGAGTGGCTTCCGGGCCTTGATAAGTGGTGATCACTGTGTAAAAAAAACAAAAACAAAAAAAAACCTCTTCAGCAACTTTTGTTACAGTCAATTCTGGAGAAGTTTATTAATGCATGTGGAGAAGGTTAAATTAATTGCTGATTACCTCCCCTTAATAACATCTCCAGAAACAAATGGCTACGACAATAAGTTATCGTTAAAAAGTGTAAAATTTGAATTTCTTAAATAAAAATGAGTTGTAAGCCATGTTTAGTTTCAGAACAGTTTCTGATGGTTAGTTGTTCTATACAAGTCCTGGAGATGATTAGTTCTCAGTAGACAGTTCTTGAGTTGGAAACCACAATGCAAAAGATTCTTCCCGTGTTGACATGAAGAAAACACATGTGAGGTTGCTACAGAACAGGTTTCATTTTTATGGAGCAATGCTGGTTTCTGATTGGCTGCTAGCAGAACGTGAATTAATTTGATTCGTCAGTTCCTAGCAGCATCGTTTATAAATAGACTTTCCCGACTGTCAGATTAGGAATTTGTTAACATTGGACTTGAAGACATCCAAGTTGTAGTCCGGAGGGAAGCAGGCAGACGGAACAGAGTTCCACAGGCGTGCAGTTCTAAAAAAGAAGCTTTGTTCATGGAATCCGCGTTTTGATTTAGGCACAGATATAGAGTGGGGGAAATTTTTCACAGTGGATTCAGCTAGACGGGTGTTTTTCGTGAAAGATTGGCGAGGGGGGACCAGAGATTGGAGTTCAGACGAGCACCTGCCATGGAAATAACGATAAAACAAGGATAGGCTCGCAACGTCTCTTCTGTGGGAGAGAGGTTGCAGGGTAGAGAAAAGGGCATCCCCCACTAAGCCACGAAGTCTATTTTGTACTCTGTCAAGGCAGGATAGGCTGTTTTTAGCAGCTCCTGCCCAGATATGGCAACAGTATTCCATCCTTAGACGTACTTGGCTATTATTGGATCGGTCATTTTGAATCTTTTACTTAATTTGTTCTTAACATCAGTCAACATTATGTCACAATTTGACGCAATTAAGATATCATCGACCCATAAAACCAAAATCAGTAGTTTACTGCTTTTGTGTTGGGTATATAAACAGGGGTCTGCTGGGCATTGTTTAAATTGTTGTTTAATCATATAATCATGAAATACTGTATTCCAACACTGAGCACTCTGCTTTAGACCGTACAATGATTTGTTAAGTCGCCACACGCTATTTTTATTTTTCATTATAAATCCCTCTGGAGGGGTAATATAAATTTCACAGTCTATTGGGGCATTCAAATAAGCATTTTTATGTCCATTTGATTGATGTTTAGGTCATATTGCGATGCGATTTGCAATAAAATTCTGATAATCATTAGGTTTGTGGTTGGTGAAAACGTCGAAAAATATTCTATAACATAAATCTGAGAGCAGCAAATCTGGCTTTGTACTGTTCAACGCCTGATGCTGTAGTATTTTTTGTAAAGACCCCTCTTGTAGAAATGACATGTTTATCTTTTGGGAGAGGTACTACCGAATAGGTATTATTTTCTGTCAAAGTATCTATTTCGTTTTTCATTGCTAATTTCCATTGATCACAATGTTCTGAATTAATTGCTTCGTTAAAACTTTTTGCCGTATTTTCCATGGAATAGCAATAATCGATTTGATAATCTTTCATATTGTCAACCACAAAAAAATCGGGCTATCTTCTATTTTTTTTGGGGGGGGGGGGGGTATCTTTCGACTTTAACATCATCATCATGGATACTCTTGTCCCCATCATCTTCATTGTCTTCATTTGTTTTAATAATTTGAGGACATATAATTTCATCCTCTTCATATGACAGAGTTTCGTCTTTAAAAGTAAACGTGTCTGTGAATTTTACACATCGGATTCTTTTTATTTTATTTTTCTCTGGAAAAAATACTTAATTGGCTGGACTGTTTTTATTGTATCCAAGAAATATACCTCTATCGGTTTTAATATTTAATTTACTCTTTTCATCTATATATGTGTAGCAAGTTGAATCAAATACATACATTCTGCTTAAATTTGGTTTTCTACCGCAGAAAGCTTCTAAGGGGTTTTAGATAGTGTTTTGTTAAAGCACCTGTTGCATATATAGGCAGCCACCATAAGTGCGTACGTCCAAAGGTTTTTGGGGAGTTTTGATTCAATGAGTAGACATCTTGCCATTTCAAAAAGTGCCCGCCATGCTCTTTCCACAGTCCCATTTTGGTGTGACGATCTAGGGGCCGATTTTTCATGCTTGATACGATGGTTAATTAGTAAAAGTTCAAAGTCTTTATTAGTGAATTCCATACCATTGTCAGAGTGAATACACTTTACTTCACTGTAGGGAGCCATGTCGGCTAAATATTTTTTAGTTGCTAGCAGCAACTAAAAGATTTCTTCTTTAAAAAATAAACCATTATTAAATCCGAATGGTCATCTACAAAATTCAATGCATATCTATAATGTTCTCTGGCCATCGGTTCCACGGAATATTCAAATCACAATGCACCAGTGATAAGATTTTCGTGGCCTTCTTGTCTGGTATCTTGTTTTGATAGTTTGTCATTTTTCGCTGCATACAAACGTTGCAGTTAAAGTTTTTGGATGTTTGTATTTTCATTCCATCAACTACAGTCGACAACTTTTTGATATCAGGGATATTGCAGTGTCCAAGAATTTTATGCCATGTCTGTAAATCATGACAGACGGTTTTTGATGAGACTACGCTATTTAAATAATATAGTCCTCCATTTTCTTTAATGTCAAATACAGTTCCATTTGGATACACCAGTTTTGATTTATTGGGGCTAAAGTTTATATTTGCACCGTGTTTAATGGCAGCTTATACAGAAAATATATTTTGTTTAAATTGCAGGAATAGAAGAGCGTTTTTAGAATACAGAAACATAGTTCACCTTTATTGTTTCTTAGTGAAATTTTAGCATCGCCTCTTTTCAAAACGATATCGTTTACTCGACTGCCGTCGGCGAGTTCTACAAAATGATTTTGAGGCTTAAAGTTGGGATCAAAATTAATGAAATCAGATTCCTTTGTAATCACATGTGCCGTTGCACCACAATCGACAAGAAAATTATTGCTGTTTGTTGAAGCGTCAGACGTACATGAAAATAAAAATGTATGTTCGCTAATGGAGCTCTCCTGTGGAACAAAGCATCATGAGTCTGCTTCTAAACTAACTATAACATAGTCATTTTCAAGTCTAGCATAAACAAATACTTGAGCTTTTTTCTTGTATAATCAGTTCTGCTTAAGTAATCCCATTCATTTGTTTCAATCCCCTGACAGAAACGATTATAATTCAACTGACAATCTCTTTAACCCTTACTTTTGAGTGTCCCCCTTCTTTGATAAATGGTCATGTCTTTAAATGGGATATACATACGACTGGGGATCACTTTTGAACTTAATATTTCCATGAAACTTCCTCCTCTGGAGGAAGCTGATTCAACCTGCCTAGAGTGAATGATACTGACGTGGCATTCAGATGAATACAAACGCAGAAACAACAAGCTTCACATCACTCCCAACTTTACACCTCTCCATTTTAAGGACGAAATACTTATTATACACATAGTTGTAACTCTGTGATAACCTTTAACAAGATATGAAAAGGAAAAAAAATTTTTTTTTCATTTGAAAGACATTCATCTTTTATTGTTTTCATTTCTTTTAGCATCTTCAGAGTTTTATCTCTTAGCAAATATGATCACATTTATCACCTGCACTCGGCATGTCTCCTAGGTAGCAGGAAGTGTCTACTACCTCTAGGATGTTGTTAATGTTATCTAGTCTCATCTCTTTACGAGGATGACCATCAATAGAGCAAGCATGCATGTCCCCGGAATCACCTGCACTTGAAGTTGGCGTTCGAAGCTACTTTACTCTTCAAGCCACTACACTTTTTGTGGATGCACAACAGGAACAAACAAAAACAAATTACTTTCACTTTTATTGCATAACTTTGGTGGAATCGGTTTCGATATTAATTTCAAATAACCTAGTTTTACTTAAACCATGCTTTAGTTAAAAAAAATATAAAAAATAACATTAAAAATATTAAGTTGCACCACATTTCATAAAATGCCAAAATGAAATCCAGGCTGAAAAGATTATAAGTTTTCTTAACTAGAAAATTAAGCTGAATCCCATTTCACTCTAAATAATTCGAGTGAATGGAATAAGACTTTACCAATTTAACATAATTTTTCTTAAAAAAAAGAAAAAGCACTCAATAAATAACTTGTCTGCAAATCATTTTCAATAACAAAAAAAAATAAATAAATAAAACATTAAAAAAAATGAAAGGCCACAACATTTACGAAAGTAAGTTGAAGTTATAGAAATCTAAAGAGTAAAGTTAAACCTTCACATATTTTTCAAATGACAAGCATAACATCATTTGGTGCTCTTACCTTTTTACATAAACACACATGAGAACATGAGAAAAAAGTATGCCATTTTTTTTTAATGGGTCGATTTTTAGCATGGGTATTTTTTTATTTTTTTTAATATAATTTTTGGCTTTTTTTATTTTGTTAATTTTACTTAGTACATCAGCAGAAAGACCAAGCATTACCTGAAATTTTATTAACTCCTTTTGTGTCCAGCCCATACAACTGTTTTCATTGATATTTTTTACATTTTATAACATTCAGTTTCACGAATTTATTCAACAGAGATTCAGAGGTTGTAAGAAAATTGAAATAACTTTTGGTAAATTAATAAGTCTTAACTCTCTCAATGTACACATATTTTCCTGAAATCTATGAGGCACTCTATAGACTCCTGTTCCAAGCACGAATTTATTAATCTTTCTATTCTTATTTTTGATTTCCATAATAAAGTAAAATGTATTTGTTTTTATAGAATTTATGAATGCGGAGGACATGATATTATTGTACCATCCATGATTAAAATGAAATATACTTATCATAGTACATCGGATAATGTAGTTTAAAAATATGCATGGTTATATGAATCTCTCTGAAAGCGTAGGGTGGATTTGTAGATTCATACCTTTCCAAAGATAATTAGTAAAAACGATGCTGTTGTCCTGAGAGTCTGCATTTGTAACCAATATATCATCATACTTTCTTACTGTTTAAAATCTTTTTATGATTAACACATACAAAAAAAAAAAAAAAAAAAAAAAAAAAAATTATAAATTACTAGCAAGGCTACTTAATGTTGGCCAGAATCTTAATTTCTGTAAATTACATAGATTACAAAACAAAAACTAAAAATTAAACCTAAACAATCTTGATTAATCTTATAATCTTTAAGGTCAAAGTTTATTTAGGGACAAAATCAGAGTAAAAATAATTATGCCCCATGTGAGATTCACACTAACAAACTCTGTCTCTGATTAAGGAAACTTAATCGATTGACTCACAGTAACAGGTTAGAATATTGTGATGCTATTTAAAAATACATAATACAGACTGTCTGTTTTCTGTTCTCTCATCTCCCCCCCCCCAAACATTTTTCTTTTTAGAGTCAAAAGTTGATCAGCAAAAGTCAACAAAAAAAGAGAAAGAAAGCACCCTCTTTTTTCACCAGAGTATATCAAAATATAAAATTAGTAAATCAGTACCTGGTTATTTGGGTAGCAGTATCGAGAGAGTGCAAAATTTGCTTCTTCGAATCCCTCTATCATATTAGTAATCAAAACAAAAACTATTGATTGGATTAAATTTGAAAATCAATGAAATCGATTGAAAATAAAATTTCTGTTTGAGCAAGACAGGCCAATAATCTACCTTATAAAACTAATAAAACATTTTTTATACAGATCGTAGTAAAAAAAAAAAAGAAGCTATTGACGACAAAATTATGATGGAAATATTGATTTTACTTTGCATATCAGATAATATTATGGGTTTCAGCCATATTGTTTGTCACTGTATTCAACTACATCAGCACAAAAATCATTCCGTTTTGATTCTTTGAATGGTTTGTAAACAAAGTCTTTGGACACCATGTTAATATCCAATTGTTTTATTTTGCTGGACTTTTTAGATGAGTATTGATACTTTGTATTATTTGGATTATTCAGATTACTGTTCTCAGCTGGAGTATTGGTTTTGCAATGTTTCAGACGATGTAATCTCCAACCTTCTTCAGATTTATTTTGTTGAATTAAAAAATCTTTCTGTCAAACTCAGAAAATGTGCACAGAATTTTAAACGGAAGCTTTTATTTAATCCCAGATTAGCATGCTCTCGTTCCATCAGCCAACTGAGAATACAACTGCAAATTACCTAAGACTTCTCGAGGATAAGGGTCATGGCTGATAGAAAAAGAGCACGTCACTTCTGTGGATTAAATAAAAGGTTCCATTTGAAATTCTGTGCATATTCCTAAAGTTGACAAGATACATCTGAAGAAGTAGGTTATATCATCTGTAACGCGTAAATAACACTCAAGATGAGAACAGTAGTCCGAAAAATGAAAATAATCCAATTGTTTTATTTAAAAAATTTTCTAATTTTAATTCATTTCAAATACAAATAAATAACTTGTTTGTTTTTATAAACTTTTTATATTATGACTAGGGCTATGACAACAGAATATTCTTATCATTGTTTTGACTCTCGAGTATATATCCGACACAGACACAGTTAATCAATCGATAACCACATCATTCTATAGAAAAGCATATAAGATATCAACGGATACACACTCGAGAGTCAAAACAATGAAAAGAATATGCTGTTGTCCTAGCCCTAATTATCATTAGCAAGATTGTCCAGGGGAGGTAAGGGATAATATCACATGCAACATTATATAGTAAAGAAATCATGAATAATTTTTTTAATTTCATAAAAATCTGTCCAATATTCTAATAGCTTTTAAATCAATGGAAACATTTAGCATTCATAAGCGGAGGGAACGATTGGCCTTCTTTGTCCACTTTAAAAAAAAAAAAAAAAAAAAAAAAAAAAGAAAGATCAAAATACTTCATTACACTCCCTGTAACGTCTACTATCAATGTCACAAATTTCATTAAAAAAAATCTGTCTTGTTTTTTTAATCCTTAGATACATTCATTTTAAAGGAGGGAGGGGGGGGCTTCATACTTTGCAGCCTTCAAAAATAAATCGAACATATCTAGTCTATTAAATAGTTAACATACAAACATGTTGCGAATTTCATTAAATTTTGACCAGTACTTTTTCGTACATGTACACACATACAGATGTTCAGCTGTTGCCAAATTAGTGATACATTCACAAAGTAGCTAAACATGTAAATAATAGCCGTTTTTCTAAGCCGTTTTTCTATTGTTGTAATCTAATTAATGCAAACAGTATGACCAAAAAAAAAAAAGAAAAAAATGCTCTATATATGAGTAAAATAAAACTTTTTTTTTTTAACTTGTCTGTCATCTCTTATAAAGGTTCAAAAACCACTCGAGGATTAGGGTTGATGAGATTGTCAATTGTATATGAACAACGTCTTGATAGGATTTGAAATGATGGCTTGACAAGAATTTCTTTGAACTTGAAAACAATCATATTGTAGTCAGTTTGAAAGCAATTTTGTGGTATCATATTCTTTTTTATGGAAATTCCATTTAGTTTTAGGTACACAGAGGAAGAAAGGAAAATTCTTTACAACGATTGTAGCAAGACGAATTTTGTTGTAAATGTATTACAGGAGTGAACCAGAGACTGTGCTCAATCGAAAATAAGAAAGGAGTAGAGAAATACTAACAATATCTCTTTTGTGAGAAACTGGCTATAGGGAAGAGAACGGATTATCCAACATTTCTCACACTAGGTTTCTAAGAAATTTTGTTCTCAAAATACAGATTTTAAGAGTTTATGACTCTGAGTAGCCACAACAAAAATGGCACATTTAAAATAAGGACCTTTTTTATGGTGACATGATTTGTAAAAAATCATTTAAAAAAAAATAGTTTGAAAACAAATTTCAAATCTCTTAATTTTTAAAAACAATAGGATTCTGATGATGCAGCAATCATATCCCTGTTGTAAAAGGTGATTTGTAATAATACATTAAACATGGCGATTACATTTTTTAGGAAGAGATATCATATAGGAAAGTTTAAAAGATATATATCTGATAAAAGCAAGAGGATTCAACTGAAATTATCTATTTAAGAAAAGCTACATTGTCATTGTAACGATTGGTCATTTGGTTTGCTCAATTTTATTAAA
The DNA here is from genome assembly GCF_053919585.1 of Euprymna scolopes. Taxonomy (NCBI): domain Eukaryota; kingdom Metazoa; phylum Mollusca; class Cephalopoda; order Sepiida; family Sepiolidae; genus Euprymna; species Euprymna scolopes. Next base: position 81,800,552 of record NC_136482.1, read on the forward strand.
TTTCAATGATTTATATTGAAATGGATTTCGGTATTCTTAAACCACATTGTTAATTTACATACCATGTTCCAATTAAACAGAATAATTTATAGCAAAATTGATTTGTATACATGAACTGCTGATATGGTTAAAAATTAGATGGCTGATATAAACAAAACCAAAAAGTGTAAAGGGAGATAACTCTAATAACATGCCATAAGAGAGATAACTTCTGCTCCCTACATTTTTGTTGAAGGAAACTTTTTATACACTAAGTTTATATAATAAAAATAAATGCATGCAACAAAGTTAATATTTTATGGTTTGAATTTCTGATTTAAAAAATTCGAATGTTGCTAATTAGAAAGTATTTGTTCGATCATTGACCAAATGAAATTACTGTTGTCGTTGGCATCATTTTGTCTTTTTAAAGCGGTTATTCTTGCTTACATTTCATCCTCTAAAATGAGCAATTTTAATAAGTAACTAGCGAGGCCACCTGGCGTTGCTTGGGACCACATAAAACAATGATAAAATTGAAGTTGATTTTTAACATACCTATTATTTTTAGTATAGAGGATTTTTTGATGTCTGTGTATCATTAGCTATCTCGAGCAAAAGAATATTTTACCTACCCTGGGACGGTTATTACACAACATATGTATGAAATAATTGTACCTTCCCTAGGACAGGAAATTTACAGCACGTATAAGAAATAATTTTTTCCTTTCCTAGGACGGGTAATGTACAACACATATTTAAAATAATTTTGCCTACTCTCAGACGAGTAATGTAAATACATATATGAATCCTTAGAGACCTTCAGAGCACTTTTAAAAGCAATAGATTCATGCTTTTTTTCTACCCAGCACCACCACCACTGTGACGTCATTTCCGGATCATAACATTGAAAATTCAGAAAAATATGGATCACCCCCATCAGAAACCGGCCCAATTGACCATCACACAACACCAACAATATTTATGAAATAAAGTAATTTTGAGATCGTAGACTGCTTCAATCATTTCCGAGATTGATTCTGTATTATCCTCTCACTGTTACAAATTAGTTTGTTTGTTTATTTGTTTGTTTAACCAGCATATCGACGTTCTTTGGGTCATTTAATGCTGTATATAAGGTTTAAAATTTTTTTATACTTTCAGAGTCGATTTTGCTGGGTATATTCGGGCAATGTTTTGATATGGTGTGTTGTGATATGGTGTTATCTCATGGCATTTATAATTTATGGTAAAGATTTGCTCTTAGGAAATTTAGAATGGTTTTAGGGTTTTATTTTTCGAACAGTTCTTTTAAGTTTGTGGCCTTGTAGTAATGTTGACAGTGTTACAAATTTACATGAAATAATGTAATTTTGAGATCGTAAACTGCTTCAGCCATTTCTGGGGTTGACTTCATATTTCACCCTCTCTCTTAAAAAGATATATATAAAATAAAGTAATTTTTCCATGCATTACATCCTCTGAAATGAGGAGCATGGGTTTGTCGCTTGACACACTCTCACCGGAGAATGTTGATGGGTCCAACAAGGCAATTTTTATAGGTAATTTGTTATTGGCCATGAGGCTCTTGTTGTATACAGAAACTATTACACTCGCATAAGATTTGACCTTGTCTCAGATCCAGATTTCATAGGGAGGCAAGTAAATCAATAATAAATCATAATTTGAGTATGTAATATGCATGGTATATGGATCTATCTCTATAAGCCTAGGGTGAATTTGTAGATTCATACCTTTCCAAAGGTAATTAGTAAAAATGATGCTGTAGCCTCAATAGTATGCATTTGTAACCATTACAGCACACCATTTCTTTATTATTTAAAATCTTTACAATTGAGGCAAAAGCAATTATGAATTTACTAAGTTTCTTGACATTATCCGGGGTTCCAATTTTAATAAATTACATTTGTTTACCTAAAACCAAACAGAACTTGCATAAACATAATTTGTTTTCTAGAACTTCCCACCTGTCGAACAACTGCTTCTCAACTAACTATAGCATGGTTGTCTTCAAGCTCAATTTTAACAAATACTTGTTGAGCTGTCTTCTTAAATAATCAAATTCTCCACCCATCATTTCTAATCTTCTCATTATGCTGTTCATCATTTTACAATCTATTTAGCCCGTATCCTTGAGTGGCCTTCAGGGCTTGTTAGAAAAAAGAAAGAAATTATCTGACTCATTAGAAAAAAGAAACAAATTGTTCAGAAAATGTCACACTACACTGTTTTAACTGTCATGCATTAAAATGATTTAGATCATAGCCATTATAAACATCACAAATAAATTGCTAAAACCAATTAAATATTACGTTTCTGAATTTTTGAGATGACGATTGATTATTCATATTATTTTGATTCTTTGGACTACTATTCTCATCTTGAGTGTTATTTTCACTCAAGATGAGAACAGTAGTACGAAGCATCGAAATAATACAATTAAATATAGTTGTAAACTAAGCACCATTGTGAACTGACTTGGCATTCTGAGCACCTCTCTATCGCCATTATTAATAGAAAGGTCTTGAGCTAGCTTTGACCTGCCAAGCCAGCAGAACATCCAATGAAACTTCCTGATATTTTCATATTGGTTTTGGAGAAGGGCATGTTATTAATTAACTATTATTAGTACACATTTTCTTTCAGTTTTTTTTTTTTTTAATTCCTTGAAAAATTCTCCCTTAAAAAATATAAAATTGGTAAATGCACAGGAAATGTCCAAAAAGTATTATCCAATTTTAGTGTGGTAACTTTAGTTAAGACTCTATTGTATCTTTCTAAACTGAGATGATAGTATAATAGAATCGAAAAGCACACAGATTTGTTAGGCTATGCTAGTCGTCTCCTTTTATATATCAAGAAAAAAAACAAACAAAAAATTTTACTTTATGCAATCATACTCTACCAGTGATCTATTTTTATCATCAAAGTTAAGGATTGTTTTTTTTTTTTTTCAGTGGTTGAATGACCACTTAAGAACAGCCAGTAAAATAACCAGACAAACGAAAGTAGTTATAAATAAAAATTCATTGTTTAACCAGAAATACAAGTTTTTTTTTTGCTTTTCTTTTTCCAAAATGTTTAGTTAAATACAGAATGTTTCCATTTTTTTTTTATTTAAAAAAAATATAACTTTTTTTTAAAAATAAAATGTGCATAAAGTAATGCAAATAATATTTTAATCAGTTCATCGAATAGTTGAACACGATGTGACGTGTTGACACATGAAACTGAACAACTACTTCAAAAGATCAAGACCTTCTAAATCGTCAGGTTATAATAAAACAATTTTTTTTCTCTGAAACCTAAAACAAAATTGTTTTTTTTATATATAATTGCTGTGAAGTTTTTATGTTTTTAAACTTTTGGCTCAATATAGCCATGTTTGTTCTGATTAGAAAACTTGGCAAAAGATTAAAATAAAATGGAAACTCTGATAGAGAAATTATGTCCTCTTTTTGCATAGATTTCTTCCTAACGAGTATATTTCTAGTTTATGACATTTAGCACCTTTCATATAAAAAAAAAGGAGAAACTTATGTCTCATAACCCCCCCTCCTTCCCCAAATTTTATTAAGTTTCAAACTTGCAAAAACAAAACTGACACAGAACAGAATTGAAAAGCCTAATATTATATGATAGGTGTGACTGCGATTGATCAAAGACGTTATACCTTTGTGTCTTTGTCCTTATTATGACCATTGCTTCTTCATCCAGTAAATTTGGAAAACCCTGATGTTAAATAGCTGTAAAAGCTGAAATATAAAGATAAGAGTTTTTGATTAAATGAACTAGAATTCAAAATTTAATAAATAATTATTTGTATGTGACAAAGTAAATGCAATGAAAAATGAAATTTGATTATCTTTTGCCAGTGTTACGTAAAATTTTCCTTTGTAAAAATTATTCTTTTTAACTATAAGCAAGGAAAGCTATTTTTAAGATCGGATTTTTTCGATTTTCGATACTTATTGGGTGAATTTCTGTACAAAACATATCTAAGAACACCGTGAGACATATAAATAAGCTTTGTGTGAAATTTGCAAAAGATAGGCTTAGCCGTTTTGGAACTTATGAGGAAAAAATTCACACACATGCGCACACACACAGCAGACAGAAAGACTTTTATATAACAGTAGAGATTATCAAATACAACTAGTTTATTTAACCCTAAAAATATAAAAACGTCAATTACTTTACTGCTTTTTAGATAGTTCATAGTATTTTTCAATTTCATAAATAAAAAAAATATGAAAGAAAATATTAATTGTATTTTAAAACAGAGTATGTTAGCTGTTGTAAAGTGCACAAACAATACAAGTTTATTTAAATAAAATAAATTTGTATTTGTGCACTTTTATAGCAACTGACATATTGATTTTAAATGCAATTAATTTTTTTTTTTAATTAAAAAAAAATTTTTTTTAGAAAGTTAAACACAAGGTCAGGTGTGTGAGTTTGCTGAAAGTGTTTCGGCAGAACTAACTGGATTCAAACTTGGCACACTCATGTTTTCACTCCATGTCGGTGTAAGGTCACATCAAAGCAAATAACATTATCAAGCGGTGGTCAAATATTCAAGCTTTGATTTGATTAGTTTGCAGATATTAATTCCATTATTATTAGTAGCATTTTGATTGAATCATAAAAATCAAATAATCTATTTAGCTCAGACAAATCTATAAACTCCATGAATTATTTTAAATAAGTTACAGTAGTTTTAGTTTTTCATAAACTCGACATCTTTCTTTTCTTTGCATTTAAATAACATTTCTTATTCCTGTGAGAGCCTGATGCACTCAAATGTCCTCACAAGTTTCACTTGCTTATAGGATGCCTATAATAAAGTAACACCCATTACAAAAACAGCTGCAAGTGTAGTCTACTTGGTAAATGAATATTTTTTCCAAGTTTACAATACAAATATCCAATTACTACTGAAAATATTTTCTATTATATTTAATGTAATAATCGATAAATAAAAATATCTCCATTTCAACTTTTTAAAATCATTGCTTATATATGAAAAGACAATAAAAAAATACATTTTTTAAAATGTTTCATGTGCATTTTACAATCATAAACAAAGTAAAAGTGAAAATCTCTTTAGCTTTTAGCTAAGAGCAAATTGTAGTATCTGTTCTTATACTACCATTTGTCTATTTTGTCCTTGGTCAGTGAAGAGGAAATAATTCTAGACTAAGGCATTTTTATTTTTGTCCCAATCTAGGGAGTCATTTTTGGAGAACTGAATTTTCCTCTCATTAAAAACCAATCTTGTGACTTACTCTGCTCTCGTAGGGAGGCAAGAAAACAAAGACGCCATAAAAGTGAAATTAAAGAAAGAATATGCATGTAATTTTATGTACAGTTGACATTTTTGGTGCTTATCTAGAATTACACTTGGTTAAAAAATAAAATTAAAAATATGTATGTATGTACTTGTCACGACATGAGATGTCATATTCCAGAAGTCACATAAATTGATCAATTTGTTTTTTTGATTAAGAAAATAAAATTTTATAAGGAGAGAGGAGGAGGCTAGGAGACATAATTTTGTTTTAAAATTCAAAAGCAGCAACTCAATTCAGTTATTGAGATTTTGTTTGTATTAATATTCCAAAACTTTTTAATCGCTAAAAATCGTAAAATTTGATTTTCTTAATTTAAAAAAAACTTCATCAATTTACATGATTTTTGAGATATAACATGTTCGTTCCATGACGACCACGTACATCAAAGATTTTTGTGTATTATTTTTTTTTTAATCAAATGTAATTCTTAATAAGCATCCATTCTTTATATAGAGGAAGCACAGAGTTATTTCCCTTTGTCTATGCATTTTAATTTTATAGCGTGTATAATTTCACAGCTGTTGGTTGTCATTGAGTAATGATTTACTAACATGGAATTCCTGTAAACAATAATATCTAAAAATAAATGAATGCTAAATTAATATTTTTTTCTTTTCTTATAATTTCGTCACCTGATTATTTTTTTGTTTTATTTATTTTGAATCAAATAAACATTTAAATAATTTTATACTATGATTGACTTTTGGACTGCATTAAATGGTGTCGAATTGTTTTTCCAAATTATACAGCTCATATGAATTTTTTCTCTCTCAAATTTCTACTTTTGCATTTGACTCTAGTTATTGATATATGCGGCTTTAGGTCTGAACAAATAAGAATCGATATATAAAAAATAACTGACATTATTCAATTTTAACATTGTCATGATCAGTAGTTTACTGCACTAAAAATTGCCACCAATTTCTGTGAAAATAAAATAAAAATAAAATGCAGTTCTTTGTTTAATTATATAAAACTAGTAGCGTTTAACTAAAAAGTCTGAATTTACAAAAAACATTAAAAAATTTTTTTAAACATTTTAAATTGGAATTTTTAAGCTAACTTTAGTTAGCAGGAACTCATAATTTGTAATTTATATATTTTAAATAATAAATCAAATAAATTATAGAATCCATGAAAAAAATACTTAGATATATTTTTGCCATGCATTTTAATGGATTCTGAACTTTATAATTTAAAAAAAAAAGAGGTAAAATATTGCCCAACTTTGGACACTTAAACATTTTTTAAAAATAATTTCTAAGGGTGTGCATGAAAAAAAAAAATCGTCATTGAATTTTATTTTTACAGATTTTATGATTTTTATCAAATTTTACTATAATTTATTTGATCGGTAAAATTTGTATTTTTTGTTTGGTTTGCGTCATAATATTTTGTTACCCCTCCCCCATCATATTTTTTGATGACAGAATATACCAAAGAAATAATAATAAAAAAAAAGTTCTCTAGATCATAGTTTTAAATACATTAACATTGCTCTTTTTAGTATAATTTCAAAAGTATGGGAGCTCAAAGGTATAATTTGGTTCTTTTGTTCATGAACACACGTGTTGAGAAACATTTTGCCGAAATGAGGTCAAAGCTGTTGGAATAATTACAACCCACCGAAAGGCATTACGTTAAAATTTTTGCTGTCCACTGAATATGTACACAAACCGACACACATTTTTGGTACACTCCCTTTGTGGAGAGCTGGATTTTTTCAACCCTAAAAAGCAGTAAATATGAACATTTTTTTTTCTTTTAAAACCCTTTTCTCTCTCTCTCTCTCTCTCTCTCTCTCTCTCTCTCTTCTATTTCATTTATGAGCAAACTGACACATTTTTGACACACTCTCTTTGTGGGGAGCTAAATATTTTTAATCTTAAAAAATAGTAAATATGGACAATTTCTTGTTTATTCCATTTCGTTGGCATTGAGCAACAGCAGATTACAGATTACTTGTTTTTTTGGCTAGGCACAAAGTATAGTATCTGTTCTGATACTACACTTGACCTTTTCTGTTCTTGGTCAGTGGAGGAGAAATTTTTTATGACTGAGGCAATTTTTAGTTTTGAGTGTCCCTTTTTGTGGAGCTGCATTTTCACCACATTAAAAACCAAGAGAGGCAAGTAAATAGCAACGTCAGATTACAGATTATTAGGAAGGAATTTCTGCAATCGATAAGTTGTAAAAATGAATGATGAATAAATGTTATAAAATTAATACCTTTTCTTTTCTGTTATAGCTTAGTTTGTTTTACTTTAATCATATAAGCAGTATATTTACATATGTTGCTTAGAATTGGTAAAAATAAGTTTACATATAGATGGAATGAGAACAATCTACCACTGGGATTAAATGAAGAGTTCAGGTCAAAATCTTGTATAGATTCAACATTATTCACTAGTTCAAATAGATGAGCCTGAAGAAAATTGAAGTTTATATTGACTGAAAAAAAACAAAAAACAAACAAAAAAAAACAAAAAACAAACAACAAACAAAAAAAACAAACAAAAAAACAAAAAACAAACAAAAAAAACAAAAACAAACAAAATAAACAAACAAAAACAAACAAACAAAAAAAACAAAAACAAAAAAACACTAAAATAAGAAGTGCAAATAATTTAAATAAGTAATGCCTATTTAAAAAGTTTGGAAATGGGGATTGACTTTGTTGCCTTTTATTAAACAAATTTAATTTTTTAAAAGAAATAAAAATACCAAACTTAGAAGTGGGATCTTATTATTTTGAAATGCTACAGAAATGAAATTTTTTAAAAACTTTTTTATACACGATTATTGATTGCAATAAATAGTGTCTACGTATTTGGATCATACACATTAAAGCATCTAACATAATTAAGATCTCGATTATTTTTGTATTTAAAAAATATGTACTTAAAAATAAACCTGAATAATTTGCAGAATAGTTTTAGCAAATTAAACCAAACATTTTCTATTTCATTGTAAAAATTATAGTCATTATTCAGATGATAGTACAAAAAAAAAACTGTATTGGTTTTGTTTTATTGTTTAATGCTAAATATACCAGGCCCTTGTTTGTGTGATTTTACTTTTTGCATCTGAAACTTGGCCACTCTGTGCTGCTGAAATTCAGAAGCTTGAAGTGTTTGATCACTGATGTTTTCAACATATCTTTAGATTTTGTATCACTGACCACATTTTCAGCATCATAATCTGCTAAAGATGCTGGATTCCGAGATTGAGGAAACTTTCTAACCAGGATTCCAATAGTTTACCTCTGCCCATTATCATTTTTTAACTGACCTGATTCACAAAACAATAGAACTGAGCCTCGTTATCAGGATGGCATAAAACTGACTTGGAAGCTATGGTCAGCACAGCACATATCTTAATTGTTCAATGATGGAATTGTGATTGGCTGCGGTATGTTGAGGGGTCAGCTATGGACAGACATGTAAAGACTTCGAATTCATTTAAAGCTAGCTTAATCCCTGGAGGGTGATTGACATTACAAATCTAGATCCCCACTAAAGTAAAACTTTTTAATTAAAACATTCCTTGTATTTGAAGTTTATAACTCATTTTTATTACTAGAATAATTGTGGCCCATGAGTCCATTAATTCTATTAAATTAAATATGTTGTCATGCTAAAGCTATAATTATTTTGTTGAGGTACTACTTTAAGCTCTATTTATAAGAAAGTTCAAAAAGGTCAATTAATAGAACCTCAGACTGAAGATCTCAAGGTTCATTTTCGATTTCCAGTTATAGTATCTGCTTTTTTTATTTGATATTATTTTTTTAAATACAATATTCCCCATTTCTAAAAGTATTTAAGATCTTTTATGTTTCGAAATAAGACAAATTCAGCAATGTATTTATTAAATTTTATAAAATTTGACAGTTGAACAAATGTAAAATATCTTTCTCGATATATAATGCTACATATTGTTTACTTTTTTTTATTTAAAACAAATTCATTTTTTTCTAATTAAAAGAGGAAAACCCAGAATTTTCGATTTTAAATATTAAAAAAATTTGGACAAGATTAGCTCTTACAATTATAATCAGGTAAATATTACATGCATAGCAGTTAATGTTGTGTTTCATACTGTTTTAAAATGAATCTACATATCTATAAAAGTGTGTGTGTGTGTGTGTGTGTGTGTGTGCCTCTACGCAATAACTCTGTCAATTTTTAGTCTACAACTCGAAATTTGATATACAGGGTACTGAGATTTGGGAAAATCGATGTGATCAGTTTTTGGCCAGAAATTTCGCGATTAAAGGGTCAAAGTTCAACGATTTGACCTTTGAGAACTCTACCAAACTCCTCCGACAATTTTAGGTCTACACACTTGAAATTTTAGATATAGGTTCCTTGGACATGGATCTAACTTAATAACTTGATTTAAGCCCAAAACAATAAATTTTAAGTGGTCAAAAGTTTTTAAAAAAATTGACAGCTTTTTTTTTTTTTTTTTTTTTTTTTTTGCTCAACATACACACCAAATACCCGGGCAACGCCGCCGGGCACCCATACTAGTTTTAGATAAAACCATATGTAAAATAAGAAATACATAAATCATAATTTTAAATCTTCACTTTCAATTCATTACTGTTGGGCAAATATAAAAACCAAAATAACTATGCTGTATGCTGATAAACTCATCTGCAATCTCGTTTCATCCCATTTAAGTTCATATCAAGATTTTCTGGTAAGTTAGAATTCTCTCTTTACATAATGTGAAATAAATATTGATTTGAATTTGATATGGAATGTGAATGTCAAAACGTTTAATTTATACGTAAAAAAAAAATTCAATTTGTTCAAAGTAAATGGATAAGATTATGATAACATTAAGTTATACATGAATAAGTAAAAAACAAACAAAAACAGCTTGAATTAACTAGAAATATTTATTCTAGAATTAGGAGATGCATAACAAAGGTCTTTACTTACTGGAAAATTTTATTCAGAGATTAAACAGCCTTTATTTTTGTAATGTTATAACAATTAAAAAAATATTTTTCATTAAAATTTTTTTCATGTTAGTTGAAAAGTAAAGATACAATTGTAAAGTGACAAAGGCAAAAAAAAAATTACAAACGCCCAAACTATTTTGTTTTTCTTTTATGCTGTGATGAACGTGCACTGTTTTCTTAATTACCAAACAGAAGTCTTTTTATTTCTGACTGCCCAGCTTCACCCGGGCCTTAGAAACAAAATAATAGAAATTTAAAAGTGTATAACATTTTTATATTAAAACTAACTGTATATACCCAGCGTTGACTGGTCAAAACATATTGCTGGGTGGAAGGACTAGTCACATACCATTTAAGATACAGTAAATATCCTAACTTTTACAAAAAGTGACCACATGTTGGAATTAGGGAAGCATAAAACACATCCATGTTAATCTATGAAAATCAAACATGAAGTAACTTTCATAGCTTAAACGGGAAATAATTCTCCTAGCTTAAATCACTGGGATCACCTTACTTGCTTGGCTAAATCACCCTGGGAAAGTACTGATGAAACGGTATCCCAGGAACAACAAACACGAACCACTGGTCGATGAGGTCGAACTGATAGAAGCAAATCCACAATATGCCCACATTAGAAAATCAGATGATAGTGAGGCAACTGTCTCACTTAAGCATCTAATCCCCAAGGGCAGAGGCCATAATGAATCACCACAAGAGAATATTCCCAGGGATGTACCTACATCAACCTAGCCTGGAAGTTTACCTCCTATAGACAATGATCAAGAAATGCATATTACTGTGGATTTGCCAACACCAGCTCAGCCAGGAAGTCAGTCTTCTAGGCACCTCCAAAAGTTACTACAGAATTACCCCCCCCCTATATGTAAAACGATGTAACTTTATTATAAATTAATATTATCAATATAACTTTTGTACCATTTAAAAGAAGGGCAAAATAAACTTGTAATAATTTAAAAAAAATTTTTCATCATACGAAAATAATGAAATTGTAAGACGAAAATCGTGTTTACATAATTGGCACTTTAAAATAACGTTCCCATGTAGTAAGCATTCCGAACGTGAAAACATACCAGTGTTTAATAAATCTAGCAAAAATCAACTAATGGTCTGATTTTTGTGAAATTTTCGATACTTATCCATTTTAGAATGAAATGACATATAAAATGCAGTTTCCCTAAAATATACGAGGTTAAATATTTTTTATTAGTGCGTGTCCTCACCCATATTTATTTTTTCGAAACAAATAATATTTAAATCTATCGAAATTTCTATTTATTATGAAACATAAGAGTTCAACTAAGTAAAAAATATTTATTTTTTTTTTAAATTTAAATACACGAATTGAACAAAAATTTACCTTGAAGTTGCAATTAAAAAAATGATATAAATATAATATCATTGTTTTTTTTGTTTTTTTTAATAGCGTTTTTTTTTTCTAATTAATATATACTATAATCAGTTGAATTGCTAAGAAAAAGAAACTCCCTAAAAATTAATTAACTTTTAAAAGATTAAAACGATTAAAATTCCATTATTTCAAAATGTTCCGTTACAACATAGATTTTTAATTAATTGTGTTTATTTTTTTTTAAATATTAAGTTTTCAAATAAACATGGCTCTTGTCAGCTATTTTATCGCCAGATTAAAACTGATTTGAAAATATTTTTGCACAAATATTAAGTGTTTTGTAGCCCCCCCTCCTCATATTTTGTTTGTCTCATTTTACCGAACAAAAGTATAGAAGCCGAACATGAACATTCAGCAAAACCGTATTTCATATTTAATATACAAATGTTTATAATATTACCCATCATTAAATTGTAAATCTTAAAACCTAACAAAATTATAACAAAGATTAATTATCAATTGCAGTTTGAAAAAGATAAACAAAGGTTTTCAAAAAATCATTAAGTCGCTTCTGCTTTTCCATAGTTCGTATAGTTAACAGAAATTTGACGTCACGGAATCATGTGCTCCTTTTTTCACAATTCTTCACATTCGTTTGGCAGTCGCTATTGAGTCCTCTAAGGAGAATCATGAACTACCCCCCCCCCCCTGAAAGAATTTTGAACGACTCTGTGAAAAAACACACAACTAACCCACAAATTCTGCGTCGTTCAACTCTAGTCATAAACTCCCCTAATCGATTAGACCTGTAAAGACACTAATTCATTTGTTTAGTAATTTTAATGACATAACATTACACCTTACTTCTTTTCTATGTGACGGTGATTGTGGTAAAATAATAATCACTTGAGAGTAGTCTGCCCCTTTTTAGGAAATTGTCTCCCTTTGTTTGATACGCGATCTTAGTCGAATAAAACTTAAATCTCCTAAAGGTATTCCTTATTCTTGTAATTCGCCACAGAGATAAAGACATAATTTGCCTCTTTTGTTCAATGCTTTTGAGTCTTTGATAGCCGATACATCACCCGACTGAAACCAGATTCAACCAAGTAAGGTGTGGAAAAAATGAATAAGAGCAACTTCACATCTACCTAGAGTAGTAGGTATTTCATGTCTTTATTAATCAGGTGCTCGACTGAGCTTCAATCTATGATCCCACCCTACAAACATTTGTAACAAATTCTCGTCTAGCTACAACAGCTGTCAACTCTATCTGTACCTAAAACTAAATGAAAATTCAATGAGTAAAGTTTCTTTCCTAGAACTGTCTGTATATGGGACACAATATTGTGTGGCTGCTTCCCAGATGATTATAACATTGTCATTTTCAAGTCTAATGTAAATAAGTTCTTGAGCTGTCCTCTTAAATAATCAAACCCTACCCAAGTTGCACCATTACCAATCATTACAGTGTTCTCTCACTATCTCCATGTCTCTCATTAATCCTTATTCTCAAATGGCCTTTGGGCCTTGATCAGTAATGTCCTTCCCCTGTAAAAAAAAAACAAAAAACAACAAAAAAAAAAACATTCATGGACATCTAGACAGCTTCTGGTGTCTTTTCTGCTTGAACTTCTCTCAAGCTCTTGTGTTATTTTGAAGTTCACTGAGACTTTCTTATGGAGTGATATCAACTTCAGATGCCTCAGCAATGAAATGACCATAAACCAATGCAACATTGTCATCTGAAAAAGTCAGAGAAACGAGTTGTCTTATCATTATGCAAATGCTTCAAATTAACATTCATTGCTTGGTCATCATAAAATGACTCTGGATATATTTGATAAAGAACGAAACTGCAAACTTCCATTTCTCCAGATTCAACCAAAAGAGCTTGATTTTTTCCCCCTCTATTAAATGCAATAATTGTACCTTTGCAGAAAAACATGTTGGAGTAATTTCCTTGAAGTTCTTTGTTCAGGACATTTAGTTTTTCAAAGATGTCAGACAGGTAGAAGATTTTCTCTCAATTTTTTGTCAAATGCAGTCCCTATCAAGAAACGGATAACCCTATCCAAAAGTGCAACCAAACGATGTTGGCAGTTATTTTCAGAAAGCCACCAGACTCTTCAGTATGCAACACAAGTTGTTCAAATTTATCTCAAATCACTTCATATTTGAAAAATGTGATTTTACAGTGTATTTTTTTAAAGATTCATTTGACAACCTTGATAAAATGTCTTAAGGTTTTATGCAGACGTCTTTCTACGTGTTTGGCAGCCAAGTGTTACCGGTGAATAGCATGATACACACAAACGATATTAGAAACAGTTTTTTTTTTTTTTTTCTAAATAAGCACCGAGTTTTCCGATCATAGCAGCATTGCCATCTGTTGCACAAGCCACAATGTTCTTGAATGGAATGTTTTTCTCCAAATAAGCTTCCAGTATTTTGATGATTGATTCACCTTTAATGTTATTTTAAGCATCAAAAGCATTATTTTTTAATAAGGGAGTCACCATTTGTCAAGGCCCAAAGGCCACTCGGGGATAAGGGTTAATAAATGTAATGTGGTAGTGTATTAACTGTTGATGATTTAAGTTGAGTACAATTTCATTACTTATGGGGACGGTTCAACAAGAACTTGTTTACATTAGACTTGAAAGCTACCATACTATAGTCGGCCGGGGAACAAGCCAGTGGAACTGTTCCACAGGCGGGTAGTTCTAGGAAAGAAGCTGTTTTTGTGGAATCTGTGTTTAGATTTAGGCGAAGACAGAGAGTGGGGCAAAACTGTTTATATTTGTTGTAGCTAATCGAGTGTTTTTGGCAAGAAGAGGACCATAGACTGGAGTTCAGATGAGTACTTTCCATGGAAATCATCAAGAACACACAACACACACACACACATTATATGATATCCAGAAACCTTATAAATGCCATAAAAACGTAGAATCATCAAGTAAGTTGATTCATTAAGTTGAGGTGAGAACTCCTTCACTTGCAGTTTTAAGACTAATGGGTTTTCAATGTCAACTGTCAATTCATCAACACATTGTGAAAGTAATGAGTTAATCAGGAGAATAACACGAGTTATGTCTTATAGACTTTGATTCATGACTGTTGAAATTGTAGTTGTTGCACTCTATTTCTTTTGCATGAGTTTATCCTTATGTTAGTTGGATTCTTTGGGCTCATCTTGAGTATCAGTTTCGCAAGCGTTTCATCCTTATGTGCAGAGTGATTAATTAATTATCTAATGGATATTGTACATTTTTTTTTTTTTACATAAAAATATATAAATAATATCTAAATTTAGAAAGATATAGATATATGAATTTGTTGGAGGTACAAAATTTGTAAATACATTTAAACATGATAGGCGGAAAACTCTAGAGCTCTTTAAGCCATCATCCTGTCAGAAGAAAATCGATAGTATAATTCAAAATAATATTGTCAGAAATAAAGATATATCTACTTCTATCCTTTCATGCAAAAGTTAACAAGTAAAACACATATTTTTTCCTAGCCCTCCACATGAACATATTTCAAGTGGTTAAGGGAAGTGAGAAAACAAATAGCAAGTTAGACTACCACATCAAATTTATTCCGTCACCTGAAATTAATTTCTAAAGAAATCCTCCATTTTATAATAAAAATGTCAATGGTGAGTGTTTTTTTTCTTTAGGTGATCAGAAATGATAACTTATACAAGAAAAATCTGATTACTGATGCAATTCTATGATTTATATATGAATATTTTAGTAATGCATCTAAATAAATAGTGTGAACACTGGTGGAGCAACTTTACTCCCTGTCATTTTTGACAGAGGGTATACAATAATAATAATAATAATAATAATATATTGGTAATGACAGAGGGTGTACAACAACAACAACAATAATATAATGGTAATCATCGCTTTTACTGACAAAATTATATTAAATTAAATATAGTAAAGAAATCAGTAAAATAAAAAACGATTTATTTGCTTTAATTACTCATTTATGACATGTTTGTGCTAAAAATAATATTTAATAGAAGTTATAAGTTTTTAAGTTTGTGTAAATACTGATTCTAAGTAAAGTACCTATCATCATTTACATTACTTACCGATCAAAGATGGCTACTTTGCTCAGGATTGATACTTACGTAAACTTAAAAGACTTCTAAATTATATTATGTTTTTAACGCAAATAGGTCACAAATGATTAGGTAAAACAACTTGTATTGGTTTTTTTTTAATAACTTCCCAATTTTCTCTAAAATAATTTGTCATGAATGGTAGCGATTACTTTTTATTCTTGCATAAATGACACATGTGATTTTATTATTTGTATTGAACTATGTAGCACAAATTTCTGAGTATTTATTAGTACTTATTACTTTATCTCACCTGGGTCGGTTCTATATTTAAAATACAATGGACGCTAATTTCATAGAAATCTTAATAAATTCATATTTGCAGCGTATTATTATTTTTTTCTAAAAGAACTAATATTTTGCGCTATCAAAAAAAAAAAAAAAAATCAGCTTTATCAAAACATATTTGTTGATTAAATATATTTCTCATACTTTGGAATTTCCACGGGTCCTGCCAGTATATATTATTCAGGCTGCTATTCTTATCTTGGTTGACATGTTAACAACGTTTCAGCCGATGTAACCTTCGATCTCTTTCAAGTGCATCATAATCAAGTTCGACAGGACCCCTAAAGAAGTGCGAGAAATTCCATTTGCATTCACCATCTCTTTTTGTTTAGGCTGCCCACGCAGTTTAGTGGTCAGTCATCATTGGTTAATTTTGAATGAGTCAAGTGATTTGCTTGGTGCCTTTTTTTGTATCATGCTTTTATTTTTCAGTCCACGCAGGAACTCGGCAAGGGATGGACTCCAAACCAACAGTTCCCACACGTGCAGAAAGCTATGTCAATTTATTTATGTTGTATCACCAAACTGTTGGAGAACAAAGGATCACATCTCTACAAGCAGAGACAATTTTATATTACTGAAATTATCCTAATTACAGGATGTCATTCATGAACATTTCTTCATGTTTATATTTACCAAATACTGGATCTTATCTCAATTCAACTAGAGTCCAAAGAGACTTGCATTATGCCTAATTATAAAACTGGCCCCCGTTTTGCAAAGGGACTTATCAGAACCAATAAACTTTCATTGCTGTTACTTTTGAATACATTTTGAGTTTGAAAGGTATGGCTTTTGTATTTGTGGATTCTTTTGCCTCTGCAGGGAGTAAAATTGGGACGTGAGAAAGTTTTTATAATCTCATTTATTTTTTCGCATAATGATTAGTTTTTTTTATATAATTGTGCAAATTCATGATTTAAGACGAGCAGATTCCTAGTGTTTTTTTTTTTCCATAATTTGAGCAAATTATTGTCAATAAGTTTTAACGTAATTCTTAGAAACCGTAGTTTGTTAACTCAAAAAATAGAAAAAGATTAAAAAATTTCTTTTTGTTTCGTTAAATCAGAAAAGTATTTAATTTTTCGTTAATGTTGAATCGCTTAACTTCTGTCACTAAAAACTGTAAGACCTTAATGTTAAGTCTCGAGTTAATGATGTTTGCACTCATAAAAAAGTAAGAAAAAAATTATAGAAATACTTCTTACATCTGAAATCGCGTTTAGATAATTTAAATTCGACCTTGAAATTGGGGTTGCAAGTTACTAACGTATTAAAATTGCATTTTACGATTTAAAATCCCACATTGATCATTTGGTTGTGACTAATTTGGGGGGGAAAAAAACTTTGGTTCAAATTCTGTAGACATAAAAAAAAGAACAGGAGTAAAATAAACCGTTAATGATTTTTTTTTTCTGTAATTTAAATGTAAAAGTCACATTTGAATGTGTTCTATCTTCACGCATTAAATGTTAATTTAATTTTAAATTGATTGATTTGAATTGAGATTACTAATGTTTGATTTGTAATTGTAATGCCATGTTTTAATGTTCCATTGCATTTTTGTGTTACTGTTGTCAGTTTTCAAATGATAATGCGAGTTGAAATTTTATTAAAAAAATAGTGGGAAGGAAAGCCCCCCCCCCCCCTCATTTTTTGAAGCACCCTTGGTGTCGCTTTGGAAATTTCGAATTCGGTTAGAAATGTGTAGCTTGATCATATTCCTTAGAGCATTTTCCCCTAATTTTGGGGTCGATTAATTGCTGACGGCAATTTTCATTAGCATTGTTTATTTGTGATTACGATTCCTTTTTGGAATAATATTGGCGGTTTTTGCCACCTTAACATTTGTGGATAATTATATCTGCTATTTTATTAATTGTTTTCTAGGGATAAAATATGACCCTAAAGGAATTAATGACTAAGTGGGAAGCCAAAAAGCTTTGCATAAATAGTGCTGTGAAGTGGTTAAAAGTTAACAACCCTTCACCAGATATTTAAAGGTCCCAAGAGATGGTAATTAGAGATTGGTTAAAGAATTTGGACGATCTGTTGGACCTAATTCTAATCAAGATTCCAGATGAGGAGAAATCGCATCTTTGCGAGATTTTGGAAGGGTTTTCTTCAGAAATCAAAGAAAAATTGTTATCGTTGAAATTGAAATTAGATGCCCCTCAAGTTGTTCAACCTTTGACCGTTATGCCTGTAAAAATGCAACTGGACTGTCCAAGGTTTTCCACTACGTCCATAGATGATAAGTTTTTGTTCAGAACCTTTCTGAATAAATTCGAATTTTATGCAGATAATTTGAATAAGGCTGACAAATTTTTAGTGCTTAAATCAAAACTAGATGGTGATGCCTTTGATGTAATCTCCAGTTTAGATGTAACATCAGACAATTATGATGTAGCCCTGAAACTGTTAAGGGAAAAATATTTAAATCTAGATTTAATTAGAAATCGGGTTTTTGAAGGGATTATTCCTACTCCGTCTCACATAATGGATCTAAAAAATTTAAGGTCATTTCTCAAAAGGGTTAAGCAAGATCTGACAGAACTTGATAAGTCTTACGGGACTGACTTTTTTACTGAGGGTGGAACCTCAGGGGCATTGATAGCCCACATATTATTTACCAAATTTCCTAATGTTATAAGGAGAAAATTGATGAGTAGAAGTGGTGAAAGATTCCCTTCTCTAAATACATTATAATGTCTCACGTGTTTGAAATTACGGAATATTTATTATCCGCTCGATATTTGGTGGGAAATTTGCGCACCAAAATTGGCGCCTTCTTCACCTAAGATGAAATCCAGTATGGCGTCTTCTCCACGTGAGGTGAAGGCCAGTTTAAACCTGTGCGAAGTTACAGACCATTTGATTAAGAACTGTAGTAAATTTCCTTCCTTCGAAGCTAAATGCTGAAGGGCCAAACAATTGAAATTATGTACTCTGTGTCTGGGTGATCACTCAGATGCAGTTTGTCATGGAAGTAAGGGGTTTCCTTACCCTTGTGCAGTCTGTGGATTAAAAAGCCACTTTAGTGTTATGTGTCCTAAGAGAAATAAGTCCTTTGTGGGCAGAACAACATATTCTGGACAACAGAACAATATTTTTCCTGTCGTTAGAATATCGATGAAAGCACAAGGTCAACATATCTACTTTTTCTGTTAGGTCGAAAAACGATTGTTGACTCCCAGTATCAATCAATCTACTTTTTCTGTTTGATTGCTACTGGGAGTCAACGATCTTTTTTCGCCCAGGCAATTCTATTTAAATTGTGTTCTGCTAAAAACATAAACCCCAAGAAGGTTGATATGACTATAAACACGTTGATTGGCAGTGACTCCTTGAGATTGCAGGAGTACAATATATCTATAAAATTAGGTGATCAAAATCCTTTTAAATTTGCAGCGTTATTTTCCAAGGATTTGAATTTAAAATTCGAAGTTGATAATTTTGATAAAGTTGTTAATAACTTAACTCAAGAAGGATTCTGGCTCTATCCCGGTTATAAGAATTTAAACGGATCTCCCATTAAAGGGATTATTGGTTTGGACCTATCTCAATTCAACTAGAGTTCAAAGAGACTTGTATTATGCCTAATTATAGGTGCCAACATTCCCGCTGAGTCCACCATGAATATACATGGATCTGTCGCGGTTTCAAAATCACTGTCTCCATTTGTCTTTGTTCGTCACTCCTACTGTTCCTTTTCACTTTCCCTTCCCTTAAACAAAGGATGGGATAGGCTAACGTCAGCTACACATATGAACATATCCGGGTTCAGTGAATTCATTCATCTTCCCTTTCTCCTTTCATCATTGATTTTGCTATGCCTGTTGGAATTCAAATACATCAACAAAACGCCATTAAAACAGGCAATAGACATTTTTGCTTTTAGACGAAATTAATTTAAATGGAATCCACAAACTCACAATCTACTTTTGATTGCATAAATTTCTGGAATTAGAGTCGTTTGTTTGTCTTATTGGGAGCGACATCACTAACATCACACTGGCCAAATGAATACAGCTCGTTTTTCAGCGAGGCCACGGCTCACCCCCCCCCCACTTCGGCGGCACGAGGGGGGGACCCCCCCCCCCCCCGCCCTCGACACAAATGAATTATTGTACCATTTTGTTATCTTTTTTGTTTTTACATGTCAATAAAAAATGTTTTAAAAACTGGGAATTAAGTAGGACGTCCCCCAATATGAAAGGGTGAATGCGGTATTATGGTGAAAGAAGATACTAGCTGGGAGAAACTTTTGGCTTTGTTTAGTTCTGGAGTGACAAGGATGACCAACGACCCCCACTATCCCCCCTTTTGAGTTGGCCATGTGCCTAAGTTTTTTGTTCATCGTTGATTTTGACTGTATTTTTAACATGAATAAAAGATTTAATATCTCAAAGTGTAGTATCTGTTCCGACGGATGCTGCAAGCTATGACTAGCAAAGACCATATGTTGGGGTAACCCCACGTATCTGAACTTGGTCAGAGTAGGGATCACCCTACAGACCACAGTTACTATCCAGCTCCCATTTCCCACCTCTCGGGAGCTGGATCCCCCTTTCCCTCCCCCCTCCCTCTCTCTCCACATTAAAAAACGGCCTTGTGCCTGATTTGCTCAGTGAGGAAGCAAATAAATCCAACGGCTCACATTGTTCCCGACTGGGTGACGTGTCTGCATTTAGCATCTGTAGTCTACAACGCAGATCTGCCGTGGCCTAGGGACGAACGAATGGTGTTCCTAGCGATCTTAGGCGTAGCTAGACTAGTTGTGTGGACATCACGCATAAAGGTAGGGCGAGGGGGGATCCAATCTCTTATTACTATCTGATTTCGCATTTTAAACATCAACTTAAAATCAAAATCAGATGTGATAGAAGGAGGCTATCCTGCTCGGCATTTAGTTGTAGGTGGATACACACCGCTAGTTTGTGTGTGTTCACGCGAAACAGGCTCGAGTACGTGTTCCTTGCCTAGGCATGGCACACGCCGACTATAAGAACAAGAAAATCCTATCATGGTGGATCAGTCCCTTAGCTAGTTGGTATGAATGAATCTCAGGGCCCCATTATTTATTTTTCAGGTGTTAGAATACCTCCAAGAAGCCCGCACCCAATAATTTATTTTTTGACCCTGCCCATCCCTATGGTACACATCTTGGAGGTCACCGTACATCCCCGCAAACCCCACCCATTTGTTTTGTCCATAGACTGCCCACTCCCACTTAGGAAATGACTCCCTTGTTTTCGGTTGTGAACCGGAAAACAGAAAGCATTTCGGAATTAGATTAGGAAGGGAGGGTTCCTGCTAACACATCATTAACATTTTATTTGGTTTCTTTATTTTGTATTACTGTTATTTTTCTTTATTTTGGAGTGTTTTAAGGCTTTCACCCCCCCCCCATCGTTCTCATATATCATACACATCACAACTTCATCATTTCATATATCATACACATCAACTGTTTTTTGAATTCATGTAAAAAAAAAAATCCCTAATATATATATATATATATATTTTAACCCTTATCCTTGAGTGGCCTCTGGGCCTTGATAATGTGGTGATGCCTTTGTAAAAAAAAAAAAAAAAAAAAAAAAATATATATACGTTAACATATATATATATTAGCATTGTAAATATTGTAAATATGTCATTTTCATCTCATCTGGGTAGGTTTCAAATAGCTCTAGTTCATAGAGTGAATGCGGTATTGTGGTGATTGCAACTAGTTTTAGGGAATAGACCAAGTGGATGATCTCCGACACCCCCTTTCCTCCCCATTCCCTTCGGACTTCATGCCTAATCATGAAATTGTAGCATTTTTCGTTATATAACACCTGCCTGGCACTTGTTGTATGCCTTAAGAAATGTACACACAATTTTTATGATAAATAAGACAACTCGGCCGAGGAGGAGGCTCCCAAAGCGATGACTGACGCTACCAGTCACGTTGACCAAATCCACCAGTGCCAAAGGATTCCAGCAGCAGCAGCAGCGACAGCAGCCGCCTCATCAGCAGTTCAAACAGTCCTTATCAGAGCTAAACAACCAGCCCTTATCAAGGCTAATAAGTTTTTTCACTAATGCGATTCACTACTGCTTGCTTACTGAGATCCACCAGCAGCAAACTTCACTCCCGGTCTCCAGCACTTCCAGTCCACTCCAGCGGCTTCCTGCTCATTCCTGCAGCCTTCCAACCCTTGGAGCCTCCAGCTCGCTCCAGCGCCTCCAGCTTCCTTTTGCAGCTTTCCTGCAACCTCACTTGCACCTCGAACCTCTGGTCTGCTACCTCGCTCACACCTTGTTCCTCCAGTCTGTAATCTTGCTTGCACCTGGCTCCCTACCGACCGTCCATTCCTTAACACTGATCCTCCGTTCTCTGTCGTCCGTTCCTTAACACTGACACCTACGTTCTCAGTGTCGTCCATTCCTTAACACTGACTACCTCATTCTCAGTGTCCACCGTCCATTTCCGGATTGCCTTGACGTCCAGCCGATTGTTCCAAACCCAGTGAGCAACTCTGAACCATGCTACGCCTCAGGTACCTGTTCCAGACCTCCAGACCTTAGCCTCTAGTGACGTGCGACCTTCCAGCCGACCAGCATCTACATTATACGATTTTTCGCTTCCTTTGCAAAATAAAAGGCAAACTCTCGTTTTTAACCAAACAACCTGTGTCTTCTTTGCCTTTTTGCTGTTTACTTTTTGCCCATGTCTACCTTGTTAATTGTTGGGTCAATTGTCTCCTGACGACCGGTCCCGCAACAGATCCTTTTGAGGAACACAGAACTAACACTCCGAAAATAGGAGTTCATACTACTGGCTCCATACGTATGGAGGCAAAACTGGCTACCGTTTTGCAAAGGGACTTTCCAGAACCAATAAACTTTCATTGCTGTTACTTTTGAATAAATTTTGAGTTTGAAAGGTATGGCTTTTGTATTTGTGGATTCTTTTTCCTCTGCAGGGAGTAAAATTGGGATGTGAGAAATAATTTCTTACAGAAGGTAGGAAATTACATCAGCCAAAACGTTGTAAATGTAACTAAGATGAAAATCGTTCTCTGAATAATACAAAGTGCGATGCTTGTACAGAATTCCACTCAGATTTAAAAAAAAAAAAAAGAAAAAACAACCAGAAAAATTTTATGTTCGGACCTCAGACGGAAAGAAAATATCGTACACCAAAAATAATCACATAATTATCAAGTACTTTTATTTAAAAAAAATAAAATAAAATTTTGTAGCTAAGCGAACAGCGACAATATCGTGACACCATTTTAAAAAGCAGGCTGAAAACAAGGGAGAGAAACCCAAATAATTCATACTTGCGGGATTTTAGAAAGGAGAAAGCCAATCTTAACATGGGGGTAGTGGAAAAACGCAAATTCGCTTAAAAATGATTTTCTTTATAAAAATAAAACTACATGATCAATTTGCATAAGTTTAGAATACGATAGCTGTTTCCCTCACTGGTCATACTGATTTTTCTTATATATATATATATATATATATATATATATATATATAAAAAGCTGAATGTGTGTGTGTGTCTGGTCACGAATAGGCTCCTATATGGTTGACTATTTTAAAAAACTGATTACATATAATGATAGAAGATGTATCGAGACACAGGAATGGGTGTGTTTGATCTGGCAGAACAGTGGTTCATTAAAATTGGTGGGGTCTGCGTTCGCGCCTGTTCCACAAAGTATGGAAATAAAAAATTAAAAAAAAAACGTTTACAAGTGTTTTGATATAGATGTACATAAGAATACTTTGATAAGTATGTTTTAACTTAAATAGGGATGATATAATAAAATTATGGGGTCTGCGTTCGCGCCTGGCCTCCATAGAATGGAGATAGGCACAAACTTTAATAAAGACTTTTCATATCTATCTGTGTAAGTATACTTTGATAATTATGTTTCTGTTTGAAGAAATATGGTACAATAAAATTATGGGGTGTTCGTTCGCACCTGACCTCCATAGAATGGAAATATGTCACAAAGTTTAACAAGGTATTTTAATATAGATCCACAGAACATTGTGATAAGTGTTTCAGTGTGAACAGGTATGGTATAATAAATTATGGGGTTTATCTATTTTATTTTTACTTTCATCATATTTTGTTTTGGTTCAACCCAAATTTACAACCCTTCCTTTTCATAACCTATCATAGTTTCATAAATCAGAGTCCATTTTCTGTAGGCTGTTTTTGAACCCAGTCAACGACAGGTACTTTTGCTAGTGTGTATATATATATATATATATATATATATATATATATATATATATATATATATAGGACCCACTGGCCCCCAAAAAACATCGTAATTTAAATTAATCTTATCCTTATCAAGATTAAATATTTTTAATTGATATTTATTAAATATCAAAAGAAAATAAAAAGCCTGACCTGTAATAAATAAACTGTAGACAAATATATTTCTCAATAAATAAGACACTAGTTATTAAGGTCAGGTCATGGCCATCATAGGGATAGTAACGTATAAGAACAATGAGTAACGTGTTAACCATATGAGCCGTACCTGTCGTCGTCGTAATAATAGTAGTAAAAGTTTTTGTCAGTTCACAAGGATGAATGGAGGGAGAAGCAGTGTTGTAACTGCTCCCGACCTCCTTCGTTTAGTCACTATTATTTGCTGGAATACATCCTATTTATACTAGTTTTTACTCCCACACCGGTAGGTTTATTTATTTTTTAGAAATTTTTTGTTTGCTAAAAAAATAATCGGTAGCATAAAAAATGCTGCGTTGTTTCAAAACAATTGATAAAGACAACCATTCTGTCCATTGTATGAAGGACCTTCCACTACTCACTCCAATTGCAGTAAATGTCATCATTGTTGTTTTTCTTTTAAATCAAACCCCCAGATGATATGTTATTGTTAGCTGTGCATTAATTATTTCTGTTTTCTTAACTAGATTATGTTGTCTCTCGTCTAATATATATATATATATATATATATATTTTGTTTTTTTTTACAAGAAAACGACATCAATTGTCGTTTAATGTTTAAATATAATATATTGGTTTCACTCACGAGATCACTTTTAAATAAATTGTGTATGTTTTCAGCGTCCAAAATTCTAGTTTCAAAATAGAATTCTAGACGCCGATCCGATTTTACACTTTTAAATTTTGCAATTTAAAAATAATCCTTAAAATATTCTAATGTCAATGTTTGACATAAGAAAACGTGTTAGTTGATTAGTGCAAAAATAATGTTTATTGACGTTCAACTAAAAACATTATTTTTACACCAACCTTTTATATAAAATTTAGACTTATCGTATCTTCGACTTCTATTTTCTTCCAAATAAAAGTGTTGTAGTCCAGTTAGTAAAGTAAAATACAAACGTTTTCTTAAAGAAAAGAAGAATCGATATTAAATTAAATATGTATATATATATATTTTTAATATTTCTACTGCGTTAAATTGCAATGTAATTTTCAAACTACAAATCAAATAATATAAAAGAATTTGGGACGCTGAAAACGTCCCCCATCTACCAATATTACATGTGATTTGAAATGTCATTTTGATGGCGGAGAACAACAGCAACAACTACGTGAATAGCTCGACAATTTTATAAAGATAAACGTGATTAGGAATCTTATAGACTCTGCCTGAACGAATATTTAAATGTAAGAATGAGTATATTTCGGAATTTTTTTCGACGAGGATTGATAATCAGGATTA
This sequence comes from Euprymna scolopes, assembly GCF_053919585.1. Lineage (NCBI taxonomy): Eukaryota > Metazoa > Mollusca > Cephalopoda > Sepiida > Sepiolidae > Euprymna > Euprymna scolopes. The sequence goes on from NC_136482.1 coordinate 81,826,422, forward strand.
TTTGGATTATTCTCATTTTTATTTGCAACGATGTAACCATGTTTTTTCTTCAACGTTGCAACAACGATAGTCGAACTTGAGATTTCCAACTTTAATGAAATGTTCTCACATCAAAAATAAATGAATAAAAAAGTTTTATTTTATTTATTTATTTATTACGACCTTCCCCAGCGTAGTATAACCCCACCCCCCAATCACCTATATTAAGAACAGCTTTCGGAATACACTCTCCCCACACTCTCCCCAACTTCCCCATGTTAAGAACGGCTTTCGAGGTCTGGGGGGGGGGATGTTCTTTCCGAAAGCCGTTCTTAACATGAGGAGGTTGGCGTGTTTATAATACGCTGGGCACGCCGTAAAAATTTACCCCGCCCTCCCCAGATATACATGAAGACGATTAAAGATTACATCGGCCGAAACGTTATGTGTGAGTATAGGCAGCAAACTGCAAATAGCAATCAGAGAGAATGATGCATAACGAGAAATTAGTTAAGATTGATGTTGCACCCACGTTTTTTTATTTAATGTGTAAATGAATAATTAAAACTGCAATTTTTTTTTGTTTCTTAGATTTACAAAATTGTGTTTTCTTTTATACTTTTGGTGCTTGTTCAAAGAAAGGCAACAAATCGATTAAAAACAAAATCTATATCCTTTTATGCAAAAACAATATTACTTAATTGCCATATCGAAAATAGTAACACATCAAAAAATAACGAAAATTCATCGAGTGGGAAACCTATTTATAGTTAAAAGTAATTTTTACGGAAAATTGAGAAAAAATTGCATTTTTCATAAATGTTTTAGAGTAGACCGTGAAGCTTGCAGAAACAGGGGACATGGTCGGCCCGACCACGAAAGACCTTTTTTATTTTTTTTAACTCAACAATAGCAGTTGTTCTACTCTATGAATTTTTGTAATTTTTGGATACTATTTTCAACATGACAATTCAGTAATATTGTTTTTGCTTAAAAGGACATATTAAAAGCGCCATACTTTTCATGGGAAATTTAGTAAATTCATAATTTAGATAATGTAAAAGCACCCACCGAAACTTTGTTTTCACATAAGCTCTGCAATGCTGCATTGCCTGAAGAAGTTTCTAGTTACTAGTAACTAGCTGACCGAAACCTGCTCATAACTGTGTAGCAGCAGCATATTACTACTTATGTAAAAATAAAGGGAAATAACTCTATTTTACTAAGAGCTGCGTTTTAAAAAATCTTATAAATCGAGTCCACACGTAAAAACTAGGTGGGTTTAATAGAGAAATTCATTTATGACCAAATGGCTTAGAAATTTTGTTGAATGTTAAAAATTATTAAGGTATTTGTACAGTTTAATCAAGACTGTAAAAAATGAAAATATCGAAAAAAGATCATATTGCACATATCCGTTATGGAACGAAGTTCTCCAAAAAAAAAAAAAAAAAAAAGATTTCACTTAATTTCATCAAGTAGTTTTTGTTTTAAAGCGAAAAAACAATTTGTTATAATACCGAGCAAAAGGTTCGATTTTTAGGAAGAAAAACTAGTAATAAAGATGGGGAGGGAGTATCGGCGCTTATCTCCCCCGTGGCGTGTCAACAAATTCCATAATAACTGACTTCAATGCACTCTCATAAGAACGTGTTTTTCCGCTGTAAAAAAAAAAAAAAAAAAAAAGAAAACTACTTGATCAAATTAAATAAAAAATTTTTTTCGGAGATGTTCAGTCCAAAACGGATACGTACAATATAACCTTTTTTCGATATTTTCATTTTTGAATTGCCTCGTTAAACTGTACAAGTACTATTATTAAAAATATTTTTGTTTATTTCAAACTAGCTGTATTTAGCTGGTGTTGCTCGGGTGGGGCTCAAAGAAAGTCATGTTTAACATTTTTTTAATGATTAAAAAAATCGTTTTGTTTATCCTATATATATATTGATCAGCACGGCTTCAGTGTCATCTATTCCCTCTATGATTGTGTGAATCAGATACAAATTATTTTAAATGGATCTCCACTTCACAGTATAATTCTGATCGAGTATGATAAAGTTATCGGTGACAGCCTTGCCAAAATCTTTAATTGTGTTTAGCAGAGTTAAGGGCCTATAGTCATCTAAATTCTCCTCTCCAACATGCGGGTCCTTTTTCTTCAGCAATGTTATCACTCCCTTGGTCACCTGCTCAGTGATGGAGCCCTGTGTAAACCAATGGTTGAACTCATCTTTCAGAATAGGTACTAACATGAATGACAACCTCGAATAAAATTCGTAGGACAGGCCATCAAGTTCTGGAGACCTGTTATAGCCAACCTGCTTCAATTCAGTAATAGTCTCATGTTCCATCACAGCTAGTCACTGGAAAGCAAGGTGTGTTGGCCAAATAGCTGTCAAACTCATTGATGCAGAGTCTGGATAGTTGGGTGAAGCGCTCCTTTAAATGCTTCTGGAATCTCTCGCAAATTTCTCGAGCTGATATAAGGTTGAGTCTTTCAAAATCGTTGACTTTTCAAATGTATCCATCCCAATTGTGACATAGAGCAGCTTTATGCTCAACAGCGTCAGTGTTTACATCTTTATTGAAAACTTTCATTAACCTAGCCCTAACTACTTGACCTTTGTACTGCTTGCCAGCCAAGCGGTTATGGTCGTCCTTAGGTCCTTAGTACTACTTCTAGAAGATCCACCCGTCCCCAGACACCACCTAGGTCAGTCTATCTTCTAAACACTTTTCCACCCTAGCCTTATTCTGGGTAAGGTGTTGGCTATATCGGTCAGAAAAGTGTCTAATCTTAGCCTTAGTGTTCACCTGCCACTTATTCCTAGTTACTGTTCCCATTAGAACCTGCTAAATAATCTCTGTAATCTTTCTCTGGAAATCTTCTAACTCCAGTAAGAAGTTAATTTTATTTTTATTTCGGACTATTAGTCTCATCTTTATTAGTTTTTGTTTTTTTAATCTTTTTATTGGTTCACAACGTTTCGGCCAACTTCCTCTGGCCTTCGTCAGGTGGTAACCGCGACGGATAGGAACTTCGAATCTCCTAACTGCATTCTCAGCCATCACTGCCATCCGTAGTTGTTGTCGTCTCACCACATTTTTGACCAATTACCTCTGGCACGAATAATTTATAAGGAATAATATATATATATACCAATCGGTACGGACCCGACTATGGAAGATCAGATAATAAATAAAATGTGGATTTATAAGATCAAAGAATCCAACCTTGATCGCCCTTCGGGGCCCGTGGCGCAGTTGATAGAGACGTTGAATCTCTACGGTTCCAGATGAACATTGTCAGAAGATAGCGGTTTCAATCCCACCCAAAGCGTGCCAGAGGTAATTGGTCAAAAATGTGGTGAGACGACAACAACTACGGATGGCAGTGATAGCTGAGAATGCAGTTAGGAGATTCAAAGTTCCTATCCGTCGCGGTTACCACCTGACGAAGGCCAGAGGAAGTTGGCCGAAACGTTGTGAACCAATAAAAAGATTAAAAAAACAAAAACTAATAAAGATGAGACTAATAGTCCGAAATAAAAATAAAATTAACATATAATGCTCATCTCAAATTAAATTCCAATTAAGGAATAATATATATATATCCAGTAAGAAGATATTTAACTTCCAGTATCTGACTAAGTTATGCCTAGCACTTAAGTACAGACAGGCCATAACCAGTTTATGGTCTGAATGTCCTAACAAGTGGAACGTGGGGCAAGATAGGAAGTTTATGTATTCTTGTAACTAACATCCGATCCAAATAGGTACTTGGATGGGAAGACATACTGGTAGACCATGTCCACATCTGTCTGTCAACACGGTTGCACAGAACCATCAGGTTAGACAGATTGCTATCAGACCAATCTGACTTGCTACTTCTCCTGATCGGATCTATCTTGTGATCAAGGATGGCATTCCAATCACCCAATAAGACTACCCACTCTGAACCCTCGAGGAATACCTCCAACCATCAAAAATTTGTATCTCACTAGCAAGGAGATTCCATGAGTATTAGTATCGCACCATATGCTGAGTAAACGTCAAAGTCGTTTGTCAGCACATGACAAACCTCACATGAATCGAAGTGGGTCTCCTGGACAGCAACGATATCTACCTTAAGGGACACCAGTTCTCTCGCATGCGTATGTCATTGCTTCAGGATCTCATGCCCCCTCATATTCCAGTGCAAAAGGTTTGGCCAAGACTGCCTGTGAGCAGATTGGATCTAAGCTGTCTGTCTCCCACTCTATCTCCCATGTCCAGAGAGAATGTTAGCTTTAATACTCTGTAAAAGGAAAGGGGGTGAACATTTCACAGCCAGCTGTTTCAATGAGGAATGCTCCTTGTCTCCTAGCTTCTGTTCTGGGATCGCTTCCTTCGCTGCTTTGATCATCTGCCACAGGGCTTTGGTTCTGTTGTCCTTGTTGGCTCTCACAAATGTCTCTGATTGGCAAATGAGCCAATCACTCAGTGGTAACCATGTCTATTTACATCAAAAGAAAATGGGACACCCAAATATGTGACGGGTATTACCTTCTAAGTGAGTGTATGTGTGTGTGTGTGTGTGTGTGTATATATATATATATATATATATATATATATATATATTGTTTTTTATTATTTCAACCTCAAGTGTATTAACTTAATTCATTACAAGTTGTTTCAATAGGATAAAATTATCCGTCCATATCATATTTTATAATTTTATCCTGTCTATTGAAACAACTTATAATGAATTAAGTTAATACGCTTGCGGTTGTAATAATAATAAACATATTTGGTTCGACTAACACATTGAGCACTCTTTATCCTTGTTTTTTTACCACATATACTTCTTAAACTTTTTCTCCTGAGGATAACAATTCAAATTATCAGACAACTTTCATACATAAATTTATTTCAAGTGTATTGTGCATTGTAGAGAATGACCTGCTCTTCTCACCAGGCAACTTATTACTGTTAAGGTCTATTATTGTGCTATATAACATGTTTTGAAGGTGTCCTTCTCCCGTACTAGTTGTTCTAACAAGGCCTTAAAATCTATTCCATCTTATTTTATTATTTATTATCTATAGGGAGAGATGGATTCATACTTTTATCATGTAACAGTGACTCAGATAGAGCGTTAACATGGCATATAAAGCCAAATTATTAGTGGTAGCTATTAGCTATTTGCACTACTTTATTTTGAAATTTAAAACTGTTAATAATATTAACATTGGATTTTAATTGTTTTATTCATTCTTGAAAGTCGTTTCACACCAAATTGAAAAATGACTGATATGTTTTTTATGCTTCATGTTTAAATAGAGAATTGCTCCCTTAATGCACAATCTGGATGATTTTAAGGTTGGAAAAATACTGAGTGAAAGAGTGAGTTGCATCAGTCATGGTAGAGACAGTGCATGCCAATGATATAACCTCTGTGACCATTTGTGAAATTTTGTGTTCATCTCCCAATGAGGTTAGAATTTGGTACAACATAAACTTTTTTTTTCTGACCAGAATGCTGCAAAATTGTGGAAAGCAAGATTGAAGGGAAACAGCTAAAAGTTGATTAAAATACATTTAATCAGAAAAGTTTCTAACAAAAAGGTTCTTTTTTCTTTTTTTTTTTTTTTTACACAGTGATCAGCACTTATCAAGGCCCGGAAGCCACTCAGGGATAAGGGTTATTGCAAGTACATTACGTTAGTGTGGAGATTTGATGAAGTTTTTAATTAAGGGGGCGGTTGATTAGGAATTTGTTAACATTGGACTTGAAAACATCCAAGTTGTAGTCCGGAGGGAAGCAGGCAGACGGAACAGAGTTCCACAGGCGTGCATTTCTAAGAAAGTTCTCTTTTTGACTTGTGGTTTCTGTTCAACAGATGAGACGATGGTGACAAGCAAGAAATGGTTCCTTCTGATTAATGATTATCTTTCTCTCAAATAATGTGAGGCCCTCTCTTTCCCCATATTAAGAATGGTTTTCTTATCCACTTGACCATGTCTAATTATTCAGCCAAATGGACATCAGAAACTGGAAATCAAAAATGGTAGACAATCTTGACTATCGACCCCCTAACCCTAAAAAAAAACTGTTGTTCTACTTAATGGTATTCATTTAAGCTTTTCTTGGAACTTAAGTCATCCATAGACAAACTGATTTACTATATCACAACTCTTCAGGGTGGCTAGACTGGAAAGTGTTTCAAGCTCAGATTGAAACTCAACCATTTTATGATAGTCTTAGCTTCTATCCATTATAGCATCAACGAGCCACGAAGACTGAACATTTTTACTGTAAAAACTATATAAACAACGTTGACGTGATGGAGAGTGCTTTATTTGTTACTTAACACAGAGCTTCTCCATGATGTTGTAGGAGAGGGGCATTTATGTAGTCATCCACAAGCAGTGATTCAAATTATATGCATGCACACACACACACTTAGCAATGTCCATGCCTAGATTGATAAATTCGACCAATCTTTTCAGTTTGAGCTTCTATCCACTTCAATGTTAGCAATGAGCCATGAGGAAAGAAACTCTTACTGTTTATAGACATGTATGTCTAGGATTCACTTCTAAACTACTTAACCGATCATTATGAATTTTGAAACACAGTTGCAAAGCATAAGGAGTCTAGATGTGGGTTTTATTTTAGTTTAGTTTTATGCAAAGGGAGTAAAAGCTCTTTGAGAAAATTTAGATCTTTCCAATTTTTGTGAAATTTTAACAATGTGTATTGGATATCGCCAAATTTCAGTTTCTTTGGAGTATTTTAAAGGGTCTTTTAGGCGGTTTTATATGAGCACAATCTTTGATTTAAAAATTCAAAGATATCAGATTTGCACTTCATTTGATCTATAGTTATTAGGAATCAATAAAACAAGATTATCTGATCTCAATTTTTTGAAACTTCATGTATTTGTGACATTTTTTAAAAATTAAAATCATGGAATCAATTTCGATCAAAATTAGAATAAGGATTCTAGACATAAAGTTTAGTATTATAATATCTTGATTTTAATCTTTGTAAGGGGATGTAAAACTGGTGCAAAAGTTTTGTCGGAAAATTTTTTATCCGTCCTGGAATGGGTATTCTAGTTTTATATCTCAATATTAATAAAATAGAAACGCTTTTTCCACTGTAACTTTCGAGGCTGTAGGAAAACAAGAGGGTAATTCTTATGCAAATCTTTTATACTCACCATTTCCAGCTAATACTGTAGCATGTTTATTGCAAGATTATGCACATTTCATCACTGTTTAATAAATATCATCCTCTTTGTCTCCCTCTCTCAAATATGCAATCCCACATAGGTAATAACAAATATTTCACCCCCTTCAGATTTAGTCCCCTCACGGGACCCAAAATCACCAGGTATTTTTTTCATGGCCATACATAGCCACATGCCACTAAAAAATTATACACCTTCTTAAATGTAGTAATGTTATACAGTACATATCATATTTGACTGACAGTTTGAATTAACAAACACTCCCCTTTCATTCTTAGTTTAGCAAAATGATGGAATAGTCGGCAATCGGCAGTTCAAAATACTCATTACCATTAGAAACAGTCTCTATACAGATTTAGAGTTTGTATTTTTGAATACAGAAAAAAACATTTGCAGTGTCTATTTATAATACATTTAACAAAGCAAAATATTCTTCTGACATATTGTATCATAACTTTTCCTAATTTTCATTTAGTTTTTTTTTCCAAGTCAAAAACATTTAGCTTAACTATCGGAAATGCAGACACACAATGAAACACGCAGCATATTTCACATTGCTCAATTTTCTTTTTACTATTATCAATAATGTTATTACTATAAGTAGTAATAATAGTATTATTACAATTTTTGTTATTATTGATCTTTGTATTAATATTGAGAACATCACTATCATGTAGTATTATTCATCATTAATTTTAGTTTGTGCATTGAAATTTTTGTTACTTACTATGAATGCTTAGGCAACGCTGGGATACAGGTAAGCTAGAAAATGATAAATAACCATAGTAAGAGGAAAATCAGCTTACAGAAGAAAATTAGGGAGTTATCCCAACAGGTGACCCCAAACTTATGGATAGATAATTTAGAATAATTGAAATCAAACTAAAACTTTGGGGAGAAGGAATTGATAAAAAGTTTTGATTGAAAAATCAGAGCTCAGTTATCAAGAGATATTGGAAAGGGACATTTATGTAGTAGGGGGAGTAGAAAATGAACCTTGAATTTACTTTTGCAGTCTCATAACTCTCACTTCCATTATTTTGTCCTTTAGTCCTCACATTCCATGAGCAATGTTTCTGACAAAGGGGGAAGAATTGCTCTTTTCTGGGTCAGAATCTATCACTCTAACACTTATTGTTGGTTAGTTTTTGACCTTGAAGTATTTTTTTAGTTCTCTACATCAAGTGGCTTCATGACTTATCTGGAGCGATTTCCATAAAAAGGCATGATCCAAAATAAAGACTAAGCTTCTAGTAAATAGATATTTAGCTAAGAATATATCCATCACAGTCCTCTAGAATAAATCTCTGCAGTAATTGTGTTTTTCTTTAATATAAACATTAAAGTTTTCTAAATCAATCTCTGCTTTCTTCTATTGTATATTTTCTTGGGTTTGCTTAAGCCTAGTGTGAATTTGATAATCTCAGTCATTATCTCTTTTTCTTAGTCTTGGATCTTAGCCAGGGATAATCAATATTACTATTTTTATTGCTATAACTTTCATTATGAACTGGAGCTGTTTTCTTTGATTAGAACCGTGTAGTAGCAATTAAATAGCAAGTTGAGTCCTTTGTAAAAGCAACTTATGAAAGAGACACTTTTATTATTTTTTATGAAAAATAATAAATATTATAAGTATTTTATTTATTTGTTACATGTAAAACTCAAATAATATATTTTTATGTGGAATTGTTATATTATTGTTAGATTGTATGCAGTAAAATTGGTGTCTGTATTTTAGTTGCTATTGTTGCAATGTTTTATTTTCTATATTCTCCAGCTTTCTTCAGACATGTGCAACCTACTGTTGCCATCTTGTTGCCGTTCAGTGACTTGACCTCAGATGTACAAAAAATTTTGGGTTGTTTTACTTTGAAAAAGTGGTAAAAAAATAAAACAAACATGTAGCAAATAAATGTTACCAAATGCAAGATACTCTTTTAACTAGCTAGATAAGTTAGTGTTTTTACTTAATGTAAAATGTTTATTCAGCTCAAAAAACAATGTCGAATGGTACACAAGCACACAAAGAAAAATGGCTGCATAACAAATACATCCCAGCCATTTTTAACATGTCAATTTTGAAGACATTCTCTGCTTATGTGACACAAGCTTATTGGTGAGCAGCTGAGAATATGGATGGCAACCATGAAGAAGTTGGCTTAGCTCTCAAATTCACGAGTAGTCTGTCTCTGACAGTGAAATCGTGATTAGCCAACCATCTTTTGTGCCTGGTCTCTGAAGAGATGTGTAGATTATCATGATTTGTAATCTGTTACAGATCAGGGAAAAACATGCTCAACCTGACCAAGGCGGATGCTGTTTAAAATATTTGAGCTACAGAAGCCATTCCTTGAAAAATCTGTATAACACAATCTTCCTTTTTTGCTTTTTTGTGCTGTGTTTGCAAACTCTTAAGTCTCAATTTGGTTAATTAAATTAATTGCACTTTCATTTACGTAAGGAATTGCAGCAACCAAACCTTTTTGATTGGAATATTATAAATAATGTGACCTACATATCTGACTTTGGTAGAATGTCCCAATGTCATTAATGTCTTTAATTGCTGCTTTATTTGACTAATCGTTTCTCTATTTAGTGTTTTGCTTAGTAGTGTATAAGATTATTAAAGATATTTTTGGCAGTTCGTGATGGGAGGATGAAACTATCAACTGATGTTGATCATTCTCTCCCAAATTCTAAGTCAAACAGTCAGGTAAATAACATTTTTTTAACTCCCTGTAATCATGATTCTTAATTTGCAGTAGCTCCTTACATCTTGGTGGCAATTTGTCTTGTTTGGGGTAAATCTAATTAAAAAAAAAGTACTACTTCTCGCATCAAGTCGATAACACATTTTGGGCATTAGATAACGAGGAACACGTCATTTGGCTGCATAAGAAGTGATAACTGCATGCAACCTGGCTAATATCGATTCTTTTGACCAGACTGCATGGATAGCAGATGTGAAAGCTTGCTTGATGTGGTCTATTTTTGAGTTTGGAGCACCCTTTACATCACTACTACTTCCAAGATTGTCTAAATTGTCAGAATATAATAAGATATTTTCTTTTAAACATGGAGCACAACAGAACAATGTTTCCATTATATAATTCTTGGAAAATTGTTTCAAGTAAAAATTGTAGCCAAAGCTTTTATATGAATATCTGACAGTTTTAAAACATTTTTAAACATATCGATTGGTCAAATGTACAATGATTGCATGTTAGCATGGAAACGTGATCTTTTCCAATCTATCTGGAAAATTTTTTAGTTTTTAAAAATTTTCTATAAATATAATTTAAACAATATCTATACATCAAATATAGAATGTATTCAGATTTGTACATAACTGGACAACTAGTAGATAGTCTACAATAAAAAAAAACAAAAAAAATAACTTTTCATCAAATGGAAATGGAATCATGTAGTCTTTTCTATGGCAACAATTTTATCATTTCACTCTGTACTTATCTGCTTAGCAGTGTTGTTTGATTTAAGTCAAATTATTTTTTCTGTTTTTTTTTGTTTAAATCGCTTTTGTAAAATCAATTTTTTTTTCACAAATTTTTAATTTGTTTAATCACTTTTATTTGTTGTTGTTTTCATATTAAGAGAGGAAATTCATCTAACCTCCCCTCTCCGCACGGGTTAATCCTAGGTTGTCTACCATGCAACTTGACTTTTAAGTATAGAAAATATCATTGAAATTGAAAAAAAGAAAAAAATTTGATTAAAAACTCTATCCGGTATTATGCAAGAATTTAAAATCCTGCATTTAGAAAGTACTAAGTATGTCTGATTTTTAGATTTAAGAATTCTAAATTCATTTTTTGTACAAATGGCATGCATATTTCTTACAATAAAAGTGATTATAATCAGTTGATTTTTGTCTTTTTTTTTTTCACCAAAAGTATAGGAAGTTCTTACAACCAAATAATGCATGGTAAAATGCTAGTGGGAATAGTGGATGAACACATCACTCGTTAAGTCTCAGTCCCAACTAATGAAACAACTTTTAGGCAAAATTCGACTTTATTCATCAACATAATCTTTTAGAATGATGTACTCATTCAGTTTCTCTAAGAATTTGATGCTTGTTTTATAAAATGGTTCGTTTTTGTCCTCAAAATATGCCCCAGTGTAAACTAGTTGTAATCATGGGACCAATTAATGTAACTAGGCTGTCTCCAATCCCTAAATACAATGGCTAACCATAAGTCCCCGTGGCTACATTCTTATCCTCGTCTAGTGATGGACCCTTCAGAATATAACCAGACAATTACTTGTTATTGAAACTACCAATCTGATGCTCAGAGCACACAAAATACACACGACCCTAAGTCTGTGTGACAAAAGTAATGCTTCCTATTTTTTATACCACCTGAATGAATCAGAGGGGAAGGCAAATTGCATTGTTATGATGACTGAACTGATGCATTCATGACCTGAACATTTCATTTCTCTGTTGCAGATATTGATGGTGTGAGACTAAGAAAGCAACTTTTGTCATGGATGTGCGTCAGAAGCAGAGATGTGTCATTGAATTGCTGGTAAAGTGCATTGAATATGGTGCTGACTATGTAGAAAAATAAATTCTGGAATACAAAAGGTTGCTCATTTTAATAGTATCACTCCTATCTTCGTAGCACTTGAATATTTTCAGTTAAAAAATAGGAGGCTTTACTTTTGGAATGACCCTCATATTTTTGCCATCATTGTGATTGAATTAGAACATGGCGCATTGTCTTGATAAGAGTGTCTTTTCTTTATTTGTTGTTGTTTGTTTTTTCCTCACGCAATTGCATAAATAATGTTATATAATATTCACTATTAATGGTTCTTCCTTTCTCAAGGTAATCAATGAATAAAATATCTTATGCATCCTAACGGCTCATGTTTGTGTCTTTGGTCACTTTGGTACTGTACATTCAGCTGGCTATTGAGTTAACTCTGGATTGAAGTGATGGATTTGTTTTATTTCTTATCACATATTGATGTAAAAGCTTCCTCTTGTTACATTAAGACATTTGTAAATAATACTCTGAATTGCTGATGTGTTTCTGTTTTTAATTGGATCTGAGAAAACATGGCACCCACTTTGAACACAGTTTTTTCATTGATAAGTTTTCATGCAAAATGATGAATGCACTCACTGCTTTCTGATGTCTTTAACTCATCTGCTCATGCATCTTTAATTTATGATTGATCGAAACCAGTTCGTGGACTTTTTTTTAATGATTTTCTGGGACAATTGCCCAATTTAGGTGTCCTGAGCATTCAGCATCATTTGTATCTGTACAAACTTGTTTAATCTTATGTCTTGTTTCTTTAGTCATCTTCAAGATTGTTACTTTTGAATGACATATGCTTTGTATTCTTTTAATAATTTGAGAAGTTCTCTTTTAGTCTGACACAAAAATTCATCTCAAATCTTAATCATATTTAGAAATTTCAATTTATTATTTAATAGCTGTACCTACCCTGCTTTGACAGTAATGTATTTACTTGCAATTTGTGTTGCTTTTCTGTCTTTAAAGTATGCTTTTTTGTTTTGTTTCCAAAAATATTTTGTTCCAATCAAAGGGAAATAACTCTATATATAATTATGTTCAGAAGCTGGCTTTACTTTATATATTAGATTTTTCCCTGGTGAAAGTCAGAAGTCACAGGAAACTAAATCAAGGTAATTGGTTAGAACTAAATGATTTAAGTGACCCCACCCCTTATAACACAATTAACTAAGTTGTATTTCACTACTGACTGGATCATTCCACTTGAATGTATTTGTTCATACATGTACACTAAAACCACTTTTGATTGGTTGTTGACCTATATTATATGTATGCAACTGTTTTTTTGCACTGTTGAAAATGGATTAATACTTTCCAATCAGTTCTTTTAATTACATGAAGAAAAATCTTTGAAGAAATCATTATTAATAATTGATTTTATGCTTGCGTTTACTTGCTTCTATTTGTTACATTTTATGAAAACAACTATTTTTGTAAGTATGGCTATGGGAGGTCTGAATTGGTGCTTTAGGAGTTAGCCAGTAAAAAATGACAAATTCTCACCTATTCCTTATAAAACTTGACTTAACCACTAACCTTTGATATGAACTAAAGTAATATCTATCACATAACGACTAAAATTAGTTCCTGGAATAGATGTCTTAAGATTGAAATTCAATATATAATACTACTAAACCTCATATCTAGAATTCAATTCCAATTTCGATCAAAATCCATTACATGATTTTGATTCTAGAAAATTTCTAAGATTTAAGGCTACAGCTTAAGTGGTCTTCAGAAGAAAATATTGCTTAGTGCCTATTAAACATGGATCCAATTTAATGCAAATCTGAAATATTTGAATTTTCACATGAAAGGTTGTGTCCATATTATGCCCACTAAAAACCCTTTAATGTACTTCAAAGTAACTGAAATTTGGGGAATATTTATTAATTGATGTCCATTGATGCCCTTTTTTTTTTAATTTTACAAAAATCAAAGGTATCTTCATTTTCATGAAGGATTTCCATATCCTCTTTGCCCCCTTTGAATAAAACTAAATTATAGCTCACGTTGCCAAGCTGTGTTCCAAACTCTATAATAACTGATTAATTGGTTTAGGAATGAATCCTATACATAGAAATATACAAATGGATACCCCTACCTACTTTTATATCAATAAATGTAGGTTGAGTACTATTCCAAGAATAGGTTCATAATACTGCAATATCCTGAGACCATTTAATTTGCACACAATACATGCTATCGTGAAAACTAGAAACTACATGATTGAAATTGTTTTTTAGTTAATTTTTAATGTTGTAGATTAGCTCTAATTATGCTATGTAAAATTGTTTGAAATTTGCTCAGATTTAGAGAATCTCAAATTTTACGTAATTTGAATGTGATTAAAATAAAATTTCTGTGGTATAATCATCGATTCTCGATGATTGAGTCTGGCAAATACTAGATGAATGACCATTTGGGAATATCAGACACTGCTAGTGGAAGGACAGCAATGCTTGTAAAAGACTACCGCCCTGAAGATGTCTGCTAATTAACACATGATGCAACCATGAAACAATTGTCCCTGGGTAGAATAAAAAATTCATTCATTTATTTATTTATTTATTTTTTTTTTTACTAATATGTCACCATTTATCAAGACCAAAAGCTACTCAAGGGTAAGAATTATTGAGATAGAATGATTTTCAATTTTTATGAATGGATTTAAAATAATTAATGAAATTAACTAAATTCTCTCTTGTACTCAAGCATGTGACGAAGCTTTTAGGAGTATGAACATGGATGAATGGAATTAAAGTTAAAAGTAGAAACACTTTTGAAGGGTTTTGGTTTTCATAGGTTCCCCTTAGAAAGAAAAGAAAGATATGTCTTGCTTTTTTTTACATTATTTGGATGTTTGAGACTCTACTCTTTTTCCTAGTGTAGTCGTATTCATTATATTCTGTCCATTGTACTATGTGGCTTTTGGTAGACTCCTTTTGTTATAGTTGGTAACCTTCTAGAAATTTATAACTGAACCATCCATTTAATCCACTGAGGTAGACGGTTTTCTTTCAGTGTGCCATACCTTTTAGATATCTGGTGTCAGTTTTTTTTTTTTTTTTCTCAATTCAATCTCTTTTTTTTTTTTTACCAACATCTTTATCCAATAGTATAGAATGAGCCCCCCCCCCCCGGTCCTAAAGGCCACTGACAGAATCTTTAATTAAATTTATACTCCTTTCTGCAATGCAATCATATTTTCCACAAATAAGCTTCAGTCTATGCATGACCTGTCCACCAAGTTTCATCAATATATCACAGTCTGTTTTATTGTCATTCAGTGATAAGCACACCTGGATGTAACTTGCAAAATTGCATTATCTCTGACATATTTCTCTCTTGGCACTGTCCTGATTTAACATGATAATCTGGGGATTATTTTCATAGATATTATCTTTGAGATAAACTCACAGATAAAAATCTAGGAATTTAAGGTCCAGTGACTGAAGCTAATCACCAAACTGGCTCCCCATATCTAAATTTTTTGTGGTACTTGCAAGCATCAAGTACACAATAAATGCAGTGGAATTGATAGTAGGGTAAGAGATGATACCTAGTTTGTGTGCAAAAAGTGCAAGACAATGGAGATAGACAAGTCATCTGATGTAGAGAAAGTATATTTAAATGATGTGTAGGTTGTCAAGAAGTTTTTTTAGTCTGGTGATTCCATTGGAGCACAGGGAGAAGCAGGTGATAGCGTGATTGCAATAATTAGAAGTGAATAAAGTGAGAACAAGGGACTTCTGTCATTACTAACCAGCAGAGTTCTACTACTGTTGACCAAGAGAATTATTTGTCAGGAATAAGCAGTGTGATTATGCATGGAGATGAAACCGGGCTAGTGAGGATTGAGAACATGTTGCATGGAGAGAAATATGAGAATGATACAATAGATGTGTGGTGTGAATCTGTTTCTAAACAGACTTAGATCTGATGACATCAGAGGAAGATTAAATGTCGATAATGTGTCGAGATGTGTGCAGAAAATCAGATGTTGATGTTATGGCCATGTTTAAAGAATGAGTGAGAGTTCTTGGGTTAGTAGATTTATCAGAGTTAAGATAGCTGGTTAAGTTTACTGGGGAAGGCCAAGGAAAACATGAGTAGAAGTGATAAGAATGCACTCGAGAGAAAGCGGGATAAATAAAGACCTGGGTAAAGATAGTTTATTTTGGAAGTAAATTTCTAAAAGCCATCCAACATACTAGAATATAAAATGTATGTTAAATCCGATATGATTATATCATTTGGTCAATCATCCACTCCCTTATTTAAAATACCAAAGCAATGTTACTATTTATTTGAATATTATCTGCTTGTTATCTTGCTGTCGTTCATGACATTGGCAAGTGGTTGAAATGCCTTTGTGTTCTCTGTTCTAAATATAATATTAAACCAGGTGTGGCATAACAGTTACATGATACGCCACTTAATTTCTAGCATGCTTTTGTTGATTATATGGCTAAACCAGTTAGTAACTGTAGAATGTATACAGTCTTTTTTTTCTTTTTTAACTAAAAAGTTATCATTTATCAAGGCCAATGTCCACTTGAGAATGAGAGTTAATAAGATAGATGGATTATGATGGTTGTGTGATTGGTTTAATAAATAGCATTCGGCCAATTCAGATGAATATTTATTCTGTTAATCAGTTTAATACTCTTATAATATTCATCATCATTCAACACAGAATATTGATTCAAATCCTATCGGATATATTGTGTTCAATTACATGCTAATACTTTGGTAGAGGTATAAACCTTAATCCCCTCGCCAGCTGAATCTGCACACATACAGAAATATATATAAAAGGAGAGGAGGAATTCATAATATGCATACAAACACAAATCTACTGATGGAAAAAGATATATATATATAAATATTTATACGGACATGTATAGGTTTTGCTACACTCATGATTGTGGTTATAGTTATGGCATTCACCCTGGGACAGTTGGGACAGTTTGTTCCAACAAGTTTACCACTGAACATTCGCCTTGTGATTTAAGGCTGCTTCTGCTATGAGTGCAAGCCATTTGCAGTTCCAGCAATGGACTCTGTAAAGGTGGGGCCCAGAATCAGTTCAGCATTTTGCTTCACTGTCCTGAGCCTGGTTTCTTCCAGCCTGATGGTGCTGCAGGGTCAATGACTTCATGGCTGAAGTCACCTGTATGTTGTCGAAGGGTGTGCCCGAACCAATGAATGCATCTGGCAAGGAGAAATTTTTGGAGGGAGTGAATCTTGTAGTGAATGCGAATGATACTGTTGGGGATAAACTGTTGCCAGCAGACACAGAGGATTCAGCATAGACAGCGATAATTGAATACTTTTTAGTTTGTGTAGGTCACTTGCTCGCATAGGCCAAGTCTTGCAGCCATAAAGGAGGATAAGGGCATGGTATATTCTGACTTTAGTGTTCAGTCTTATTTCTTTTCTAAATCTGAGCCATGATCGAAGTTGACAGAAGTTAGTATAAGCATTACTGATGCATTTGAAGTTGTCTTCCTCCCTTTAGTCTGTTGCGGTGACGACGGATCCAAAATATTTGAACTGATTGACTTCCTCAAGGGTTTCCATGTTAAGGACAACCGGTTGTTTTTCATTTGGAAGGAGATTAGATTTTCACTTCCCGAAGAATATTTGCACACCACTGGAGCTACCAGCAAAAGACTTAGCTGCTTCGTTGACTTTGCTACTGCATTTAACTCTGTTGTCCATGGAGCCCTTTGGAACGTCAAGCATGCTGATAGCATCTCCCCAAACACGCTCGACCTAATCAAAGTTTACTATCTCTCTATCCACACCAAAGTCTGAATGTATGGTTAAGAGTCATGCTTCTTTTACATTCACTCTTCACAAGGATGCATTTTCGCGCCTATGCTCTTCAATTCTGCTATTAACTGAAACACATTGAATGTACTGACCAACTTTCATGGTGTATTAGTAAGTCATGGTCTGCAAATATTGAATTACGACTATGCTGATGATATTGTTATATTGAATGAAATTTCAATTGGCCATTGACAAGATGCAATCTTGCGCTTCAAAAATTGGCATAAAGATAAACGCCAATAAGTTTGCTACACTGGTATAACAATGTTTTGATTTGTACTTATTAATAACTAACACCTCATGAATTAATATTTCTTCTTTAAACGTTGGGCACTTTTGGATAGCCATTTCTAGCCATTCAGTTGAATTTATTCATTAATTTAGATTGGTTTCCTCTTTTTCTTTTTAACTTACATTTTACTGACTTTAATCTCAGTATTATAAGTTATTTTCATGGGAAACTATTAATTTCTTTTTTCTGGTTTCCTTAATAAACAGAAACTTAGTCGATTTTTTTTAATCAATTTCTTTGTTATATAAGTTAATTCGCACTAAACTTGTCTCTCAATTATTTTGGTTAATGTTCTCATAGCATTCATCCATAGCCTTAACGAAGTTTGTGATTCAGCACCATTTTGGTAGTAACTTTTTATAAAATTAATTTATTTAAATCAATCCATTAATTTGGATTGGTTCAGTAAATTAATCTGATAATAAACTTTTCTTTTCTATTTTCTTTTCTTTATATAACTTTCAAATCCAAACTAATATAATGTAATAATAATTTTGAGAATTTTCTATTATTTTAATAATGTTCAGCATATTAGTTTTTTTATAAGAATAATTATGGTAATAATAATAAATATGATAAATGGCTACACAAATGTAATCATGTTCTGATCATAGATCTAATCAAAAAAGTCTTATGACATTTTTAGTCATTCATCATATTTGACTATCATTAAACATACATATTTGACCTAATAGATTACTAATAGGGAGACTTAATGCTGCCCAAGGATTGAATGAGGAATCCTAACACCATATTTTTATTATTTTTATTTTTTACAATTTTCAATTTTGAGATTAGAGCCTATGGATGTACAAAACATTGATTTTTATAAAGAGATGTAAGTAAAGTAACATTAATTAAAATTATTTTTTATTTATAGTCTTTAACCTCGTTAAAACACTCAATATGAATGAGGGCCCTTATGTACTCCTGCTTCTGCTACTAGCTCATAACCACATATTAACATTTCTATTATTATTTTTGATGCTTATAATTTTCAAGTTATAAATAAAATTAAAATCTATCTATAAATATAAAAGCGAAAATGTATGTATGTGCGTTCGCTTTTTCTGTATGTCTACAAAAGGCTTTTTTCAGAGAAGCAGTCGGTCGCTTCACAACTTTTTAAAACTTTTTATATCACATATAAATCATAATATCTCACAGTTAACAATGAAGCTCGCCTGTCTATTTAATTTGCTCGATTTCGGAAAGATAAATATTCAACATTTGTCGCTCGCCGCATGTGGGTTAGTCTTTTTCCTATAACATCTTGGGAAAATACTATCCCGCAGTCAAACTTGACCTCATTAACTCATTAAAACGGGCACCTGCCAAATCCAAGTAATTAAATAAATTCAAATGTGTTTCTGTTAGCATCTTGCGGTGGGGCAATGGTTAACATCGCACTTTTTTTTTTTTCACACTTTAATTTACAACTTTGCCTCGACGGTTCGGATTCGATCCTCATACTTACTTTTTTTTTTTTACTCCCCCCCCCCCGAGTTTCGACACACCTCCAAACACCCGGGCAACGCCGGGTACCCCTCGCTAGTATATCTATAAAAGTGAAAATGTCTGTGTGTGTGTTTGTATACATTTCTCTACCAAATAACTCAATTTTTGGCTCAGAGACTCGAGATTTGACATAAGGGGTATTGAAATTTTGGAAAATATTTTTAATCTCTTTTCAGCCAGAAATTTGGCTGTCAATGGGTCAAAGTTCAACGATTTGACCTTTGAACACTCTACCAAACTCCTCTGCCAATTTTAGGTCTAAACACTTGTAATTTTAAATGTAGGTTACTTGGACATGGATCAAACATTTTAATTTGATTTTATCCCCAAAAAAATAAATGTTAAGAAGTCAAAGTTGGAGTCAAAGTTTTACAAAAATCTGCGGTCTCTACCAAATTACTCAGCCAATTTTTGGTCTAAACATTTGAAATTTTACATAAAGGGTATTCAAAGATAGGGCAAGCTTTTTAATCGATAATTGATATTTTAATTTATGCAGATTGCGTATGTATTATTGTAGAATCAATCCGCCATTGATTATTATATATTACAAGGAATGATTTCCCAATGGACTAATTCGAAAAAAAAAAAAATAAATAAATAAAAATAAAGACAATAACAATTTCGTTCATCGAATTTGGTCTGTATTTGTTTACAATGTCACATAAGCTGAAAAAGTTTACAATGTCACATAAGCCCTGGAAAAGTCACTTTTGATTAATGTTTAGTTTTAAAATATGCAAACAAAGAAATAATTTGTGGCAATTTTAAATTGTACCTCTTTTATCGTATCATTAATAAGAAAAGAATTAAATAAAATGGTGAGGTACACCCAAGTTTGAATAGGGGATCATTCGATCTCTAGTCGAATGGTCTACCACTGATTGATATCTCCAGGTTATAATAAATCTGTTTGTTTGTTTTTGTTTTTTAAGAAATTATTTGCTGAAATTTTATTATCTCTCTTGGCTGGTATAATGTAAAATATTTCTCTGTAAAAATTGTTTTTATGTATAAGAGAGAAAAGCTATTTTTAAGATCAGATTTTTTTTTTATTTTCGATACTTATTGGATGAATTTTTGTACAAAACAGATCTAAGAACACTGCCAGACATATAAATTAGCTTTGTTTAAAATTTGCAAAAAATAGGTTGAGTCATTTCGGAGCCTATGAGGAAGGAACTCACACACACAAAGAGACTTTTATATAAGAGTAGATATTATCATTATACTTCATTTACTTTAAAAAATATCCTGTTAAATTTATTTAATGTTTCTAAAGCAAGTATTTAAAATAGGAGTGACCTTGACCTTACTTGTGATAAAAGAAGAGTTTATATTGTTGATCCATTAGTAACACTTGAATGATCCATTGAGTTAATCAACTTCATCTGATGCGATCTAATCATCCCTCGTCAGCAATTGGACAATTATTTATCAGACACAGATTAAGAAAAAAAAGTAATAGCTTGTTATGTTAGGATGGTGATGATGATGTGGCAATGTCTGTACACCATTGGTTATTGCTGCTACCTGATAGGTTGAGACAGCTTGTCTGAACTTGACTTTAGATTATAGAGTAGACATTGTCTCTTATGAAACAGCAGATTAAAGGCCAACAAACATTTGTAGATGAAAGGATTTGCTGATGGGGATAATCATGCAATATTTTTCAAAGGCTTTTAGATTTTTTAGCTTGATGAGAATTGATATCCAGTGCCAGTGCTGGGGGACTAATGTTCCCCTCTCTCTCTCCTCTTGCCTTCCCAATTTATGCTATGGATCTGTAGCAACAAAAAAAATAAGGATCTATTTTCTCTTGTGAATCAATGCCCCTCCCCCATCCTGCAGAGTAATTCGGCTACGCACTGACCAATCAGCTGGTGGGGTGGATTGATTCATCTGTTTCCCAAGGAACTTCTTTAGTACCATTTAGGGAACTACAATCAGACAGCAGAAAGAACTCAACCAGCGAGCAATACAGATCTCTCTTTCTCTCCTGCCACTGCCCACAACAACTCTCACTGTAGAAGCTGCTGACCAACTGGGTGCTTAGACATACCAGCCCTTGCTGAATAAACGGTTTACTTCTCCCTGGTTGGTCTACTTTCTATATTAAATAAACCTTTTTATTGTTTGTCTTAAAGTGTTCACAAATTTATAATTAGGAGGAAAACAAATTTTCTTTCTTAAAAGCCCTTCGTTCAATGAATAGATTGTAATAACCAAAATAATAGTTGACGATGTATGTACAACAGAATATAGTCAAAGAAAAATATTTGTAGGAATAAGAGAACCCACATAATACCTGTTACGGTATGCTTCAGACCTGCACTGCCATATTACGGTAATGATTTCTGAATGGGAATTTCAAATTAGGCTGTATCCTGGAATCGCATATCTCATTGATAATAAAAGTAAAATAGATGTATCAGCTGTGAAGTGTTAGGACCTAAATAACGCATCTATTAGGTTCTTGATCAGCATCATTATGAAATAACCCAGTGAGCCGCACAATCAGCAAAAGAAAAGGAAATGACAGAACACAACAATAAGGATAAACGCACACACATATATATATTTGTGTGTATTGATATTCATATTAAAAACTCTTTTTTCTATTTATTTAAAAAGAAAATACAACTTTGTTATATATGGGTTGTGGAATTGCATTCATCTACAAAAGCTCTAGCTAATTTGCATATTCTTTTTAACATTCATTTTAATTAATTTCTAATTAGTTTTTTTTTTTTCGGTTTTCTTATGGGATGATCATCTTAAGTTAATTATTACATGTAATTATATTCATGCATATATTCTACATGATTTATACCTGCATAATATTTGCATAAAAAGTTTATAGTAAACACAAACCTTTTTCTATATATATATATATATATATATATATATATATATATATTTGCTTAAAAAATGTTGATTACCAAACTCCTTTGTCAGTTTTTAGTCTACAGACATGAAACTTAATATATAGGGTATTCGAACTTTATATTTGTTTTAGCCAGGGAAAAGTGGGGCAAAAGTGTGACAATTAGAGAAATGAAATTTGTCAGGTGAATATCAAACGATGGCATTACGAATATGCATGCATAACATAGTAGCTATTGGTTCATGCTTTAATGTTTAGCTTTGCAGCAAACATGTCTTCATAGCTCAGGCATTAACGTCAAAGGAAAAAGTAACTTGTAAGCTAAACGTTTTGGTTTTGATTCTTATTGGTGGCGCACAGGTCATTTTTTTTTTTAACTTTGAAAATCATTGCTATATATTGGGTCCAATATGATATAATAAATATGAAATCTGCACTAATCAAAATATCATATTTAAGCATATTTTACGACTGAGCAATGACACTATAAGATTTATTAATCTCCAAAGACTATGCAGACAAAACTCAATGGGTGGGAGAGGGGGCGAATGAAGGAAAAAGGTCAACAAAATAAACAACCTTTTTTTGTATATCATGTGAAATGATTATTTAAGTCCAAACACAAAAACATATTTAAACAAAATATCTAACTCAACAATTCACTGGGGATGGAATGGGTTGGAGAAATGGGGAAAGTGAATGTAAAATACTTAGCTGAGGAAACAGGTATTATCCAAACAAATAAAATGTCCAAGAGAAATTATTTTTTCTTCAAAGGTTTTCAAAGATTCACTGCATAATGGTACCATCCAATCTAATTTAGGTCTCATTTATATATTTCTTTCTTTTTCTGAGGGGTCGAGATTTCTAATGCTCTGAGGGATAATCTCATTACTTATACTTTTTGATAAATAAATTCTCTTAGCATAGCGACAAAGTCTTTTCTATTTAATGTATTATGGCCAACTTCCCCTTTTGTATTTTCATACGCTTCATGCTTGTATGCATTTATCTTCATATATGCCTCAGCTCAAACTTTAGCGTATCTTTTTAGAGGTCTGGCATGTACTTTGCTACATGGGAGAGTCTATAGGTGGCTTAATTCTTTCTTGTCACAATGTCATGGATGTATATGTTATATGCACTGCTGCTTATCTCCAAGCATCATTTTCCTTTTTGTGGTCTTCCCTTTATTTTGCTATGTTGGAAAGTCCACAAGCTGCCCTGCTCATTTCTATGTATGTATATCTATCTCATTAGATATTTCTCTGCTTGCATTCAAGCATCATTTTCCTTTTGGTGGTCTGCCCTTTATTTTGCTACATAGACATCTGTGGACGTTTCAGTTCTTTCAGTCATAATATTTTTATATATGTTATATATATATATATATATATATATATATATATAAATAAATGTTTAGAGGTACAGAATTTATATATGGTTTTAAATAAAATAGTAGGCGGAAGTTTCTCGAGAGCTAGAACTCTTTATTTTCGTCACAATACTATTTAGATTGCTATCGATTTGCTCCTGAAGAGATGATAGCCGAAAGAGCTCTCGAGAAACTTCCGCCTACTATTTTATTTAAAACCATATATATATATATATATATATCTTAGTTTTTGTTCAACCATAAACATTCTTTTAGCAGTCTGCCCTTTTCTGCTACATTGGAAATTTTATGAGCTGCTTTGCCCTTTTCCATTGCAGTCATTTTCATTAAATTGACTTGGGTGCACTGTGACATTTGGTTTGCCACTGTGCGTTTTTCAAGGTGCTGCGGGAAAGACGATTAGTTTTTCATGTCTTGAAAGAAGGTTTGCAAATCTTGGACTTTTTTTTCTTAAGAGGGCGGTTTGTCAGGAATTTGTTTATGTTGGACTTGAAGACATCCAAGTTGTAGTCAGGTGGGAAGCAGGCAAACGAAGAGAGTTTCACAGTCGTGCACTTCTGAGAAAGAAGCTCTGTTCATGGAATCTACGTTTTTATTATGGCACAGATAAAGAGTGGGGAATATTATTGACAGTAGTTTTAGCCAGACGGGTGTTTCTCGTGAAAGATTAGCGAAGTGGGACGAGAGATTTGAGCTCAGACGAGCACTTGCCATGGAAATAATGATAAAACAAAGACAGGCTCGCAACGTCTCTTCTGTGGGAGAGAGGCTGCAGGGAAGAGAAAAGGGCACCCCCCACTAAGCTACGAAGTCTATTTTGTACTCTGTCAAGGCAGGATAGGCTGTTTTTGGCAGCTCCTGCCCAGATGTGGCAGCAATACTCCATCCTTGGACGTACTTGGCTTTTATACAGATAGAGAATTGCATCAGTAGTGAAATATCTTCTGAAGCGGTAGAAGGATCCCACCATTTTCCCAGCATCCTTGGCAACAGACCTGATGTACGTGTTCCATTTCAGATCAGGAGTAAAGGTCAAACCCAAAAGCTTGTCAAAACATTGAGCCTCTCCAAGATGAGAGCTATCCATTTCAATTGGTGCCAGATGGGGATCAGAACGTTGATGATGTAAAGATAGAAGCTTGGTTTTGGATGCATTAAAAGTAACCAGCCACCTCTTCCCCCACTGTACCATGCGCTTGTCATTTATGGCCTTTGATGTGTTGCCATAGATGGTCATGTCATCAGCATAGATGTCAACGAATGATTTAAGTATGTGTTTTGGGAGATCATTGATGTAGATCAGGAAGAGAGTTGGGCCCAGGATGGACCCCTGAGGGACTCCAGTATAAATACTGTGGGCCTCTGATTTTTGCCCATCAACCACTACTCTTATGAACCTATTGGAGAGAAATGATTTAATGATTGAGAAAACATTACCAGTGATACCGTAGCTGGTGATCTGCCCTTTTCTGCTATGTTGAAAAAAATCTGTAGGCTGCTTCGTCCTTTTCTGTTGCAGTCATTTCCATTAAATTGACTTTGGTGCACTGTTACGTCTAGTTTTCCACTGTGGATCGTTATGAGGTGCTGTGAGTAAGACAGTTTTGCATGTCACCATTCATCCTCATCACCATGTAGCGTGGTTTTCTCGCGAAAGTTGATCTTTCTTGGCTTGCACACTTTGCCCTTGAGATGGGGATTGGTGTGGGGGAGAAATGGCGATGTGACATGATAGGGTGCTTGGATGGGGTTATTCATTTGCTTCACATCCACTCGCAATCTCACTCATGGGCGTTGTATGTGTGGGCACTGTCTACTGAATACACATATATATAAAAGGGAGGTGAGTTGTGTGGCCCCTTCTATATTATAACCCCATTACGAGGTCCCATTACACCTATCACAAGTGGTTGTGGGATGTGACTTGTGTTGAGACTTTCATAATAGAATTGGAGACAAATTCTAAACATATAGCAGCATAAGTGGAAGACTGCAAGCGATTAAAATATGTTAGTCTTCTCTACATTTGTATCCCAACATGGTACTTTCTCAACTGTTCTGGTTTATTAATAACACCAGAGGGAGCATTGTGAGATGATTTGTCTTTATGAGCAGCTCTTCATCACCATTATTTGACGGAATTCCTTTAACGGCTGTTAGTGATCTGCTATGCAGTATTAATCTCTAGGTAATTTAGCCTTTTTTCTAGCTGTCCGTATTTGAGAATCTTTGAGATTTCTTTTAATTATATTCTTGTATCTGTTTAGATCTGCCATAATTTCAGTGTCTATTTGTCAATTGAAAAAATAGAATTTGTTTGTGGATTCTGTAGTTTTCAATTCATATCACATGTACAGTCCATTGCTAGTTTAACTGATTGAAAAGTATGTGCATACTGTGTAATACCTAGAAAATGGAGCTGTGAAACCTGACATAATAGTATGGGACAATAAGGAAAAAGTAACAACCTTAGTTGAAGTCAGTATCCCTAATAATACTTCATTTAAACAGAGCTCTAAGGAAGAAGATAACTAAATATCAAAGTCTTATATAACACATCTCCATCATTCCAGTAATCATAGAAGCAACCAGACCCACGAAAAAGTATTTAAAAATCACTTGGTGAATACATCCAATGAACCAAGTGCAGAAGAAATCCAAACAACTGTGCTTATAGGGATGGTTAGAATCCTATAAAAATTTCTCAGTTTGAATCTCTGAAATAACGGATGAATGTTTGGTATCCAAACAAAAAGGTAAATTCATACTCATATTCATGTAAAATATCTGAATGGCAAAGTTACAAAAAAGGGGAAAAAAAACAAAAAGTTACGAACTGGAAACTTATAAAAAAAAAAAAGAACAAAAAAGTGTTTCCAATAATAATAATAATAAAATAAAACAAATTTCAATAATTTTTATTTAAAATAAGGCTGAAAAACTTTTTAATGATCATTAAATAAATAAAAAAAAAGATTGGAAAAACATAAAAAAGAGTACATGCACAGGGGAGACACAGACGTGAGAGAACAATAGCGAAGGAATTGTTTGTTTGTTTGCTTTGTCATTGCTTCCGGTAGTGAAGTATCTCAGCTGACTATAATCTACTATTTCTTAAGGATGTATGCATTAACATGCGTCCTACGCAGCATGATGGGACACAATGTCAGAAGGTGGAAGTGTCAACCAGCACCCCTAAAGAAGTAACACTCTGACCTAGCAAAAATTGCCTGAGCAGCCCCAGACAGTAAGTAATGAACTTACTCCACCCAAAAGACAGGTAGCAAGACCTGGAAGGGTTGACCTGTTAGGTACTACCCAGGAAGTATACCTCAGTTTGACAGGTACTGAATCCTGCACCTGTTAGGCTGATTGTTAAGAACGGATTCTCAATTGCTACTTTTACCCAGATCACGAAGCAGCGAGGCACACCCTATAAAATTATGTGGATGTAGATGTATACCAGTTTATATTATCGAATTCTCTGATATAACATGTTTGTTAATCTTTAGAAAAAATAAATTTTATATTAAAATATAACCTATACTGTGCAATGATTAGGGCCTGTACCCCTTTCCCTTCCAATATGTATGCCTCTGTCCCTATTAAGAGACAAGAGACTAATCTTTGTAAACAAATAAACATGTTAAAAATTTTAATTTAAAATCAGAATTTTAAGCATTTATTCAAAAAATTATATATTTTATCAGAACTCTCTCACCACCGTGGACTTCTTTGATAGTTTATATGATTCAGCCTTTTTTCAAGGCCATGTATTTCGGTGCTAGTTGTTGGTTGGTTATCAGCTGAATTCTATGACTACTCACTGCCATATTGTGTTTTTTTATTAGTTTTTGATCTCAGATATATACCGAAACCACTGAACTGATGGATGAATCAAATTGATAGGCTACAAATGTTCTTAGCAGAATAAGAACTAACACTCTTGGTTGAAATATCAAATATATTTTATATGGAGAGTAATAAAGTGGAAATTATTAATCTTTCTACTTGCTTGCTAAACTGGAATTTATTAAATGTCATGTTATATGTAGATATACATTTAAAATGTGACATTGTGAATAGAGAAAAGTTTAATGCTAAACCAAAAAATTGGTTACATTTTTTCCCTATTTTTAAATTTATTTTTCAATGTTAAAATGAAATATGTATGTTATATTTATAAACCAAAATAATGCAATGCAAAGATTTTGAAGAATAAACAAACATTTGTTTTAAATCAATATTTCTACATGATACGTCTTCCTCATATTTTTTTTCTTTTCTGTGCCATGATGTTAAAATGAAAAGAATTTAGTAGTAAAATCTGTGTATTTTCTTCAACAGTGATATTTTTTAAATGTTTTTAAATTTTCAATTTATTTATTTAAATATTTTTGTAATTTATTTATTTACATATTTTTATAATTTTAAAAATTTATTTATTTAAATATTTATTTATTATTTATTTTTTTATTAATTTATTATTTTTTTTTTTTTATAGAATTGTTATTTTTAAATTATTTTTGTTTTAAATGTAACCAAAGCGAGAGTAATCTGAGGTGGATTCTTTTAAAACCAACTTTGAGTTCAAATATTTTTCCAGTCAACTCGAATGAGTCTGTCAGATTAGAAGTTTATAATTTTTGTAAGAATTGAAGTTTCCTTTTTTTAAATCGATTTCGGAATCAGATTTCCAGCCAACTATGTTGGAAGTTAGCACTCTACAAAAGTTGCAGTCAGAAGGATTTCAGTCTGTTCCCCACCTGATTGTAACAGATTATGTAATTGAACGACTAAATTTGTTTTCAAAATTTTATTCAAAAGAAACAAGCCATGTTCTGCATAATTTCTTTTTCTATCTAATCATTTTATAAAAATTAAGGCTATATCTTTTCTATATATAAAAAAAAATGATTGTATTTACATGGGATGAGTTTGAATTATCCTATAAATAAAATATGTTGGTGTACATTTTTTTGTATTCTTGACTTCCAGATGATTTCAACCAGTTTGTTTAGGCAACTCCTGATTTGTTGTTTTCATCGATGCTAAGCAACATGTCAAAGAAAAAGCTTAGAGTGTTGGACATTCCACCACCAACTACCGAGATGGAGTACATAAGGCGAGCATTATAGACTTCTCTTCTTTGTTAATGAACAAAAACATTGGTGGATCTTTTATTTGGATCTTTTCAGATTGAAAGTTTTCTTGGAGTGATTTTTGGAAATTTTCTGACAATTTTCTCTCTATTGTGTCCTGTGTCATTCTGAGGGTCTCTGGTTCATACCTTTTTTGGCAATATCTTTTTTTCTTATTAGAGTTAAATGAAGTCTTATTTCTGGTATCTTTCACTTTTAATGTTTCAACTAATGTAAATTCTTTTTTGTTCATGTCATGAAAGCCACAGCTTATATATATATTTATTCAAAGGGAATTAAGTGGTGCAAATTAAAATTGACAAAATTTATTGTTCAAAAACATGGAATATAAAAGATTATTTAAGTTTTAAAAATTAGTCTTTTTTCTTCAGAGCAAATCACTAGCAAAATAAAAGTATAGAATTGTTATAATATTGTTAGCATAAAAATTGAAAACGTTGAAAATTGCAATATTCAAAAAATGATTTAAATTGTAGAAGGATATTGAAAATGATGTCCATGAATCCAAATATAGTAAAATGACTATAAATTCAACCAATGAAACTCATTGATAATAAAATAGTTAAAATATCTATAATATTGATCTGAATGAATTCAAAATCAGAATTCAAAAGTCTTTAGAAAGTCAAATTATAAACAGAAGCAGCTTACCACAAAACTGACACTTCCATTAGCAAGTAGAAAAAAAAATGTGTGGATACTTCAAATATTAAGTATAAAAATTGTGGCTTTGAAGAAAGTTGTGAGTATGCGTGTGTATGTGTGTGTGTGTATATATATATATATATATATATGTAAAAACAAACAGCAAACAAACCTCTTATAACTGGAACATCAGATTTTGGACAAACAAAGGACTCAATATCCTATTTAATAATAAATGATAATAAAATGTATTTAATATTAATATTTACTATAGTTTCACAATATCACCAATCATCAAACGTGTCTCTGACTGATATCAATTAAGTCAAATTTTATTATCATTTCTTATATATAAACTTGGTACACAACTGAACAATTTGACTTTACTCTCAAAATAAGTTAGAAAATAGCTAAAAAAAAATGATCTAAATTGTGGGTCTTAGTTATTTATAAATTTAATTACAAAAGAAAAACTCACAAGTATATATGCAATTTAAACAAAAAAAAAAACAAAACAACAAAAAAAAAAAAACGGTAAATAGAAATGAAAGTACAGACTCCCGGGCAACACTGAATAAATATAGCTGCAGCTAATTAAATTATGAAGCAAGTATATCTAATGTGGCATCAAATTATTTCATTAAAATGAACGCAATGCATTTTTAACCAGTTTTATTCATGACAAAGAATACATTAGTTAAAATATTATAAAACAATGAAAAGTACAAAATGGGAATTTTCCAAGGGTTCTTTTCATGACTTTATATTAACTCTTTTGGCTTCATCATTTATATTTCTTGAAATGTTCTTTTTTTTCGGTTTCAATATTTAATGGTAAAATTTTCCTCTTAAGTCATATTTTCACATCTTACTTTGATTATGATTCTTTTTTTCTGAGTTTATTTTATTTCATTTGAAATGTACGTTGTTTTAGTTTTAGATCTGGTTAACTTGAGTAAACATAGCAGCATGTAAAACAGCTACATGCTTAGAAAATGGAGCCGACATAATGATATGGAACAAGAAGAGTAGAAACGCTAGTTGAAATCAATGCTCTTGATGATGCTAGCTTAAACAGAAGGACAAGCTAACTAAATACCAAGGTTTTAGGTATGACACACAAAAAAAATTATCTTTGGAAGATCTCCATTATTCCAGTAATGATATGAGCAATCAGACTCATACTGGAATCTTAGGGAGATATCAATCATACCAGTTGTTATAGGTGCCACAGGGCTTATGGAGAAGAATCTGAAATCCTACATAACTAATATTCCTGGTGAACCAAGTCCAAAAGAGATCTAAACAATTGCACTTAAGGGAACAATGAGGATACTAAAAAGAGCTCTTGGCTGGTTTCAATAAAAAGCAGGGCAATGTTGGCAGCTGGTTTGGCCATTCAATACCCAATGTTACAATCTTCAAAGGAAGACAAAAATAAAAATAAAATAAATAAATAAATAAATATTTCATAAAGTACCTAGTGAATATACTCGGTGAATCAAGTGCAAGAGATCAAAAAAAAAATTGCATTTAAAAGAACGGTTAAAATCCTAAAATGATCTCTTGGTTGGTGTCTCTAAAATAATGGATGAATGTTTGACATCCAGTAGGATGCCCCATTCCTAGTTAAAACAAGTGTAAAACAGGTGTATCTTGTTGAACTTGAAAATTGACGGAATTTCGATCAGAACCCTTTATTTACTTCATGAAGGTAGCATGCTCTCATTCTGTCAGCCATGACTGGATAGAGGTCCTAAGTAATTTGTAATTGTATTTTTTGGTCGCCCACACTGAGAATTGAACTTTCAACTGTCAGGAGAATATCACTTTTACAAATTGATTTTTCAAGTACTTTTATTAGCGCTGTCTGCAAAGACCACTAGTACAGTGGCTAGAATACTTTGAAATTGCAAAAGTGATATTCTCCTTAAGGTTGAAGGTTCAATTCTCAGTGTGGGTAACTGAAAAATACAATTGCAAATTATTTAGGACCTCTATCCAGCCATGGCTGATGGAATGAGAGCGTGCTATTTCCATGAAGTAAATAAAAGGTTCCATTCTAAATTCCCGAGTTCAACAGAAACATTCCCAAGTTCAACAAGATATGCCTGAAGAAGGTCGGAGGTTACATCGACTGAAGCATTGTGAAAATGATACTCATAATGAGAACAGTAGTCCGAAGAATTCAAATAATATGAATGTAGTCTATCATATTATTTCATCCAGAACTAAGGTTGGAAAGAAAAAAAAAATGGATTCCTAATTTACTCAAGAGTATTAGATAAAGTGACACTATAGCCACTTCATTTCTTTGTAAAATGTCTATAAAATCGACAGTTATGGACACTTGTTTAGAATTAATAGAGTATAAAATTTTCATTTGTATGACATTTTCCTTTTTTATTATACTACAATCAGATTATTTTGTTTCTGCTTTGTGAGTTATGGATAATAAATATTTCTTAATTAGTACTGAAATAATTAATTTTGTATTTATTGTCTAAGATTAAACAATAACTTATATTTGTAAATACCAGACTTTTGGAAAGATAATATCTCGACTGATTTATTTTAATACTAAATAAAATGAAAATGCTGCTGAAAAAGTTGTTAGTTCTCAGCTTCAACTTGCCTCAGATGTTTGAAGTTTAATTATAATAATAATAATAATAAAAAAAAAAACAACACTTATCTCTCTACTCTAAAATGACTAACCTCTCTAAAAAAAATTTTTTTTTAAATAACAACTTGACTACATCAAAATTTGCACATTCTGTTTTAAAGTTTAAATAATCTGATAAAGTTTTGAATTTGATCAAAATTTCCCTTTTAAACTTACTTTAGTTTCCGTTATGATTATTTTTTTCAACAGCGAGAGATCTACTGTGGTCTCTGATTTTCTTATGGAAATTGGTTAATGTAGTAAAACTAGCATGTAGCCCTGAGTTTGAGGTGTGGAATAGTGTATAAAGCACAACATTACCAGTCGATTTCTTATTTCTATTATTAGTGTGAGTTAAGTATTACATAAATAAGACAACAAATGAAGGCATTCAAAGTGTTATCTTGAAAAAGAAATTCCCGAAGGAGTTAAGTATTGCTTTAAATAAATAAATACAATAAAATAATAAATTAATGCATTCAAAGTTTTTATCTAAAAAAACATCCTGCAGCTCTAAATGGATTTAATGAATACTAAAATATTTCGTTTTTAATTAATTTAAATTTTAAAAGTACTAATAAAAATGATTTAAATGTTTAAAGTATAAAATAATAATAAAAACAATTAGATAAATGTTTAAAATATTAATAAAAATAATTATTTAAATGTTTAAACCTTTTTTTAAATGCATTCATTACTAGGATATTCTTAGTTTCACGAAAGAAAGAAAATGTATTTTTAAAGAAATGATTTTCATTTCTTTGTTATATACTTCAGTTATTTTATGGACCTAACCAATAATTTCCTTTAGTGATCTCAGATGTAATTGAAGGACAGTTTGAATGATGTCTTTAGATTCTGTGAAAAAATGTAATTGTTATATTGATTGGAGTGCTCTGTTAACATATTGATTTTTATAATGCACAAACATTGACATATGTTTCAATGAAACACGTGAAAGACGTACTACATAAATATATGAATGAAATACTATGAATGTAAAATAAATTAATCTGGTTTTGGAATGATAACTAACGCTATATCAAGGAGCTAATCAAATTATATTAAAGGATTACCAATTTTGACTAATCATTTAATACTCACAAAAACTTCATAAAATTTAAAATGCTTCCTGATATTTACAATACTTTCAACTTTCCTAGTACTTAGACTTTCACTAACTACAATATTTATAATATTTGTAACTTTTCCCCAACATATTATTTTTTTAACTAAAAAATACTTATTTCTCAGCATTACATAACCATAAAAGTTGGCATGCCATAAAAACAAACTGTAGTGTTATAAGAAATTTGGCAGTCGACTGAGTTCTGTCTGAAATGTGTGTCACATTACTGTTACTCTGCCAGATTAAAGGAAGCTTATTAAATATCTTAATGTTGGAATGGCCAGAATGGTTTTGTCTCAGTACCTATGTACTCTGTGCTTAAATCTAGATAAAAAACCAGGATTTTGAATGTTGATTTTCAAGGTATGTCTTTTACCAAATATAAAATTGATATAATTTTATCTGCTCTTCTAGTTGGTTTATATATAACCTTTATATTCAAAACAATATTTTGTACTTGCCATACAAACGAATCTAAGATTTTAGAATTATTATATATTTCTCTCTAAATACATACTCAACACCTTGGTATTTGTTCACAACTATATCACACTTATGAGAGCAGTATACAACTGAACATAAGAATACAATTTGTCACATATAATAGGATGCACACTTAATGTCTCGGCTGAATCCATTTTACATTTAAGTGAGGGGGGGGGTGTACAGCACTGTTCTCCACAACAAGAATGAATATAATCTTTTTAGAAATATATCACAGGCTGACACTTTGTCCTAGCAACTGACACAGCAACACATTAACCTATAAAGCCTTGTCTATTTGTAATGGCTGCAAATAATATTTTCAAACTTGGTGATTAGTACTTGAATCAAGTCTGGTAGTCTCCTTAAAATGTTTTATTTTTTCCAGTAAATATTAAAAAGAAATTTTTTTCATTTGCTCTCTCTGTATTTGATTGGACAATATGCATATGTATACAATTGCCTGTGAAGATGAATAAAAGAAAGCATAAACATACAAAACTTTTTGAAAATTCTTATTAATCTAATAAGTTTAGCTTATAGTTTAAAGTTGGTTAGAATTTTCAAAACAATGAGCAACAGATAAGCATATATATAAAATCTCTTTCTTATATAATAAGCTTAATGGGACAAATAGTGCTTCATTGCAGTGTGTGTGTTTATACAACAAAATTCGATCTTGGCTTGTGGTAGGTGCTAGTCTATCTGTGATGCAATAAAACAGGCAGTCTTTGGATTTTACACACATGTATATCTCTGCTTATGTATAAAAGGCACTTTGTCTCTGTGTGAGTTCATTCCCTATGGATTATGAAATGGCTGAGCCGATTTTTTTTTTTTTAATTTCAGAAATGTAGCTTGGATTTGGAAGTGTTCTTAGATAGGATTTGTATCAGAATGCTTCTGATAAGTATCAAAAATCCATTAAAGAAAAAAACAGTTCAATTTTGACCAAAGTTAACACTTTTATACAATCTAACATCACAAGTGCATTTGAGCATTATCACTGCAAAAGCAGACGAGCCCGGCATATACAAACAACAGTAGCTTCTTTGATAAGAAAGGGACACATTCAAAATGAATATTTCTGTTTAGTTGAACCATAATACTTGACTTTTGCATTTTAAATTTTAATTCAAGCCACTAAATAATTTTATAAAATCAACAGTAGGTTTTTCATAGCTCAATGTAAACAACAATATATTGTGGATGAAGTCATTGTAAGGAGACATGTGAAGCTTCCTCCTGTTACACTGCAGAGGATCCCCAACTAGAGCAGGCAATCCATTGATTCGATTGAAAAATGGACAATTTCACAGTTCAATAATAAAAGTATTGAAAGTGTAGAATATTCATTGATCCTCATTCAAACCCAAGCAATGTCAGGTTTCTCTGCTATTATAACAAATTACAGAAAATAAATATTAGATAAATAAGGTAATAGCAATAATTATAATAGTAAATACTTTCTTGGTAGAATTAAAACAGTTTCAGAACACTTTAATTCAAATGTTGAATAAAATCTGTTTAGCTTTACAATATGAACTGAGATGGCTACTGGAACAAACACATGATGTTAAGTCTTCTATCATATTTTTTCTTTTTTCTGACATTATATTGTCATGTATTTTTATTTTCTAAGCAGAGAATTTCTATTTTTTTATGAGAGATATATGCACGAATAGTCGATATTGATATAATAATAACCGCTTGTTTCTGCATAACGAAACAGATCTGTAAAAATGTACCAAAATTTTAATATGCTGGAGAAACGGTTTTGCATGGAAAATAGATATTTGAATCTTAGAATGTAACTATACTGTTATTCTTTCATATATTCTTTGTAAATATTTTATCAACCATAATAATACTCATTGTTTCTATCTATAAATAGTCTGTAACATCAAGGGAGGTAATGTCTATTACGATAAAGTTAGGAATGCAGGATAAAGTGTACAGGATTCACTCCTAAACTGATTAAACGATCATTAATAATTTTGGAACACAACTGTTAGATGTAAGGGGTCTTAATGTAGACTATATTTAGTTTAATTTAGTTTTATACAAATAAGTAAAGAAGTGTGTGAAAGCGTGTCATGAAAATTTAGATAATTGATATTTGGGAAATTTTAACAATAGGTAATAGTGATCAAGTTATATATATTACTCCAATTTCAGTTCCTTTAGAATATTTTAAAGAATTTTCGAAAGTCATAATATGTGCATAAACTCTCATTTGAAAATTTCAATACATCAGATTTGCATTGAAGTTAATCCATATTCATCAGAATTAAGATTTACTGAATTTCAATTTCTTTTAGATCCTTTAAATTTTAGAACGTTTTACAATCAAAATCAATGTACTGGACTTTGAACAAAATTTGAATAAGTATTCTCGACGTAAGATTTAGTGTCATATCTTGATTTTAATCTTTGTGAAAATAAATAAACGTGGTGTAAAATGTTTCTAATTAATTTTATCTGCCCTGGAACAGGTATTTGTCTAGTTGATAATAATAGTTCATAATAATAGTTCATGATACTAGTTCATAATAACAGTTCATGATACTAGTTCATAATAACAGTTCATGATACTAGTTCATAATAACAGTTCATGATACTAGTTCATAATAACAGTTCATGATACTAGTTCATAATAACAGTTCATGATACTAGTTCATAATAACAGTTCATGATACTAGTTCATAATAACAGTTCATGATACTAGTTCATAATAACAGTTCATGATACTAGTTCATAACAGTTCATGATACTAGTTCATAATAACAGTTCATGATACTAGTTCATAATAACAGTTCATGATACTAGTTCATAATAACAGTTCATGATACTAGTTCATAATAACAGTTCATGATACTAGTTCATAATAACAGTTCATGATACTAGTTCATAATAACAGTTCATGATACTAGTTCATAATAACAGTTCATGATACTAGTTCATAATAACAGTTCATGATACTAGTTCATAATAACAGTTCATGATACTAGTTCATAATAACAGTTCATGATACTAGTTCATAATAACAGTTCATGATACTAGTTCATAATAACAGTTCATGATACTAGTTCATAATAACAGTTCATGATACTAGTTCATAACAGTTCATGATACTAGTTCATAATAACAGTTCATGATACTAGTTCATAATAACAGTTCATGATACTAGTTCATAATAACAGTTCATGATACTAGTTCATAATAACAGTTCATGATACTAGTTCATAATAACAGTTCATGATACTAGTTCATAATAACAGTTCATGATACTAGTTCATAATAACAGTTCATGATACTAGTTCATAATAACAGTTCATGATACTAGTTCATAATAACAGTTCATGATACTAGTTCATAATAACAGTTCATGATACTAGTTCATAATAACAGTTCATGATACTAGTTCATAATAACAGTTCATGATACTAGTTCATAATAACAGTTCATGATACTAGTTCATAATAACAGTTCATGATACTAGTTCATAATAACAGTTCATGATACTAGTTCATAATAACAGTTCATGATACTAGTTCATAATAACAGTTCATGATACTAGTTCATAATAACAGTTCATGATACTAGTTCATAATAACAGTTCATGATACTAGTTCATAATAACAGTTCATGATAACAGTTTCTAATAACAGTTCATAATAGAAAACACTAATAAAATTTATTTGAAATGACGTTTCTGGATTTTTGAGATGAGGATTGATAATTTTGATTATTTGTTTTATCCGGACTATTGTTCCCATCTTGAGTGCTATTTTCATGTTTTAGCTGATGTAATCTCCAACCTTTAGGTACATCTTGTACTTTACACTTCTACCCGGCCATGGCTGATGAAACAAGAGCATGCTACCCTCATGGATTATGTGGAGGGTTCCATTTGAAATTCCACAGATTTCCAAGTTTGAAAATTTAGCATATTTGGGCAGCATTTTTTCTCTTATGCATGTTTCATTGAACAGCAGAGATAATTCCCGTTTCTCTTGGGATCCATCTTTTCCATTTGGCAAACGTTCTGTTCGAGTGTAAAAAGAAATTCACCATATCCATGAACGTTTTCGACAATCATGAGTTGTCTTCAGGCGAGTGATAAATTAAAAAATTGTACACTCTCCCTCATATTGAGCCTGATTGATAGTTTGTTTATGCAAATGAGTAGGGCTTCTATGATTCGGAAGTGCAGGTTACAATATGAAATGGTTAGAATCGCGGTATTTTTTATTAATGTGTTTCTAAATTTATTTCTGGGGGTGTAATGTGCTACTAGATGTTGATAAATGGAGCTGTTAGGAGGAGACAGGTAACATGTAAGCTGGCGAGAAATACTGGCCTTAGTCATGTCGATGTACAAATTGTTTTTGAAGACACATTCCCCTATAGGTCATTTAAAAACATACACGGTACTACTAGTTTTTATCAAATTGCTGTCGGGTGTTGGGTTATTGCGTATTAGTAAGTTGGTTATTTTAGATGTTTTTGTAATAAATGAGGAATCTAAATTTAGAATTTTTTTATGGTGGAAATATATTTATGTACGATATTTTTTCGTTAATTTTATAATTAGTGTGCATTTGGTTACAGTAGAATAGGTTAATCATCATTATTAGTGTTTTTTGTAATGGGAGAAGTTATGCTTAAGTGCTTTTAAACAATTTGACTTAATTTTTTCAATAAATTCACTATGTGCAATTTTTTAATTCATCACTCGCCTGGGAATTGAAAACGTTTGCGGCTATGGCAAATTTCAGAATGTTTGAACATTGGCCCACCAAATAGAAAACATGGATCGCAAGAGAAATGAACAGGAATTATCCCTGCTGTTTGACGAAACATACATACGTTTGAGAAGATATACCTGAAGAAAGCCTGGGGTTACATCAGCCGAAACTTTGTAAGAATAACATTCAAGATGAGAACAGTGGTCTGAAGAATCTGAATAAGCCAAACTTTACTTGATCTCGTCATTTTTAATTTAAAACTTTACATTTACTTATT
Source organism: Euprymna scolopes (assembly GCF_053919585.1). Classification (NCBI taxonomy): domain Eukaryota; kingdom Metazoa; phylum Mollusca; class Cephalopoda; order Sepiida; family Sepiolidae; genus Euprymna; species Euprymna scolopes. Next base: position 81,865,262 of record NC_136482.1, read on the forward strand.
TCTAATTAAAATTCTCTTTGGAAAAAATAGCAGCCCAAAACATCCATTGGCCTAAACACCTTACATTCCTTCCACACACTATATGCAATAATGATAATAATGATAATAATGATAATGATAATAATAATAATAATAATAATAATAATAATAATAATCTTACTCTGTTATTATGTCTTCTTCTTCAGAGATTATAGTATATCACACCTAGAAAATATTTGTGTCATTACTATGACATGTGATATTCAGTCTTTTGTATTTTGTTTGACTAGTTTCTTTTGTGTTACTAACAGTAAATTAAATAAATATCTAATTTTATACAAGGTTCATGCTATTATTCATTTCTTCTTTATTAAAAATAATGTTTAGATTTTCAATAAAAGAATTAGTAAAATCCTAATTTTGCTTACTTCTTTTCATTGTCAGCTCAGTTGAAAAAAATGTCTGCACAGATTTTTGTTAGAAATGATATGTCTCTGTAAAAACGCTAAAAAAAAAAAAAATGGTCAGCAAAACTATTTTCTATCTTAAAAACGGAATCGAACCTTGGTAAGTTTTATTTTTCTTTGTTATAGATGGGAGTGTTGTAATCATTATCCCTTGTAGTGATGCTACTAAATATGCATCTTGTGTCTGTGGAGCATGAAAATCTAAACAGACACTGTAAACTTTTAGCTATGCATCCCAAGGAGCACGTCAATTTGATAGTTGCATTTATTTATTTTTATTTACTTAAAAAAAAAATATATTCCCATTTTTTTTTTTTTTTTTTTTTTTTTTGAATTTCTTGTTTTTCATCAAAGCTAACAGTCTAAGTCATTGTTAAGCTGACTTTTTCCCAGTTGACTGATGTATAGCTTTGGTCATGTGCAGTTCTAGGAGGTCCATTTTTTTCAGGCTTTGTGCTTTCTTCTTGAGAAGGAGTTAGTTTATTGCAAATCGCATAAGGCGCCCCTACCGGAAAATGCCTGCTCAGGCATTTTTTTTTTTTTTTTTTTTTTTTGCAGTGCTCTTCCTCTAGGATGTTGGCTGCTCAAATCCCACTTTCCAACCTTTGTGTTTACACCATCCCGGTGTGGGAGGGAGATAAATATTGACTGTCTCTCCAAGTAATATGTATGCGTCCTTTCTCTCTGTCCTATTTCCTCTTGATCCTAACTGCAACTTTTCGATTTAGAATTAAAGAATGGAGTGGAGGTGACCTTTGTTTTCCGCTTTCCTTTTGACTTTCATCATAATTGTAAACTTTTTATCTTTTACTCTGATGACATTTATTTGGATTTAGGTTTGAACTTCGTCTATCCACTATAAAGAACAAAACGAATGTGTTCTTATATTATTTAATTGGAATTCATTATTGAGATGAGTATTATTTGTTAATTTATTGTATTGCAGACTATTATCCTCATCTTTTCTTAGTTTTTTCACAATGTTTCGGCCAACTATTCCTCTGGCCTTCGTCAGGTGCTAACCGCAATGGGATAGGAACTCTGAATCTCCTGATTGCATCCACTGCAATTACTGCCTTCCGTAGTTGTTATTGTCTAACCACGTTTCACCTTCAGGGCCTGTGGCGCAGTTGCCTATCCCATCGCGGTTACCACCTGACGAAGGCCAGAGGAATAGTTGGCTGAAACGTTGTGAAACAACTAAGAAAAGATGAGGATAATAGTCCACAATAAATAAAATTAATAGAATGTATTCTTGTAATAAATAATCAAATATATAGTTTCTTAATTGAACTGTGATTGCATGACAGTTTTTTTATTTTGAATTTATTAAACTCACAAAAATATACTTCTGCATACTTTTTGCTAGTTTGCTAATGACAATCTAATTATGATTGTTGATGTACCCTAACCCCTCTACCAAGGGAGGAAAAATTGTCTGGAAGCATAGTCACATGACAACAGAACAGATACTACACTACTCCCTACTCCCCATAATTAAGCATTGAAAAATAATACAATAGAAGTAATATTATAGTATGGTTTCAGACATATACCAAATCTCTATTATTGATTAAATTTATTTTTAACTTGTGTTATGGAAGAATAACAACATTTGTCAATTTATGTAATTTGGGATAAATATTTTTTTTTGGGGGGGGGAGGCGGGGGCTGCAGTTCAACATTATTTTTAAGACCCATTGAATTTTCTAAAGGGATCTAATCAAATCATCACTCGTGCATCTAAGATACTCGCTACATTAAAACCCTATCAGTATTACTCTTTGCATATTTTTATCGAGATTTTCTAACAGTTGACTATTAACAATAATTATTATTAGTCATACTTGTGGAAATTCTAATGTTGAAATGTTATAGTTATATATAGATTCGTAGACGGTTACTGACAACTATCTTAAAATAAATCCACCTTAAACATCCGTGTAAGCTGGGTGAGAGATTATAGCTATAATCTTAACAATTACATATCTTTATGTAGCTTTACTAAACTGCGTATCAGCTATAATTAATATGTTAATAGTCGTACATGGGAAAATTCCAGAGTTAAAATCTAATTGGTATATATTTACTGCACAATCAGATGGGTGTACTAAAACTCACACATTATTGCTATGACTGAAAATAAAACTATTTGTTTGCTGATATCACACTATGGAACTGACTTAAAAAAAAAAAATTATATGTACACACATGCACACACACATGCATATATTAGGTTAGTGCAAAAATAATTTCGTTTTGACTTTCAACTATATATAAACAAACGACATTATTTTTGCACCAACCTAATATATAAGTTTCTTTTTTGTTGTAGAAATTTATAAGTTAACAGAAAAATCAAAATAGTTTTAATAAAAATAAATTTTTTCAAGAAATTTCATTATCCCATCCAGACTTCTCTCCAATTCCATCTATAGTTACTGATGTTCAATTATTGATTCTGATTATCATTTACCAGAGTTGCAAAAAATGAATTATATGAAGATGGAAGACCCCCCCCCCCGCCTCCCTCCAATTGTTTGGGTTTTTATTATTTAGAATATATCCATAAACCGTAAAGATGACAACTTATTTTATTTTCGAAATAATAAAATAAGATGAAAATGATATGGTGTTCAGGGTTGAGATGAGAAGCACACAGGATTCTCATTATTTTCTTGTCTAGAAGGATTTCTTTCTCACAGACGGAGTTCAGAACCAATGAAGCTTAGTATCAGAACAGGTACTACATTTTAATCTGAGTCAAAAAGTCAAGAACTCACAGACCATAATATTCAAAAAGTATTTTTTTATTTAACAGCACATAATTAATTTTTCAGTCTCAATTGTAATTTTAAAAGAATATCTCCTCACCTACTTCTACCATTTTTATTTTATGACACTGTACATAAAAAGAAAAGAAATTTGTCAACTTCCATACGAGTCTAGGTCTAGAGTTATACACAAATACATACAGTTTTGATTTATGTTATGTTTTAAAATTTTTAAGATGAGAATTGATAATTTGAAGTACTATTCTCATCTGGGTTATTATTGTCACAATGTTTTGACTTATGTAATCTCCAACCTTTTTCAGGTGCATCTTTCTCAAACTCAAGAACTTATATGCATTTTCAAACTGAATTCTTTATCTAATCCAAAGAATTAGATTGTTCTCCTTAGTCATGACTGAGTAAAAATATTCATTAATTATTATATTATTCTTTGTTATCACTTGTAGTAAGGATGGAACCTTTGACCCTCAGAACACTCGCTTGGAATTGTTTGTGATTTGACACCTTTATCTGTTGCACTATGCATCCAGTAAATCAACTGACCATTAACTGTAGATTTGAAAGTAATTTTATGGTCTCTAATTTGGTAGATTGTAATTCTTGGCTATATTAAACTTTATGAGCCTGATCTACATCAATGATCTTCCAAAGATCATGCGTTAACATTTATACTGACGACACTACAATCTATGGCAACACATCAAAGACTGTAAACGATCAATTTCTCTCTAATTTTCTCTCCTCTGATATTGAGCATGTGGTACAATGAGGAGAAAAAAGTGGCTGGTTATTTTTAATGCATCTAAAACCAAGTTTCTATCTTTACATTATCAACACTCTGATCCCCATCTGGCATCAATTGAAATGAACGGCTCTCATCTTGGGGAGGCTCCATATTTGAACAAGCTTCTGGGCTTGACCGTTATTCTTGATCTAAATAGAACAAGTACATCAAATCTGTTGGCAAGGTCGCTGGTAAAATAGTGAGATCCTTCTATAGATGCAGTAGATATCTATCTGCTGATGCAATTGTCTACCTGTATAAGAGCCAGGTACATCGAAGGATGGAGTATTGTTGCTACATCTGGGCAAGAGCTGCTAGAAAGATTTATCCTGCCTTGACAGAGTTCAAAATAGTTCATAGCCTAGTAGGGGGTCCCCTTTTCTCTTTTCTGCAACCTCTTTCTCACAGAAGAGACGTTGCGAGCCTGTCTATGCTTTATCGTTATTTTCATGGCAAGTGCTCTCCTGAGCTCCAATCTATAGTCCCTCCTTGCCAAACATTCATGAGAAAAACTCGTCTAGTTGAAAACACTATCAATAATTTCTCCCACCCTTTATCTGTGCCTAAACCTAAACATAGATTCCATGAACAAAGTTTCTCTCTTTAAACTGCACACTTGTGCAACTCTCTTCCGTTTACCTGCTTTTCAGCTGACTTAATATGATCGTCTTCAAGTCCAACATAAACAAGTTCTTGATAAATCGTTCCCCTTAAGTAATCCAATTTACCAAATTTACACTACTATCGATTACTATGATATTGTCCCATTGACTACTGTACACTGTTTAACCCTCATGGCCTCTGGGCTTTGATAAGTGGTGATTTCTTTGTAAAAAAAAAAAAAAAAAAATGCCAAAGTTGAATATCAGAGTTCATGTGTGCTCCTAAAGCGAAGATAAAAAATATTTCTTGATGGAGCCACTAATCTCGAAAAGAACCATTTAGGTTTAATTTTATGTTATCATTCTCATGCACAAGTTCTTTATTTTTTCTTAAATTTTACTTCCTTATAAAAAGAATGAAACTTTAGCAACAGAGTCCAAAAATGTTTGTTGCCCCCCCCCCCTCAACACTCCGTCATCCACTAAGAATCAGTTATTTTTTGTTTTTTCACTTTTGCAACTGTTTTTTTTTTTTTTTTTTTTTTTTTTTTTGTGCTGGTTCCAACCAAGTCACACCCACTCTTGTCTGCTGTATTTATTTCTCTCTCTCTCTCTCTCTCTCTCTCTCTCTCTCTCTCTCCGCACACATTTTCTTCCAACATCACCAGCTGCTATATATACTACTATTATTACTATTACCTTTGTTGTTGTATAAGATGTATTAATGGAACATTTATTTGGTACTTTCCATGAATTTTGCATATTCTTTATTATCTATGAGTCCATCCATCTTTCTTGTATATTATCTCTTTCTTTGCTTTTTGGATTTGATACCCCCCCCCCACTCCTACCAGTACTACATAACTTCTTTTCGATAAAAAGAAATTTTATTGACACCGAACTGTAAATAAAAGCAGCTGCTGATCTAAATTTAGAATTTAAAAAAAAAAAAAAAAAAATTTTCTAGGCATTTTTCTCTTCCTAAATCCAAATAATAAAATTTTTTTATTATTTTGATTTAGGAAGAAAAAAATTAAAGGATAATTACACATCACATCGATTAAACGCGAGCCTAACTATTGAGGTTTCTGATTCATTTCCTATTATTGTTTCATAATTTGGCTCTGTTATATTTGAGCACTAAAAAATCAAATACTTTTTTTTTATCCTAAAAACATAGAAATTGTATGGGTCGTTGTGTGCAGGAATGCATGCAAATTTCTCTTTCTCTCCCTCATATATTTTTCTCTCGTAGATCTGTTTTCATTTGTTCCGTCTGCCTGCTTAGTGCTTCCCACCTGATCACAACTTGGATGTCTTCAAGTCCAACGTTCACCCTCTTAAGTAAACACTTCATTAAATCTCCTCATTAACGTACTGTACTTGCAATAACCCTTATCCCTGAGTGGCTTCCGGGCCTTGATAAGTGGTGACCACCGTGTAAAAAAAAAAAAAAAAAAAAAAAAAAAAAAAAAAAATTGCTGACTAGACATTTTTTTTTTTTTTTACTGGGGACAAATTAAATTTTCCACCGTTGTTACAGTCATACTAACTACATCTATATCCGCTCAAGCTCAACTGATTTTTCAGAAATCTTGTCTAAGGAAATACTAGCGACCATTCTCGTTTTTGTTAGCTGTTTTTTTATTATTATTTTATTTTATAAAGCTTTCAGAGAACCTAGGAATGGGAAACCCGGGTACCTGATGCACATGGTCTGCATGTGTTTTTACAATTAAGCATTTAGGTTCATTGTTTTTCTTTGGAACTAACTAAAAAAAAAAAAAAAAAAAAGGCTTTCTTTGCTTGAGGAGATCAGTTTTTAATGACTACTGATAAAAACATTGTAATGTCAGTGTCGCTTTTGTACAAGTTTGTACAAATAAAAATATCAATACATTACACTAGCAGGAAGACTAGGAACTGGAAGTCCGATGCCATTCGGGGGGGGGGGTATTACAGTTTTTTGTTTAAATTCTTGTTTTACGTTTTATAATAACCAATAATTCAGGTGGACCTGAATGAATGTACTCAGAATTGATTGGGGTAAATTTTCAGATTAGGTCCACCTCAACAATTTTTTTTTTTAAATGACGACTTTTTAAGGTTTTCGACTATGCTGAATACGAAAATCGCATTGAAATTTTGCAGAAATAAGTAGTTATCGAAATATAAAAAGTTGTATTATGCATCGGATTCTTTGGTGGCCATTTTTTACGCGTGTGCCATAAACAAATCTGTAGCGAGCTGCTACTACTACGAGACTAGGCTGTATTCTCACCTTAGTTCTCTCTTTCTCCCTACTCTTTTCTCTTCTCCTTCCTTTCTTCTTATACGTCATCAGAGGTTCCAGCCAATGAAAAGTGAGAACGGTTTACGTGGGACATTCGAGTGAAGGAAACGTCCGTACTTCCACGGCGACTAGAGACAGAACACACGCCTCACTCCTCAGCTCCCGTTAGGTAACCAAGGGGAGCATTGAACATTAATACAGACTTTACAAAATGCACTGTCTTTCTTTGTAACCCGAGTTTTGGGAAAACACACATATATATATTGGATATATAAAACCTCATGAATTCATAACAAAGTCGCGTTACATGTCCTCATTTTTATAAGAAGACAATGTTTTTTTTTACCAGTATTTCTTTCTATTTCAGAGCGCTCCAGTTCTCTCTGTTATCGGAGGCGCCCCGAAGTGGGAGCCTACCGAAATGGTGACCTCTAATTAGTACCCATGTTAATGTATGGTAATAATACCATAAATCTACTCATCTATGACTGACACTGCACGCGCGTAAAAAAAAGATGGTCGCCAAAAAATACAATGCATAATACAACTTTTTATATCTCGATAACTAATTATTTCTGCAAAATTTCAATGCAATTTTCGTATTCAGCATAGTCGAAAACCTCGAAAAGTTGTCATTTTAAAAGAAAATTGTGGAGGTGGGGTGGACCTAATCTAAAAAAATACCTTGATGGAATGCGAGTACAATGATGTTAAAGATTATAAATTTCAAACAATTCAATTTGGGTGCTAATGCATTTACTGATCCGCGCTAATTGTAAAAATCGTATTTCGAAGTTTAATTAAAGTTTTATGATATGTTTTTTTTTTATTCAATTGTAAGGTTAAAGTACAGAATAGGTACAAAACACCCTCCCCTCCCCATGTTAAGAATGGCTTTTTAAATAATAGCGTTATTATTTCAGCACGGATCAATAAGTGCACTAGTACCTCAATTTGAACTATCGAGATCAAAATCAACCTTGTATATGGATACATTCTTTTAAAATCGTTAAAAATCTTTAAAAAGGGGGGGTTCTATATATAAAAAGCTACATAATCAATTTACGTGATTTTTTTTTTTTCAATATGATATCTTCCTTCCGTGATGAGTATATACATCATAAACATTTAAAATATAAGATTTATCTGTTTTTTTTTTTTGTTTTTTTTTCAATTAAGTCGAATTTTAAATAAGAAGTAAAAAATATTAAAGTTTTTAATAATGATCGATATCGGCAATAAAATAACTAGAATATTATAGCAAAAGAAAAAACAAAACAAAAAAAAACCAAAACTTGTCTAGTGTGAGATTCAAAGTTTGAACGACGATATAAAACTGACTTAAAGGCAAACGCTTTATCCACATGTCCACTGATCAAAAGAAAATAATTTATCTTCTTAACCTACTTAAACAGTTTTTGAATTCACTGGAAAGATACAAAATTAAGAATCTGTTTTCCCTTTCCACACAGGTCTAAAATAATTTGTCTAAGAAATTAAGAAAAGTTCAATTTTTAATAATAAAAAAAAGGATGTGAAATTTGTATGATGATTTTTACTAAAAGAAAATAAAATAATTTTGACTTATTTTTATTTTTCATACAGGTAGTGAAAAGAAAAGTTGGAAAAATTTGTTTCTAATATTTTTACATACTTTTTATTTTTAATAATGAGTTTTATAAAAAAGAGGTTGTTGCGGATCAGGATATACTAATACCCTAACTCGCCACAAGAAAATAATGAAACGAATGGAATTGAAGGAAACAAAAACTCAATTGATGGATAAGATAAACGTGTCGTTTATTTATTGTTGAAAGAATGAATGTTTTAGATATAAGATGTGTTCATGTTCGCGCGGGTGTAACCATCGTTCGTTGCGGGACTGGTGTTGTTGAAAGAAAAAGGAAATGTGTGTTCATCTCAAGTTCGGGTCACTATCGTTTGTTTGCGCGTGGGAAGAGAAGTGAGTAATGTAATAGAACGAGAAATGGCAGTCCATCGTGTAGACAAAGAAAAGGATAGAGGGTTGACGTCAGTTAGCTACGCGAAGGTGTTCTCAGGGACCAGTAGTAGATAGAGAGAGAAAGAGTGAGAATGTGTACGTACGGTCTGTTAGCTTTTTGCCCCACATAGTAGCAAGTGGTGTGAGGCATGTGGTCGGTCCGTAGACCGACCAGCTCGAAAGCTGGTCCTAAAAAGGCTGGAAACAGCCTGTCTTCCTTTTATAGGTGTTTCCAGTGTGTGTTTTGCGCATGTGTGGATTTCCATTGAAAGGAAGTGACGTCGTCCATCTGTGTGCGTACGTGTGTGCGTGTGTGAGTACATGTGTGTACGTTAGCGTGTGTGTATGTACGCGAACGTGAATATATGTACGTGTGTGGATGTGGGCGCGTATGTTTGTGTGCGCATATGTATATGACAAGTAATATAGCTTGAAATGTGAACGCGTGTTTTTGTGTGAGACTTGAAAAGGCTTGCGCAAGGTTCAAGAACTGACACCGATAAGGATCAAAACTGCTGATTCAAAATTTTCAGTTAGTTTGGATCTTAGATTAACTGTTTAACTGTAATGCATAAACAAACATACACAAATACAGACAACTTTGCTTTATATAGGTTGATCTTTGTTCACAACACAAGTTTTTGTACATGTGCATTGTTATTTCATTACAGCAATTTCCTACAAGGTTTAATCTAAAAGTAGTATAAGTTATTGGTTTCTTAGTCATTCTTGCACATAAACACAAAACGAACTGAAACCTTTCTTATGAAAATATTATAGGATTTATTTGAACTTACAAGGAGTACATCAAAATATGTAGACATGTGAAGGCTTCTTAATATGTGAATCCATGAAAAGTCATATTTGCTAAGATATGAAGAGACATGTTGACAGAACTGGTCTGTTTGTATAACGAAAGTGACTGTAATATCACAGAACTAGCTAGTCTAGACAAAATAAAAGCAGTGGACAACGATTTTATCACTTTGAAGATTTATTTGAACAGGAGGGAAAATAGGAATTTGATAAACATTGTTGCCTTCTCATTGATCAGACAAAAATGGGGGAAGGGAAAGTAGATTTCAAAGTCATGCGTTTTATATCAGTGACCAGGTGGCTAAGTCATTCAATGATTGACCACACTATTGTCACGTGATCTAGTGATCTACATAGAATAGAATCCCGGGATACGGTTGCCCTAGGATACGTTTTTTTTTTTCAGGTTACAATGTGGAATATGTTTTTCTCAGCCCCTGGTTATGGTATTTGCCCCACCTTACAATGTTATTTATAATGTTCTTTGATTATATACATGTGTATTATATACTGTAACGTATTTTGTTGCTAATTTTAAATGCTGTATCCCGGGGTTCTACTGTATTAAGAAAAAAAAATAGCAGTAGTTTGACAAAAAAGGTATCAGGATTCTCAATATTTTAAAGATAGATTCAGAAGAGTCATAATTCTCTTTTTAATAGACATTTCACATGTAATTTCTAAAGATAAATTAGTAAATCTGTAATTCAAAATTAGATTATTTTTATACCAAAGTTTATGCTAATCATTAGTTTGATCAGTTTATTCTTTTTCTCGTATCACAACCAAAAGCTCAATGGGAAGTTTTAACTTTGACTTGTTTTTTTTTCAATACCGAAAATTTGACCCAATATTTTTGTAACCCGGAAGGTTTTGGCCAGATATTTCTATATAGAATTTAGGAATTTAATTGGACATCTGAATAAGTTAAAAAGTATTGACAAGAAAATTTGATCAAGTTCCAATTCCAAGATGAAAAGATTTTTTATCAAACTCTTTAGTGGCCAAAATTTCCAAGATTCCTTACAAGAACAGCTATGTTTCTGAATTTTTGAGATAAGGATTAATAATTTGTATTATTTCAATCATTTAAACTACTGTTCTCATCTTGAGTGTTATTCCCTCAATGTTTCAGTCGATGTAACCTCCGCAATGGATAAAGTATGATATAAAATTCAGTTTTAAGTGACACTCTTCTGTAGATTGAAGGTTCAATCCTCAGTGTGAGCAATATTAAAAATACATTTGCGAATTACTTAATAATTTCTGATGATGTCCGATAGAATGAGAGCATCCTACCCTCATTAATTAAATCAAGGATTTTGTTCGAAATTTCACGCAGATTCCAGAGTTCGACAAGATATACCTGAAGGTCAGAGTTTACATTGGCCGAAACATGCAAACAACATTAAAGATGAGAACAGTAATTTGAATAATCCAAAAAGTACCAGAACAGCTATATCGATACCTGGTTTCTTAGTCGTTCTTGCGCATAAACACAAAATGTTACTTTAAAACTTAGATTTGCAGAAACAATATTTGATGTAAGTTGTGATTAAATTAGGTTGGGTTTTATGTTTCTTTCGTGTGACTCATAGCATGAATAAATTTTTATTTTTGAATTAAGTCACAAAATGCTGAATTTGCTCCACCTAAAAACAATTTTAACTGGTTTCCATCATACTAACTCATTTACCGCCATGCCAAGAATAAAAGTTAAAAACTTTTATTCTTGGCATGGTGGTAAATGAGTTAGTATGATGGAAACCAGTTAAAATTGTTAGACTCTTTTTTAAAATGTCGTCATGAAAAAAATAATTTGCTTTAACTGTAGAATATGCTTACTAGGTATGGGCAAAAATGGACAAACAAAGATGGGGGACCTAGTTTTGAAAGCTGATTTATAATTTTTTTGTAGGTCTCCGACTACTTTTTGATTGTATTTGAAAGATTAAATATTAAAATTAATTTCCAAAAGGAAAAAAAATATTTGTACACGTGAAAAAAAAAAAGTTATAAAAAATGTTTTTACGGTGAGCTAACCAATTCAGCTAAATTTTGAAGTTAAATAAATTCATTGTAAAAATCCTTCAAAAGATAAATATTAATTTTCTGGGTCTATTTCAAAGTTAATTAGTAAAGTCCTAAGATATTGAATTAAATAATAAAAAAAAAACCACCTTGTTTGTACAAAAAATAGCCTAATTCGCCCAAAAAACGTATGATTTTGTTCCTCACAAAATTGCAACAAATGGAAGTTTTGTAAACATGGAGTATATGGAAGCCCAAAATTTCAGCCAGTCGAAAGACTGAAAATGACGTCATGTAATTAGAATGGGGGGAGGCTAGTTTTCTTTTTTTCTTCTAGATGTGCATCCGTGCATTCTTATTCTGAACGTTTGTATCATTTTTACCATTTTTAATTTTATTATTTTTCTATGTTCCTGTTTTTAAATTAAACTTCAAAAAAAATTATTGTTAAAGATTATATAAAAATTATGTTACGGCGAAAGTTTCACATTCATGCAAGCAAGGAAAATATTAAAATCTTACATATAAAAATTATGCAAAACTTGTAATTTAAAAAAAAAAATAAAAAGTAGAAATATTTTTTGCTATTATAATTTTTTGTGTGAAAAATATTAAATAAACAATGCTTCATTCAATGATAATATTGGTAGTTTGAGAAATTAATTTTTCTTTGAGTTATATCGAATTCATTAATACAGACTTTACGGGCATTTTTTGTAATGTTCCTGTAAAAACTAAATAATTTCTTTTTAATTGTTACAACTTACGATGCTTTATTTTTATAAAAAAGCAAAAATAAATTCATTCATTTTTTTTTTCTTTTACTACAAAAAAAACATAACTTTAGTAAAAGTATTTTTTGTTTAAACAAAATAATACATTTCTACAAAGATTTCTATGAAGATTTAAATAAAAATAATGAGTTCAATATATTCCGTGATCATTATTTGATAAATACTGAAAATTTCATTAAAATTGGTTAATTTCCTAATTTTTGGTGAACTTTTAAGTAAAGGGAGGGGTCAAAATGTTTATACATTTTGAGCATCGGCATTCATTTTGCACGTACTTACAATGTATGTTTGGAAAAATGTAATCATTTATGATGAAATGTTTTATTGATTAGCTGTACCTACCCCACGATGCATAAGAGTTTTTGTTTTACTTTTTGTTTTACATATATATTATTCCTTAATTGGAATTCATTTTTGAGATGAACATTATATATTAATTTATTTTTATTTCGGACTATTATTCTCATCTTTATTAGTTGTTGTTTTTTTTTATCTTTATTAGTTGTTGTTTTTTTTTATCTTTATTAGTTGTTGTTTTTTTTTTATCTTTTATTGGTTTTGTTGATTCACAACGTTTTGGCCAACTATTCCTCTGGCCTTCGTCAGGTGGTAACCGCAACGGATAGGAACTTCGAATCTCCTAACTGCATTCTCAGCCATCACTGCCATCTGTAGTTGTTGTCGTCTCACCACATTTTTGGCCAATTAACCCCTGGCACGCTTTGGGTGGGATTGAAACCGCTATCTTCAGACAATGTTCATCTGGAACTGTAGAGATTCAATGTCTCTATCAACTGCGCCACGGGCCCCGAAGGGCGATCAAGGTTGGATTCTTTGATCTTATAAATCCACATTTATTTATCTGATCTTCTATAGTCGGGTCCGTACCGATTGGTATATATATATATATATATATATATATATATATATATATATATATTATTCCTTAATTGGAATTCATTTTTGAGATGAGCATTATATATTAATTTATTTTTATTTCGGACTATTATTCTCATCTTTATTAGTTGTTGTTTTTTTTATCTTTTATTGGTTTTGTTTATTCACAACGTTTCGGCCAACTATTCCTCTGGCCTTCGTCAGGTGGTAACCGCGACGGATAGGAACTTCGAATAAAAATAAATTAATATATAATGCTCATCTCAAAAATGAATTCCAATATGGGAATAATATATATATATATACCAATCGGTACGGACCAGACTATAGAAGATCAGATAAATAAACGTGGATTCATAAGATCAAAGAATCCAACATTGATCGCCCTTCGGGGCCCGTGGCGCAGTTGATAGTGACGTTGAATCTCTACGGTTCCAGATGAACATTGTCTGAAGATAGCGGTTTCAATCCCACCAAAGCGTGCCAGAGGTAATTGGCCAAAAATGTGGTGAGACGACAACTACGGATGGCAGTGATGGCTGAGAATGCAGTTAGGAGATTCAAAGTTCCTATCCGTCGCGGTTACCACCTGACGAAGGCCAGAGGAATAGTTGGCCGAAACGTTGTGAATAAACAAAACCAATAAAAGATAAAAAAAAACAACTACTAATAAAGACGAGAATAATAGTCCGAAATAAAAATAAATTAACTTTTTTTTTTGTTTTTAAAAATATGCTGTTTTGGATTTTGAAAGCTAAATTTAATCATTACAATAACTTTCAGTTGTTACACAAGAACTGATCACACAATTTTATTAATAGAATCACGGTTTTGTGTGTGTGTACAGGGATAAAATACTTGATACTACTGATAGTTGGAGATAATCTGGCGTTCAGGTTCAGCATCTTAACATGAGCACACTTGTTATGTTTAGCCACACTAAAATATCATGATACAATGAAACCGCTCTGTTGATGACTATATATAATGTAAGGTTAGTGGGAGAGAACCTCAGCAGAGTGCTCAATTATTAAGAAAATATAAAAATCAGAGCGTAATATTTATTTTTATGTTACAGAAGATTTTAATCTGTTCTCTGTAACACACGCGCACACACACAGCTGAAAGGGAAAAGATAACAAAATACCAAGGTCTTATGCACAATATGAAAAGTTGGAATCAAACAGACAGATATCATCGTCATTATATATATATATTTTAATTTTCTTATAATTGTAGTCTAGCTGAGGATGAGGTATCTTACTGGATGCCAGACATTCACTTGTTATCCCATAATTTCAACTGAAAGATATTTTAAAGACTTTAGCTGTCCCTTTAAGTGCAATCGTTTGTATCTGTCTTGCACTTGGTTCCAGGTTAGTCTTTGAAATTCTTTTTCAGGAGTCAGGTTGTTGCTATAATTATAGTAATTATATACTAGAATGATGAGCGCCATTCTGTACAACATGCCGATTGAAATAAAAAAGACCGCTCAGCGAATCGAAAAGATATCCAGAAAAATCGGAGAAAAGAATAACTCTAGATGTGCTTGAATAATGACCTGCTGCCAATATATATATATATATATATATATAGTTTTGAGAAAAATAGAAAAAACGAATAAAATTATTAAAATAATCAACGTTTTGTCCTTATTTCAGAGGACATCCTCAAGATATTGAAGTAAAAATGCAACAAAATGAATAAGTTTACAGGAAAAAAAAAAAAAAAAAATGTACATATTTATTTTAACGCATTTTTAAAAGTGTATATATAGACATCGAACCTTCCCATACGCATACATATATTTGTCCTTCCCGACATGGGTAGGATTCAAAAACTGTTCTCTTTTTCGTACGATCTATGACTTTTTCTTTTCTTGCATTTTTACTTCAATATCCTGAAGATGTCCTCTGAAATAAGGACGAAACGTTGATTATTTTAATAATTTCATTCGGTTTTTCTATTTTTCTCAAAACATAACGTCAACCACCGCTGGTATTTTTACATTACTTATACATATATATATATATATAGACGATAATATCTGGCTATTTCGAGGCCAAACTATACTATTACTTCTATTAATGTAGTATTGCACTATTAGCTCAGGATTATCAAGAACTTATGTATGACATGAAACGAAATTGGAAACTGAAAGTGGTTTCAATTATACCAACCATCATAGGAACAACTGGGCTTATGAAAAAGAACTTTAAAAAGTACTTAGCAAGTATACCCGTTGAACCAAGTGCAAGTGAGATACAAACGATTGCACTTAAAGGGACGGCTAGAATCCTAAAAAGATCTCTTGGTTGAACTCCCTAAAATAGGGGTAAATGTCAGACATCTGGTTAGATGTCCCACCCCCAAGAAGAAAAAGATGGAGAAAAAAAAAAAAAACAAGAGTGAGGGTAGGGTAGTATCTGTTTTGTTCTGATGAGATCATCCTCCAATGCATATGTGTTCTGTTTGTCATGATACCATCCTTCTAGGCATTAGTTCCTCCAGGGGGGGGTACTTAGTGTAGAATCTGTTCTGTTGTCAGGAGACCATTCTTCCAGGCATTGCATTCTCCATCAAAAGAAGGGTAGCATACGTTAGCAAAAAAATTGTCACCATCGGATGTTCATACATTTCGGCTTTAAATATATAACAGCTCTACGTAAATACATATAGATCTACTTGTAAAGATTCACTGAATCTACTTGAACAAAAAACGTCATTATTATATTCAATTATACAACTTTTGGTCTCCCCCCCCCCCTGACTAAAGGAGCGTGGACCTGTAAATTCACTCTTGTCTGTTCATCTGTCCGCACTTTTCTCAATAACTACGCCTTGGAATTTTTTGAAATTTTGCACAAACATTAAACATGATATGAGTAAAAAAAGTAACAAAACAGATTTTCCGGGAAAACTCCGGTTGCTCCCCTAGGGTTAAAATGGCTAAAATTGACACTTTTGTGTTTATTAAAACATTTGATGCCTTGGATTTTTATAAAACTTTCTGAAAAGTTGTAACTAACTGATTTCTATATAATTTTGTTTGTCTATACCTCTAGATAACTCTTGGGTGTGTCCCGGGGGGCTCTTTTAGGGCCTATTTTACCATATTTTGGGACTATTTTACCATATTTGTCCAAAATTTTCTGTGTATGTCTATTTAGCAGGATTGCATTGTTTTGAATTCAAATTTAATTAAGGCCTTGGGGACTTTTGGGGCTAAGTGGTGGTGGTGGGGGGCAAATGATGGACTTAGTCATTTCTTTTTTTGCGTAGTGCAGAACTCAAATTTAAGGCTTAAAATTGCACCGTTTGTTCATTTTCACCAGGATTTGACGTCCCCTGGGGACTTTTGGGGTTAAATTGGGAGGGGGGGGGCAAATACTGAACTTAGTAAATTTTTTATGCCTCGTTCACTGTGCACTCACAGGGGACCATGCATGCTTCATTTGTTTAGGACCTAACCCAGCGTTGTTTACTCCCTTAAAAATGAAATAAAAATTTGCGTCTTTTTTGTTTTTAAATTCTTTTTTTTTTTTTTTTTTTCAAGGGCCTTTAAAGATAGCGTGAACAAAGAATTAAAAAATAAATAAATAAAAATCTAACATTTCAGAGTTTGGGATCACTTTCCTATATAAATTTAACGTAAACTGAGCACCTACTTCTTGTCTATATAGCGATCAATGAGATATGTAATCGTTAGCATTTTTTCTTTTTCAAGTTTGGTGGCAAGAGGAAGAAGGAGGGAACGGAAGTGGCGGTCATAAGTCCCCAACATTTTCAAAGCACTTCAAATATTGGGGGGGTGGCAGGGGTTCAAATTTATAACTACAATTTCTATTTGAAATTTTTTTTTTAAATAGAAATTTTCCTTGAAAAAGTCTCACCGTTTTTATTAATTATATTTCTTACTAGCAGTTCAGCCCGACTTTGCTCGAGCCGTATGTACTGTTCATAACTTGCCCTACGTGTGAATACACTTTATGTAAGATTTCAAATGTTTAGACCAAAATTTGTCTGAGTAATTTCGTAGATACCTCAAAGGTCATTTTTTTTTTTTTACTTTGATCCAATTTTGACTTTAACATTTATTATTTTGGTATCAAATCAAAATACAAAGTTTTACCCATGTCCAAATTACCTACATCCAAAATTTCAAGTCTTTAGACCCCAAATTGATGGAGGAATTTGGTAGAATCTGCAAAGGTCAATTCTTTCAACTTTGACTTTTTGGCAGCCAAGTTTTCGCCCCTAAACTGATTAAAATGCTTGTCGCATGTCTGGATACCAGTTATGTATGAATTTCAAATGTTTAGACCCAAAATTTGCTGAGTAATTTGCTAGGCATCACAAACGTCAAAACTTTTGAACTTTGACCCCTTGGCAGATCAAATTTTCAACCTAAACCGATTAAAAAGCTTCTATCTTTGAATACCCTTATGTAAAATTTCAAATGTTTAGACAAGAAATTGACTGAGTAATTTGATAGAAACCACAAAGGTAAATTTTTTTTAACTTAGACTCCAATTTTGACCTCTTAATATTTATTTTTATGGGCTCAAATTAAAAAGTTAGATCCATGTCAAAGTAACCTACATTTAAAATTTTAAGTGTTTAGACCCAAAATTGGCGGATGAGTTTGATAGAGTTTTCAAAGGTTAAATCGTTGAACTTTGACCCCTTGACAGCCAAATTTCTGTCCGGAAACCGATTAAAAAGATTTTCCCAAATCTCAATGCTCTTTATGTTAAATCTCAAGTCTCTAGACCGAAAATTGACAGTTATTTGGGAAGGAAATGTGCATAGACACACACACGTTTACACTTTTATAGATGTATAGATTAATATTATTTCCCAAATTTTTAAGGCTAATAAGACACACATATTAGGCAAAAAAAAAAAAAAAAAAAAAAAAAAGAAAAAGAAAAAAGAGAAGATTTTTATTTCTTTTTACGGGGTAAACCACGTTGGGTTACGACCTAACCCAGCGTGGTTTACCCCCGTAAAAAGAAATAATAATAACCATTTTTTTATCTCCCGCCAAAAATATCAGGAAAAAAAAAAAGGTGCTTGTTAAGATAATTGATAAATCGATGTTTTAAATATGCGTTTGTAAGTAAAAATAACAGTACTTACTTGTCATGTCGAAAATATTAATGTATCCAAAAATTACGAAAATCCATCGAGTAGAATGCTATTGTGTTTTTAGTATTAAAAAAAGTATATCAATATGGTTCAAAACAAATCGACAGCCATTACAGGGACGAAAAGGGGGATAAGTATGTCCCCTGTAATCGCAATCTTCAAGTGTTCACATTTAGGGAAAATGCAATTTCCCTCAATTTTCCGTAAAAATTATTTGTAACTATAAATAATTTTCTACTTAATGAATTTTCGCAATTTTGGGATGTATTACTATTTTCAACATGACAATTGCTTTTGCTTAAAACCACATATTAAAAAAATAATAATCGACACTATCTTAACAAGCACAAAAAAAAAAAAAAAAAAAATCGCATACAACAACAATATAGTGAAAAGAAAACGAAGCAACTCCTGGAGACAATCGCGAAATTCGAAAGCGCCTGTGATGGCCGATAAAAGAACGGCAAAATCTCGAACCTTTTATTACATAAACGGAACCAAACTCTAATCACCGTTACTATAGCAGTATCAGAATTTTGGGGGAATTTTTGACACCCCTAACAGAAAACTGCGATTAAAATATAGAAAACTCGTAATTTCTCTTTCTAAAGTGGGTTATTTATTTTCTTTATAGAATATGCTTCCAAAATAAACTATTTAAGTTGTTTAAAAAATAATAGAAATATTATTTTTCATTGTTTAAAAAACATTGTTTACAAAGTGCGTGCGTGCGCTCTGGGGAGCCATTTTGTTACGATTTCATTAATCAATTGATTTTTATGAGATGAATATTTTTCAATTTTTAAACTTTAAAAATCTATCAAAATTTTCCTATTCGTTCAATTGTTACGTTTTTTTCAGGGTGAATGTAAAATTTTATGCTCTTTCCGATAAACTAAATATAATATTTTAGACAAACGTTGTTTTATAAATTCCAAAAAAAAAAAAAAAGGAATAAACACTTATATACTAGCAAAAGTACCCGTCGTTGACTGAGTTCAAAAACAGCCTACAGAAAATGGACTCTGATTTATGAAACTATGATAGGTTATGAAAAGGAAGTGTTGTAAATTTCGGTTGAATTTGGGGGTATCAAAACCAAAGCAAAATATCATGAAAGTAAAAATAAAATAGATAAACCCCATAATTTATTATACCATACCTGTTCACGCTGAAACACTTATCACAATATTCTGTGGATCTATATTAAAAAAACCTTGTTAAACTTTGTGACATATTTCCATTCTATGGAGGTCAGGTGCGAACGAACACCCCATAATTTTATTATACCATATTTCTTCAAACTGAAACATAATTATCAAAGTATACTTACGCAGATAGATATGAAAAGTCTTTATTAAAGTTTGTGCCTATTTCCATTCTATGGAGGCCATCATGCGCGAACGCAGACCCCACAATTTTATTATACCATCCCTATTTAAGTTAAAACATACTTATTAAAGTATTATTATGTACATCTATATCAAAAACACTTGTAAAAGTTTTTTTTTTTTTAATTTTTTATTTCCATACTTTGTGGACCAGGCACGTACGCAGACCCCACAATTTTAATGAACCACCGTTCTGCCAGATCAAACATATCCATTCCTGTGTTTCAATGCATCTTCTACCATTATATGTGATCAGTTTTTTAAATAGTCAACCATATAGGAGCCTATTCGTGACCACACACACACACAGAGCTTTATATTATATACGAATTTAGGAAAACTCGTCCCGGGAAAACTCGTCTCGGGAAAACTCGTCCCCGGAAAACTCGTCTCCGGAAAACTCGTCCCCTTTCGCTAGGTAGGAAAACTGGTCCCGTATTGAATAAATATCGATTGAAAACACATTTTATGATCGTTCTTGAAGGAAATATTGCTTTTTAAAATGGACTATAGCCCCCCCCCATAATATTTAAAAAAAAATATTTTTATTTGTTTAATTTTTTTTGTTGTTTTTTTTCCTACCTAACTGGCTAAGTTCTTAGTGGTTTCACTTATTTTAAAGCGTTTATTATGTTCATACAAAGTTAATTAAAAAAATTTTTGGTTCTAATTTTAACGATGTTTTTTGGAGTCATAAAAACAATAATAAAAAAACAAAACAAAAAAATTAAAAACTGGGAGCGTTACTTTTTTGTTTTGTTTTTTTAATTATGATAGTTTTTTGTTATGTTTTCGTTTTCTCTCATACCAAATGCAATGCACTCATGCGTTATTTAAAATTATAATTCTATCAATTATCAACATTTATTGTCGTCCTGTCAAATTTTGCAAAAATTAATTAATAAATCAAAAGCGAAATATTTTTCCCAAATCTCAATGCTCTTTATGTTAAATCTCAAGTCTCTAGACCGAAAATTGACAGTTATTTGGGAGGGAAATGTGCATAGACACACACACGTTTACACTTTTATAGATGTATAGATTAATATTATTTCCCAAATTTTTAAGGCTAATAAGACACACATATTAGGCAAAAAAAAAAAAAAAAAAAAAGAAAAAGAAAAAAGAGAAGCATCTCTCGCGTCAAAAAATATTTCGCTTTTAATTTATTAGTTAATTTTTGCAAAATTTGACAGGACGACAATAAATGTTGATAATTGATAAAATCATAATTTTAAATAACGCATGAGTGCATTTGGTATGACAGAAAACAAAAACATAACAACAAAAAACTATCATAATTAAAAACCAAAACCAAAAGCGTAACGAAGAATCGAATCGCTCCCTGTTTTTTAATTTTTGGGTTTTGTTTTTTTTATTGTTTTTATGACTCCAAAAAACATTCGTTAAAATAAGAACAAAAAATAATTTGTAATTAACTTTGTATGAACATAATAAACGCTTTAAAATAAGTTAAACCACTAAGAACTTAGCCAGTTAGGTAGAAAACGGACACTTAGAAAATCGATTTTATTTAAAAAAAAAACAAACAAAAAAAATTAAACAAGTAAAAATATTTTTTAAAAATATTATGGGGGGGGGGCTATAGTTTATTTAAAAAAAAAAACAATATCTCCTTCAAGAACGATCATAAAATGTGTTTTCAATCGATATTTATTCAATTAGGGACCAGTTTTCCTACCTAGCGAAAGGGGACGAGTTTTCCCAAATTCATTACTGTACACATAGATTCGAAAAATAATAAACTAGACAAAATACTGTTAGAAATTCGCTCAATATATATTACCGTGACATAGGTTGACATATATTCGGTGTTTTTTTTTAATAGTATTTTGTCTAGTTTATTATTTATAACACCTATTCCCGAACTTACTGTGTTTAAGAGAGAGTCGGCCGCTATTTTGAATTGTCCAATACATCGGTAAACACTGTATGTTTTTCGAGCTGAATAAACATGTTACATTGAATAAAAACACGAAAAATATATCCAGTTTGGTAGGAAAGTAACTTATCTTGCCTTTGATGACATTTATTTGTTATATATTTGTTTTTTGACAATTTTTTCGAATCTATGTGTACAGTAATACAAACCCAAATCGATTTTACCCTTTTATAACAACAGTAAATAAGTAAATTCTTTTTATATTAATATAAAAAAATATGCGGTCTCGTTTATGAACATAATAAACGCTTTAAAATAAGTGAAACCACTAAGAACTTAGCCAGTTAGGTAGAAAACGGACACTTAGAAAATCGATTTTATTTAAAAAAAAAAAAAAAAACATCAAACAAGTAAAAAAATTTTTTTTTAATATTATGGGGGGGGGGCTATAGTCTATTTTAAAAAAACAATTTCTCCTTCAAGAACGATCATAAAATGTGTTTTCAATCGATATTTATTCAATAAGGGACCAGTTTTCCTACCTAGCGAAAGGGGACGAGTTTTCCGGAGACGAGTTTTCCGGAGACGAGTTTTCCCGGGACGAGTTTTCCCGGGACGAGTTTTCCGGGCACCATTATATACATATATATTAAACAATGTATACAGAACTTTTTAAAATTTTCAACTATTTTAAAAGAATAAACAGTTTTTTTTTTAATTCATTTTAAATAGAATTATTTTTGGCACTCCTATACTACTGGGACGAAATTTCGGAAATCGTAATACTGAATTTTATCTGAAAACAATGGTATCTACGTTTTCCTCGCATTTTTTAAGATGATGATACCCCAAAATTACGAAAATAGAAAATTTATTTATTAAAAATTACGAAAGTAGAAAATTATTTATTAAAGAAAATAAAAATAGAAATTGATGAAAACGATTGCATTTGCTTATGTAAGACAGAGTTAAAAAAAAAAGGAGGTAATTTTCCATTTCGATATGAAAAATGGCTGCAATTTTTCACCTGCTTACACGATTACAGTTGTTTAGTCTAATAATTCAGTAATGTTCAGGTAGTCTCGACTGCATCATTTGGAAGCTAACATTGTAATTTATTAGGATTAACAAAAAAAAAAAAAAAAATCAGTAGAAACCAATTGTTTTTTCTCTGAAAACTCCATTTATTTACTGCAAAATTTTGTTCTGATAGTGTAGAAGCACTCCCTCCTTAAAACAAGTTTTAAACAATATGAATATAACTTTTTAGAATTTTAAACAATATAAACCTTTTTTATTTCATTTTCACCAATATAAACATTTTTTTTTGTTTAATTTTTAACAATATAAATAGAACTTTGGTGCTTATGTATTTTTGGTACTGCGCTATTTTATTTATCTTTCATGTTAAATTCAAGTTTCACAATATCTTTTTATTAAATTGTCAGGTGATAGAACAGAATAGTTACAACACACCCTCTCTCCCTATGTTAAGAATGGCCTTCGAAATAATAACGTTATTATTTTAGCATGGTACCATAAACATAAATACAGTACCGAACTTTTTATAATTTTACATGGTAAATTTTTACTTGGTTTCCATCTTATAACTTTTAATGGTTTTCGGATATGCTGAAAACGAATATTGCATTTAAATTTTCCGCAAATAAATAGTTATATGAATATTGAGCAATATAATTTTTTATTTATTTGTGGTGGTCATAGTTTTTAACTTTTAATTTTATACAACAAAATAGAATTTTTTAAATATAATTTTGAAAGAAATATTGTTCACGGACCTTTTCCAATTTTAATTTTTAACAAACAATATAAACCTTTTTACATTTTAATTTTGAAAGAATGAAAAAGTAATAAATTTCCAATTTTTTCCAAAAAATTGAAAATAATTGAAAGAGAAACGTGAAAATTAATAAATTGCAATAGAATACTCATGTGATTTAATAATAATTACGTGATTCAATTTTGAATTAGAAAAAAATCCTATTACTTAAAATTATAGAAAGTTCTATTTATATTGCTTTTAATTAAAATAAAAAGGTTTTCATAGTTTACAATTATAAAAAGTTGTATTCATATTTAAATTTGTTTTATATTCTGATAATTTAATATTTCTATTTCTATTATTGTTTATCATTAAAAAAAGGTATTCATTGTTTAAAATTATTTATAAAATGGGTGCTAGTGCACTTACTGATCCGCGCTATTTTTTAAATCGTATTTCCAAGTTTAATTAAAGTTTTTTGATGTTTTTTTTTTTTATATTCAATTGTAAGGTTAAAGTATAGAATAGGTACCCCCCCTTAGTTCCTTTTAAGCGATAAAGGGTTCGAGATTATTTTTCCACCTAAACTCCAGTTTTTCCAAAAGAACCCGAATTCATACTCCACGAATAGACGATGAGACTTGGTTGTAGAGTTAACACAACGACGACAAAAAGAAAAAAAAAAAAAAAAAAAAAGGGGTGGGGGCAGGCGAAAGAGAAAATTCGGTTTATCTATTGAGTTTTTTGCGCTTCTACATAATAAGATGAAATTTGGGAAATCGTAAAACTGAATTTCACATGAAAACAATGGTACCTACATATTCCTCGTATTTTTAATATGATTATATTCGAAAATTACGAAAATTGGTAAGGTAGAAAATTATATAAAAGAAAATGAAAAATAGAATTTGATGAAAACGATCATAAGACATAAGAGCGTTCAAAAGGGAGGTAATTTACCGTTTCGATTTAAACAAGATGGTGGCAATTTTTCACCTACTACCACGATTAATTTTTTTTTTTTTTAAATAATTCCGTAATATTCAGGTAATTCACTAATTACTAATTCAGACCACATAAGTTGGAAGCTACCATTGTAACTTATTAGAATTAACAAAAAAGTCTATCGAAACAATTGTTTTTTTTATCCAAAACCTGCATTTAT
This sequence comes from Euprymna scolopes, assembly GCF_053919585.1. Lineage (NCBI taxonomy): Eukaryota > Metazoa > Mollusca > Cephalopoda > Sepiida > Sepiolidae > Euprymna > Euprymna scolopes. The sequence goes on from NC_136482.1 coordinate 81,890,115, forward strand.
TGCCTACAAAATCTCGTCTCAATAGTATAGAAGCGCAATTTTTGGTAAATATAAATAATTACTCTGCCCTCAAAAATTCCTTTAAAATTACTACTTATAGGTTTTCGGGGTCGCTGAAAACTAAAATAACGTTTAAAATTACGGCAAGCTAGTAGTTTCCAAGATATGAAGAAATGTTAGTTCTAAAAAAGTGGGGGATCACTTTTTTATAATAACTTAACGTAAAATGCACCCACTTTCTGGCCATTATATTTTGTGGTGGTGGTGGTGGTGGGGGGAGCTTTCTTTCCACCCTCGGAAAATTCTTTGAAATTTAGTGGAAGGGCGGGGTTTTGGCGGCCGCGGCCGCCAAAACACCCCCACGCCTCCCACCAAATGTAAACAGAATTTTTGTTAAATATTAAACAGTTCTTCTGCTCGGTTAATATCGGCACGTTACTTATGTTAAAACGGTTAATTAACTGCATATGACCTATAAAAAAACTATACAAGTTCTATAATTGAATATCCCCCCACCCACCCCAAAAAAAGAACGATAAACAAACCGGCAGCCGTGACCATAAAGTGAGTGCATCTTGGATACTACTTGTTCCTTGGAACTTTAAACGTTGGTGGTAATTTTAAAGGATTTTCCGAAAAGTTTTTTAAAGAATTCCCCCCCCCCCCCAAAAAAAAGTCGTGGCCACAAAGTGGGTGATCATTTTATAGAAAAGTGACCCCCCAACTTTTTTAGAACTAACATTTCTTTATATCTTGGAAACGACTCGTTTGCCGTAATTTTAAACGTTATTTTCGTTTTCAGCGACCCCGGAAACCGATATGAGTGATAATTTTAAAGGAATTTTCGAGGGTGGAGTAATTCTTCATATTTACCCAATTTTTTATTCGTGATTCTTTTGTATTTAATTGTTTCGCTTACTTAAACGATGAGGGAGTTACCTACCCTTTCTTTATTTGCCCCCCCCCCTTTTATTCGAGGGGGGTATTTTTGTGGTTATTATTATTAATTTTATTTATTAAAGATTTAAATATTTTTTTACGTGCATAAAAGTTATCCATGAACATGTTTCTTGGTGTCACTCGTCAGCATGGCTAAACTTTTGACAAGGATCCAACTCATAACTGTTCAATCGGCAGCCTGATGTTTTACCACCGAGCTACGACATTTGGCAAATTTTTATGCATGATTTTGTCGCTTTTAAATGTAAGATCTATTTGGTTTATTTATTTTATTGGTGCTCAGTAGTGCAACTGCAACTTACTGATCCGCGCTATTTTTTAAATCGTATTTCAAAGTTTAATTAAAGTTTTATGTTTTTTTTTTATTCAGTTGTAAGGTTAAAGTATAGAATAGGTACAAAACATCCTCCCCATGTTAAGTATGGCTTTTTAAATAACGTTATTATTTCAGCACGGATTTTATACCATTTTATTTTTTTTTTTATTAGCTATTCCTATGTATTTAATTGTTCCGCTTACCTAAGAGTGATAACTAATGAATTTAACAAGGTTATTAAGAGTGCTCAATAAAAGAGCAATATATATATATATATATATATATATATATATATATATATATATATATATATATATATATATATATATTGTAGCATTTTAAAGAAGAAATGTCACAAATTACCATTTTGAATTGTTTACTTGCGACAAAATTAAATCAAGAAAAGATAACTCTATTCAACTAAATCATGGTGGTTAAATCTGCAAAATGATTTCTCAACCAGTCGCAAGCTAAGAAAATTTGGAAATCTTAAAACGAACAATAAATCTACTTGTCTACTTTCAATAAAACTCCAAAAATGGGTCAAATAAGAATATTTACTCTCTCATGGTTGCTGTTATCGAAAGCAGAAATTGACAACCGTTCGTCTTTTATATTTTAGGCCGGATATTTTTTCTTCTTTACAAATAATTTGTTTTCAACAACTTCATTAACTAACGCTTAAAAAAATCATACTTGTTATAATTGGATTAAAAAAAAAAGCAATTCTTGTTAACAAATAATCAAATCAAGCGTTTTTTTTTTTGTAATTGAAATGTTTATATATATTATTTTTTATAAATCGAATTTGACAAAATTAGAATATATTGCAAATCCACCTTTTTATGTAGTCTGAAAGTGTTAAGCTAACACATTAAACATCCTAGTAATAACGTATTCAATACAGAATATTTGGACACGCCCAACAGTAATGAAGTTATCTATGAAATGTTTCCATTTCTTGGCAATCAAGCCATGCCAAGCTTTTATTTTTGTTATATTTATTTATTTTTGAATATTCTCTGTCATATTTAATATTCTAAGTGGACTGGAATAAGGGGAGGGGGGGCTGTTTGAGGATAAACTCTCGGGCAGACCTGAACGAGAAATCACCCCACCCTAATATTTTTCAAAATAAACTAAAATTTTATGGTAACTTTTTAAATTATTAGTTGAATGTACAGAATAATTACCGTCCCATGTTTAGAATAGCTTTCAGTTCAGCCAGCACGGTTCGTTAACTGAAAAAAAAAAAAAAAAAAAAAAAACTCAGTGGGTGGGGTTGTCACTTTCCTATTTAAAAAAATGGCTAGCAGGTTTAAACATATATTTTTCCTATTGCCACTCTGACTTAGAGTTAGTAGTAAAGAAGAGCTAGACTTTTGTTTTTAAATGATTTTTTACATTGACATTTTTCTACTAAAATTTAATCAGTAATATTAACTATAATAATAGATTGTCCAATTTTCATTAACATAGCAAGTTTAAAATCAGATTTAAAAAATGTATATCTGCTGGCTGGCATAATCGAAGATTTTATAAAATGATATTGTTTGAACTGAAGTATGTTATGTAAAAGTCGAACAGAGTTTACGTTACCTGAAACGAAGTAATCACTTTTACATGTAAAAAGCAGAAAGCAGTTTTAATAATTCCAGTAGAATTCGTTGAAAAGGTGTTTAATCTATAATTAAAAAAGGAGGAAGGGAACATTTTTTTTTAATAAAGTATTTTTTATAATTCACTCCAAGACTTAAAATCGTTTCATTACACATCGTTTACGTTCCAAGGTTTTATATTATTGCTCATGGAGCCATGATTATGTCTATCGCCCATTACTAAAAAAAAAAAGTCCCCCTTCTCTATTACGACGTATTAATAAATTAATTTTAACTTCAAAGCCTTCATCATGTCATAATCTTGGAGAGAGCAAAATATATTTAATTATCGCATATAAACTATTTTAATTTTCGAAAAAACTGTTTAAGACGGCGATTTTTCATCATTTAACCGTATTTCTTTCACAAAACGATTCTTAAAAATTACTGAATTTTTAAACGTTAAATTTTGTCATTGTGAATAATGTTACAATTAAAACATTTGGCAAACAGTAACAGAATGGCATCGTAAAAAAAAATGAATTTGACGACTTTCATTAATTTAGGACGTTATATCGTACACGACAGTTGAATTTGCAACACCCAACCCTCTGCAGGTTGTATACTATCATTATTGTTGATGCTCATCAAAGTAGTCAATCGAGTTTTCTTGGCTTTTGTAGTTCGTTGCTGCTAGTGACGCCTCGTGTGGATGGTGATCTTAGATGGTCACAATTCGTATTCATCTTCAAGCATAAAACAAACAAAAACCTGAACGAAGGAGTAAGAAGCGATAATCAATTTAGTTTATTTTACCGGCTTGGATGAAATAACCTGTGAATTGAGCAAAACAGCAACAAAAAATATTCGTGCGTATATGTTTTACGTAATTTCTTTCTTTTTTTTTTTTTTTTTTTTTAAATCTGTTTCTCGTCGTCTCCTTCACCCTCTGTTACTTGTTTAGGCCCGATCATGATTTTTTCTTTCTCTCCATCCCCCTCCCCCTGTAACATTCCGCCCCCAACATTCTATATTTGCTGCTTCCTCTCGTTGATGTCTTAACCATGTGATTTCTTGTATTTTTCTGACTCACCCCTTTACACTTGTCACTCGGGCTTTTTTTTTTTGTTTGTTTAATTCGTCGATTGTTTTCTTTGCTCTAACCCAACCGGGTATCTATCTCCACAAACACTTGAAAGCGACTATTCGTAGTTTTTATTTTTTTATTTTTAGTTTTCTATTGTTGATTTCATTTAACTTGAGAGTCAAAGTCAAACACCATAAGAACTGGGTGAGTTTGTTGAGTTTGTTTACTTTCGCTTTTAAAGCGGCCTGTTTTTCGTTTATTTTTTTCTTTCCCCTGATAAAAATATCACACACACCTTTTTTTTTTTTTTTTTTTTTTTTAGATGTGTGTACATGTTTGGTAGCGTGGTTTCATTCAGGCAAATGTTATTATTTACTAAGTTTTTATAAATATCTGATTATTTAACCAATTTTTGTTTAAGATTTATAATCACATATAAAAAAATATACGGGTAAAACACAGACTGCGATAGGTTTTTTCAGATTAAATTCGATTTTTATCATGTTTTGTTGTGTATTTTAGCAGAGAAGCCAACAAACGAAAAATGGAAAAAATTCAAATATATAACAAATAAATGTTATCAAAGGCAAGATAAGTTACTCTTCTACCTACCTTGATAAGTTTTGTGTGTATTTTAAAGTTATTTCGGCTCGAAAAACAAGCAGTTCCCGAGTTAAGTTAAACCGACAACATGGCCGACAAGAACATGCCGTTTTCAGATTGTATGACTCAAAAGTAGAAAAATAAACAAAATCCCGATAGAAATCTACACAATAAGTGTCACTTTAACAATTCGATTGTTAGGTGAAAGTATAGAATAATTATAAACTACTTGATCAATTTTTGTGATTTTTTTTTTAATAATGTACAATCTTCATTCCGTGACAAGTATGTTATAACGATTTAATTTAACGTAAAATATATAGAAGTATTATTATTATTATTTTTATTATGAAAATAAAGTATTTTCTACATTGGATTTCTTAAACAACAGATCACAGAAATGTTAAGGAATGGTCTCTATTTACTTGTCTCCCCACGAGGGAAAAGTTAGACAAAAAGTAGGTAAGTAGGTTGTTAAAAGTCCAGTTCCACAAAAAAAAAAAAAAAAAAAAAAAAAAAAAAGCAGTGGGACAAAAATAAAAATTACCCCAATCGAGAATTACTTTTTCTTCCCTGAACTGGGGGACAGAACATATACTCCTCTTTGATTAATTCATTTTATTTAAAAAAAAAAAAAAAAAAAAAAAAAAAAAAAAAAAAATTAGGGGCAGAGAGAGAGGGCCAATCAAAAAAAAAGTGTGTTGGACATCCTTATCATCGTATCTTAAAGTTTTCTAATATATTCCTCGCTAGAGTTTTCAGTCACCATAATACCACATTCACACTAAGGATTGTCCTACTTAAGATACACAAATCAAGTTTTTTTTCCCTCACTTTGAACTTTAGCCCGAAGACCGGGTTTATTTGTACCGTTTCTTAATTTTTTTGTTTGTGCTACTTCCCACAGTCATTTCTATATAACTGTTCTATTATCTCCCCTTTTTCATTTTTCGGCGTTGCCAAAAAGAAAGAAAGAAAGAAAAAAAAAACTTCCGTAAATGCTAAAAAAAAAAAAACATAAAAATTGTTGTTTGATAAATTTTATTATTCTTTTACTCTCTCCTTTAAATTCTCCATAAAAATAAATGGCAACCAATAGTTGTTCCTTTAATTTTGTCTTTATTTATTATCCGGATTTAGAGTTAGTGACGTATTTTGTAGTTGTCAGTACCAAAACACTTTTTTTCTTTTTTTTTTTTTTTTTTTTTTGTGTAACAAATATAAAAATAAATAAATAAAAGAAAAAATGAGAAAAAAAAAAAATGCTGGAGAATTTAAGCAAAATCTCGTGAATAAAGACAAAGCAACCATAAACAAAAGTGAGGCAAAATAGAAAAAAAAGAGCAAATGAAAAACAGGCACGAAGAGAATATTAATTTAGTCCAGTTTTGTTGAAAAATAAAATGCTGAATTGCTTTTATTTCCCAAAGCAGGAGTTTTCAGGTATCAATTATAAAGGGAGTATTCTAGAATTAATTCTATAAAATGGAACGACAAAGTTAAATTTATCGTCCGAACGATAATAACAAATTAGAAACGAGAAAATATACTTTGTCCCTTTTAAAATAATGATACAGAAAAGAACAGTTTTACTTGATATGTGAAAAGGGGTCTTTAAAAATGTTTTTTCCTTTTTTTATTCAATCCTTTTCGTGAGAGGCACTCTCACAGTCTTCTAGAACCTTCTAGTTCTAATGTTTTGGTTTTCTTTTTCTTTTAAAATAAAAATGTCCTGATGAGAAGAGACTTTTGGTAGAGATGTCTTCCAAGACAGTCTCTTTCTTTAAGAACATGTGTGCCGATAAGCAATATGTCTTGTATCACTAGCCGGCAAATTAGATTTGTTTCTTACAGAAATATATCTCGGAAATCAAACAGTTCCTCCATTAGTCCTTTGAGAACTAATTTTTCCAGTTGAGAATGAAATTGTAAACGTTTTTCCCTAAAGGAGGAAAATCCAGAACATTTAACATCAAAACCTTTTTCTTTTGACAGAGTTACGGCCAGCACGATCTTCAGACTGGTGAAACTCAAAAACTAAGGAAAACAAGCAAAAGCCCTTCCTCCCTCACCTAACCCCCCCTTCTTCTGACAGGGCAAGCAAAGGTGACTATGGGATAGGGGGTGATGGTGATGATGATGCCAGGTCAAGAAGTGTAGGCCTTCTATTTAAAGGCAAAAAGGGCTGAATCCCATCCTGTGTCCCGGCACCGCTTCATGACTGCAAGGATTTAAAAAAATGAAATCCTCAAAGTAGTAGTGTTAAGGAATTTAATTTTCTTTTTTTTTTTTCTTTTTTTGCCATCACATTTTCAATCCGACATTTCTTAAGAATCCTGCCATTTCTTGGAAAGTTATATCCTTAAAATGCTACCCGATTAACTAGTAGTCCAAAAGTGGGTGCTCATTTTATGTTAAATTTATATGAAAAACTGGTCCCTCCAATCTAAATTATGAATTTTTTTTTTTATTTGGATTTTTACTGTCTAATAAAACAAAGTATAAAAAAATTTCCAGGTGTGTACAGTTGTTTTATAAATCTTTGATTACACTTATAACGTAGAAAACTCTGTCCACCTGAAATTATATACTTTTCTTATTAAACTAAAACCATGCCTAGTGACAAAAAAGGTGTTTTAAATTCAATTAAGGTAAACCTGTTTACTAGTTATTTTTCTTAAAATAAAGTCATCGTAACGCTTTATCTTCTAACGTTTGTGATGTGCACTAGTCTGTTACTTTTACATTTCCTTTCAGTTAAATCAAAGATATTAATGAACAATCTGTATTGTTTGCATGATTCAGACTTCTGGTCTCATCTTGTATGTTATTTTCACAATGTTTTGGCCAATATAATCTCCAACCTTCAAGTGCATCTCGTCAAACACTAGAATCTGTATGAAATTTCAAATGGAACTATTTAATCCACAGAGTGAGTTACAACCTTTTACTCTTCAGTCCAGGTGATACAATTACAATTTATGTAAGACCTCTACCTGGGTGTGGCTGATGGATCTAGAACAAACTACACCTGTGGATTAAATAAATTCTGTACAAATTTCAAAGTTCGACCAGATGCACCTAAGATCAGATGTTACATCGACTGGAACGTAGTGAGAATAATACTCAAGATAAGAACAGTAGTTTGAATATGAGATGCCTTCAATAAGTTTCCAGACTTTTTTTCGTATGAGTACTTTTATTTATAGAACTCTCGTCCCCCTTCAAAGTAATCTTCTCCGGCTGCAATGTACTTATTGTACCATTTCAACAACCCATGGAAGTCCTCTTGTGCGAGTGCGTCAATGACCCTCGTCACAGTCTCTTTCATCTTCTCAATTGTCTCATAACGGCAGCCTCTAAAGTTTTCCTTGAACTTAGGGAATAACCAAACGTCACAAGAAGAGCCTGGACTATAAGGAGGGTGAGGAACTGTCTTGATGCCCATCTTAGTCAAAGAGTCTGTAACAAGGATGAAGTACCCTTGGGACAAACTTTGTGCAAATCTTCCGCATCTTCAGTTCCTCACAAATAATTGTGTGTACAGCTCACACACTCGCATCAAACTGCACTTATTGTCTTTTTAGACATGTGATGGTCTTTATCTATGAAATTCTTCATTTGGCCAATCAACTCTGGTGTTCTGACTTCCTTACTCCTCCCACACCTCTCAGCATTCTTCAGGCCCATTGCCTTCCTTGAATCTGTTATGCCATTCAAAAACTGATGCTCGTTTTATGCAAGATGGTCCAAAAGCAGTCTGAAGTATTTCATACATTTCTGTGGTATTTTTTTCCAAGTTTAAAACATTTTTATTATTTTAACACTTTATCTTCTAACGTTTGTAATGTACGTTTACGTTTCCTATTTTAAAAAAACTGTTTCAGTTAAATCAAAGATATTAATTAACAATCTGTATTATTTCTAAGGTGTCCTGCATCCAGATTGCATTTTTGAAATTCACCAGCTGTGACAATCAAGCTTTAGTAGGGTGCATTCCAATTCTAGCTGTAGCTGTTCATTTGAACCTGAAATTATAAAAGTTGGTCAGTTATCTCATAGTATGTTTAGTTATAACATACTGAATTTTCAAGAGTTTATGACAACATTAAATGCCTGTACAAAACCGTCTGAAAAATTATCGAAGGCACCTTGTAATTCAAATTATCTATCCTCATTCCAAGACTAAATTTTTCTTTTTAAAAAGAGAATGAATCCTAAAGCATCTACCAACTATATGATTTTTTTTGTGTGTTCAAATCTGGAAATGCTGGACTATGTGAAATTTTTTTTTTTTTTTTTTAGGAGAAACTAAAAAATACGTGTGTGTGTGTGTGTGTGTATATATATATATATATATATATATATATATATATATATATGTATATTTCTCAGTACTCCATTCTGATTATAACATTGAACTGGTCTGGAAAACTTCAAAATGTGAACCATGTAGAAAATCTATGAGAAATAGTTAAAAAGCAGCTTTTTGAAATGCAACCTTCAAATGCTTAGGTCATTAAATAAATATGGATGAAAATAAATCTTTACAATATCATCATTCTTGGCATGTAGACATACTGACATTTTGGCATGACTCATTAGCTTGTAGAGCATCAGCAAGCAAAATAAACAGAACAAAATTGTTGAAAAGATTTGTTTTTAAGTTTTTTAGCAGAGGGAGTATTAGTCAGAAGTTAACATTTTTTTTTCTTTGCAGGAATCAGTCTGGACTCGGTTAATTTAAAAAAAAACAAAAAAAAAAAAACAGAAGCAGGGCTGTGGAGTCTATAACAGGAACACTCAAATTAATTCTTATGACATTGTCAGAGTTTAACTCGTGAAATTTTATAATGTTGATTTCCAGTCTAACAGATCTTCTTGCATTCACGTTGATCCAGTTGAACTGGCTTTTTCCTTTGTTTGCACATACAGCGCCTGCTATTCCCAAATGGTCACTCATCTGTTACTAACCAGGTTCATCGTTGCTTAACTTAAGTTAAAGAGGATTTGTGTGTCAGCATGATTATGCCAGATATATATATATAACTCAGATCAGTTTACTTGCTTAGGTGTTTGAACCGTCCTTCCAGTTTCAAAAAATTATTTACCTATTTCATGGCCGCCCTGTCTTAAGTCCGATATTAAAAGCCACTGCTGCTATTCAAAGCATAAACAAAATCAACAATATTTTTTGTTTTAACTTATTTTAACATGTTTTTCTTACAAATAAATGTAATTAAACTCTGTTGAGTTAAAAAAAAACCCAAAAAACAAACTAATTTAAATATAAATATACAATATAACTATAATCGTATTTATAACCATATTTACTGCTTTTAATAGCACTCTTTTCCTTACACAGGAGTCACCATTTATCAAGGCTTGGAGGTCATTCGAGGATAAGGGTTATTGAATGTACAGTAGTCAATGTTTTTTTTTTTTTTTTTACATAGGAGTCGCCACTTATCAAGTCCCAGTGGCCACTCGAGGATAAACGTTAAAGAGTGAACTCTAGTCAATGGGACAATATCATAGTAATTGTTAGTGTAAATTTGGTGAATTGGATTACTTAAGGGGAATGGCTCATCCAAAACTTGTTTATGTTGAACTTGAAGACGACCATATTGTAGTCAGCTGGAAAACAGACAAATGGAAGAGAGTTCCACAGGTGTGCAGTTCTAAGAAAGACACTTTGTTCATGGAATCTACGTTTAAGTTTAGGCACAGCTAAAAAATGGGGGAAATTATTGACAGTGGTTTCAGCTAGACAAGTGTTTTTCGTGAAAGTTTGGCGAGAGGGGGGAACCATAGATGTAAGCTCAGATGAGCACTTGCCATAAAAATAATGATAAAGCAAAGACAGGCTAACAACATTTCTTCTGTGAGAAAGAGGCTGCAGGGAAGAAAAAGGGCATCCCACTAGGCTATGAAGTCTATTTTGAACTCTGTCAAGGCAAGATAAGATGTTTCTAGCAGTTCCTGCCCAGATGTAGCAACAGTACTCCATCCTTGGACGTACCTGGCTTTTAGAGAATTGCATCAGCAGTGAGATATCTGATGGAGCGGTAAAAGGATCCCACTATTTTTCCAGTGGCCTTGGCAACAGATTTGATGTACATGTTCCATTTCAGATCAGGAGTAAAGATCAAACCCGGAAGCTTGTCAAAACATGGAGCCTCCCTAAGACAAGCCATTCATTTCAATTGATGCCAGATGATGTAAAGATAGGAGCTTGGTTTTAGATACATTAAAAGTAACCAGCCACTTTTTTCCCACTGTACCACATGTTCAAGATCAAATCAGAGAGAACTTGGTCATTTACAGCCTTTGATGTGCTGCCACAGATGATAGTGTCATCAGCATAAATGTCTACGAATGATCTTAAGATGTAATTTGGGAGATCATTGATGTAGATCAGGAAGAGAGTTGGACCCAAGATGAATCCTTGAGGGACTCCAGCATTAATACTATGAGCTTCTGATTTCTGCTCATCAACCACTGCTCTTATGAACTTATCAGAGAGAAATGACTTAATAATTAGAAGGCCTTTCCAGCTATATCGTAGCTGGAGATCTTGTGAAGTAGACCTTTATGCCATACCCTATCAAAGGCCTTTGATATATCAAGAGCAATTACTCTAGAAAGGAAGCCTCCATCGAGAGATTCTTGTGGATTCTGATGATTTTTTTTTCAGGCCTTACTTAAAAAGTAAATAATAAATATAAATATTTGCTTTTCAAGGAGGCGGGGAGGTAGAAACTTGGTTTTAATAGTCCTTTTAGTAGGGCCTCCTTAATTTTAATTAGTGCTTACAGTAGTACTCTGGAGGCTTCTTAAATTTTATTTTTTTTACATTCATCACTTAAAAAAAATTGTTTTCTCAAGACAATAAAAGATAATATAATCTAAAAAACACTTTATATTGAACAGTTTTCATCTTACTCTTTAAGGGCCAACGGGTAGATAAGTGTGTGTGTGTATATATATAATATATATGCCAGATTAAAGACAATGTAGTTGTGGGTTCTGGTCCTTGCCAAAGTTTAATTAGCAAGAAATATGCGTGCATGGATAACTGTTGTAAATGTAAAAAAATTACATACACTTTAACATGGATTATGTCATAAAGGATGAACTTTATGATGTCATTCACTTTTTGCAATGAAAAGAATATGATGCAATGAATGATGAGGAACAAGGTTTGAAGCTTGATTGCAGTATGCAAACCTTAGTGTATTGTGAAAGGAAAAGGATACAACAAATGACAATCTCTATTCCACTTTGAGGTGAGACTAACCATGTTGGTTAAGATGAGAAATAATCAAGTGAAGCAACTCCCATCTCCTCATTTCACCTGATTTAATAGCTCTTTACATAATTGCTTATATTTAACACTAAATATTAAAAACATTACAAACAAGCAAAATAACAATGTCAACAATTTTAGTAGTACACTAGACGACCCGTGATCCGTTGGGTCAGCATTTGTTTTCATAGTTTTTGGTAACAACCATTCATCATTTATGATGTCATCTATTATCAAATGTATGTATTTCTTTCTTTATGATATCTATATTTTTAGCTATTAAATTTTTCATGATAGGCTTTTTAAGTTTTTTGTACACACGGAGGTCACCACTTATCAAGGCCCAGAAGCCACTCGGGGATAAGGGTTATTGTGTGTACGGTAATCAGTGGGATAGTGTTGCAGTATTCGTTAGTATTGGATAAATTTGATAAAGTGTCATTTCTTAAAGGGACGGTTCATCAAGAATTTGTTTATGTTGGACTAGAAGACACCCATGTTGAAGTCAGGAGGGAAACCGGCAAGCGGTAGGGAGTTCCACAGGCATGCAGTTCTAAGAAAAAAACTTTGTTCATGGAATCTGTTTTGATTTAGGTACAGACAAAGAGTGGGGAAAATTTTTGACAGTGGTTTCAGCTAGACAGATGTTTATCGTGAAAGATTGGCGAGGGGGGGGGCAGAGATTGGAGCTCAGACGAGCACTGGCCATGGAAATAACGATAAAACAAAGATAGGCTTGCAACATCTCTTCTGTGGGAGAGAGGTTGCAGGGAAGAGAAAAGGGCATACCCCACTAAACCACAAAGTCTATTTTGTACTCTGTCAAGGCAGTATAGGCTGTTTTTAGCAGCTCCTGCACAAATGTGGTAGCAGTACTCCATCCTTAGACATACTTGGCTTTTATATAGATAGAGAATTGCGTCAGTAGTGACATATCTTCTGGAGCGGTAGAAGGATCCCACCATTTTTCCAGTGACCTTGGCAACAAACTTGATGTACATGTTCCATTTCAGATCAGAAGTGAAGGCCAAACCCAGAAGCTTATCAAAACATGGGGCCTCCTCTAGACAAGAGCCATCCATTTCAATTGATGCCAGATGGGGATCAGAGCGTTGATGATGTAAAGATAGGAGCTTGGTTTTAGATGCATTAAAGGTAACCAGCCACCTCTTCCCCCACACTCGAGATCAGAGAAGAGAGAATCAGAGAGAACTTTGTCATTTACAGCCTTTGATGTGTTGCCATGGATAGTCGTGTCATCGGCATAGATGTGAATGAATGATTTAAGTATGTATTTTGGGAGATCATTGATGTAGATCAGAGAGTTGGGCTCAGGATGGACCCCTGAGGGACTCCAGCATTAATACTGCGGGGCCTCTGATTTTTGCCCATCAACCACTAATCTTATGAGCCTATCAGAGAGAAATGATTTAATGATTGATCATTGAGAAAACATTTCGAGTTATACCGTAGCTGGAAATCTTGTGAAGTAGGCCTTTTGCCATACCTTATCGAAGGCCTTTGATATGTCAAGAGCAATTGCCCGAGAAAGGAAGCCTTTGTAAAGAGATTCACTAATCCTATGAGATATAACGGTTAGCACATCTGCTGTAGAATGGAAACCATATTGCGTGTCACTAAGGTTATTTCTGCTGAGGTGGTTGACTACTTCTCTATTTAATATGGATTCCAGCAACTTACTCATGACACACAGCAGACTTATTGGTCTGTACTGAGAGGGAGATGACTTATCACCTGAATTTTTAAATACAGGGCATACTGATTAGGTTTTCCAGGGTGTTGGAAAGCACTTCTCTTTAAGGCAACGCTTAAACAGTTTTGTAAGTATGGGGGCAAGTTCTGGTCGAAGCTTTTTTAACACTATAATTGGGATGCTGTCAGCGCCAGTTGCTTTACTGGAATCAAGGTTCTTGATTAGCTTGGCGACCTCACACACAGATATTTGTATGTTACCTAGCTTCTTATGTGTTATAGGAGGAAATACGGGGAGTTGATGGCCTTCGTCGCGTAGGGTAGAATTAGCTGCAAAGTTCTTGGCAAATAGTTTGGTCTTGTCTGCTGCTGACGAGATGACCTCTGGTCTATTGATAATGGTTGGGATAGAACGCGCGCTTCTGTTCAGGATATTTGCCAAAACTGGTGAGAACCAAGCCGCTGCTCGGCTACTTTGGATTTAACGGACTGAGCATATAGCTCTTTTGCATTTTTTATTACTCTTTTACAATGGTTGCTGGCATTCCTGAAAGCAGCTTTAGTCTCAGTGCATTTATTATGTTGGTAGCTATGGAAAAAATGATTTCTGTGCGCGATGGCGCAGCACATTCTGAGGAGAACCATGGCTGGCTGTTCATTTCTTGTTGGAATTTTTGGATGGTATGAATCGGTCTATGCCTACAATTAACCATTCGGTCAGGTCTGAGAGGACACATCCTTTTTAAACATGGAATGCAGAGGTAGATCAGATATGAATGTACGGAAGCTATCCCAGTCAGCCATAGAGTATCGGTACACAGTACGGTGGTGAGATACATCTGAAGACTTATTACATTTCATTTTTATTTTAACTGATACAACGGAGTAGTCGGAGGATCCCAGAGGAGATAGAACGGAACATGAACATAGTTCAGGGGAAGTTGAGAGAAAAAGGTCTAGAAGGCTTGCATACTAACCGGTAGTATTGGGCACACAGGTGGGCTCGCGAACGATCTCAGTGAGGTCATAGGCAATGACAAAATCATGACAGAACCTCCCCGCATCATCTGTCTTATTTGAGTGGGTCAGCCATTCCACGTTATGGACATTGAAATCACCGCAAATGTGAATGTTAGCTGAGGGATGAGCAGACAGGATGTGGTCCGTTTTCTCAGATATACTCTTAAAGATAGTAACTCCGTTGTTGTGGGGGCAATAGAGGGCAAATATAAATGTGGTGGTGTAAGCAAGTGCAACCCGGAAGCATATATAAGGTAAATTAGGGTCTTCTCTGGAGATATCCCTGCCACACGGGAAGCCATTTTTAATGTAGGCACATATTCCATGCCCATGGCGGTCTTGGGGGTCAGAAGTAAAGAGAAAAAAATATTGGTACATTTTTTTTACTAAAAGAGCTGGCATAACCTTTGATTCAGAAATTTTATTAATGTTAATTCAAATATTTTTAAAGCTTTGATTGATTTATTGACTCAAAAATGTAATTTAGTATTTTTTTTTTTTTTTTTTTTTTTAACAAATTTTAGAACTTCTATGAACAGGATTAATATGTACAATTAACGTTTTCGATTGTGATTTACAGAACAGACTGGAAAGAGCAGAGTTGGTGCTGAACAATTAATTAGTACTACATTTAATACTAATACTAGTGTGAAATGAAACAACTTTTGCAATTTTTTTCTGACTTAAAGTCAGTCAGTTACCCTCATCCCTTCCTGTAATGTTAAAAATCTATATTTCTCTTCGTCAGTTAGTTCACTTTCTCTCAAAAACTATTGAATCGATCTGGCTGAAATTTTGTATAGACTTTTGTTATAATATGCAGCAAACTAAATAATATGGTATCAGTTCGATGCACAGCAAGGGATTAATAGGGATTAATATTTAATGCAAATATGAACACAAACTTAATCATATTCAACTGTTAATTTGGCATAAAACACTCATTTTAATGCAACAGGCTATATCTTTTGCTCGTTTTTAATAGGCTAAAAAATTCTAGTGAGTTTAATAATTTTCTTCAAATCAATAAGTGGATCAACTTTTTGAGGAATTTTTTTTTAAATTAGAGTCTAAAAAATGTTTAGCCTTAACCTCCATCCTAACCAAAAATGTGCAATTCTTTTCTCATGGAAGGGACTAAGTGGAAGTTGCCAAGATCCATAGTAAAAAATAATGCCATGCGTATGGCTGTTCATACTGGTACCTAATTCACAATCTTCCCTTTCTAACGGTGTTACTGGAATGATATTTCTTTTATCTACTATTATATAAAATGTACTTTGTGTGCATGTGTGTTCGTTCCCTGTAGTCTCCGAAAGGGTTGGGTTGATTTTTATGAAATTCCACCTGAAGTTTCTTGACATCACTGGGAGTCTTCTTACATAGGTTTTGTATCAAAATGCATCTAATGAGTATTGATAATCGAAAAAATCTGATTAAAGAAAGAAGTCTGATTTTGACCCAAGTTAACGTTTTTATACAATCTAACATCACAAGTGCATTGAGAAGTTTTATCAATGGACAAGCAGAAAGGCCCAGCCTATAAAATCGATCATAGATTCTTTTATAAGACGGGGGAGCATTCAAAATGAATTTTTCTTTTTAGAGCACAATTGAACCATGATGCTTGACTTTTATATGCTTAATATTTAAATGATTATGTAAAAAATAATTTCATAAAATTAACAATTGGTTTTTTGATAAGACAGGGGCACATTCGAAATTAATTTTTCTGTTTAGAGGACAACTGGACCATGATACTTGACTTTTGCATTTTAAACTAAGTGAAACCATTATTTAAAGATAATTTTATAAAACCACCAGTAGATTCTTTACAGTGCAATACAGACTACAATGTATTATGGACCAAATCAGTATAGGGAGCATGTGAAGCTTCTTCCCTGTCCACCACTGTGGGTCCCCAACTAATGCAGCTAATCAATCAATTTGATTAAAAACTGGATGATTTCACTGATTTCAATGGCAATAAAACTATGGAATGGGGGAAAAGTTGTTGATCGTTGATCCTTATTCATTCCTGAATAACATCAGGTCTCCCTGTTAATATATAGAAGGCACTTTGTGTGCGTGTGTATGAGTTCGTTCCCTATGAACTCCGAAGTGGCTGGGCTGATTTTTAATTTTTTTCAAATTTCAATCAATGTACTTGATGTGTCTGAGAGTGTTCTTAGATAGATTTTTGTATTGGAATGCCTCTGATAAGTATCGAAAATTAATAATCAAAATAATCTGATTAAAGAAGGAAATCTGAGTTTATATGACTTTGCCTTTTTAAACTTTAATTCAAGCTATTATATAAAAATGATTTTATAAAATCAACAATAGGCTCTCTATAGTGCAATGTAGACTACAATGTATTATAGGCCAAGTTAGTGTAGGGAGGCATGTGAAGCTTCCTCCTAATATATGGCGATAGGTTCCCGACTAGAGCAGACAATCAGTCGATTGATTGAAAAATAAGCGATTTCACCCACTTTTGATGACAATAAAAATATTGGGAGTGGATTGAACATTTGTTGATCCTCATTCAATCTCTAGCAACATCGAGTTTTCTTGCCAGTATATATCTATATACAAGCCAGTAAAATAGTTGCTAATGAATCAAAATTGAAAAAAAAGTTGAACTTAGCAGGTGTAAATCAACTTAAAGTGTTCTTTTACGGATGCACAAGTATACATTTATACTAGACATGGCCAAAACACTGAAAAAAATCAAGTTGATGTTCTTTTTAAAACTAATTAAAATCCAGTATTTCTGAACAAATTTTGATTTTTCCAGAAAGATAAAACCCTGAATTTTATCATATTAAAAGCAGGATAATGTAATATTTTTTCAATAATTTTTAATAGAAGTTAAAATTTAAACATTTTTCAAAAGTCAAGTACCAATTTTTTGCCAAAAACAAAAAAAAATTAAATATTCTTTTAAAAGAAGTTTTTGAATTAATTATACTAATTTTTTATGACCTAAATAACATTTACAATTACTTGCTATGAGAATATGCAAAAATTTTAAAATATTAATACATGAATTTCAAATAATTGCATTTTTTATGACGAATCGATAATGTAATCTTGAATTGTAAGCTTTAAGTATGAAAATCTTTACTGGCTACAAAAAAATAAACTAAAACTGCTTTGTTTTCTGATACTTTTTTAGCATAAACTATAAATTTGTATTATTATGTATTTCAGTTTTAATATCATTTTTAGTCTGCTCTTATAATTTCCAAATTTTTCCTTATATTTTCGTCAGAATAATTTTTTTTATTTCTTAGTTTAATTTAGAACTAGCAGTTTAGCCTGGCTTTGTTCAGGCCCTATGTACTGTTCATAACTTGCCCTACATGTGAATACACTTTACGTAAGATTTCAAATGTTTATACCAAAATTTGTCTGAGTAATTTTGCAGAGGTCAATTTTTTAAAACTTTGACTCCAATTTTAACCTCCTGAACATTTATTATTTTGGTATCAAATCAAAATACAAAGTTTTACCCATGTCCAAGTTACCAACATTTAAATTTTCAAGTCTTTAGACCCAAAATTGGCAGAGGAATTTGGTAGAATATGCAACTTTGACCTTTTTGCAGCCAAGTTTTCACCCCAAAACCGATTAAAATGCTTGCCACATGTCTGAATACCCATTATGTAAAATTTCAAATGTTTAGACCCAAAATTGGCTGAGTAGTTTGCTAGACACCGCAACGGTCAACTCTTTTGAACTTTGACCCCTTGGTAGCTCAAATTTCCGAGCCAAACCGATTAAAAAGCTTGCCCTATCTCTGAATACCCTTTATGTAAAATTTCAAATGTTTAGACCAGAAATTGGCTTAGTAATTTGGTAGGGACCACAGAGGTAAAAAATTTTTTAACCATGACCCTAATTTTGACCCCTTAACATTTATTTTTTTGAGCTCAAATTAAATTAAAAAGTTTGATCCATGTCCAAGTAACCTACATTTAAAATTTCAAGTGTTCAGACCCAAAATTGGCAGAGGAGTTTGGTAGTTTTCAAAGGTCAAATCGTTGAACGTTGACCCCTTAACAGCAAAATTTCTGGCCGAAAACCAATTAAAAAGATGTTTCCAAATCTCAATACGCTTATGTCAAATCTCGAGTCTCTGGACCGAAAATTGACAATTATTTGGTAGGGAAATTGTGTGTGTGTACACATACACACACATTTTCACTTTTCTAGATATATAGATAAATTTTATTATTTTCATAAATTGAATTTATTTTTAATTTCATGAAATCGTTTTCCATTTATTTTCTAATTAATAAATCTGATTAATGAATCACATTATTTTTCTATAAACCAGATTATACTGTATTTTTCTCCAATTTTGGAAAAAAGATTGTAAAATTTATTATTTTTTAACTAATTTAATATTTTATTGAATTACGTTCAAAAATAATCGTCAGAAAATCGCTTTTGGTCCACTTTGAATACTTGCCTTTGTATCATCATTTTATTGGTTGATTTGAGTCATGTGATGTCAACAACCATGCAGATGACAATCATGATTTTGAGCAGGTTTTCTTTAAATGAGATTTGAGTGTTGATGAGAAAATTGTAACCTCTATCTCTCACCATACTTCAGGGGATCTCCCATAAACGACAACATGCAGAAACAATTATTGTAATTTTTAAACTTCCACAGTTGTATGTTTTCTTTTTTTATATATTGATTTATGAAAGCATTCTCTATTTAATGGTATATTGGCAACATTAGGCTTTCGAAAAGAAAATTATGAAATTTATTTAAATAATTTATAAGATGTTTTTGTAATAATAATGAAAAATAATTTTTTTTCATGCTAATCTGAACGATAATTATTTATAACATTAATCAAATTTTGCAATTCAAAATACGAGAGGTGAAAAATTAAACACATTTAAAATTCAGGTTTTCATTCTCAGAATTTTAAGATCTGCTGCCGCTGTTGTTTGTTTCTAGTCTTCCTCATCCCTTTCATACGAGAATTATGTCTGGGTCCGTTTTTTTTTTTATTTTAAGGGTAAGTGATAAAAAATGAAGGGGTGTGGTGGGTCTCCATGTTAAAAACACAAAAAAAAAAAATGTATATAATGAATATGAAAAAAAAATTCACTTTTTTATAAAGTTCAATCTTCACTTATTAATCGGTGAAAATTTCATATTGATGAGATAATTACCTGATTTTTGGTAGATTTTAAAGAGACTTTGTCAAAACAAACCTTACAACCCACCTCCATTTTGCCCGTTGCTAGTTTATGCATTGAAATCAGTTCATTTTTAACTATTTCTTACAATAATCAACAGAATTTGCTCTATAATAAATACGATATTTGTATAAATTAAAATATCATATTTAAGCGTATTTTATGACCGGGCAACACTGGGTGCCCTGCTTCTAAATTTTAAAACATTCATGTCATTGCATGTAAGACAAGTTGGTTGTTTATCATTTGTTACTCACCATTTTCCTGTTGTCAAGTAGTCAATGATTGAAGTATACTCATCCGTATAAATATAAGGCTGGCAACATAATCTATGCAATCTTTTCAGTTTTCTTGTTTGTATTAGTTCTTGTTGATATTCTCTTCTTTTGTAATGTGTGTGTGTGTGTATATATATATATTAAGAGTGTATTTGATGAGAAACAGCTAACAAGTTCAAATATATTTTGGAGTTCTCTGCTTAAAAAATCATTTTTATATATATATGGTGCCCCCTTCCTCAAATGCCATCCTTAATTAATAAAATTCACAATCCTTTTTGCAATCCAGCCATATTTGGTACAAATAAACTGCAGTCTATAACTGACTTGACCACCAAGTTTCTATCATGAATGTCCAACAGTCTTTGTTTTATCATTCTTCAATGATAAGCACCCCTTGATACGACTTACAAAATTGTTAATGCCTCTGATACACTCCTCTCTTGGCATTGCCTTGATTTTAGTTATGATTGCCCCATTTCAGGAATGGTTTGGGTAGATATTATATTTGAAATAATTTTGCAGATTAAAAAATCTTGGTGTTAAGATCTGGTGAGTATGAAGTTCGTTCAGATCACACCACTTATTAATGAGACGATTACTAAAGTGCCTTCTTTTCCTATTGAATGGCAATAAGACAAAACATGGTGGACAAATCAGGTATAGACTGAAGTTTATTTGTACCTAATATGGTTCGATTGCAGAAAGGATTATGGATTTTATTAATGATTCTAAACATGGCAGAAACAAGGCATCATCTACATCCGTAGCAACTGTAATAGAGCCTACTGATACAGGATACAGTCACAGCATACATTACAATTCAACAACAGACTAATCTAAAGTGTTGAACTTCATTGTCTTCTGAGACAGATGGATGTCAACAGCAATAACACATTATATATATATATAGTATCTGAAAATTGAATTTTTTCATTTCTTTTTCACTTTTGGGCCACTACTTATAAAGGCCAAGAGCCACTCAAGGATAAAGGTTAATGAGACTGAATGATTATCAGTCAAAAGATTAGGAACACTATAGTACTAACATTGAACACTATGGGAATACTATTAATTCACTTGTCGGATAGTTAGAACAAAATAATGTAGAGTAATCACAATATAAGCGCTTTACTTTGGTGCTAGTAGTTTAAAATAATGAGTACTACTAATACTACAAAAACATCCTGTAATAACCAATGCTACTAGTTCACATCCATCGTATCATTCTCATATCATTTTTTGTCCATGCAACGCATGTTGTTAACTTACCAGATTTCACTTTCCATACAACATCAAAATATCAACAGCATGTAAGACAATAAACTTTTAGAAACCAAATTTCAGTTTATAACTAAAAATGTTGGTTTTGAGCAAGTAAAAAATCCTTACAAATGTAGTGTCATCTTATTTTAAATTGAAACTAATCATAATGCTAATGATAAATATTAAATCAAACCAGCTTAAATATTGAGCAAAATCCCATTGCTCTAAAAAACTGTACAAAAATGACATAAAAATGCAATTTTAACTGTTCATATAAGATTCATTTCAACAGCTAACACATTGAATCTTTGTACTATGATTCATAGCAAAATAAAAATCAAACTAGATTTTTGCTAGTAAATTACAAATTTTGATTTGGACATGTGTCCAAATTTAGATGGAAACAAAATAAGAAAATAATTTCATTAACCAAAGTTTTCAACTTTTTTTTTTTTTGTGCAAAACAACTTCAAATCCTGTATTAAACCCATCACATTGCCGCATGACTTTTTTCTTTTAAATGTGTCTGTTTTTATATGCATACACATAAGCTAAATATTGAATGCAGCAGTAAATCCTGGGAACATATACCAGAAAGAACAGTTGGAAATAAGTCATACACCATTCATTATGACTATTCAAGTCCTACAGTTATGTACCTAGAAAACAGAGCCATAAATCTGACATAGTGATATGGGATAAGAAAGAGAAAGAAGCAACCTTAGAAGTTAGTGTCCAAAATGATGCTCGCTTAAACAAAGCTGAAAGGGAAAATATAACAAAATACCAAAGTCTTATGTATGACATGAAAAGAAACTGAAATCTTAAGCTATCTATCAAATCCAATTATTATAGGAACCAACTGAACTCATGAAAAATAATTTCAAAAACTATCTGCCAAATATACATGGTGCACCAAGTTCAAGAGAGATTCAAACAGTTGCTCTTAAAAGGACAGTCAGAATCTTAAAAATATCTCTCAGTTGGAATATCTGAGTTAGCAGGTGAATATTTGGCATCCAGTAGGATGCTCCATCCCCAGCTTCGACAAACTGATAGCAAAATAAAAAAAATTGAAAACAAAACAAAAAAGGAACATTAAAAAATGAATTGCTCGTCATTGAAACTATTAACCTAATTTTGAAGTAACTCTAGAAAAAAAACTATTCATGACACAAGAGAAAGAAGTATTTTTGTAAAAACTTATAAAACGAAAAGATAAAAATTTGTTTATATCCAAAGTTGATCAAAGTAATCCTTAAAATAGTTATAAGTTGAAATTAAAGTTCACTATATTAATTTTTAAACATTGAACTGGTTCATTTACTTTGTGTTTAAATGCTTTATTATTATGCAAGAATACTAACATGGAAGATAAGCATAAAATATTTACAAGACAAATACACAAGGTGTGTCACATAAATTAGTAAAATCTATTGAAGTTAAAGCAGCATTATAACTAATTCGTCAACACAACATGGTGGTCATCAGCAACATCATCGTCTGAGTCCAATTTTATATTCACTACTGTTTCTGACTTTTGACATTTTATTTTTCTTAGAATTGAAACATTTTCTTTTGTTTATATATACACATTAATTTAATTTTTCTTTGTTTAAAATTGTATTGAAAATAAATAGAAATTATTTTAAGATTTTAAATATTTTATAATCAAATATCGACATTTTCTTTTGTCAAACCATATTGGATGACTTAATTGATCTCCCTTCTGATTTTTTGATACATAAAAGTATCAAGACAGCTGTTACTCTTTTCTTGTTTTTTTAATTTTTTTTATATCTGTTGATTTAATAAATTTAGCTATTTCAGTTTTAGATTTGAAAATTTAACATGGTTAAATGAGACGAATCATTTTCAACTAAATAATTTTTCTGAAAGATTGATTTAAAAAAAAAAAAAATGACAACTCAAAAATAACTTCTGATATTCTTGGAAAGTGTTTTAGGAATGGAACAAAACAAGTTCGTTTCAGACAAAATACATTTGGATTTTTTTGTTTTTATTTAGGATGCAGTGATCGGCTTTATGTATTTATTAAATGAATGATTTTGAAACTTTGCTGTTTATGCATGACATGAACATAGACTCCATGATACTATTGTAAAAGTCATTGATACAAAATTTATACCACAATTATACTCAGAAAGTTGTGTTTGCTTTTAATTTACATTTTTGTTTTCAGTTGTATTCATGCTAAGTGATAATTAGAAATGATTGGACTCCAGATAGATTGGGAGCTCTATGGGAGCTAAACAATCGAACTTTCTCTAAATACTTTGAATGATTTATTCTCCCTCCCATCACTTATGCTTTAAAAGAAAATAAGATTACTATGCATTAAGCACAACATTTTTTGATTATCAAAAATAAAAAATAATTTGATATATACATGGGTGATTAATTTCGCCAACAACTCCTCCTCTGGCTCAAATTTTTGAAACTCTACAAATAAATTAAGTTCAAAGTTAGAAATTAAGAAAAGTCATATGGCATGTAAAGATGATGAAACTTCTAAAATTTGACACTTGTTCAGAAATTGTTAATTAATCTATGATAAACATATATGGCCAATTTTTTTTCAATAATATGAAAATTTTGTACTTAATCAATAGTAATAATTTAAATTAAAGAAAAAACGAACAAAAACAGTAAATCATGGGTAAACATCTTTGCAATCACAACTACTTAACATGGTTAAGTAGAATATAAACAAACATGGATCACAATTTTCAGTTGAATTTTTTTTGGGGGGGGGATAATGAATGGATTTTTAGATACGGGTGCAATAGTATTTTTTATTTTTTTACCAGATTTAACTGCTTTGGTGGACCATCAGATTTCACCTTAATTCAACACACCTAATCCATTCATTATACAGCTACTCCTAAGAATTGCTAGAAACTTAAACAGGCAGTTCAACTATTTCTTTGATAGAAATAGACCAGTGTTTATGGTGTGTTTCTATGGCTGCCACTTGCATTTTCCTGTGAATTCATGATTAAGGTTAACTTTTTTTGCAAAATGAGATATATCAAAACGAAGGGAAATTACCGTCAGCAGATGCAGGGTAAAAAAAAATTGACTCAACATTCAAAACCATTTATTGGCCTCCCAACAAACTAATCTGGCAAGAATGAGATTATTAAGATCCTTCTGGTAATTTTGTCCAGATTAAAATAGGTGCCGGACTATCAGTTGTCAGGAAATCAATTTTGCACCAATTTTACTAAATATCAGGCTTAATTTAATTAGTGTTTTGATCATATTTGTTTATTCCTTTTTCTTTTAAATCAGATGTTTTTATTCAACTTCTAATTGGATTCATATTTATGATCTCATTTTTTTTTAGAGAAGTTTATAGAAACTTCTGATATAATTTTTTCCCCCACAAATGAATATTTATATTTTGTCATAAATACTTTTTATTTATTTTCAGGCAATATGATGATGATGAAGATGGAATGGATGAAGTCCCGTTGATGTTTAATGGTGAGGACTTCGATATGGATGAAAGTGAATCATTGATGAAACAAAAGAGGTCCAGGTGTCCGCGCCTGAGAACCCTTGGATATTACCTCTCAGAAGGATGGTGGCATGCATGCTGCGGGTAATTATTTTGTTTATGAATTTTTTTTTTTTTGTCAGAGATGGAGTGTTTTTGAAAGGAACATAATTTTGGCCATTTTTTTTTTAAGTAACTTTGTCTCCTACACAAATTAAGGATAGACTTGTGAAAAAAGGGTACAAATAAATCCATTCTAACTTTAGTTTTTGTTTTGAAATGTGCATAAATCCCTTGCATAATTTTGAGATAAGTGGTTATTGATTTTTTTATATTATTAAACTCTTTTGTTTTAACATTTTGGCTAAATTAGTTTGTGTTTAATCTTTGTCAAAAAATAAAATTATTCTTCCTATATTTCAAGTTTGAGAAAACCAAAAAAAGACAAATTATGAAAAGATGGTATCATATATATTGATCAATTAATCCATTATAGTTAAAACCTTGTCACAACGTGTATTTAAACTGGTTATTCCATATCTGATAAGCAGTAATTATGCAAACATGTAGATAATTATTTAATGTGGATTTTTAAGTTTTACTGATTTCATAATAACTCTTTTTAAATTGATGCAAAATACGGTTTAAATCAGCTTTCCGTATCTAATACACTATTCCTGACATGTGACTTATCTAATTCAAGCATAGGTTTTATACTTAACCATCTGTTACCATCAGAATCAAATAGTTGCTATTTATGTCCATATTTGGACATCTTGTTTTTAATGAGATGCATCCAGTGGTAAGGACATAATTTGTGAGCTGGAGAAGTGTGTGTGTGTGTGTGTGTGTGTGTGTGTGATGGGGGGGGGTCACCTGTAAGTTGCCGGTACATTCTGACCCAAAGTTCATAATCTCATCTACAAGTTAAATAGGATCAGTCCTCTGTATGACATTCTGACATACACACAACAGGTCCAATTGGCAGAGAAAGTTTAAGGAAAACATGGAAGCAACTGTTAAGGATAGATTCGAGAGAAAAAGGTATAAAGACATGGCCAAAGATAGGTTAGTTTAAAAGTCAATTTCTAAAAGTTGTTCAATACATATCATCATGTAAAACAGATGTTAAACACAAATTTACACTGTAAATAACTTGTTCAAGCAAATAATGTGAATAATATTTGAAAACAAGAACTTTGAACAAAATTATTGGATTCATAAATAAATAACCCCAAAAGGGTCGATATGCAATAAAATAAACAAAAATAAGATACAGTGTTGATTTAATGTCCTTTTGGTTCTACTTATAATGTGCTTTAAGATAAACTAATGGCAACACCTGACATTACTTGAGAGTAATAGCTTTAAATTTGAAAATTTCGGACAAAACTAAAAACTATACGCAAACAAAAGAAACCTTATAAAGATTAAAAATAATATTATGTACTCTTTAAAAATATTAAAAAAACCCCCAAAAAACTTCTATACATAAATGTCTAAGTTTATTAATTATTATTAATTAATTTATACATAAATATTTCATTTTATTAAGAAAAAGTTAGTTCCTTGTAGCAAAATTAAAAAAAATGATATATTGAATTTCCAGTGAAATTAATGATACCTACTGAATTGTCATGTCACTGTAATGAAAATATCCAAACATTACAAAAAACGATAAGGTAGAAAATTATTAATGAAAATAGTTTTTGAAAACAATTAGCGAAAATGAAGCTTGGCTAAATTGGCCAAATATTTTCATTTTTCAGAAAATATTTACCTCCCTTTTGTTAGAATTAGAACTTTCCTATTTCTTTTTTGCAAAACTTAATTTTCGTTAATTGTCTTCAAAAACTATTTTCATTAATAATTAATTTTCTACTTAATCATTATCCGTAATTTTTGGATATGTTCATTACTATGACATGACAATTCATTAGATACTATTGGTTTCACTTGAAATTCAATATTATGAACAAAAAGACTCCAGCTGACATCACTGTGAAGAAAGAAAAGGATAGATTTTGGTTGACACCAGTTTGACCTTCACCTTCACATGTTCAAATGGATTTTTGTGTCTAAAAGTGTGTTTTTATATATTTATATATTACACACTGAAATCTGTCCTTTTCTTTCTTTTGTCGTAATGAAGTCAGCTGGGGTCCTCATTTTGTACTTTGACCAATATTTCAATTTTTGAATTTCGCTACAATAATGAAGAACAAAAAAGTCTTTATAGTTGTATAAATTTCAATTCTAAGGGAGATAATTACTGATTCTGTATATAATATTATATTTTAAAAAATCCAGTTTCTTTTAATATTAAAAAAATTAAATGGAACAAAAATGTAAAGAAAATTTAAATTTCAATATTCAAAAATTAGTGTCATAGTTTTTCATTAACAAAAAAAGAAAAAAAAAAAAAAAATGAAAAACTGTTCTTTGAGCTGATATAAATTTTTTGCTCTATACTCGAGATGTCATCTGTCTGTACTATTATATGCCTTTGAAGTATAGTCCATAAATTCAAGTTATTTATGTTGAATATGTTTGACACCAAAATAATTCCCAGTAACCCCTGTTCAGTATACTATAAAAAATTTGTTTTATAAATTTTGATTTAAAAAAAAAAAAAAAAAAAAAAAATGTTCCATTTCCTTGAAATTTAAAATCTTAGCAATTGATAATTTGAAAGGAAAAAAGTGTTTGTATTTTCAATTTGCTTCCTTTTATTTTTTGTGAATTTTTGACTTCTGCCATCATTTTCATTGGAAAAGGTAGAATATGTGCTCGAAGTGTCTCATAAGAACAGCCTCTAAGGGTTTTTAAGGCTAGGGAATAACCAAAAGCAATATCTGGACTATAGGGAAGGTGAGGAACTGTCTTGATGCTTATCTTGGTCAAATAGTCTATGATAAGGATGGACTTGTGGACTGATCCTCTCTGAGCACTCTTGGGACAAACTACTGCAAATCTTCTGCTTCTTCAATTCCTAGTTAATAATTGTGTGTACTGTTCCTACACTGACATCAAACTGTGCACTTATTGTCTTTATAAACACACAACGGTCTTTGGTCAAATGAAAAATTTCATGTATAATCAACTCTGGGGTTCTGACTTTCTAACTCCTCTCATCATCCCTTACAGACTCCCTGCCTTTCTTGAATTCTTTATGCTACTCAAAAACTGATGCTCGATTCATGTAAGATGGTCCAAAAGTAGTCTGAAGCATTCCATACGTTTCTGTGGCATTTTTTCCAAGTTTAAAAAAGAATTTTATTGCATATCATTCTTCCAAAGTATCCTCATGTCCAGATTGCCTTTTTTAAATTCACCAACTGTGACAATCAGGCTTTAGTAGGGTGTATTTGAATTCTTGCTGTAGCTGTTCATTTGAGCTTGAAATCATAAAAATTGGCTTGTCATCTCATAAGATGTATAGCAATAATATACTGAATTTTCAAGAGTCTGACAATTTTAAATGTCTGCACAAAAAAAGTGTGGAATCTTATTGAAAGCATCTCATATCTCTAAAAGCTAAGTTTTAAATAAATTTTATTAATCGGACAAGTAATATAAACAATCAGCCCTCATCAAAAACACTTAGAACTGTAAATTTTATTAATTTTAACAACTAAAAGAAAACCACAAAAAACTAACACATTTTGTTTTTCTAAATTTAAATATACTGTGACTCATTGGGTCAGTATATGTAATAGCTAGCTATGGAATAGTGAGTATACAGAATTAATGTATAAACATGCGGACATTGAATGCACTTGCATGCAAAAACAAACATGGTGGCCAGTGAAAATAATATGGAATATATTGGATAATAAAGTTCTTAACATCATTACCCTTAGATTAAATAAAAAATGCTTTATATAAGAGGGGAGTAATCCATTGACAAAAAACGAAAAAATAATGTACAAGGAGAGAATGTGCATTGTACATGCCCACCTTATTTTATTTTTTTTTGTGTTAACAGCCTTAAAAACATTGGGAAATAATAATTAATATTTAACAGTTATGAGACCATTTCACAGCAAATCTTTAAAAAAAAAAAAAATCCCATCCTCATGTTTTAAAGTGTTTCTACATATTTTAAAAATGTTTGGAACTTATGACGTTCCCTCTTTTAGACTACTACCCCCTGGTCACCAAACTTGAAAAAATGCTAAATGATTACATGTCTCCTTTACTACGTGGCCAAGAAGTGGGTGATCATTTCATATTAAATTTATACAGAAAAGTGATTCCCAACTCTAAAATGTTAAATTTTTATTTTTTTAAAAATTCCTTTTATATTATCTTTAAAGGCTGTTGCAATGTATTAACCAAAAAAAAAGCAGGTTTTGATTTCCTTTTAAGAGGTAAACTACGTTGGGGTAGGTTGTAAAAAAAAAAAACACCAAATAGTTTTTCATATGTAAATTGATCAAGTGTTTTTTTTTTTTTTTGTTTTTTTTTAATTTTTTTTTTTACATTAGAAAAACATTTTTTTTTTTTTTTTGTTCGATCATGATTCCAACTTGCAACGAAAATACAATTGAAATAATCCTTTTAAAAATTTAGGATGCTAAAACCGTACATAGTTTTAGGGAGAAATCAAAAATAATCAAAAGCATTCGTGAACAACTTGTTTAAAAAAATCTTTTTTTTTTTTTTTTTTTTTAATTCAATTTTCACCCCAAACAAGGCACAGTGCCACTTTGAAGCAGGGGGCTACTATTAGGGACTTAATTAGCGGGGTCATTATGAAGGGAGAAGAGTAGAAAGATGTTTGTTAACATTACACTAGAACTTCTGCATATCATTGCAGTTGGGAAAGCAGAATCCCGGAAGGGAGTTCCAAAGACCCGCAGTTCTGGGGAAGAAACTATTGGAGTAAAAGGCTTTCTTGCACCTATGAGACTTAGTAGCTTGTCGGGTTTGTCGGGGGTTTATATTGTTTAAAATTAAAAATAAAAAACGTTTATATTGTATAAGATTATAAAAATTTCTATTTATATTGTTTAAAATCAATAAAGTGTTTATTGTTAAAAAAAAGTTCTTTATATTGTTCATTTTAGAATTTCTGCTTATTTAAAACTTAACTTCTGAATATCGATATTGTTTGCGTTTTATAATATAAGTGATTAGGGGGATTTGGTTCCTTTTATGTGATATAGCGATTGAGAGTATTTTTCCAATCTTGCCCAGTTTTTTATTTGTAACGCAAACCAATTTTTAAATATTTATATAAAAAAATTAGATGCCATGTGTTGACACTTAAGTATTTTTTTTTTAATTAAAACGGTTTCTAAGCTGATGTGAGTAATTTTGAAGTCTTTAAACTCCCAATTGCAGAATATATAAAATACATTAAATCATGTTTTTGTTTGTAAATGATTCCAACTTGCAATGAAAAATACAAATAAAATTTGTAAAATGCTGATAACAAAAACAAAAGGAATTTACAGTTTTCTTTTTATTTGCATATTTTAAATGCGAAAAAATTGTCGATTTAAAAAAAAAAAAAAATCTTTCATAGCTTTGTTTTTATTATGTTTATGAGTTTTTATAATATGACTAGCCTGGGTGCCCAGCATTGCCCGGGTGTTTGGAGGTGTGTGTTGAGCAAAAAAAAAAAAAAAAAAAAAAAAAAGTGTTAGTAGGCAGGCAAGCTCGAACCCATGACGTGAAGGTGGAAAAGAAAGTGAAAGAAAATCTGACGTCTTACCACTACTCCATGATGTGATCGGAAGTTTGGAATGTTAAAATTAGCAAAATCAATCCAATCGATACGATGACTTGCAAAAATGACTCACAAAAAATTCACCCCTCTTTGTAGAAAAGGCCCTAGTTGAAGGAATTAATGTTTTGGGCCGATTTTTTTATATTTGTCGTCTGAGATATCGAGCTTCAAAATGATACTGATCTCGTGAAAATCTGCCACCTCTGTCAAAAGTTTTAGGCAGACATACATACATACATTTAAAGAGACAGGTGAGATTTATATTGTAGATATATATTTTGTGATGTTACGATGAGTGCTGAAAAAGAGATCTTTTGCAATCATCTACGGTGTAATACAAAATAACATATTTCAAATCATTTTACAAATATTTGTTTTTATGTTTGAATTCTGGGAACTGATATAAATAATGTGCTAATTTTATTGATCTCAACCTACTTTATATATACATGCACAAATTAATAAAAAAGTAAATACACATTGTTCTTTATGTAGTAGAAGATTAATTAGTGATAAGTTTTTATATTTTATTTTACCTCTACTTCTATTTCAAATTCGGAAACGATAGTGATGCTGTTGTAACCCACATGGATTTGACATACCATGTTTGAGTTCTGTCAGGTTTATTACATTACTTTTATTAATATCCATTCAACAGGCATGCATCCATCTGTTCTCCATTCAGTGATGGGTTAAAATAGGATACACTAAACTCTCAAACCATGAACAGGCAACTCATTTGGGAGAAGTAAAACTCTAAAATAACACCAATCGTGTTCTGAGGGCATAGTATTTCTATCAACCTCTTCGAAAAATGTCATGAAAAGCTTTGAGAAATGTTTTTGCTGGTCTTGTGAAGACACGCAAAACAACAATTACAAATTATTTTTGGTAACAATGAGAAGATTGCTTTGCTTCTTCAGTACATACTGTTATGAGAAAAAGTTCAATTCCCACTTTTTTTATTTATTAAAAAAAAATTGTTTTTAGATGTGAGCATCGCATCTCAAATTCTTGGCTATGTTTGTAGGCAGATCTGACTTTATTTTGCATTTAATCTTGACATTGAAAATGTGGGAGATCGGTAATCACCTGTTCCATACAAAGTTGGGGAAGATTTGGTCTAAAACACAAATGAATGGTACAGAAGAAATGTTGCCACTTTCACTCCATTGATTTGCTTGCGACACGCTGAGGGAGAGACAACCAGAGTGTAACAGATCTTGGTAACTCCTCTTATATTTTCACCTGAACACTAGTAGTCATGTTGTGAACCTAATCTTGCTTGGTCATGCTGCTGTTCGTTTTATTAAGTACATTTGAAGTTAAAATATTTTGCTTTTAAAAAAATAATAAAACATTTTTCATTGCATGAAAAACAAATTGTTTCTACAGGCAGAATTTCTATCAAAAAATTATAGAAAACATATGCTATCTGTTTCACATCTTTAAGACATGAAATCAATTTATTTGATTGAATTGCAGACATCACCATAACTCAGTATAAACACATGAAAATATAGAATTTTCTCAATGAAAATAAGTGAAGATGCAATACCAATTTTCTATCAACTAATGGTCCAGCACATCTTTTAATCCAAACAAAATCATGAGATGAAACTTGATAATCTTTGTCAGCCAACCACTTTACTGGGTAGTCAAAGGATGACTATGTATATAAGGCACCATCAGTTTACACTTCACTCGTTTGAAATCTATATGTACGAGGGATGTTCCAAAAGTAATGCTTCCTATTTTTTTTATTCTCCCCTGATGGAAATTGAATTGTTATGATAACTGTACTTATGCATTCATGACCTGAAATTTTCATATCTTTATTGCAGATATTGACGGTGTGAGATTAAGAAAACAACCACTATCATGGATGTGCATTAGAAGCAGAAATGCGTCATTAAATTCCTGACCAAAGTGCATTCAGAATGGGGGTGACTTTGTAGAAAAAGAGGTTGCTCGTGTTATGGTACCACTCTTGTTTTCGTAGCTCTTCAATTTTTTTAGTTAAAAAAAAAAAGAGGCTTTACTTTTGGAATGACTCTTGTATATTTCTTTTAGTCTGTTTCTCTGTCTGTTCAACTTTTTTCTATGAAACTACTTGGTCTATCTAGCTGAAATTTTGTATGGACCTTTGTAATGATAAGGTGCAGTGAATTAAATATTATGGTATCTGTTTGATGCACAATTAGGGATTAAGATGGATTAGTCACCACAATACCATATTTACTCTAGAAGTTTGGCATAAAGTACTGATTCTAACTACTTTTGCCCATTTTTAATCGACTAAAAAGTTAAATAAAAAAAAAAATTTACCCATAGTTATAGCTTCAGTCAAGTTCAAGTGGTAGCCATGATGTAAACAATTATTCTTATATTATTCATTCTCCTACGTGTAATTATTCAAGTTTCTAGCAATCTCTGCTGGTTTCAAGACATGGTAAGTGTATAATTACTAGGTTAGTGGTGTGTTGATGAATTATTTTTGAATTAAAATCTGATGATTTGGCAATACAGTTAATGCAACAAGCCTCTAGAACTAAGCATGCCAAAAAATCGGTGCTACATTTGTTCTATTATTAAGCGGAATTTAATATTTTCATACTGTTTAAAATCAGAGTTTTCACCAACTTTGTCTGTAGACACATTTTCTAGGTGTTGACATCTTATTTTTACTCCTTTCAAGTTCTCTTGTCTAATGACTTCTAATTACAGACTCATAGCAATGATGTAAGCCATACACACCTGCTGCAAGATAACTCGAATCCACTAAGATAATACAGTGTGCGATTGGTATTTCTGAAGGCTATCATTATTTCTTTTTTTTTCTTTTTTTTTTTTATAATCTTGTTCTTGTGTGAGACCAACAGATAATAATTGGTTGGTGCAAACTACTGGACAGAATGAACAATAGCAAAAATAAAATAAATAAAAATATAAAAAAGAAGATAAAGCTAAATGACTATTTTCCTGTTAACAGACCTTCCCTCTTAATTTTCAAGTTTAATTTATCAACTAGTTTACCTTTGCCACAAAGAAATGACTGCATTATTTAAATAGTTGTACAATTGTTTCATCATCAGATTGAGGTTAGATGAGGACTTTTTCTAAAACTTAGGGTCCTTGTCTTACGCCAGTAGGCATTGCAAAATTTGAACATTTTACCTCCTAGTTATTTAACAGAGGAGAAGAGTTTGGTTTTTAATGTGGGGAAATTACAGCTGCCCAACACTCTAAAGGGAACTTTGGATTCCAAAATAGATTAAAGAAAAGATGAAGTGTAGTATCAGAGTAGATATTGTGCTTTGCTTCTAGCCAAAAATCATTTCTTATCACATTCCTTTGTACCTGGAATATTCAGAGTCATCATGGAATTCATTTGCACGAAAAATATGAATCCTTATGTTTACAAAATATGACAAATTTAATTAACTAGCTTTAAGGAAAAAAACTTCTAGGTAATTTTATGTTGGGAAAATTGTGTTGAATGTTAGATTTGTTTCATCTGATTAGTGAAATTTCATACAAATATGATGTGGTACTAATGGATATTAAGAAAATAGAAGAGTTTTTAAAATCTCTTGTGTTACATTTTGACCATACTTTTCTCTCTGATTGTCCCCCCCCCCCAATCTCATTTCTGTACAGACTTTGGGAAGAAAGCAAGGAAATCATTAGTAGAGTGTTTGTCTTACTTCAGCGTTGTTTTTCAAACAATTACCAGTAACAATCAAAGCAGCTAATTTTATTCTTGAATTAACAATGCTCTGATTTAATCTCGGTTAATTCAAATAAAAGTTTGATTTTTGTCAAGATTCTCCTTATATTAAAAATGAAAGTAAAAAAATCTTTATGGTGTACATACCTGTGACAAAATGAAAATATCATGCTTCGAAGATCATGTAAATTGATCAAGTAGTTTTATTTTTAAATAAGAAAATCAAGTTATATAGATAACCACAGCGCGATTTTCATAACAATCTAAAAAACATAAAGGAAAATAACTCAACAATAAATCAAATTTGTGAAAAATTTGTAACGCCTACAAATTCCATTAATTACTTAAAATAATTTTCTTTATAAAAATGTAACTATTTGATCAATTTACATGATTTTTTGGAATACATTCATGTTTCATTATGGTATGTACAACATATAGATTTGTTTTTTTATTTTTGTTTCTTAATATAGAGGAAATTCTGGATACAAACCAAAATTTTTTTTTGCCATAATCAACTCAGGATAATACTGAATTCAAATATATTAGTTTTGTAAATGCAGCTTTGGTAGTTTTCAGTTTTAGATGGATACAGACTGAAATGACTTTACTGAAGGTATCCATTATTTCTTAAAACTGAATGGAGGCCATTGTAGCCGAAAATAAATACAGAAAAATCTAGCATCTATCAATCGAAATACTTTTTTTTCTTTTCATAAATTATTCTTCCAATTCTATGAGAAACTCCACCACCTTTGAGTGTTGGTCATTGTTTGTTATATATTAAATATTTAGCAAAACCTTTTAGAATTTGAAAGATAATTTCAAATGCACTTAAATTATAGTATTATTATTATATTGGCAGCCTCCATTCAGTCATGAAAAACAATGGATAACCCCAGTAAGGTTAGTTTGTAACGTCTCACTCGAGAAGGTGGTTAAGGACTGTTATTTCTCTAGATTCTCGGCACGTGTCGTCTAGACTTCTGAGGTTGTTACATGAAATCTGGTATGCTGAAAGCGAATATCAAAGCGGCAGGCAGGAAGAAAGACAAACAATTGTAGTCTATCTACAGAAGCTTAATTTTCACAAAATTATGTACAAAAATGTTTTTACAATTCTCATTCAGATTTTTGTAAGTTCTTTTTCAAAGTGTCAACTCTCTTCACAGACAGCGACAGATGGATGGATGAGGTGGGGAGGGGTCACGTCTCTTCTCGGATTCAACAAGCAATCTGCTTCAACTCCCAACTGTACTCTGTGACGTAACTCTATCTCTGCTCTGGCTAATTTTCGCATGACAGTCGTATATATATTAAGGTATGTGGATGGGGTGGAAATTCTCCCCAGCCAATAAGATTTCGCCACGAAATCTCCACGAAATCCTAAGCCCCAGGTCCCTGGGTGGGCACCATTCCCATACCTGAAATCTTCTCACGATTTTCAAGAATCCGACCCTGGGTTCATTTAAGGCCAGACAATGTTATAAGTGAAATTTCCTGTTATCAACTTTTAGCCGTAAAAATATATTTCTCTGGTTTAAAACAATATCTATTTTGACATGAAATAAAATATGTATATCTATCTTCCCTATCTTAAATCCGTGGGTTATCTGGCGTCACCCGGGAATACAAAGCTACCTCAGCGTAGTTCTAACGCTCCTCAATGGGGGATTATGTTACAAGTTTCACATGTAATTATGAGGCAAGGGGGTGCGCAATCCCTAACTACACCTCTCCTGACTCGGCACTGCTTAAGTCCAGTGGCAAGGAGAGGTCCAGGACAACTAAAATCAATACCAAGATAAGCGGAGGGCACATTGCCAAATGGTTACTAATTTTACTATTGATCAGGCTTGATGTTGCTTAACTTCGATGATCTAACATGAACTGGTGTGTCAATTTGATTATGCCCTACATGATGGCACATATTATACACGGCATAATCATGTTGACACACTGGTTCCCGTTAGATCACTGAAGTTAAGCAACACTGTGCCTGGTCAGAACTAAAATGGGTGACCATTGGGGAATTCCAGGTGCTGTATGTGCTCTCTGCTTATCTTAACATTCAATCATCTAGCACTGCTTCTTGCCACTGGATTCAAGCAGTGTTGATTCAGGAAAAGTGTGGTTGGAGATTGCACAACTCTTGCCTCACTGTTACACGTGCAGCTACCCTTACAGGGGGTATCCATTGTCTCTTACATCATTGTCATCATCACTATATTCATTTAGTCAACATTATTATTATTACGGTAGTCATTTTTCTTAGTTGAAAAGAACCAAAAATTTAAGAGATCAATTTTTCTTCCACTGAACAAAAATATGGGTATTATTGTAAATTTAGAATTAGAAGTAAGGTTCCATCTGGTGGGGGAAGGGACCCTACTTTGGCACTGGTAAAAAAACAAAAAAAACATTCTGATTCCTAATTTCTGCAAAATTTCTCCACCTTAGCTAGAATATATAATTTATCTTTGAAATGAAAATTAAAACTTCTTTGTAAATATATATATATTATTCCTTAATTGGAATTTTTTTTTTTTTTTTTTTTTTTTTTTTTTTTTTTTTTTTGTAAATGTTAAGATTCCATAATTGATAGTTGACTGAAGAAATTTTCTGAATTTGTTAACAAAAATTTTATTGGGCAAAATTTCTGCCATATACATGACGACACCTATAACTATTATTATTTATTCTAATAGATTATTTATTTTTACTTTTACTTGCTGATATCATCTGAACACATTTTTGTACATAAGTATTCAAAATTGTTCATCTAATGATGGCTGAATGAAAAGCTAACATAAGAATCCTTTGATTATTTTTTTATCATCAACCCTTTAACTGTTTATAATATTTGAAACAGTCTATTAATTTGCTTTTGTACACTGTGGTATTTTTGATATGATTGCTACTAGCAGAAACGGCTACTAATGTGATATGTGAAAGACTATTATTAGGAGACCTGGTCACCTTTTTTTATCTTTGATTACTCCGAACATGACATATTTAATCTCCATTTTAATTCTGTTTATTGCTTTGTATGTGTCCTCTATTTCCTAACACCTTTGAAACTTTTTTTATTAGCTATTGATGTCAGTGTAGGCTTCTTACAATGTATGTATTATTGCAGATAAATCGTTAAAAAAAATTACCCAGAATATATTCAAGAACTATAAACATTATTTTGGTGTGCATGACTGGTTTAGTTGATAATCTCATTGAATTATGATATTAGTTATATGGCGTTCAAATCCAATTAGTGCTGTATCATTTTCAGACTCCAAATTATGGTTATAAAGACCAGTATATTAATTCAGTAAAAGATATTGAAACAAGTAAGATTGTGTGTAGATAAATTCAAATATGCTAATTCAGAAGTTATTAAGAAATGATTGCATCTCTGTTCATCCTTTTGTAGACATATGAATATTAATTTAGTAGAACTGTTACACATTGTATATTTTTTTAACATAATTTTGAAAGAAAATGATTTTTTTTTATTGTAATTTAAAAAAATTCTCTCTCCAATGACTTCATTTAACCTTTTATATCCAGCATAAAATTGTTGCCTAGGTTTTAAGACTGTAATTGCATTTGAGCAGATAAATCAAACTTTGACTTGGACTACCCAATTTTTATTTGTTATTATTGTACTATGTTATTTGCAATAAAGTAATATACTTTGCTACAATTTGATAAAAAAAATAACTAAGGGGAATAATTCTTAGTAAAAGAATAAGTTATTCCCCTTAGCTGATTCTTTTATTATAAAAAAAACAAGTTTTGGTTCATTTTTTTAAATTTTATTTATGTCTTGCTTCATTTCTATTAACTTAACTTAGATACAAAACATAACAATGACATGATCACAAAACATAAAAATATTTACAAAAATAAGTTTAAATGCAATGGATTCCAGACAATGCCAGATCAGCACAGCTAGTATATATTCATTATAATTTATATTTCGTACAAGGGTGCAAGTATGACACAATTAAGAGCTGAACTTCCTCTTGTTGGAAATGAAGGTGGAGTAGTTGAATGATAGTTGAAAACTAAAATCGAGGAGCAGAATTTGAATAAAATTGGAATTCACTGTACATTAATACTTTAATAAATATAAATCAATCTTTTGTTATTGCCCCCCCCTCCCCTCAACCTCAGTTTTCTTTAGGAGGGTTAACTTTTGGTGGGGTTATGAATTGAGAGGGTAAACTGATATAAACCAGTAATTCTTTGAACAAGTAGAAGCATGCCAATTGTTGTGGATTGTTGTCTGGTGAAAGACTTTGCGAATAGTAATTCTAAAGCCAGAGTCTCTAAACCATTTTGTCATCTGTAATATAAATCTCAGTTGTCTGTTAGTGTGTATGTATGTATGGGTGTATGTTTACTAAAGACTTTTGTCAGTCGTTTCCAATTGGGTCGAAACTGGTACCATTTGAAAGAGCAATGCCTTGGATAAATAATATGAAAATTAGAAAGGTTGTGGTGGTCAACTTGACCATTTCTTGCAAAAGGGGTCACTTTTCGCATTGCGATTTTTGCAAGTCACGCACGCATAGCAAACTGAAACTATGTTTAAAAACATTATTTTTCAGTGTTATGATGTTATAAGTCATTGTGACCGTGACAGCTAACATGTTAGCCAGTAATTATTTTTCCTTTCTTTTCTTCTTTTGTGTTTCAGGTTTAAACATAGCTGCCACGGCTAATTGTTTTTGGTTGCACTTGCTATTATTTTGATTGAAAGAAAAGTTGTTTTGATTCATATATATTTTTTTCTTTTTTTTTGAAGAGGGGGGGGGGATCCGGAGAATAGCTACTTCTCTTCGTATCACTTCTGCTGAAATATCTGGTGGGAAGGGGGGGGGATTCCGTTCTTTGGTGGGGGGGGGTATCGATGAAAGTGTCCAATATCCTTAGTATAGCAGCTGTGTC
Organism: Euprymna scolopes; assembly: GCF_053919585.1. Classification (NCBI taxonomy): domain Eukaryota; kingdom Metazoa; phylum Mollusca; class Cephalopoda; order Sepiida; family Sepiolidae; genus Euprymna; species Euprymna scolopes. The sequence goes on from NC_136482.1 coordinate 81,929,434, forward strand.
CAAACTGAACTTCATGTCCACCTGGGCAGCGCCAGGTATCCATAAAGAAGTAAACGTGCTGCATGGAAAACAATTAAACCTTCATATAACATTGGCAGTGAATGGTTTTCATTACTACACTGGGAGGTAAATATTTTACCTACCTTATTTCTTTTGTCTGTCTGATAAAAATTGGATCTTAATGAAAATTTAATCAGCGATATATTTTTTGGATAAAGAAGTTCCTATATCTAGGAAGTTGCAGGAAGGTTTTTTGAAAGTACCCTGCTTCCTTGCAATCTGGTTTGTGTCTCACAAAAACAATCCACCTCAACAGTTGTTTTGATGAATCAACACTCAAATATTTCAACTCTTCTAGTGAGGTATTCATGGACCTTACAGGAGGTCTCTGTTCAAATGCTTTGCTTTCAGATGCGTTGATTGGTCATGCTGCTAGTTTTTATCTTTGAATTAAACAACATCCAATAAGACTTCAATCTGAGAGCTTTGGGCGATGGGGAGTTACTTATAGTTGCTGTTACTCTCAGGTTCCATCAGAATCTCATTTATGGCTTGAATAAACTTTTGTTCTGGATATGACACAAACTTACATCCATTGGTATAAACATGCGTTTAAATTATGAATAATAAGTTAAAACAAACCACCATATATTTGACAAACTTTTACCAAATTGACTCTATTATAATATTAGATAATGTGAGAAAATTCTTTGGGCTTTTTGTGGGTGATTTTTTTTTTTTTTTCTTTTTCCTTTTGGTACCAAAGCTAACAGAGTTTCGGCCATTGTTAAAATGGCTTGTTCCCTGTTGACTGAGATATGTATCTAGTCTTGTGAAGCTCTGTGAGGTTCACCCTCCAAGGCTTTGCCTTGTCCCTTTGAGAAGAGTTTGTTTATTGCTAATTGCCTGAGGAACCCTTGCTAGGAAATGCTAACAGAGCTGCCCAGGCATTTTTTACAGACCAGCATGCTCTTCCTCTAAGCTGCTAACTTTTCAAATCTCACTTTCTGATTCTTGTGTCAGATCATCCTGCCGTGGGAAGAGGATAAATAATTCTTGACCTTTTAGTTAGAAACAAAGTGTAGTATATGTTCTGATCCTACATTTGGTCTATTCTGTCTTCTATCAGTGAAAGAGAAATCCTTCTAGATGGAGGCAATTTTAATTTTTGTTCCTATCCAGCATGACTCTTTTGGGGGAGCTGGGTTTTCTCCACATTAAATCTGACCTTGGGTATAGCTTTGCTTTTGTGGGGAGGCAATTCAAAACGAACATGAAAAAAGTTATGTTATAATAAAACAAAACAAAAATGGTTGAAATAGGATTTTCATTGTTAAACGTGCAGATTAAATGGGCGAATCTTCAGAATATCCTTTCTTGTTTACTATCAATCTGGTTCTTGTAAATTCTGTTTTGCTTTAATGGTATAAATACGATGCGATTAAACATTCTTTGAACTTATTCTACTTTTCTGCATACCACCAATCAATCAAAGTGGATTAATACATGTCGGATTAAACTAATAGTATGTGTATTTACTGTTCCTCTTTTAAGGGATTACATCATAGCTAAGGATTTGGTTGCCTGACTGGCATTAAAAATGTAAAAGAGTAAAGATAATAGAAACGGATTTAGTTAAATCTCTTATTACTGATTGTCATTGCTGACCACATTAAGTACAAGTTAACAAGGATCATCAATTGTTTGTAACTAGCAATATAAATAATGCTTTTATTTCAAAGTACTTTCTTTATTATTATTTTTACAGGCTGTAATTTAAAAATCTGTAAAACAATAACTTTTGCCTTATAACCTATGAGCTAAAACACTCAGGGTTTAATGTCCTTTTTACTTTGCTTAAACTATGATATAACCTTCTTTTTTTGCTGCTCTAACCCATTTGGATCCTCTAATAGAGTTGAAAGAAACTGAAATTTTGGAAAACTCTATGAATTAGCATCTCATAAATATGATTTAAATTTCATTAAAATCAAATATATGTATTTGAAGTTTTAAGGTTTTAACTCATGGCTTCCTTTAGGGGGAAATACATGGAGATTTGTTACATTAATTAGCACATAGAGATATAGGATTATTTCCATAGTCTTCCCTGAAAATTTTATACATATGATTTAAATGTCATCAAAAATATGCTATATTTGAAGTTTAAGTTGGTTCAGCTGAGGGTTTCCCTCTGCACCAAAGCAAACATAGTACAGGCCATTGTTAAGATGGTTTGTTCCTTGTTGACTGAGGTATGTCTGTTTCTGTGCAGTTCTAGGAGGTCCACCTTCTCAGGCTTTGCCTTCTTACTATTTGAGAAAAGGTTAGTTTATTGCTTACTGCTGCCAGGGAATACCAACAAGGCTGCCCAAGCATTTTTTTGCAAGCTAGAGTGATCTTACTGTGGGTGCTGGCTCTCCAAACCCCATTTTCCAGTCCTTGTCACAGCATCCTGCCATGGGAGGAAGATAAATATTGTGAGGTTCTGTCTCCATAGCTCCCTTAGGGGAGCACTTAGAAATTGAAGACCACTTACATTTTCTTCGTTTGAAAATTTTGCATAAATACACTTTTCTAGTTTTTATGTAGATTCTCTAACCTTTTTCTATAGGGAACACATGCACATGTGAGTTTTTATACATTTCTTATCTGAGTACTAGCAGGAAGATCTGATGTTGTCCAGGATTGAATGAGGATCAACAAATTGTCGTTGAAATCCGTGAAATCACCTATTTTTCAATCAAGTTAATTGATTGTTTTCTCTTGTTGAGGAACCACTGCGGTGCACTTGGAGGAATTTCCACCTGCCTCCTTGCAGTTACTTAGTCCACAATACATTGTTGTCTTCATTGCACTGTAGAGAACCTGTTGATTTTATAAAATTATTTTTATATAATGGCTTGAATTAAAGCTTAAAATGCAAAAGTCAAGTATTATGGTTTAATTGTGCTCTAAAAAGAAACATTCATTTTGAATGCACTCCTGTCTTTTTAAAGAACCTACTGTTGATTTTATAGGCAGTTTCTTTCTGCTTGTCAAATGCACTTGTGAAGGGTGTCTAATTGAGTCAAAATTTGACTATTAATTGATTTTCAATACTTATCGGAGGTGTTCCGATACTAAGTCTATCTAAGAATACTCCCAGACACATGAAGTACATTTGTCTGAAATTTCAAAATAATCAGTCCAGCTGTTTCAGTGTTGGTAGGAAACAAGCTTATATGGACACACACAGACACTGACAAAGTTTTATATATTAGTAGAGATTATATTTTTAATTTCTCTGAAGTATTTTCCTTTCAAAAACTCCATTGTCAAATAGTGAAGGAGGATCTGAAACCTATCAAAGATTCTAATTGGTTGAACAAGATCATGTATTAGGATTCAGAGAGAGAAGGACATATTGAAATAGTGGCAATTAAATTATGCAATTGATTAGTTGCTAGCTTGTCAATAATGATATGTCCCCCCCCCCCAAAAAAAAAATCATTTTTATCATCCTTTAATATATATATCTTTGGCTGATAGATTTGTTTTTCAATTGGTTAAGACCTCTGGTCTGCCAGACAATATTTTGGGTATAACTTTTACATTTGTATTTGGATCATTTGGACTATTCTCATCTTTGATATAATTCTCACAATGTTTTGGTTGATATAACCTCTGACCTTCAGGTGCAGCTTGTCATATAACCTCTGACCTTCAGGTGCAGCTTGTCATATAACCTCTGACCTTCAGGTGCAGCTTGTCATATAACCTCTGACTTTCTTCAGGTTTGTCTTGTAGAGAATCTTTCTGTCAAATTTGTGAATTTGTATGGAATTTCAAACAGAAATCTTCATTTGATATAAAGAGGTAACTCCTTATTCTGTTAACCATCTATATATATATATATATATATATATATATATATATATATATATAAATATATATAAAACAAAACGGCCGCGGCGTTTTTGTATGTCCAGCAAAGGCTTTTCTCTGCGGGAGGGGGGGGTACTATTTCTTAGAATTTTTTTATATACTCCCTAGATTGTAATATCTATGATTTGTGAACGTCGTCTGTAGATTTTATTTTGATCGACTTTTATAAAATTCCTGCTATTCCACCATCTCGTGTGTTTGTTTGGCTTTTTTGTATAAAAGCGAAACTGAAGCGAAGTAACAGCATGTCTTGAAAGGCAATCAGTTTTGATCACTGTGGGGAATACCCTTCATATTAGACAATTGCTATTCATTAAGACACTCCCAGAGCCCTCCCACTCCTCTCTTGGGGGGAGCTGGTTTGGGAAAAAAATATGGCGGAAAGCCGAAAAGTTTAACTGGCTTACAGCCAAACTTAAGTGCGTGATATTTCTTTGTCTGGGTGAACTCATTTACTTAACTTTCACTTTCTGCATGTCAACTTTTTGATCGCTAAATAAGAATGCTTTATAATCCTGTCCCTTCGTGGCCGAACAGTAAAATGTCACGTTTTCTTTCACTTTTTCTACCTTCGTGTCAAGGCTTCAGGTTTACGCCTGCCTGCCTACTACAACTTTCGTTTTTCTTAACCAACACCTCCAAACACCCGGATAACACCCGGCACCCCCACTAATCTATAATATAAATCTCACCTGTCTGTTTAAATGTATGTATTATTGTATGTATGTTTGCCTAAAACTTTCGACAAAGGCGACGGATTTTAACAAGATCAGTAGCGTTTTGAAGCTCGACCTTTCGGATGACAAATATCGAAAAATTGGCTAAAAACATTCCTTCACCTTCAACTGGGCACTTTTCCACAAGGAGGGGTCGCTTTTTTAGCCGATATTTTAGAAAGTCATCCTCTCTTTTTGAATGACTAGCCTTAATATAAACTTTTGCCACTACGGTTTGGCGATGGACGCAACGGTAAATTGTAATTTACAAGAATTTATTATTTGAAAGGATACTCAAAAAGAAACATTAAGACTTCCTTAATCTGTGGAGTTTCAAAGAATGCATTCTTTTCATCAGAGGAAAGATTTTAGCAAATAATTATTATTATAGCAAAGCTATGAATTTGCTGATACTAGCATAAATTGAAACTGCATTATATGAAAACTAATTGTATATGCAAAAAAAATTAATGTAAACTGTTTATGAAATGTAGAAAAAAAGAAAAAAAAAGAAAAATGCAAATGAAAGGATATGCAGTGATTAGGTTGTTCTAAAAAGGCAAATGGGTCATAAAATTCAATGCAGTTAGTTCAAGTTATTTACCCAGCTGTCCAAATTAAAAATCCCAAATGAGTGTAATCCAATTATTCTATAGAAAAAAAAAACTGTTTACAAGCGGAGGAATAAAATGTTTCAAAGTATTAAATTTTTTTTTTTAATTAGAGAATGAGTAATTGGTATAAGAAGTTTCCATAACCAGCAAAAAGTTTGAAATGATGAAGGAATCAGCTTAAAGATGCACCAGATGTATGCAGAAGTTATGTTATGACCCAGACAAAGGTTCACTGAAAATAACTGGGTTATCAGTTAAAAACAGCATACAGGATCAAAATGCTTAGGAGGTTTGACTTTCAATTCAGTGGAAGTGAAAAGGAAATGTGATTTTGGAATACTGAGAAAATGATTGAATAATACTGGCGATGATCTATATATTATATATAATATAATAGCGTGTGTTATTTTGTGTGTCACACATCTTTTTCCTTCCGAGTGACTGTCGTTTAATTGTTATGACCTTTCATTTCTTGTAATAAATAATTTTTAACAAGAATTCTTCATAAGTCTTGTTTTCGGTTTTGATTATTGCTGAAGGAACTCAAGTTATATATTTTTTTCTTTATAAGTTTTGGTTTCGGTTTCGATTCCAGCTGATGCACCCAAGTCATATAGATATATATATTTTTTTTATTTTTGAAATCACAACTTTATAATATACTAACAGGACCCATTAACTGGCGTTGCCCGGTGGTAGCCCCCCCCCCTCCCCGTGTAAAAATTTAAAATACGGCTGTTGTTTTTGTCGTTTGTCAACTCCCAAACTCCTCATGTTAAAAATGGCTTTCGGAATATACACCCCATTTTGTGCCTGGGGTGGGATTGTCACAAAATTTGCTGGGAGGTTTAGGGTATTTTTCAGGTTATGGCTCAGGCTAAAGTTCTGGGCAAGGTATTTTAGTTGACAAGACTGGAGTCATGGTGACAAAAAACTATTGAACCCTGTGTCCCTTAAAAGAAACTAAATTCCTGTAGTCACCTGTACGTTACCAAATATAAATGTAAACGCTATTTAAGAAGGTGACTGTTTACATTAAGCTGTAAAAGTAAACATTATAAACAGAACGGTTTATTTAAATAACAAACAATGGTGAATCTGTTTCTTAAACTTTAAATGGGTTAAGTTTAATCACGTTATTATTGAAAATGTAATCATGCGAAAAGCTGAAATAATAATGTTATTCCGAAAGCCATTCTTTACATAGGGAGGGTATTTAGTAAGTAATCTGTGCTTCAGCCTTACAATGCAAAAAAAAAAAATATTGTAAAACATGAATTTAATCTGAAAAAAACTAAAAATTGTGCGCTACCAAAAAATTCACAAGCACCAAGTTATGCTGGCATATGGTCGCATACTCTATCATATGCATCCGAGATCAATATCTACTTTAAAATTTGGTGCATATGCATTCTTGGTACTGCACTATTTGTAATTAGTGTTTTCAGGTTAAATTCAACTTTCACGCTATTTTTTTATTATTCAATCGTAAGGTGGAAGAATATTTACCAAAGACCATCCCCTCCCCAATGTAAAAATAATTACCCAAAATTGTATTTTGTATTTCGTGTATGTCCCTAAAAGGCTTCTTTCGCACACACTCCCGGGGTCGTTACTATCGCTTAAAACTGTTTGTATAACCCCTATATCATAATACCTAGGATTTGTGAACGCGGGTCGTCTCTAGATTTATTTACGTAGACTTTTATGAGATTCTTGCTATTTCGCTCTGTCCTCTGTTTGTCGTGCATTTTAGTATAAATACAGTGAAAAACGTTGTGTTCTCGGCTTTCGCTGCTTTCCCCCCACTTCCCACCGTCATCTGGGGGAAGTGAAAACTAAAAATAACGATCGTGCGATGACCTCATTTAGCGTCTTCCTGTCAATCAAACATCTTTTAGCTTTATAAGCTTTAACTTAACATGCTAATCTATTACTCGCACTCATGGTCGAGACTGTTAAGTAGTTGGTATTGTTTTCCACTTCCGGGTTCAATCCCTCCTCCCGACCAAACGTTTTTTTTTATTACTTCGCTTATTCTTTAGTTTACATACGCAGGTTTATTTATGCCATTTTTTTTTCGTTTTGGTTTTGTTTTTTTTTACATCGTCTTTTTTATAATATTTAAGCAGGATTATTAATTAACCCCCCTCCCCATACACACACCTACAAATACCCGGACAAGCCGGGTACCCCCCCCCCCGCTAGTATATATATATATATATATATATATATATATAAGGCAAAATGTGTGTGATCATTTTATGTATGTCTCAAAAAGGCTTTTTTTGCCGACGCTCCCGGGGGGGGGTACTATCGCTTAGAACTGTTTATATAGCCCCTAGATAATAATATCTAGGATTTGGGAACGTGGGTCGCCTCTAGATTTATTTACGTCAACTTTTATGAGATTCGCGCTATTTCGCTCTGTTCCCTGTTTGTTCTGCTTTTTAGTATAAATACAGTGAAACTAAATTCAAACGGGTCGTGTTCTTGGCTTTTGCCGAAACGTCCAGAAAGCAATCAGCTTTTGATCAATGCGGTGGAAACCTTATATCAGACAGTTGCTTTCATATGGACACCCCTATTTTTTATGGGGGCCGACATGTTGGGAACCGACATGTTGGGAAACTAAACCAAAACAAACTTGACTGCGGGATTGATATTTGACCTAATTCACTTTTTAGTTTATTCATAACCTTTTTCTTTTTTTTTTTTTTTTTTTTTTTCGCTTTCGCCTCAAGTATTCGAGTTCGAACCTCACCTCCATCAAACTTTTTTTTGTTTTTCAAACACCCGGTCACCGCCGGACCATTCGTTTTTTTTCTTTTAAATTTTAAAAAATTTTTTTAGAAGTTTTAACATTGTTTGTTCTTATAATATTTGGTAAATTTTTAGATTAGGTCCACCTCCACAATTTTCTTGTAAATGACGACTCTTAAAGATTTTCGACTATACTGAATACGGAAATCGCATTGAAATTTTGCAAAAATAAGTAGTTATCGAGATAAAAAGTTGTATCATGCATTGTATTCTTTGGCGGCAGTCTGTATTACGTGCCATAAACAAATCTACGCGCATAGCAAAGATGGCTGCCAAAGAATACAATGCATAAAACAACTTTTTATATCTTGATAACTACTTCTTTCTGCAAAATTTCAATGCGATTTCCGTATTCAGTTGGAAACCTTTAAAAGTCATTTAAAAGAAAATTGTGGAGGTGGACCTAAACTAAAAAATACTTAATATTTAAACAGGGTTATTACTTCGCTTTGTAATCATTTTACCCCCATATACACACGCCTCTAAAAACCCAAGCAACGCCGGGTACTCCCGCTAGTCTATATAAATAAAAGCGAAAATGTGTGTGTGTTTGTATGTCTGCTAAAAACTTTCGACAGACAACAAAAATTCACAAATTTGGTATTATATTGAAGCCCAACCCCCCAGACGACAAATTTCGAATTTTTGGTCCAAACGATCCACTCTAAGCGTGTCAGCTGGGCGTTTTTTTGTAGCCCCCCCCCAGTGACATTTTAACGTTAAATTCTACGTAATTTAAAAAACGCTGATTCATGTCACGTGACCAGATGTCTGCAAGCTGTAACGGCAGCTGTCAATACACAAATTTACTGTCTTCGAAGGGTAACTTGATATTAACCCAGAGTTAAATATTAATTTTCGAGTTGAAAACTTAGTGCCAACGTTATTATCGCATTTCAAAACGTACAATCCCAAATTTACACGAAAATTGAAGAGAGGAAAATAAAAATATTAGTGATTGAACTTTTTTACTGACGAGAATCGTTTACTATGTTTTAAAATGCAAACAATGCATTTCTAAATCTAAAACATTACATATAGGCGAGTATGAAGGGAAAGGGAGGAGGCATAATATGAGTTAATCAGCGTTTGTTTCACTACACCCTTATACTTACACATTTTAATATTATACGAAATGAGAGTTAATGGATTTGGTGACATCCCAGGCATAAATACTCCTTATTTTCGAGTAACGTTTGTTTCTCTACAGCTTGAGATCCCAGGTATAACCTCCCCCTTATTTTCTTAGTGGGAGGGGGGGGGGGGCGAAAGATGAAACCGCTTGAATTCTAAGACCAGATACTACACTTTGATTTTAGCCAAAAGACCAAGTAACAGCTTAATTTTCTACCGACCATTATCTTCTATTATAAAAAGATGCATGATTTATATTTATCGAATACTAAATTGAGAAGATGTCATATTCCAAAAATCACATCTGAATTAAAAACATTATTAGTTAGAAGGTTATCCTTATTTTCGAGTGACGTTTGTTTTTCTAAAGCTTGACATGCAAAGCATGACCTCCTCCTTATTTTCTTAAGGGAAGAGGTGCAATAGATGATACCACAAGAATTATACGAACAGATACTACACTTTGATCTTAGCCAAAAGGCCAAGAAAACAAAGATGCAAAATATATATTTATTGTATACTACATTGAGACAAGATGTAATGTTTCAAATATCACACAATATAATATATAAGTGACCTCCCTTGGATGTAGCTTCATTGTTGAATTCCATTAGATTAATATACAATCATTGGTGTAATATGTGAGTGACCTCCCTTGGATGTAGCTTCATTGTTAGATTCCATTAGAATAATATACAATCATTGTTACAATATGCAAGTCACCTCCCTTGGATGTAGCTTCATTGCCGAATACCATTAGATTAATATAAAATCATTGGTGTAATATGCAAGTGACCTCCCTTGGATGGAGCTTCATTGTCAAATACCTTCAGAATAGTATCCAATCATGGTTATAATATGCAAGTGACCTCCCTTGGATGTAGCTTCATTTTCGAATGCCATTAGATTGAAATACAATCATTGTCATAATATGTAAGTGACCTCTCTTGGATGTAGCTTCATTCTCGAATACCATTTGATTGATATAAAATTAATGTTATAATATGTAAGTGACCTCCCTTGGATGTAGCTTCATCGTTGAATACCATTAGATTAATATACAATCATTGTTATAATATGCAAGTGATCTCCCTTGGATGTAGCTTTCTTCTCGAATACCATTAGAATAATATACAATCATTGTCATAATATGTAAGTGAGCTCCCTTGGATATAGCTTCATTGTCGAATTCCATTAGATTAATATACAATCATTGTTACAATATGTGAGTCACCTCCTTTGGGTTAAACTTCATTGTTGAATGCAATTAGATTGATATACAATCATTGTCATAATATGTAAGTGAGCTCCCTTGGATGTAGTTTCATTGTCGAATACGATTAAATGAATATACAGTCGTTGTCATAATATGTAATTGACCTCCCTTGGATGTAGCTTCATTCTCGATTACCATTAGATTAATATACAATCATTGTTATAATATGCAAGTGACCTCCCTTGGATATGGCTTGATTGTTAGATTCCATGAGAATAATATACATTGTTACAATATTCAAGTGATCTCCCTTGGATGTAGCTTGATTATCAAATACCATTAGATTAATATACAATCATTGTTACAATAATCAAGTAACCTCCCTTGGATGTTGCTTCATTGCCGAATACCATTAGAATAATATACCATCATTGTTATAATATGCAAGTGACCTCCCTTTGATGTAGCTTCATTGTTGAATACCATTAGAATAATACAAAGTTATTGTTACAATATGCAAGTAACCTCCCTTGGCTGTAACTTCATTGTCGAATATCATTACATAAATATACGATCATTGTTATAATATGCAAGGGACCTCCCTTGGGTGTAGCTTCATTGTCGAATACTATTAGATTAATATGCAATCATTGTAATACTATGCCAGTGAACACTCTTTGATGTGGCTTCATAGCTGGATATTTGTACTAGCAGAATACCTAGCATTGCCGAGGATTGGATAAGAAAGGTGGATATATGTACTAGCAAAATACACGACGTTGCCTGGGATTGGATGAGATAGATGGGATGTTTCCTAGAGAATACCTGGGATCGGATAAGATATGTGGATATTTGTGCTAACAGAATACCCTATATAGGAAGATGGGGCGATTATGTCGTAAAATCATGAAAAATTATTGTCCAAATAAGTAACATATCCAAGAATTCTGAAAAATGATTAAATGCGAGTTATTTGATTAGTGAGTTTGTAATGAAATAAATAGCCTGACAATGTCTCAAATGTATTTTTTTGTAAGAGAAAGGGGATTATGTGGGTTAAATAATGAAAAATGATTGTTGAAATTAGTAACATATCCAAGAATTATGAAAAATGATAAAATATGAGTTATTTGATTGGTGTGTTTGTAATGACAAAAACCCAGCCAGATAATGTCTCAAAGTTATTATTTTAGGTAGAGGAAGGGGATTATGTGGGTTAAATCATGAAAAACGATTGTCAAAATTAGCAACATATCCAAGAAATATGAAAAGTGATTAAATGTTAGTTATTTGTGTTTATAATGAAATAAACAGCCCATATATAGTCTCAAGGTGATTATTTTAGTAAGAGTGGGGTCAATTATGTTCGTTACATGATAAAAAATGATCGTCAAAATTAGTAACATATCCAAGAATTATGAAAAATGAGTAAATTTGAGTTACTTTTTTGGTGTGTTCTTAATGAAATAGAAAGCCGAGATGATGTATCAAAGTTATTATTTTAGTAAGAACGGAGCTATAATTAGTTTTAAATCAAGAAAAATGATTATGGAAATTAGTAAAATATCCAAGAATTATGAAAAATGATGGCATGTGAGTTATTTGTGTTTGTAATGAAATAGACAGCCCAGACAATGTCTCAAATGTATTATTTTAGTAAGAGGTGGGCGATAATGTTGGGTAACTCATGAGACATGATTGTCGAAATAAGTAACATATCCAAGAATTATGAAAAGTTATGAAATGTAAGTTATTTTATTTGTGCATTTATAATGAAATAAACAGCCTAGAAAAAGTCTCAAAGTTATTTCTTTAGTAGGACGGAGTCAATTATGTGGGTTTAATCATGAAAAAATACTGTCGAAATTAGTAACATGTCCAGGAATTATGAAAAATGTTGATTGGTGTGTTTGTAATAAAATAACTAGCCAGATAATATCTCTAAGTTATTATTTTAGTAAGAGGAAAAGTGATTATTTGGGTTAAATCATGAAAAATGTTTGTCAAAATTAGTCACATATCCAAGAATTATGAAATATGATAAAATGTGAGGTATTTGATTGGTGTGTTTGTAATGAAATAACGAGCCAGACAATGTCACAAAGTAATTATTTTAGCAAAACAAAAGGATATCATGTGGGTTAAATTATAAAAAACGATTGTCGAAATTATCCAAGAATTAAGAAAAGTTATTAAATGTAAGTTATTAGATTTGTGTGTTTATAATGAAATGAACAGCCCATATATAGTCTTAAAGTTAAAATTTTAGTAAGAAAGGGGGGTCGATTATGTGGGTTACATCATTAAAAATGATTGTCAAAATTAGTAACGTATCCAAGAAAAGTGAAAAAGGATGAAATGTGATTGATGTGTTTGTAATGAAATTACCAGCCCAGACAATGTCTCAAATGTATTATTTTAGTAGGAGGAAGGGGATTACGCGGGTTAACACATGAAACATGATTGTCGAAATTAGTAACATATCCAAGAATTATGAAAAATGATGAAATGTTAGTTATTTGATTTGTGTGTTTGTAATGAAATAGACACCCCAGACATTGTCGCATGGTTGTTATTTTAATAAGAGAGGGGCGATTATGCGTGTTAAATCATGAAAAATGATTGTCGAAAGTAGTAACATCCAAGAATTATGAAAAATGATAAAATATAAGTTATTTGATTGGTGTGTTTATAGTGAAATAAACAGTCCAGATATTGTCTCAAAGTAAGTATTTTAGTAACAGGGGGTCGATTATGTGGGTTAAATCATAAACAATGATTTTCGAAATTAGTAACATATCCAAGAATTATGAAAATGATTAAATGTGAGTTATTTGATTGGTGTGTGCATAATGAAATAGACAGGCTAGAAGATGTATCAAAGTTGTAATTTTTGTAAGAGGAAGGGGATCGTGTCAGTTAAAGGGGGGGGGGCGATTATTTGGGTGACTTCATTAAAAATAATTGTCGAAATTAATAACATATCCAAGAATTATGAAAAATGATCAAATGTGAGTAAGTTGATAAAAAAACAGCCATACAATATCTGAAAGTTATTATTTTAGTAATAGGAGGTGGCGATAATGTGGATTAACTCATGAAAAATTGTCAAAATTAGTAACATATCCAAGAATTATGAAAAATGAAGTTTTAGTTATTTGATTGGTGTATTTATAATGAAATAAACAGCCCAGTCAATGTAGCAAATTTATGATTTTAGTAAGAATTGGGCGATTATATGTGTGCACTCATTAAATTTGATTGTTGAAATTCATAACATATCCAAGAATTATGAAAAATGATGAAATGTGAGATATTTTATTGATGTGTTTGTAATGAAATAAACAACTCAGAAATGTCTCAAAGGTATTATTTTAGTAAGAGGAGAGTGATTATGTGATTAAACTCAGAAAAAATGACTGTTGAAATTAGCAACATATCCAAAAATTATGAAAAATGATGAAATGTGAGTTATTTGATTGGTGTGTTCGTAATGAAGTAGACAGACCAGACACTGTATGGAAGTTATTATTTTAGTAAGAGGTGGTGATTATTTAGGTTACTTCATTAAAAATAATTGTCGAAATTAGTAACATATCCAAGAATTATGAAAAATGATATAATGTGAGTTACTTTGTTGGTGGGTTTGTAATGAAATAATCAGCGATACAATGCCTAAAAGTTATTTTAGTGATAGAATGGGGCGATAATGTGGATTTACTCATGAAAAATGATAGTAGAACTTAGTAACATACCATAGCCTATGTATCAAAGTTTTTATTTTAGTAAGAGTGGGGACGATAATGTAAGTTAAATCATTTGACATGGTTGTTGAAATTAGTAACATATCCAAAAATTATAAAAAATGATGAAATGTGAGTTATTATGATGATGTGTTTGTAATGAAAAACCAGCCAAGACAATGTTTCAAAGTTATTATTTTAGACAGGTGAGCGATAATGTGGGTTAAATTGTCGAAATTTGTAACAATCCAAGAATTATGGGATTCAGCGAGATACGTCCACATATATTACATATACAGATTACCCGGAGTCACCCTGGATTCAATGAGATACATGCAAATGTATGCAAGCAGAATACTTGGCGTTGCCTTGGATTGAAATATATACAGAATACCTTGCGTTGCCCAGGATTTCATGGGATTGATTGAGATATATACTAGCAAAACACCCAGTGTTGCCCGGGATTGAATCAAATAGGTGAGAATATATATTAGCAAAATATCTGGCATCGCTTGGGATTTGATGAGATAAATGTGTTGTATATTACCTGTCCTTGCGTATACATGCTGTAAATTACCTACCCTAGGTAAGATACAATTATTTCATATGTGTAATACCCGTCTAATGTAGGTAAAATATTCTTTTGCTCGAAATAGCAAATGATACATAAACATACACAATTCCTCTCTCATAAGAATAACAAAACCAAATTCAATTTTTTCATTGTTTATACCGTCCCGAACAACGCCGGGTAACCCTGCTAGCCTATAATATAATCTGTTTAAATGTACGTATGTATATATGTATGCATGTATGTCTGCCTAAAACTTTCGACAGATGCAACGGATTTTCATGCGATTGGTTTCATTTTGAAGCTCAACATCTCGGACGACAAATATCGAAAAATTGGCTAAAAACATTAATTCCGTCACCCTCAACTGGGCAGTTTTCTACAAGGAGGGGTCGATTTTTTGCGAGCCATCGTATCGGTATGATTGACTTTGCCTAATTTTAACATTTCAAACTTCCGATCACATCATGGAGTAGCAGTAAGACGTCAGATTTTCTTTCACTTCTTTTTCCGCTTTTGTGTCATGGGTTAGAGCTAGCCTGCCTACTACCACTTTTTTTTTTTTCTCAACACACACCTCCAAACACCCGGGCAACGCCGGGCATTCAGGCTAGTGAATTATAAAATGAAACGCATTTATCATTATAAAACTTCAGCTTGCATTATTTTTTATTTTTATTTTTTTTTTGAGGTAAATATGAAGAATCATTCCACTCTCGAAAAATCCTTTAAAATTACCACTTTTAAAGGTTTTTGGGTGTTGCTGAAAATGAAAATAACGTATAAAAAATCCGGCATACGAGTAGTTTGGGTTTTCTTTACTTCGTAGTTGCTTAAAAAAACTGGAATCGAAGGATTATTTATGCCTTTTTTTTTTCTTTTTTTTTCCCCCCGCTTTTCGCTGTTTTTTTTTTTTTGTTTTTGTATTTCCGAACACGTCCATTATTTTTTTCCCTGATTTATGCTTTTTGTTTTTCCGATTTCTTTTTGAAAGAGGTTTTACGTTTGTTCGCTGTTTTGGTTTTGCCGATTTTTTTAAAGAAGTTTAACATCTTTTTTTTTTTTTTTTTAAATATTTGAACAGGGTTATTACTTCATTTATTCTTTACTTTACCCCCCTCACTCTTACACACACACACACACACACACACACACACCTACCTCCAAACAACCGGGCAACACCGGGTACCCCCGCTAATAATATATAAATAATTATAAATAAATCATAGAATTAGAAAGTATAAAATTTAGTTATTAAATCTTATAATATTTGGGAAGACAGTTATCTCAAGATTATAATTAAATTTATAGATGTTAAAGGAAACTTGAAAGTCTAAGGGAATTCAAAAGGGTATTGGCTACTTATTGGATAACTAAAGTGATTATTGGAGTAATAATTATAAGTAAGAATTTTACGGTGTATAAGAGCAAAAAAAAAAGATTCTTATTATTGAAAGATCTAACACATGTGGGGACTTCTAAATAAAATAATCAAGAAATTAAAATGTGAAGGAAGAATTAAGGGTTAATTCGTCAGAAACTAAGATTATCAATGTTTAGTGAAATATGGGAGTTATTTTAATGATTTAAGTTATTTACTTCTTGATTTTATATATATATATATATATATATATACACACCCACACTATCAATACAGCGGAAAAGAAATGTTTACTTGATAGAGGTAAACTTCAATTTAATTTATATATTAATGAATTAATCCCAACTAAATAAAAAAAGCTCAATACAGACACAGTAGAAAGTAGAGCTTATTTATATTTTTTAAATCTGCCATTTCTTTTTTAGCCAACGATGGAAGCGGACGTTTGTTGGCTGTCTATCCATTTTTTTTTTTTTTTTTTTTCCTTGACTAAATATTAACTTTCTGCATTTTACAACCTAAAAGATGAAAATCTTTTTTTATGAACGTTTACCGGATTTTTCACATTTTGAAATTTAAGCCATTGGAACCATAATTCTGGATATTTTGTTTCTTAAAAGGAATGTTCTTTCGCCTTGCGGATTACCAATGAGGGATTCACTACCCACGCTAAAATGTTATTTTCGGTTTGCCTTTTTTTTTTTTTTCCAACTTTTCATGTATATACATTTTTTTAACTGTTTTTCTTACAATTTATGACCAAATAGCATAAATTGTTGTTTCATCTAATGCATCAACCAGCAAATTTAAGCTTTGCTACAATTGTAATTTGCTAATTTCTTACTATCCTCTGACAAGAATAGCAAGAGTGGCATTCTTTGAAACTCCACGAAATAAGGACTTTGAAAATTGCTTTTGGAGTATTCTGTCGAATAATAAATTTCATTGTAAATTTTAATTTACAGTTTTAAATTCTTTTGCTTTCTCATATATATATATATATATATATATACACACATATACAGGGTGTCCATAAAGTCCGTGTGCACTTTAAAAAATTTATAACTTTATTTGTATTTGCAATAGAAATAATCTGTAAAATGGATTTGAAAGAAGTAAATCTATATTTTTTAAGCTTTTATTGAAATTTTATTTAACTTTCCACATGCCCTCCATCATTAGCAATACAAAGGGTAATACGATTTTTGCACAAAAAACATTTGCCAAATGATTTATAGTAATGCCTGAAATCACATTAGTTATTCTAGCTTTCAAATCTTCCAATGAACTAGGTTTGGTTGCATACGTAATTGCTTTCACATGTCCCCATAAAAAAAATCTAATGGAGTCAAATCTAGCGAACGTGAAGGCCAATGAAATTGTCCACCCCTTCTGATCCATCTGTTAGACAGTTTCTAAATCAGGAATTTCCTAACACGCTGAGTAAAGTGACAAGGAGCTCCATCTTGTTGAAACACTGTAGCATCTTTCAAATTTAATTGTTCAAGTTGCAGAATAAAGTAATTCTGCAACATATCTAAGTAGCTGTCACTGTTAATAACACGATCTTCAAAAAACTATGCCCCTATGATTCGATTTATTCCCAAAGCACACCACACATTAACTTTAAGAGAGTCCCTTTCATGTTCAACAGTTTCATTTGGGTTTTCAGTTCCCCAAATTCGGCAATTATGCCTGTTGACCTTGCCACTAATGTGAAATGTTGCTTCATCAGAAAACAATAAATTACTCACAAATGCATCATCATTGCAAAGTTTTCCATTGAACTGGTGACAGAAACTTAGCCGTGCATAATAATCCTCTTCTAACAACTGTTGATGTAATTGAATTTTGTAAGCTTTCATATGAAGTTTTGCCCGCAGAATCTTATGCACAGTAGACTTTGGCAGCCCGAGCTCCAATCATGCCCGTCTTACAGACTTTCTCGGACTTGCAGTAAAGGATTCTTCTATGGAAGCAACACTTTCGTCACTGACACATGGCCTTCAAGCCTGTGGTTTATCATGGACAGAGCTTGTTTCTTTAAATGTTTTCATCCATTTAGCAATGGTGTTCCTATGATGCGTTTTTTTTATTGTATGCAATTCTAAACTTTCTTTGTACAGCAATAGATTTCAATTCAGCCAACCAAAGGACACAGTTTACTTTTTCCTCAATTGAAGCCATGGGATAAAATTGATTCTGAAAAACAAAAGAAAATATTTTTTACTTACTTTTTACATATCTAAAAATTGTTACGAATTTTGTGGTGAAAAATTATTCAATAACTATACTTAAAACTAGATACATGAAACTTTATAACATTTTTTACAGATTATTTCTATCGCAAATATAAATAAAGTTATAAATTTTTTAAAGTGCACACGAACTTTATGGACACCCTGTGTGTGTATATATATATATATATATATATATATATATATATATATATATATATATATATGCACACATACACATCACTACTAAAACTATGGATTTTCATTGTTATCTTGTTACTGTACATAGTGAATGATGCCATCCTTTTGTGATGCCATTCATTAAAACAGATGAGGATGACATTGTATGTTAGTGTATAAAATGATGATGTCATCCATCAAATGAGAGAGGGGTTGGGGAGGAAAGATCCTTTATGACCACTCATCTAAATAACTTGTGACCCTTCGTCACTCGTCATTTACTAAATGAATTGTACAGACTGATCTAGTATACTAGTAAAACTGTGGATTGCTTGTCACGTTGTACTCTGATTATTCCTATTTACTTACCTCCCCATGAAAGCAGAGTTAGACACGAGGTCGGTTTTTAATGTGAGTAAAATCCAACTTCCCTAAAAAGGGGCACTCTGGATAGGAACAAAAATAAAAATTGTCTCAGTTTAGAAGGATTTCTGCTCCACTGACTGAGGACAGAGAAGGTGAAGTGTAGCATCAGAACAGATACTGCACTATGAGATTTTTATCATTTATTTTCTGCAAATGTAAAATTACAAATGTTACAGTGGTCTTGGCCCAAAGGCCAAGAGCAAGAAAGAAATATATATATTTACTTTTACATGGCTGACGTCATAAACAATGAATGGTAGTTGTCAAAAGCCATTCCTTTATGAAGTCATGAACGAAAATGACCTAAAGCTTTTATGGTGATAATTATGAAGTGTGCACAGCACTCAAACATTTATTCAGATACATTCTATCAATGTTCAACACCGTATTGATTTACAAATGAATATGTAAGTAAAAATATTTGGAAATGTCAAAAGGTTTTAATGAATATATAACAAATACTGCCTCAATGGGTACATATTAAATATAAATGGAGGAGAATTGCTTATATTGGAGTACTTTTAAGGGTACATCTCTCTCATGATCACTTTTTGGACAATACACAAAGAGTATTATTGCTAGAAAATTTTATGTGACTAGGTCTAATAGCTTTAACATAATAAAACCTTTGACAGAAATTGTTTGTTCTTCATTTTGCATAAAATATAGCAAATATCTGTACATGTGGAAGGATTGCCCTTATAAAAGGAGAAAGGAGTCCATGGCAAGAGACATATACTATCAGGCTCACAAGAAAGATCTTGCGGTTTTTAACTTTTAAATTCAGATGAACATACCTCTGTTCAAACAAAAAATTATTGATCGAAATAAGCACACTTTCGCCAATGCAAAACAAGTGTATTTCTGCCAGTAACGTAAAAATATTGCGTTCTGGTGGCGATGTGGTCGCTAAAGGCGTTTTTGATATCGCTTAGGGTTTTGAAACACAGAAAGGTGTAGAAATGCTTGAAAAAGTGGTAGTCGGTAGGGGAGAGGTCTGGAGAGTATGGCGGATAAGGCAATGTTTCATAGCCAAATTCGTTCAACTTCTGCAGGGTCAGTTTAGTAACATGTGGTCAGGCATTGTCATGGAGGAGAATTGTGCCTTTTCTGTTGACTAATGCTGGGTGTTGTTAAAGTTTCTGATGCATTTAATCGATTTCTTGACAGTACTTTTAAGCCATAATGGTTGCAGCTGCATTAAAAAAAAAAAATAATGAATGATATCAGTCGCAGACCACCAAACCACCAAACAGTCAGCATGATCTTTTGGTACAACTCTGGCTTAGGGAAGTGTCGTAGAGCTTTGCTGGCATCAAATCACTGAGCTGAGCGCCGCCAGTTGTCATAAAAAACCCACTTTTCATTACAAGTCACAACCCAGTCAAAAATGGGCCCTTCTTGTTGCATAAAAGAAGGGAAGATGATACTTCATAACACCGTTTCTTTTGGTTGTTACTTAATTTGTGAAGCACCCATTTATCAAATTTTTTTGTCTTTCCAATCTCTCTCAACTAGTAGGAAATCGTATCTGTTACATCTAATTCAAAGCACGTTCTTGAACAGTTGTGTGTGGATTGCCTTCGACTAAGGCTCTTAATTGATCGTTGTCGACATCTGATGGCCGACTACTAGGCTCATCAACTTCAAGACTCATCGCCATGACAAAATTTCTTAAGCCACCATTATTCTGTGCATTCAGTAGTTGTTTCTAAGCCAAATGCTTTGATATTGCAAGCTGTTTCAGCTGCTTTTCGGCCTAGCTTTAATTAAAATAAGAAAATTATGCAAATTTGCCTTTTCCATCTTGTATTCAACATTCTGAAAAGACAATTTGTTTTTTAAAACGATTGTAATTTAAATGATTACAAAGAGCAAAAAACGGTCTTTAAAATTATAAAGTAAAGGTATTATAACAAAAACTTATTTGAAAATACATCATTTAAAATCAAAACTAAAAATTCTGAAATTGTCAACTTAATACACTACCCCTAACCTCGAAAAGAAGATAGTTTCACAACAACAGAATAGATATTACATTACCTCCTTCTCTAAAGGAAGATGTAATACTGGAAGGATTACCCACCTCCTTAAAAATAGGAGTAATTACTGGGAAGAAGTTTTTATGACAATAGAACTGATACTATAGTACCCCTCTTCCATAATACAATAGAGATTAAATCAGTTTTTTATAAAAGAAAAATATTTGCATTCATTTAAAAATGTCTAGTCATAAAAACATTTTGATGGCTCCTTGGTATTTTGGATAAGATCAAATTGTATCTATTTTCGGTATCCCAGTGACATCAGTGAAATATTGCACATATATAGGAAAATAGGACCATGCAAATTGACAATTGTATATTACAGAGTATTAATTTATTAGAATCTGTTTCTAAAATAAATATGCAAATTAAGATGTATTTGTAAGTTATTAAGGTATTACAGAATATTATGTTGTATCATAAAATTAAATAGTCAAAACCTGTTTTAATGTCAATATAGTTACGGTAAATGGAAAAAAAAACTTTTGCATTTATTCATTTAGACTAAAAAAATACCTATACCAAAAGGGGTAAAATTAATTCCCCAAACAAAACAGTTTTGTATCGCTTTTACGTCCCCTTACAAAAATTAAACTCAAGATATAATGGTACAAAACCTTATGTCTAACATCTTTATTCCAATTTTGATCAAAATCCACTGATTTTAGAAAATGCTTAAAATTTCAGGTTTAAGCATCAGAAAAAAATAAAATTCAGGGAATCTTGCTTAGTTAGTGTCTAATAACTAGGGATCAACTTTGATGCAAATCTGAAATATTTGGATTTTTCAAATGTTCAAATTATACCTTTTAAAAAAAAATTTTTTTTTAATCCAAATTTAAGGAATAGTTATTGTAATCTAATACCTATTGTTAAAATTTCATAAAGGACTTTCACCCCCCCCCCTTTTACCTCCTTTGCATAAAATTAAATTAAACTAAATATAGCCCACATTATTGAGTTGTGAGTAGCTGTGTTCCAAATTTCATAACTGATTAGTTTAGAGGGGAATTCTATACACATAACTTTATATAAATTGAGATTCGATGCATCCTTTCAGTCTCAAAAGACAAAGGATAGCAGCAGCTGCACATGTAATTGTGAGGCAAGGGTTGCTCAATCCCTAACCCTAACCTCTGCTGAATTGGCACTGCTTGAGTCCAGTGGCAAGGAGAAGACCGGGCAATTGGAAACAATTCCGAGATAAGCGGAGAACACATAAAGCACCTGAAATTCTCAAATGATCACCCATTTAGTACTGACCAGGTCCAACGTTGCTTAACTTTGGTGATCCAACAGGAACCGGTGTGTCAACATGATTATGCCATACATAATTGAGATTATTAACATTATTTTTGCATGTCACCCTATTTAACTCAACATTATTGAATAGTAGAATTTAATTTTAATTAAAATTATTATATAGCATTTTTAATTATTGATATAATAATGAAATAGTTCATTTATACAGCTGTTAACTGAGTAATAGGATGTTATATCAACCCCGCCCAGTGGTATTTCCAAATAAATAGGATGTAATAACCTAAATAATAGTTTCGTTGTGATAGACTTAGTCATGAGTTTAGTCATATGATAGTTAAACAGAGAAAGAGAATAATGCCTGGTAAAAATGGTATGATTTAAACATTGGATTTTTTATTGCTAATTTTTCATTAATTTCTAGACAAAAGTGTATTTTTCTCAGATTTTATCAGTCTTTGTTTTTTTTTTGTTTTTTTTTTAAATATGACAATAGTTATTTCCTTAATTCATTTATTTATTCATTAAATCTTTTGATAACTTTATATGACATATTTTTTGTTTAATTTTAGAAAATAATATAGATACATCCTAAATGCTTCATATATGTTATTTATTTGTTTTTGTTCGTGATACTTTTTGAATGAATTCAATTATTTATACATAAGTACATTTTTACCTAGATGTGAGTTGGGAATAATTTTCCCTTTTACCAATTTGGTGCCCCCAAAATGAGGAACGCCATATATATTGTTTAAAATATAATTATCCATTGACACGTATTTCATCATCTACTATTCAGCCACTATGATGACTCGTAGACGACAAAACATGTGTTAGTGGATAATTATATTTTAAACAATATATATATATATATATATATATATGTTATACTTAATATAAGTCCAGTTGACGTGTTTAAGGGAAAGTATGGTGATAGATTCCTCTCTCACTAACTGAAAATAAATAGAATTGTCAAATCTATTTTTGCTATAAACAATCAAATAAAAAATATATAAATTAAAAACTGAAATAAATATAAATAACATTTGCCTATAATAAAACAGAATACAGATTACAATTAAACAACTTATCTGCTAAAAGCTTTCATCTTCAATGCAAAACTATTAAAGATACTTTTCGCTTTAGATTCAGTTTAGCATTCAAACAGTTTAAAAATTAACCGTTCTTCTACAAATTGGTTTGGTGACGTTTTAAAGAATGCGAGATACAGGGAAGAGAATAAAATTGTTGAATCTATTCATGGACAAGAAAATCTATTAAATAAAACAATCAAATAAAAAAAATATAAATTAAAAACTGAAATAAATAGAAATAATATTAACATTTGCCTATGATAAAACGGAGAATACATATCACAATTAAACAACTTATCTTCTAAAAGCTTCTGTCTTCAATGCAAAACTATTAAAGAGAGAGTTGTATGCTCAGTCCATCAAGTACAAAGTGGCTGAGCAGCAGCTTGGTTCCCACCAGTTTTGGCAAATAGCAAACAGAATCCTGAACAGAAGCATGTGCTCTATCTCAACTATCATCAATGGACTTGAGGCAATCTTGTTAGCATCAGAAAAAGCCAAACTCTTTGACAAGAACTTTGCAGCTAATTCTACCCTATGCGACCCCCCCCCCACCCCGTATTTCCTCCTGTATCAGAAATAAAAATATCTGTGCATGATGTTGCCAAGCTAATCAAAAACCTTGATTCCAGCAAAGCAACTGGTCCTGACGGCATTTCAATTATAGTGCTGAAAAAGCTTCACTCAGAACTAGCTCACAGACTTACAAAGCTGTTTAAGCATTGTCTTGAAGAGAATTGCTTTCCAACACCCTGGAAAACCGCATCAGTATGCCTTGTATTTAAGAATTCAAGTGATCGGTCAGACCAATAAGTCTTCTGTGTGTCATGAGTAAGTTACTGGAATCTGTGTTAAATAGAGAAGTAGTCAACCACCTCAGCAAAAATAACCTTCTTAGTGACATGCAATATGGTTTCCGTTCTGCTTAGATCTACAGCAGATATGCTTATGGTAATCTCATAGGATTAGCAAATCTCTCGATAAAGGTTCCTTTCTAGGGCAATTGCTCTAGACATATCTAAGGCATTTGATAGGGTATGGCATAAAGGTCTACTTCACAAGATCTCCAGCTGTGGTATAGCTGGAAATGTCTTCTCAATTATTAAATCATTTCTCTCTGATAGGTTCATAAGAGTAGTGGTTGAGGGGCAGAAATCAGAAGCTCATAGTATTAATGCTGGAGCCCCTCAGCGGTCCATCCCGGATACAACTCTCTTCCTGATTTACATAATTGATCTTCCAAATCACATCCTTACATCATTCATAGACATTTATGCTGATGACACTACCATCTATGGCAGCACATCAAACGACCCAGTTCTCTGATTTTCTCTCCTCTGATTTTGAACATTTGGTATAATGAGGAAAAAAGTGGATGGTTACTTTGAATGCATTTAAAACCAAGCTTCTATCTTTACATCATCAACACTCTGATCCCCATCTGGCATCAATTGAAATGAATAGCTCTTATCTTGGGGAGGCTCCATGTTTTGACAAGCTTTTGGGCTTGACCTTTACTCCTGATCTAAAATGGAACATATATATCAAATCTGTTGTCAAGGTCGCTGGAAAAATAGTGGGATCCTTCTATTGATCCAGTAGATATCTACCTACTGATGCAATTCTCTACCTATATAAGAGCCAGGTACATTCAAGGATGGAGTATTGTTGCCACATCTGGGCAGGATCTGCTAGAAAGACTTATCCTGCCTTGACAGAGTTCAAAATAGACTTCCTAGTGGGGGGTGCCCTTTTTGTCTTCCCTGCAACCTCTTTCTCACAGAAGAGACGTTGCGAGCCTGTCGCTGCTTTATCGTTATTTTCATGGCAAGTGCTTGTCTGAGCTCCAGTCTATGCCCCCCCCCCTCCTTGCCAAACCTTCATGAGAAACACTCGTCTAGTTGAAAACACTATCAATAATTTCCCCACCCTCTTCATCTATGCCTAAACCTAAACGTAGATTCCATGAACAAAGCTTTCTTAGAACTGCACATCTGTGGAACTCTCTTCCATTTGTCTGCTTTCCAGCTGACTACAATATGGTTGTCTTCAAGTCCAATGTAAACAAGTTCTTGATGAGCCGTTCCCCTTAAGTAATCCAATTTACCAAATTTACACTACTAATGATTACTATTGTGTGTCATTGATTACTGTACACTCTTTAACTCTTATCCTTGAGTGACTTCTGGGCCTTGATAAGTGGTGAGGGGGGGACTATATATATATATAGTAAGTTATAAAATATATACGGAAATTAAGCTACATAGAATATTCTGCGTTTCATCCACGCTAGCATTCGTCAGGCTTCTCTACCTACGTATTGAGCACTGTTGAAGTAAATACTAAAAGTTTGTGTAAAATTTATACTTTCGTATATTAATTTATGTGATTAAATGAAGTAGATATATATATATATATATATATATATATATATATATATATATATATATGTGTGTGTGTGTTTAACTCTGTTTATATAATCCAATTCTTTATTATAATATAACACTTTTTCTAATCTTCATTAGAAAGATTTTACCAGGAAATATAATCTCAAACCAGTGCTGGGGTAATGGGGTAGACTGGTTCATTAGACATAAATCATTCACTCTGACAAAGCTAAATAATCCTAGACTTTTTAGTAAATTGTTTGTTATCTCCCTTGAATAAAAGAATATTTGAAAACCGTATTTATTTTCTCTTGCTCCTATTTACTTTCTTCTCCACGAGGGCAAAGTTAGATACAAAGTCGTTTTTTTAATAAAGGAAAATCCAGTTCCCCAAAACATTTTCTCTTGTTATTTTCTCAAACTAACAGGTACGGTAGCAGTGTCAGAAATTTCGTGAAAATAGTGAATAATTCCACCCCATCTTTCCAAGCTTATAACTCCTCGAAAAATGTAATTCAAGCCCTAATTTTTTTTTTCAATTAAAGGAGTAAGGACCAAGGTTTTATTTAAAAAACAAAACAAAACAAAACAATGTGTTTTTTTTTTTTTAAAAAAGGTTTTAAACTTCGGACTTTACAGGTAAATTTCTAAAAAACTGATTTTTTTTTGTTTTAAATTTGAATATATTATTTATTGACCTTTTCTCTTCAATTTGTGATATATAAAACTATTAAACATAAATTAATTATTTACTTTTTAATAGACATTTCAAAATGAGAGGCGTAAATTATTCGACCCCCTATCTTTCTAAGCTTATAACTCCTCGAAAAATGTAATTCAAGCCCTAATTTTTTTTTCAATTAAAGGAGCAAGGACCAAGGTTTCATTAAAAAAAAAAACAAAAGACAAAAAGAAAAAATGTGTTCTTATAAAATAAGGTTTTAAACTTCGGACTTTACAGGTAAATTTCTAAAAAACTGATTTTTTTTTTTGTTTTAAATTTGAATATATTATTTATTGACCTTTTCTCTTCAATTTGTGATATATAAAACTATTAAACATAAATTAATTATTTACTTTTTAAGAGAAAGTTGAAAATGGGGGGGGGGCGTGAAAATGGGGGGGGCGTGAATTTAAAAAAAACGTTTGTCTAAAATATTATATTCGGTTTATTGGAAAGAACATAAAATTTCACATTGACCCTGAAAATATCGTAAAAATAGAATCAATAGAAAAATTTTGATAGATTTTTAAAATTTAAAAATATTGAGTTTAAAAATTGAAAAATATTGAGTTCGGAAAATTCATTACTGTTTTAAAAAAAAATAAAAATATTTTTATTACTTTTAAAACAACTGTAATAGTTTATTTTGGAAGTATAATCCATAAAGAAAATAAATAACCCACTTTTAACAGAGAAATTACGAGATTTTTATATTGTATTCGCAGTTTCGTGTTAGGGGTGTCAAAAATTCCTACAAAAATTCTGATACTGCTACAGGTACGGTAATGTAATGTTTCAATGCAGATTTCAAACACAAACAAGTAAAAATACTGTATTAATATCATAGTTACTCATTGTTAAATAATTTTTTTTTTTATTAGTGGCTTATGTATAATCAATGCTTGTGTGTAGTCTTGCTTTTCTGGTTGTACAAACAGTTAGCCTTGATTTAAAAAAGCTATTTTTATACAAGCCAATTTAAATAACATGTATACATCCATAAAACAGGTGAGGCTTCATGTCAAAATGTAACCACTCACCCAAGAATAATTCAACCTTTTTTGAATCAAAAGAATTTATTGAAAGCAATCACCAAACAAAAAATATATTTGCAGTGATTCAGTGGGAAAAAAACATTTTGAAAATGTTTTTATTAAACCCATTTTTTATTTTTTAACAACTACCTTGAAGAAAAAATTTATTTGCAATTGTTTTTCACCTGGTATCGACCAGATGGAGATGTATGCAAGAAAATAATAAAAATTATATTATCATATCCTATTTTAGGATACACAGTACTTTCACTTATTAGGCTTCCAGTATCTGGGCCAAAGTTGCATTTTGGGAGATATAAATATTGTATCGATTAAGTTTGTTTAGCAGACCTTGGAGATAAAGTTGAAACACCAGGTTAGTAACTTGCATCCTGTACTCACTCTTAAAATACATATGGGATTACACCAAAACACGTAATGTCCGAGGTTTTTTTTCCTGGGCCTAAAATCTAGAAATATTTTTGATAAATAAAGATATGAAATTAAAATCTCGAAGTGTAAGAGATGTAGCTAAACAAAAATCTTTATGGTAAAAGAAAAAGTAAACATCACAGTAATTTCATAAACAAGGAACCATTTCTTGTAAATTGCATTCAACATTACAGCTGTAATAAACAGTCTGTCGTCTGATTTATCTGATGAGAAGCTAGTCATACTTTTCCATTGTTTTTTTGTTTTGTTTTTGTTTTTTTTTTAATAGAATTTGTTTTAGTATTCCCTTATTTTATTATTTATTTTAATAAATATGTAATTAATAGTAAATAAAAATGAAAAAGAAAAATTTCTATGTATCAAAGTTAGTTAGGTTGGCTAGAGGCAAAGTGGAATATTTGCTTTTATACTACACTTCATTTTTTTGTCCTCGGTCATTGAAGGAGAAATTATTCTAAACTTTCAGGCAATTTGATTTTTGCCCTAATCCAAAGTGCCCTATTTTTTCCCACATTAGAACATAACCTTGTGTCTAACTCTGACTCTGCCCTGGTGAACAGGCAAGTACATAGACATTCACGCACATGTGATCTTATGCTTGCTTTAGTAATAAGAAAAAAGTGCTTTGCTGAGCTGCCTCCCTTCCACTCATCTCTACTATTACATAAAAGAACTCTGTGTGTGTTTGAGAGAGAGAGAAAGAGATTTTGTTTCCTCTAGACTCTGCAATGGCTGTCATGAAATTTCACACAAATGTACTTTACGTATCTGGCAGTGTCCTTAAATAGGCTTTGTATTGGAATGTCTTTGATAAATATCAATAATTGATAAAATTCAATGAAAGAAAGAAACAGGCGATTTTGACCAAAGTTAACGCCTTATACAGTCTAACATCACAAGTGCATTTGAGTAGTTTTATTACCAAGCAAGAAGAAAAGCCCAGCATATAAAATCAACAGTAGGTTCTTTGATATGACAGGGGCGTGTTCGAAATGAATGCTTTTGTTTGGAGCACACTTGAACCATGATGCTTAATATTTGCATTTTAAACTTCAATTCAAGCCGTTATGTATAAACAATAATTTAATAAAATCAACAGTAAGTTCTGTACAGTGCAATGTACATTATAATATATTGTGGACTAAATAAATGCAGGGAGGCATGTGAAGATTCCTCCACGTGCATCACAGTGGGTCATTGTAGGAAGGCATGTGAAGATTCCTCCGAGTGGACTGGTTCTCCAACTATAGCAGGTAATCAATCAATTTGATTGAAAAATGTGTGATTTCACCAATTTCGGTGACAATAAAAATATGGGAGTGTGAAACATTCATTGATCGTCATTCAATCCCAGGCAACATCGGGTCTCCCTGCTAGTCCTCTCTATTGCCTATGTGGTACCAGTTTTCGAGAACTCTGAACTCATTACACTGACAAGTAGCATATCACACTCATGCATTGTAGAGGTTTCCAAATATCAGAAAACTTTCTAAAATGTAATTTAAATGTAATAAAGACAAGTATCTCATGGCACGACTTCCCATTTCGGGTGCCTTCATAGATCTGGTTCCTAATTCACATTAGTCCTTTACATTTCAGTGGCAGTGTGCCTTGCTTAGAAATTATATCAAGTTGACAAGGAAGTTCTTGTGGTTTTTAAGTTTTAAATTCAGATGAACATATCTCAGCTCAAACAAAAACATCAGAATTAACACACTTTTGCCAACACAAAACAAGTGCATTTATGCCATTAATGTAAAAGTCTTGCCTTCTGGTGGAGATGAAGTTGCTAAAGACGTTTTTGATATCACTTGGGTTTTTGAAGCATTTCTTACACAGAAAGTTGTCAAGATGCTTGAAAAAGTGGTAGTCGGTAGATGAGAGGTCTGAAGAGTATCGCGGATGAGGCAGAGTTTTGTAGCCCAATTAGTTCAACTTCTGCAGAGTTGGTTTAGCAATGTGTGGTCAGGCATTGTCATGGAGGAGAATTGGGCCTTTTCTGTTGACGAATATTGGGTGTTGGTGTTCAAGTTTCTAATGCATTTCATCCATTTGTTGACAGTACTTTCACCTGCATTAAAAAAAAAAAAACCTAATGGATGAGACAAGTTGCAGACCACCAAACAGTCAGCATGACCTTCTTTTGGTGCAACTCTAGCTTAGTGTCATGGAGCTTCGTCTGTGTCTATCCACTGAGCTGAGTGTCGCAGGTTGTTGTAAAAAAAAAACACTTTTCATTGCAAGTCACAACCCGGTCGAGAAACGGGTGGTTCTTGTTGCATAAAAGGAGGGAAGATGACACTTCATAACGGTGTTTCTTATGGTGGTTGTTAAATTTGTGAGGCATCCATTTATCAAGTTTTTTGTCTTTCCAATCTCTCTCGTGGTTGTAAGTCATTGCATACATGTCTAATTCAAAAATAAGTTCTCGAGGAGTTGTACATGGATTGGCTTTGACTAAGGCTTTTTATTGATTGTTGTCAACATCTGATGGACGACCACTACGGTCATCATCTCCGAGACTGTTGTCGCCACCACAAAATTTCTTAAATCACCATTGTTCTGTGTGTTCAGTAGTGGTTCCTAGGCATAACGCTTTGTTGATATCATGGTTTCAGCAGCTTTTTGGTCTAGTTTGAATTGAAATAAGAAAATTGTATGAATTTTTCCATCTTGTATTCAACATTCTGAAAAGACAATTGTTTTAAAACGATTGTAATTTAAACGATTAGAGATTGAGCAAAATATGCTCTGTAAAATGATATATAAAATAAAGGTATTGTAACAAAAACTTATTTGGAAATACATCATTTAAAATCAAAACTAAAAATTCTGCAAGAACTTTCTCATCAACTTAATATATCCACACACACACACACACACACACACACACACACACACACACACACACACACACACACAGACAGACAGACAGACAGACAGACAGACACAGAGAGAGAGAGAGAGAGAGAGAGAGAGGTGAAATATACCAATCAGAACTTCTAACATAAAGTAAGATTTATTCAGTTGGAAAAATTTATTTTTACAATTGGATTTGGAACACTACCTTGCATGTTCATGTGAAAGGCTAAACGAATGAACTTTTCAAATTTTTAAATACAATGTGAAGCTTATTCCATTTAAGTTAATTTCTAAAGACAAACCATTTTCCTTATTATTTAATTGGCATAATTACCTTTTATTTAAAGGCTGATACTCTTTGATAGACTAGCAGGCTGCCTGACATTACCCGGTCATAAAACACACTTAAATATGATATTTTGATTAATGCAGATTTCGTATTTATTATTATACTATATTGGACTCAATATGTGATAATGATTTAAAAAGTTTAAAAAATGACACATGCGCCACCAACAAGAATCGAAACCAAAATGTTTAGCTTACAATTTACTTTTTCCTTTGACGTTAATGCCTGAGCTATGAAGATGTTTGCTGTGAGGCTAAAAATCAAAACCTGAACCAATAGCTATTACGGTATGCATGCGTATTTGTAATGGCGTCGTTCGACCTTCACCTGACCAATTCCATTTTTTTTAATTTTCACACTTTTGTACCGATTTTCCTTGGCTAAAACACAAATGTAAAGTTTCGCATGTTATATTTTCTTTTTAAATAAATAGAAAAAGGAGACAAAAAAAAAAAACTTTGTTGTAGGAGTGTAGATTTGTTGATATTTTCTGATCTGCTGTATTAACTTAGATTGGGTCACAGCACATTTGTACCAAAAGAAACATGCTTAATTTATTATAAAAAACATGTTCATAAGTATAATTTTGAATCAAGAAAGAGGCATGTTCATTTCCAAAGATTTTAAACCAATTGTTAGAAATCAAAATAGAATTTCTATAAAAATAAATGTATAAAACAGGCTGAAATAGAAATTCACTATAAGTTTGAAAAAATTTAATTTAAAAAAAAAAAAAGACGTGATTACATGTGCACAATTGTTAAGTGGCAATTATTACTTTTTTCTTGGCCATAGAAAATAAGCATTGTGGTCTTTTGTTTGATTTGATAACCAAAATGAAAAACTTATTATTGGAGCCTTGTAAACTGTGCTAATTCTTAAAATAAAAATGAATGAGTTAGTGGTAAAAAGAAACAGCAACGAAAAACATTTAAAACTTTTGAGTGGGGGATCACTTTACATATAAATTTAATATACAATTTTCAGATGGCAATAAATACTGACTCTGGACCAGATAGCGTTTTTAAGAACAGATTTTACAAATGTTATTCGGTCTGGATGTGCACCACCACATAACTACCTGTTTACTCAAAAGTGAGTGTTCATTTTATGTTCAATTTAAGTGAAAGTAATCACTCACTCCAAAATTTAAAGAAATATGCATTTTTTATGCCTCCATCTTTTTCAAGATGTTTAGATGTAATTACATAATCGCTGTAATTTTATTTTTATTTCATTTATTTATTTACTTTATGTATGTATGTGTAAAATAGCAAAGTGTACCAGACTACAGTTTATTAAAGCTTTTTTACATTTCTTACCTGATTCATAATGAACATATTTGCTACTGTTTGCCCCTCTCCTTCATAAATCTTTATAGAATATATATGCTAGCATTTCAGCCCGGCGTTGCCCGGGTGTTTGGAGGTGTATGTTGAGCAAATAAAAAAAAAAAAAAGTGGTAGTAGAAAGGCAGGCTCGAACCCGTACCGCGAAGGAGCAAAAGAATGGGGAAAAAAATGTGACGTCTGTAGTGGACCGGGATATAATACCCTAGCTCGCCACAAGAAAATAATGAAACGAATGGAATTGAAGGAAACAAAGACACAATTGATGGATAAGATAAACGTCATTTATTTGCTGTTGAAAGAATGAAAGTTTTATTTATAACGTGTTCATGTCCGCGCGTGTGTAACCAATGTTCGTTGCGGGGTTGGTGTTGTAGAAGAATAGGAAATGTGTGTTCATCTCACTATCGTTTGTTCGCGCGTGGGAAGAGAAATGAGTGTTGTAGTGGAAATGAGAATCATAGTCCAGTGTGTAGACAAAGAAGAGGATATGAGAGTCGACATCAGTTAGTAGTCAGCTACGCGAAGGTGTTCTCAAGGACCAGTAGTAGATAGAGAGAGAAAGAGTGTGAATGTGTACGTACGGTCTGTTAGCTCGTGCCCCATACATAGTAGTAAGTGGGCGTGACGCGCGCGCACGCACGCACGCGCGCGCCTCCCAAAAGGGAGGCAGCTGGTTAGCCCAACCTCTCTGGTCGAGAGTTGGTCCTAAAAAGGGTTAGAAACAGCTTTTCTCTTTGTTTTATACTCGTTTCCGGTGGTCATTTGCGCATGTGTATAATTCCTTAGAAAGCAGAAGTGACGTCGTCCATGTGTGCGTTCGTGTGCGCGTGTGTGAGTACATATGTGTGCGTTAGCGTGTGTGTATATACCATGAATGTGGGTGTAATTACGCGAACGTGAATATGTGTACATGTGTGACGTGGGCGTGTATGTTTGTGTGCGCGTATGTATATGACATAGTTTGAAATGTGAATGTGTGTTTTTGTGTGAGCCTTGAAAAAGGCTCGTACAATACTCCCCTTCCTAGGAAAAAAAAATACATGCAATGTATATATATATATATATATGTATATATATATTTTTGTGAGTAATGTTTTCGACAGTTGATTTTTTTTTGTCCTGTTTTTTTTTTTTTGTTGTTGGTGTGGTTGTTTGAAAATAAAAAAAGCGTCGAAAAGAACGGAATGTCAAAAACGGAGTGTGTTCGTAAAAAAAAAGTATTTACTTACGCGTGGAAAATGCGTTTACTCTTTTTTAGGCTGACGTGTGTTTGGTTTTTGTTGTGTACTGACATGTGCAAAGAGTTGCTTCGACAGAGAAGTGAATTGTTCGTTTGGAAAGAAAATTTTTTTGTTTCGTGGTAACGTCGTGTGTGTGTCCAGTTGACGGTATCTTCGCAAGTGAGTCTGCGGATATGTGTGCATCGTTTGGACTGGCACTAGTCGTGCATTCGTTCTTGTTGAACGGGGTTTGGTTGCCGTTGTCTTCGCATGTGCGTCTGTGGTAGTGTGTGTACATTGTCTGTACGGGCGTTTGTTGTGTATTCGTTCGTGGTTGCCGGCTGTCAACGAAACTTCCAAGTTTTGAGTTTATCAGCGTGCGTGGTGCATCTCAACTCGTATTGTTGATTCAACTTTTTCCTATATGTTGATAGGGATGTCCTGTTTCTTTGTTGTTGCGTCTGCTGTGCTGGAGGAAATTGCATAGGCCTATGTGATCTGCTCCTCGCGTTTGTTACAGGGTAATGTCAGGAAACGTGAAAATGTTTATCGAGCTCAAATTTGTTTTTAAAATTCGGTAAGAAGTGTACAGCTCCGTGTTCGTTTTCTGCCGAGTCTGACGAGGGTTTCGTCATTGTTGTTCGTTGAGGTACTTGTCAGTAGTAGGTAACTTTTTTTCCTTTGTTGAAAAGTTTGTTTTTTTCTTTATCAAATAAAACGCGCGTCTTGCTCAAAACAATTAATTTCAAAAAAGGTAGGGTCGCCATGCTTGTTCGTTTTCGCGTCATTCGGGCAGCAGTTTGTTGTGGACTTGTGGTATAGGAGGCAATGCTTGTTCGTCTCGTGTTCAGTTGTCATCATTTTGTGGTGGTGGTGCGAATTAGGAAAAACAAATTGTCTCGAGGAAGAAACGAACATGTTAAATTGAATTAAACGAACAGAAATTTCTTTCGTGAAAGAAACAAATGAAAGAAAAGGGTACCACACGTGGTTAGTTTTGCGTGCGTCTCTCGCTGTTCACTGGTGAGAAGAAAAGTGTATTTTTTTGGCGTGCGTCTCTTGTTGTTAGCTGGTGAGAAAGAGTCTATATTTTGCCGTGCGTCTCTCGTTAGCTGGTTTATTGTTGTAGAGAGAGAGTCTGTGTGTGTATGAGTGTTTCATTCAACCTCATCCATTTCATTTTAAAATAACGGGGTCACCATAAAATGTAGATAGAATGGACCGTATGGAAATAAAGACTCCGGTGTTGGTGGATAGAATGAATGTTTGAAGTAATAACATGTGTTCATGTCCGCGTGTGTGTAACCAATGTTCATTGCGGGGTTGGTGTTGTAGAAGAATAGGAAATGTGTGTTCATCTCACTATCGTTTGTTCGCGCGTGGGAAGAGAAAGGAGTGTTATAGTGGAAATGAGAATCATAGTCCAGCGTGTAGACAAAGAAGAGGATATGAGAGTTGACATCAGTTAGTAGTCAGCTACGCGAAGGTGTTCTCAAGGACCAGTAGTAGATAGAGAGAGAAAGAGTGTGAATGTGTACGTACGGTCTGTTAGCTCGTGCCCCATACATAGTAGTAAGTGGGCGTGACGCGCACGCACGCACGCACGCGCGCGCCTCCCAAAAGGGAGGCGGCTGGTTAGCCCAACCTCTCTGGTCGAGAGTTGGTTCTAAAAGCGTTAGAAACAACTTGTCTCTTTGTTTTATACTCGTTTCCGGTGGTCATTTGTGCATGTGTATAATTCCTTAGAAAGCGGAAGTGACGTCGTCCATGTGTGCGTTCGTGTGCGCATGTGTGAGTACATATGTGTGCGTTAGCGTGTGTGTATATATCGTGAATGTGAGTGTATGTACGCGAACGTGAATATGTGTACATGTGTGACGTGGGCGCGTATGTTTGTGACATAGCTTGAAATGTGAATGTGTGTTTTTGTGTGAGACTTGAAAAAGGCTCGTACACGTCTTTGCTGTTATGACCACCGCCAAACCGGAAATGACGTAGGTTTAAATTAAAGCTAAACAATCAAAAAGAGGGGATGACTTTCGACAATATCGGTGAAAAAAAAGCGACTCCTTCCTGTAGAAAAGTGCCCAGTTAAGGGTGAAGAAATTAATGTTTTTAGCCAATTTTTCGATATTTGTTGTCTGAAAGGTCGAGCTTAAAAACGATACTGATCTTGGTAAAATCCGTCGCTTCTGTCCAAAGTTTTAGGCAGACATGCAAACATACATTTATATATTGATAGCTCAAATTTTCGACCCAAACCGATTAAAAAGCTTGCCCTATCTCTGAATACCCTTTATGTAAAATTTCAAATGTGTAGACCAGAAATTTTCTGAGTAATTTAGTAGAGACCGAATAGTCAAATTTTTTAAAACTTTGACCCCTATTATGACCTCTTAACATTTATTGTTTATGGCTCAAATCAAGTTATTAAGTTAGATCCATGTCCAAGGAACCCATATCTAAAATTTCAAGTGTTTAGACCCAAAATTGTCAGGAGTTTGGTAGAGTTCTCAAAGGTCAAAGAATTGAATTTTGACCCCTTAACAGCCAAATTTCTGTCCGAAAATTGATTAAAGATTTTCCCAAATCTCAGTACCCTGAACATCAAGCAATTTAGAACTTTAAATTTGTTGCATTTTCAATACTTAAAAAAAATTAGAATTTTATTTTAGTACAGGAAGTACAGTCTATGATCAATAAATACAATTGAACCCATTTGTAAACAATTTAACTTACCATCACTATTCAAAAAGGGACTCGGACGACCTGTTCTAAAAGACTATCCTTGAAGTATTAAACAGCAGCAGCAAGCAAAGGTGTAATTTAGCGTTACATGTTGGCACGAAGGAAAGTGGAAATAAATACGAAAAAAAGATGCAACCGTGAGAATCAAGTTTCACTATTTGAAATGGAATTTTTTTTTTTTTTCTTAAATAACGGTTTGATGTTTGAGATCTGGAATCCAGGGATGATGCAATTTGCTAACAAAAAGGCTGTATACCCAGGAGTCTTTACTTTTATCCACCCTTTTAAACTATGCGGTTTGCAAGACGATTTACATATAATAAATAAATATGTAAATAGTTTTTAAAACTTGGAATCTTTTCTAAGTTTATAAAATCTCTTCACTCTCAATTTTTATTTTTTTTTATATAGAAGGAAAAATGCGCTTCATTAACTCAAAGTCTAGATTAGCATATTGCTACCCTGATATAGGTTAGATTGGTAATGTCGTTAAATAGGAATTGCGGGTGATATCAGAAAAATGAGGCATTAAAAATGTTTAAAAAAATTTTTTTTTTTATCTTAAACATTATTACACGAGGAGTTATTTCGTGTAAAAAGTTCGTTTATTATACCCATCGAAACTCGAGAAATGCACAATTAAAAAATGTGTAAACATTGAATAAGCAAAAAACTCAACATGGCTGCCATTTGCCATTTTCGTTGCCCAAATAGCAGCCTTGACTTTGCGATTCTACATAAATTATTTTCCATTTTAAATTAAAAGTAAATTTTACTAAAAAAAAAAGGTTATTTAAAAATTGCTTAA
Source organism: Euprymna scolopes (assembly GCF_053919585.1). Classification (NCBI taxonomy): domain Eukaryota; kingdom Metazoa; phylum Mollusca; class Cephalopoda; order Sepiida; family Sepiolidae; genus Euprymna; species Euprymna scolopes. The sequence goes on from NC_136482.1 coordinate 81,966,741, forward strand.
ATTATTTGTTAATCTAAAGTATAGAAGAAATTTAATTTAAAATAAAAATTGTTTAACTTATTTTTTCATGTTTTTTTTTTCTTCTTCTCGTGTTTATTCTACATAAGTAAAAATACAAGTTATTTAAATTATCATGAAATGCGCGTAATGTAGCAAAGGATTTTGTCGAATTTATTTGTGCCACTCACTCCCTCCACATAAATTCATGAAGATACGAACTAAACAGATTCATTGAAGTCCCGTCGATTCGTTTTGTTTCAACTCAACGTCAAGGCTGCTTGGTCTACAAAAATGGCAAGTGGCAGTCATGTTGAATTTTTGCTTATTCAATGTTTACACATTTTTTAATCGTGCATTTCTCGAGTTTCAATGGGTAAAATAAATTAACTTTTTACATGAAATGACTCCTCATGTAAAAATCTTTAAGATAAGAAACATTTTGAACGCCTTATTTTTCTCATATCACCCGCAAACCCTATTTAGCAATATTATCGTTAATGTTTGTTTTTATTATTATTTATTTATTTATTTTTATTATGAAAACCCCATTCAATTAAAGGTTGAATGCTTCCGCATTTCGGTAAAACTTGCCGAGAACCCTGTTTTACGGTTGTTATAAAAGTGGAACGGACATTTAAATTTCGTTCCGTTTTAATCTTTTCATTTTTTTAACTTGCCCCCCAAAATTGAGCAATCGTACTTTTTATCTACATATCTATAAAAGTGAAATTGTCTGTCTGTGTGTATACATTCCCCTACCAAACTACTCTGTCAATTTTCAGTCTACATACTCGTGATTTGACATAAGAAGTATTGAGATTTTGGGAAATCTTTTTAATCGGTTTTCGGCCAGGAATTTGGCTGTCAAGGGGTCAAAGTTCAACGATTTGACCTGTGAAAATTCTATCAAACTCCTCCGCCAATTTTCGGTCTAAACACTTGAAATTTTAAATGTAGCTTCCTTGGACATGGATCAAACTTTTTAACTTGATTTGAGCCCCAAACAATAAATGTTAAAGGGTCAAAATCGGGGTCAAAATTAAAAAAAAATTGACCTCTGCGGTCTCTACCAAATTACTCAACCAATTTTTTGTTTAAACTTTTGAAATTTTACATAAAATGCATTCAGGATTCAGACATAGGGCAAGCTTTTTAATCGTTTTCTGGCCGAAAATTTGGCTACCAAGGAGTCAAAGTTCAAAAGATTTGACCTTTGCGTTCGCTAGCAAACTATTCAACCAATTTTGGGTCTAAACATTTGAAAGTTTACATAAAGGGTATTCAGACATGCAGCAAGCTTTTTAAATCTGTTTTGGGGCGAAAATTTGGCTGCCAAAAGGTTAAAGTTGAAAGAGTCAATTTTTGCAGACTCCATCAAACTCCTCTGCCAATTTTATGTCTAAACATTTGAAATTTTAGATGTAGGTTACCTGGTCAGGAGTCAAACTTTTAAATATATATATGCACATAAAGTTATGAACAGTACACCCCGAGCCAAGTCGGGCTGAACCAAGACCGTCTTAAAGAAGGCCACGGCTGAACTGCTAATAAGATTTGTTTTTTAATAAATTTTTTTAATAAAATTTTAACAAAAATTTAGCTTTTAAACGAAAAAAGTCAATTTGATATACCTTTCTTTGGTATTTTTTTTTTTTTTTTTTTTACATGTCCAACTCACTGTTCACACTGGAAATGTCGACTTTTAGAAGTTTTCTGATATGCTTACAACGAATACCCCCCCCCTCATGTTAGGAACGGCTTTAGGGATAGACACCCAGCAACCTAGAAAAGTTGACATGTCGAATGTTAACGGTGAGTTGGACGTAAAACGGAGTGAAAATTAAATTTTCGTTCCATTTTTAAACAACCCTAAAACAGAGCGTTCTCCGCAAGTTTTATCTGTTCAAATAATGTTATGTTATTGGGTTGATTTAGTGTGTGTTTTGATTTTACCAATAAGTTTCTTACTTGCCTCCCAAGAGGGCAGAGTTAGACACAAGGTCGGTTTTTAATGTAGGGAAAATCCAGTTTCCCCAAAAGAGGCATTTTGGATAGGGGGAAAAAATAAATAAAATTGCCTCAGTTTAGAAGGATTTGTCCTCCACTAATCGAGGAAAAAAAAAGGTGCAGATTACGCGAAACTTTATCAATTCTTTGAATTGTCTATCCCTTTTCCGAGTGGAATTCTTCAAATACAAAAATAAAATGAAGTGTCTTTTATAGATATTAAAACAAAATGAGTTTTATATAATCTAATGAATGACCAAGAAAAAAGCGAAGCAAAAATGAAAGTAAAAAAAAACCCAAAACAAGTTAAATAGTAAGTTAAAAAAAAAAAAAAGAAAGTAAGTCACGCAAAGACAAGAAACACACACACACGAGCCGTGGTTACAGAAAATTACCATAATTCTGCTTTTAACAACTCATAGCAAAAAAAAAAAAAAAAAAAATTCTTTAGAAACACCAACAACGAATTATTTTTAGTTAAACGAAGTCGAATCGACACTTGACTCCCTCAGCTAATTTAAAATATAATGCCACATATCATTTCCACGTGTTGTTGATATATATATATATTAATTATAATTTTTTTTTTTATTCGGCCATTTTTCTTAAGTGTGTCAGTTAGTTAAGCTCAGTGTTGTGCAAACTTTCACGGACAGCTGTTACCTTTTAACCCACCGAGCTAGTTCCGATTTCACACCCTTTTCGCTCACACGTTTAATTTGGAGAAGAAAAAGAAGTAGAATAAAGCACTGAACAGTTGTTTGGACCCATTTTATTGTATAAAGAGGCTAATAATTGCAGTCGACAGAAAATTTCAGCTCTCATCTAAATATTGGAATATTTAAAACAATTTTTTTTTTTTTTGAAAACGGTGATGAGTGACCCACGTTTCTCGGAGAGTTTCTTTTCGGATCTACCTCAGTGATGTGGTGTGCCAAGGCGATTGGTTAAGTCTCTTTTTTCCTCTCCTTTTTTTAAAATTTACCCTTTTATTTATTTATATACATGTCGCTAACAATAATATAAAGCAATAACGGTAATTTGCAGGTTGGTCTTTTAAATAATTTCAGTTATTTTTTTTTTTTTTATTTAATTCATAATTTTATGATACTTTTGCAGTTTACCAACAGTGCTGGGGATGTTGGGCTGGACTGCTGGAATAATTTATTTAGAAACACATTCTTAACATGGGGGGGGGCTTAAAGTATTCTGTACTTTCACCTAACAATTTTATAAGCAAATCATACCGTAAAAATTGAATTTAATTTGAAAATCACATCTAAAAATAATACGGTTCGTAAACTACAGAAGTGTCATTTTATGTTACAATTTTTAAATGAGGGCTCATAACTTGTATTATTTGAACCTGAACCACCATTTTCACGACGTGTTGTCAAAAGTAACCCTCGACCTTATTAAGCTGCATTTTTTTTTCTCGAACTTCTCAATCTTTATGTCGAACTCTATAATCTATCTATTATATCGTAATCTATAGTGACTTTCTAAATAAACGAATTATTTAATTCGTGCTTTCATTTTGTCAGCCACATGAACTCAAGGCAAGTTGGAAGTGACAATTTTCTAGATGTCGAAGATCCTTACGACAGGGTACAATAACTTGAGAATTAACATAAACATTAACACTTCTATGGTCATTCATGACTAACGGAACGAGCCCCCCCCCCAAAAAAAAAAAAAATTTTAAGTATTCAGTTTAGAATTCCGTATAGGTTCCTGAAGTTGACAAAGATTCTTAGACACCTGAAAAAGGTTTCTGCCTTTAGAATTAATTTTAAATTGTATTTCTTGTTAATGTTCTAAAACAAAATGCCCGTGGGTCACATGACTTGTGTTTATGTAAAATCCGTACTATCGAACTGTATGAAACTGAAACGAAATAGATACATTACAATTTTCGGACAGTGTCAAGATTACCGTAACAAGTTTTAATATTAAAAAAAAAAACAAAAAAAAATTTATAAATAAAATGTGTGTGTGTGAAAATATTTAACTGATAATCTCTTAAATCATTGATCACACAACACTGAAATTAGCGAGAAATAGTAATCATACACCAAGCATGGTTTATATCGAGTAAAATCTTTGTTTGGATGGATGAATAACGCGTACAGAAATATGTCGGCAAATTGGAATGCAAAAATGTTCATTTCAACTTGCCGCATGCGCAAATTCATTCATAGCTTGAAGTGGTTTAATTTAAAATCTTTATCTATCTGTTGATAGCTCAAATGGTAGGAACGCGGCTGAAGCGCTAAATGTTTTGGTTTTGATTCTAGCTGATGGCACCCAAGTCACCCTCTCCCGCTAGTTAATAAATAAAAGGAAGTTGTGGCTACTTATTTTTATGTAACAAAGTTTGCAACATTAACAGCACAAAAATGTAGTCGTTCAAAAAAAAAATGCGCTGATAGTTGCAGCTAATTTTCTACTCTTCCAAAGAGTCTCCTTAGGGGAGTTGGAATTTCCCACATATTAGATTGACTTTATGTCCAACTTTGCTGCAGTAGGAAGTAGGTTAATATCATCCATATTGAATTATTCGGACTACTGTTCTCATCTCGAGTGTTATTTTCACAATGTTTCGGTTGATGTAACCCCCTTGACCTTCTTCAGAGGTATCTTGTCGAACATGGAAACTGCACAGAATTCCTTTATTTAATCCATGTGGGTAGGATACACTCATTCCGTCAGTCATTTTCTTATTTAAATTAAATAAGTGATTCCTGTCGAAATTCTGTGCAGATTTCAGAGTTTGACAAAATATACTTGAAGGAGGTCAGAAGTTACATCGACCGAAATGTGAAAATAACATTTAAGATGAGAACAGTAGTTTCAATAATCCAAATAATACGAATCCTCACTCTCATCTCCAAGTTTCAGAAACCTTGTAAAGGACATATGCCAAATTAATCAACGTTTGTTTCTCTCAACTCTTTTTCTTATATATTTTAAGCACGCAAAATGCATGCTATAAAATATTCTTTAGTTTGGGGATTGAGTGATATTTGAAAATATTGAATTGTTCTATTTAGTCGTAACTAGGCAAGTGATCATCTCTTACAGATTTTGTCTTTTACTCTCATCCTCTCTCACTGTATTTTGTTTAATCCTCCCCCTCTCTTATTTTATACAGTGTCTATCACTTCTCACTTTTATTGCTTGCTCTCTTTGTCTCTGTCTGTCTGTCTGTCTGTCTCTGTCTCTCTCTCTCTCTCTCTCTCTCAACTAGTAGGATCCGGGTAAATTCCACTGAATGAGAAATATATTTAATCAACAATTATGTTTTGATAAAGCTGATATTTTTCTGGATAGCACAAAAGTTACATTTTTGGACAGAAAAACTAGTAACATACAGAAACTATGAGTTTATTAACATTTCTATGAAAGTAATGTTTTAATTGTATTTTAAATATAGAACTGATCCAAATGAAATAATTTCTAATACTCAAAAAGTAATATTGTGCTACATAGTTCAATACAAATAATAAAATCACATTGTAAGAAACAATCTTTAATTTATTCTTTCAGTCCAATATCTCTTGGCAAGCAACATTTTTTTCTCCCGATTCTTCCGTTTTTATGTAATGTTTTGCTGACTTATTTCTTTGCTGAAGAACTGCTGCATATCGAAATTACTAACAGTTGCTTTCTCACACCATTACAACAATGATCATGTATTATTATAATGATATTTGAAAACGAGGCTACATCAAAGGGAGGTCAGTCTCATATTATTGTCAAGGATTGCTAGATTTTTAAAGCTAGTTTTGTGATTTCGGCTTTTTTTGTTTTTTTTTGAAACAGTATAGCCTTCAAAATGTTTTATTTCTTTCAAAGTGTAAAGAAGGAACAAGCAAAATATATAGTCAAAGATGCACAAAAATCAAGATTGAAATCGTCTGTTTTGAACAGAAAAAATATAATTTAAACTGTAACTCGAAAGAGAAAAACATGGCTAATTTTGAATTTTATCTTTTTATTTTTTTACAATTTACAATTTTATTTGGCTTTACAAATTCACCTTTTCTTAATTCAGACGATCTAACCCAAACTTAATGGATGACCCAACGTGTCACATTTTTCTAGTAGTATATAAATAGATGTTTGCATTATTATATATATGCTCCCTTGTTGAATGCTGTGTTATCTTTGTTTTTCTTGTTTGGAAAATAAAATAAAATTGCCTTGTTTGCTCTGGTGTAAACAAAACCATTTTATTAATGAAGAAACGCATAATGGTTTCTGCTATTTTTGCATAAGTGATGTGGAAGACATTAAATATTCTTGAGTGCATCAAGGCCGAATGCCAAAGTGCCATAAAAATAACTTTTCTTGCTACTTCAAAAACAAATAAGTTAACATGAGAAGTAGAGTCTATAGAGTGGCCTGTTTAATTCTATTACAACACATGTTTGAAATACCACACTCTACTTATGACTTCTACATATTTTCAACAGTTGTTGACCATTCAGTATTTTTTAGTCTTCAATATTTTTTAAAAGTGACTGATAAATTGTATTAAGCTTCCTAGATTATAACTCTTGTTGCGAGAAAGTGGATATATCTGCTCAAAATTTTATTACTGTTAATGACAGAAAATGCATTTGTTCTTCACAGGCTTGAAAATAAAAAAAAAGCATCTCCTTATCCTGGGAAAAGTAGATACACCCTTAGTGACTTCCAGACATCGTACCAACCAAGAGGGTGAGAGGAAGTTAGTGTAAGAAGTTGAGCAAACTATCCATCCATTGCTGTCTTTTGGGATGTCAGTTGATGTATTATTGATTTGAATTTGTTTAAAATATGTCTCCTAACAAAATTACTCATTAAAATCAGCTGTTTGTTCTTCCACACACTCGGCTTCCTTTAAAATATCTGATTTTCTTTAGAAAATGAGCTTGAAATCGATATTTTTTCCAAAGTGCTCAATATGAGGTAGAGCTTTAGAAATATATTACAATAGAAAAATGCGAGCACGAAAAGTAATATGGTTAAGCTTAAACATGGAAAAAAAAAGGACAAGATATTCTAGTAAAAAATATAATAAATTTATAACGTAAAATATTGCAGCATTAAGAATTGATTATCTAATGTTAAATTGAATTTAAAAAAAAAATTCTTAATGCTGCAATATTTTAAGTTATAAATTTATTATATTTTTTACTAAAATATCTTATCCTTATCATTTCCATGTTTAAGCTTAACCATATTACTTTTCGTGCTTGCATTTTTCTATTGTAATCCATGATTTTTCTAGGCTTCCAGTAAATTCTTCTTTGTTTAATTTCAGTCTTATTTTTTTGCCCTCATAAACATAACATACACATATGTAATAACAATGTACAGCACTCGTCTGCTATCAAAAAAATCTCCCCAATTATCTCTTTCATTTTTTCTGTTTCACTTACTACTTGTCTTATCACGAGAGCAGTGAATTGGTAGCAACAGTAGTCACTGAAATGACGTGGTTGCTATGGAAACCAGTCATAAAAACGTCACTCACCTCCTTACGTTTTTTTATGATTTTGAACACCGATAAATTCATCATAACTTTTGTTTTACTGAACGGAAATGGAAAAAAATTTTTTTCACAATATAGATGAAAAGGTGATCTATAAAACTGTAATAATTGTTTGAAATTTGGTCGAAAAATGAGTGAGCAGAGAAGCTTTAAAGCAGTTCTAAATGACTAAAACTGCCACTTGACCATATATTCAAACACTATCGTGTTTGAATGATATAAATATTCAAAGTGGTTTATATAGATTGATTTATGTAGATAACTTTTAATGCAATATTTATAGCAGACTAGATTTGTTCATTTTTCTATATAATATCAACAAATTTACATATGGCATAATCATATTGGCACGGTTTCTCGTCAGATCACTAAAGTTACGCAACGTTGAGCCTGGTTAGTATCAGATGGGTGACCATTTGGGAATTTTAGGTGCTGTGTGTGCTCTCCACTTATCTCGCCATTTGTTTCCAGTCGTCGTGTACATACACTTGCCACGGGTATTTAACAGTGTTGACTTAAGAGAGGTGTGCGCACTTCCTGCCACAAAAATTTCACGCACAGGCATCCCTTTGTGGGTATCCATAGTCTGTCAAAGACTGAAGGAGCCCCCCCCCCTTTTAAACAAATTTATATGACCATGTAAATTTATTAATATATCTTGCTCTTCTTTTATTGAGCACTCTTAATAACCTTGTTAAATTCATTAGTTATAACTCTTGAATACCTTTAACTTAATAACTCCATTTGTGTGAATGCCCTGTAGAAATAAAGGTTATAGAATCTAAGTGTATTATGTAAAATTAACCAGTAATGAAAGTATTCCCAAATCTCTGAAGTGCAGTAAGATTTCGTCTGAGTGTTTAGGTGTGGAAATATGAGGGGGGGAAAAACCCACAAAAACCCCCACTAATTTCAATGTATTCCTTCTGCTTGGCATTTTCTTTCAAAATTATTTAACATTTCTAAAGTAAAGGAGGAAGGGATGGCAAGACACTCAGAAAGAATAGTTTTAGCAATGCTCTGAAGGCATCCTTGATTTTATTTGGCTGGTTTCAGTAGTACTCTAGTTGAAAACAAATGCAGATTAGTTTTACATTTGGTAAGTGATATATAGTAATCTAAAAGTGCTTAACATCCTAGATAGAGCAGATGTGTTTAAATACAGTGCTCCTGGAGAGGAGGAAGAATTTTCATCTTTTAACTCTTTGCCCAGAAGCTATAATAGTAATAATATAGTATTATATTTAGTAAGTGGTATAAACTAATCTAAAGTGTTCAATAGCTTAGATAGAGCAGTTGTGTTCATTTGTTGTTGCCTGGGAGTCATCAATATAGAACAAGTCTCCATCAAGCAGGTGTTTTTAAATGTTGCGTTTCCCCAGGACAAAGATTTTCATTGTATCTTGTTATCTATTATATAAATCTCACCTGTCTGTTTAAATGTATGTATGTTTGTATAAAACTTTTGACAGAGATGATGAATTTTCACAAGTATCGTTTTGAAGCTCGACACTTTGGACGATAAATATTGAAAAATTGGCCAAAAACATTAATTCCTTCACCCTCAACTGAGTATTTTTCTACAAGGAGGGGTCGTTTTTCTTTTTTCTTTTTTTGCCGATATTTTCGAAAACAATCCCCTCTTTTCGATTGACTAGCCTTAATTTAAACCTTCGCTACTTCCAGTTTGGCGATGGATACAACGACAAAGACGTCAGGGTTTTTTTTTTTTTTTTTTTCACATTCTTTTCCTCCTTTGCATTAGAGGTTTGAGCCTGCCTACCACCACTTTTTTTTGTGTGCAACGCACCTCCAAACACCTGGGCAACACTGGGCACCCAGGCTAGTGCTATTATACATTAGAAAAAGTATTTTGTCTTATTTTGGAGTCAGTATTCAATATCTTAGAGCAAGTGTGTGTAATAATACAGTAGCACATTTTCAATATGGTATATGTTGGTAGAAGGGGAAGAAAACTCAATAAATATAGGTTTGATTATATTATTAAAGGGAGAAACTCTGTTGCCTGAGAATAAAATAAAACAAATAGATTTCATATTTTTAAGGCTAGGGAAGAAAATTGGTGTTATTTGGATGCAATAACTTTGAAACTGAAAACTTAGATGAATGCCTTAGATTATTCTTATTTTCATTACATTGAACCAAGAGAAATGGGCTAGGCGAAGATGAAAAAGGGAAAGAGGATGTAGAAAAACGGGGAAGAAGGAAAAAGATAAAGAGACAGAGAGATAGAAGTTTTAATATAAACACACGGTAACATTTTCTTTTTTTATGACTCCGGGCAATGCCTGGTAGGCCTCTTTCCACAATCCTCTAAATTAATATGGCTCTGAAGAGAGATATGAGAGCAAAAGAATGTTATATAGGTACTAAAGGTTTTTATTTTTGTAAAAACAATTACATATATTTATTTATCTAAAACTGAGGAAGGTCTAATTATTTCAATCTTAGTTATAACTTTGCACCTGGCATAGATAAGGGCTTCAATTTGTACTAAATAATTCTAATATAAAATGCTTTGCTACGTTTCCAGTCGAATCGTTTAAAGATTTCCATTAAATTTTCTTAGGCACATTTCTCTGTTAGTTTTTATCGTGTGTTAAATTTAAACGTTTGCTGTCCTCTTTTCTCATATTGTCATATTATCCCATGTTGGAATATAATCTTCAAAACCTCAAGGTGATGGAGTTGGTAGTTGAATGTTTAGACTTTTGAAATCTTTAAATGCTTAACTCCAACTCCAAGTAATCTTTTTCTATTAGTAATAATTATGTTCTTTAGCATTGTTGGGTGTATTCTCTGTTTTAACTCGTTTAACATGTTCGCCATCAATTTACTGTTTTGATATATCATTGTAATAGAGCTTCCTATTCCAATAGCTTATTTTCAAGAACTGCGGACTTGTTAAACCCTCTATACCTTGTTCTTTTCAAGACTAAGGCCAATAGGCATCTTTTTGCAATAAGGCCGTAAATGACAAAGCTCTTTCTGATTTCCTCTCCTCTGATCTTGAGCGCGTGGTTCAGTGGGGGAAAAGATGGTTGGTTACTTTTAATGCATCTAAAACCAAGCTCCTAACTTTACATCATCAACGCTCTGATCCCCAGCTGGCATCAATTGTGATGGATGGCTCTCATCTGGGTGAGGCCCCGTGTTTTGACAAGCTTCTGGGTTTGACCTTTACTCCTGATCTGAAATGGAACACGTACATCAAGTCTGTTGCCAAGGTCGCTGGAAAGATGGTGGGATCCTTCTACCGCTCCAGAAGATATCTCACTACTGATGCAATTCTCTATCTATATAAAAGCCAAGTACGTCCAAGGATGGAATACTGTTGCCATATCTGGGCAGGAGCGACCAAAAACAGCCTATCATGCCTTGACAGAGTACAAAATAGACTTCGTGGCTTAGTGGGGGATGCCCTTTTCTCTACCCTGCAACCTCTCTCCCATAGAAGAGACGTTGCGAGCCTATCCTTGTTTTATCGTTATTTTCATGGCAGGTGCTCGTCTGAACTCCAATCTCTGGTTCCCCCTCGCCAATCTTTCACGAAAAACACCCGTCTAGCTGAATCCACTGTGAAAAATTTCCCCCACTCTATATCTGTGCCTAAATCAAAACGCGGATTCCATGAACAAAGCTTCTTTCTTAGAACTGCACGCCTGTGGAACTCTGTTCCGTCTGCCTGCTTCCCTCCGGACTACAACTTGGATGTCTTCAAGTCCAATGTTAACAAATTCCTAATGAACCGCCCCGTTAATTAAACACTTCATCAAATCTCCACACTAACGTAATGTACTTGCAATAACCCTTATCTCTGATTTTTTTCAGAACTTAATATAAATTAGGCTGTTATCTCTTCTGATTATTATGAAACTTGTGTGAAATTCTTTATCCCAAGAATCTTGTACAGTGTTAAAGATATTGTAATTAGTTCAGACATATTTGACAAAGAGAAACATTTTTTGAATTACTTATCATTGTCTATGATTTTTGCGGTTTCATGTTTAATTAAACCCGTGACAACCTCATTTATTATCTGTTAACATCAGAAATTATTTTTGACATTATATATTTTGCTGTTGCCGCTTAAAAATAAATTTTATAAACTTTGTTTGTATAATTCTATTAAATTAAAATAAACTGTTAATTTAGTCTGAGACTAGGAATAAACTAATAAAAGTATAAAAAGAAAAATAACTTTTGCAGTAAGATGGACTACCTGTTACAAATGTTTTCTTAAACTATTTAACTAATAAGCAAAATATTGAACTCATTAGTCAAATGGTTAAAACAATCCACACAAACCGTGTGGTCCAAAAAAAAAAAAAAAAAAAAAAAGAAAAAGACAAATAATATATTTGTTTTATCCAGTAATTTGTCTATTTTGTAAAGACAAAATAAAAATGATCTTTTGTTTTTATAAACAAAGCATTCATAAAACCATCCTTATTCAATGTTTGGTCAGCTGATTATAATAGACAAGTGATTGCCTTTTGTATTGCATCTTTTTCTGATGTTTGTAGTACAAATTCCATTTGTGTTATAAATATAAAGAAAAATATGAATAGTTCAATCATTTCAATAATGTGACAAAGCAAACATTGTACATGTTGAGGCATCAAAATTCAATTTTGATGTCTCCATGTTGAAAATGTTTGTTAAAGATGAAGAAAAATTAAGGTTAACAAGTGAAGCATGCATGCCCCCCATGAGTGCACAGTGAACAAGGCATAAAAAAATGACTAAGTTCAGCCCCCCCCCCATTTAGCCCCAAAAGTCTCCAGGGTACATCAAATCCTGATGAAAATGAACAAACAATGCAGTTTTAGGCCTTAACATATGTAAATTTGAGTTCTGCGCCATGCAAAAAAAAAAAAAAAGAAGTGACTAAGTCCATCATTTGGCTCCCTCTCCTCCCTCATTTAGCCCCAAAGTCCTCAAGGCCTTAACATATTTAAATTTAAGTTAAGCACCATGCAAAACTGCTAAATAGACATACACAGAAAATTTTGGACAAATATGGTAAAATAGTCCCCAAAATGGAGTGTTTTTATTAGCCCTAAAAGAGCCATTGGGGCACACCTAAGAGTTATCATGGAGTATAGACAGACAAAATTATATAGAAATCAGTTAGTTACAACTTTTCACAAAGTTTTATAAAAATTACAGGCATCAATTTTTTTTAAAAAGCACAAAAGTTAGCCATTTTAGCCCGAAATGCACCCCTAGGAGGGAAACCGGAGTTTTCCCGGAAAATCCCTTCTGTTACTTTTTTACTCATCTCATGTTTAATGTCTGTGCAAAATTTTGAAAAGGTGTAGTTATTGAAAAAAGTGCGGACAGACGAACAGACAAGGGTGAATATACAGGTTCACCCTCCTTTTGTCGGGGAACCAAAAATAATTTTTTGAATGAGAAAAGTAGTTACAAATACCTTTTTAACAATGAAATGAAATATACTTATCTAAAGAATGCAATTAGATAGAAAAAACTGTCACACACACACACACACACACACACACACACACACACCGGTTATCAGCATAAATTATTTATTAAACATAAAGAATAAAACCAAAAAAACAAAATAATTATTTATTATTTGAATTATTCAGATGAGTATTTTAATATTATTTTAACAACCTTTCAGCCAATGTAACTTCCAATCTTATCAGGTGCATATTTTTGAACTTTTGAATCTTTAGTCATGTGACAAATCAGTACTTGGGAAGTTATACAATTTTTTTAACTGAACCCTTTTATCTGTTCCACATGGATATATAGTTTTAATTCCATCAACCAATTTTTATATTGTTATTCTCAGTTAATATCGTCTATAGCAAAGATTGAAACTTCAAACTTGTAAAAAAAAACAAAAAAAAAAAAAACTCAGAACTTATTGTTAACCAACACCTTATCTGTTATGCCATGTGACAATGATGGTTCCATTTTCAAAATGGAGGAATTTTTTAATTGTTGAAATCTCTTAATAAGCACTCAACCATCTTTTGTACAGCATCTTTCACTCTCATGTTTCTTACTGTGTCTGCATTTGAACTCTTCATCCATCAAACTAAAAGCCGAACCTACAGATGTTTGCAATGATTTGTTCCTGGCTCTATTTACATACTCTGCCCTCACCTCTACATACACATACATGCATTAATTTGAACAAAAATAAAAATTGTCTCAGTTTTAGAAATATTTCTCCTTCACTGCCCGAGACATAAAAGATGAAGTATAAGAACAGATACATTTTGCTCCTCCTAGCTGAAAGGAATGGTTTGATGCTGTTTGTTCGCCAGCATCAGATTTATATTGTGACTAGGATTGGCATCATTTGTATGATAGAAAGAGAGGCCTAATAGCTTAACAGAGAGGTCCTCATATATGAGATGAAGGGGAACAGTGGCAGCAGATCTATTTTTTTCATAGGCTGCTACCTTTGTAGCATCAATTGAACTAGTGTCAACTTTCTGTTCACTGACCCATTCTTGGGAAAATGACAGAATATTGAGTAGGTCTTGTTCTAGTCCTCTGAAAGTTATGACTTATCCTTCTTGTGCCATGACCCATAGACAGTTTAATAATTTTACCCCTTATAATATCCACATTGTTGTTAACCATTCCATTTTGACTAACAGGGGTGCCTGGCGTTGCCTGGGTGTTTGTAGATGTGTGTGTTGGGGGGGGGGTAGATGAAAAAAGTTTTGGTAAGTAGGTAGGATCGAACCAAAAGCCTTGAGGTGAATGGGGAAAATAAAGTGTGAAAAAAAAAACCGGACATGTTACTGCTGGGCCAGCAAGTGAGAGTAACAGAAAAACGTTTCAATTTATTTAAGGATAAAAAACTGAATTGACAGGTGCGTGAATGAGGTCAAATAGAAATTCCGCAATTAACTTTTACTGCGAGGCAGTTTTTTGAGGTTTGTTTACCCAGCTTTGGTTGGCTTTGTTTCCCTAAGATGTTGGGGGGGGGGGGGAAACCAGCTCCCCATAAAAAAGGGATTGTCCAAATTGAATAGCAATTGTCTGCTATAAAGAGTTTCTCCTGCATTGATCAAAAGTTCATTGCTTTCAGGACGTTTCCGGCACAAAAACCAAGGAAATTTTCCCGTTTCAACTTAGTTTCACTTTATTTATATGAAAAGGCTGAACCACCACAAGAAGGGCTGAAATAGCAAGAATTTTGTAAAAGTCGATGTAATTAAATCTAGACGTGCATTTGCAAGTCGTAGATATTACAATCTAGACGGTATATAAAAAGTTTCAAAAGTAGTAAGCCCATGGAGAACCCCTTTCAAAAAAGCCTTTGCTGGACATACAAAAAATGTGCACACACATTTTGCCTTTTATATATGTAGACTAGTGGGGGTACCCAGCATTGCTCGGGTGTTTGGAGGTGTGCGTGTTGGCGGGGGGTAAATCAAAACAACCCTATTAAAAAAAAAAATGTTGGCTGGGTGTTTGGAGGCGTAAAAGAAAAAAAGTTTTAGTAGGAAGGTAGGCTCGAACCCAAAGCCTTGCCGCGAAGGTGGAAAGGGAAAAAAACCCAGACACCTGACCATCTTGGCCACGAGGGGAGAGAAAGTGAAAGCTGTCTTAATTTAACGTTTATAAAGTGAAATTGACAGATGCGAGAAAGCTAAGTCGCGTGATGTTTGACCTTATTAAGGTCAAACTAAGTTTCGCGCTGCAAGCCCCGCCCCAGCATTCGCTTTTTTTATACTGAAAAGCGTAATGAAGATGCAGTGATCGAAAAAAAATCTCGAAAATAGCGTGTAAAAGTCAAGCAAATTAAAGATAGACACGACCCCTGTTCTTAACTCATAGATATTGTGATTTAGACAGCATATAAAAAGTTTTAAAGAGTGAGCCGACCGAGAAGCCCGGCGAAAAAAGCCTTTGGCGGACATACACAAAAAGTGCACACATTTTCGCTTTTATATATATAGATGATGTTGTTAAACAAATGTTAGCATTGAATTACTAAATCATCAATCACCGGAAGAACCGATGACTGCAAGTTTAAGTCTATGACCAAAGCACTCACGACATATCCTTTTCAGAAATAGTTATCACACCCATTTTTAAAGCCTGAATTTATTGCTGCAGCAAGACTCGCACACATTTCATCTAATTTTTAAAAATCTTTTCTATAAACTCTGATATCTTTAGTTTTGTTAAAGATAGCTCACTCAATGTTAGAAATTAGGTTTTGCATTTGTTTTTCCGAAATTTTATAAGTCCTGTCATTGGACCGTCTTTAATATTCTCTATTTTCTTTAATGGTTTTACCAATTACATAGTGATGTCTAGTCATATAGACTTCTCCTTTGTCACTGTTATGTTTTATCTCTTGTTTGGACAACTGCTGGAAAAACAGAAAATGGTAGTTGTCTCTTGCTGTGACTGTGGCTTATTTTTTTAAGCGCGCTGCAGTATTTTACTATAGTGGCATAGTGTAAATAGTGCACACACACACACACACATATATATATATTTGAATAATCCTGGTTTCAGTATGGGAAAATTAATTCCTTGAACAGAGGCTTTGGCATCACTTTTATGTGCCCTTGTGAAGATTAAACCTTATGCCTAGAATCTTTATTCTAATTTTGATCAAAATTAATGACATGATTTTTAATCAAGAAAATAGAAGAGTTCTTCAGAAGAAATTGGAATGCAGTGAATCATAGTTCATTGGTGTCCAATGATTATGTATAAAAATTCAATCCAAATCTGTCTATATATCTATAAAAGTGAACATGTCTGTGTATCTGTCTGTCTACATTTTCCTATGCAATAACTGTCAATTTTAAGGCTACAGACTCAAAATTTGATATACAGGATACTGAGATTTGGGAAAATCGATGTGATCGGTTTTCGGCCAGAAATTTGCCGATTCAGGGGTCAAAGTTCAACGATTTGACCTTTGAGAACTCTACCAAACTCCGACAATTTTGGGTATAAACACTTGAAATTTTAGATATAGGTTCCTTGGACATGGATCTAACTTAATAACTTGATTTGAGCACAAAACAATAAATGTTAAGGGGTTATAATAGGGGTCAAAGTTAAAAAAAATTTGACCTCTGCAGTCTCTACCAAAGTACTCGACAATTTCTGGTCTAAACATTTGAAATTTTACATAAAGGGTATTCAGAGATATGGCAAGCTTTTTAATTGTTTTGAGTTGAAAATTTTTAGTTACCAATATATAAATGTATGTCTGTATGTTTGCATGTCTGCCTAAAACTTTCGACAGAGGCAACGGATTTTTACAATGTCAGTATCGTTTTAAAGTTCGACCTTTCAGATGACAAATATCGAAAAATTGACTAAAAACATTAATATCTTCACCTTCAAACTGAGCACTTTTCTACAGGGGGGGGGGGTAGCTTTTTTCACTGATATTTTTGAAAGTCATCCTCTCCTTTCAATTTTCTAGCCTTAATTAAAACCTACGTCACTTCCGGTTTGGCGGTTGTTGTAACAGCAAAAACGTCAGGTTTTTCCCCCTTCTTTTCCTCCTTTGCGGTACGGATTCGAGCCTGCCTTCCTACTGCCTTTTTTTTTTTTTTTTTTTTTTTGCTCAACACACACATTCAAACATGCGGGCAACGCCGAGCTGAAATGCTAGTCTTAAATATTTGAATTTTCAAAGAAGTTTTACCCATATATTATCACTTTGAAAATCTCTTTAAAATACTCCCCCAAAAGTAAAATTCCTGGAATATGTATTAATTGATGTCTAATATCTATTAAAATATCACAAAAATCGTTAATATCTGAATTTTTGCAAAGGGCTTCCACCTTCTCTTTGTTGAGGAGTGAATCCTATAGAAATATATAAACATACACATACGTTACATAACTTTACATAGAGATGTGCAAGTAAAAAAAAAAAAAAAAAAAAAAAAAAAAAAAATTGCTAGACTACTTGTTTGAAACCACCCAAATCCATGAATTTATCGAAATGCATTCATTTTATTAATGACAGCTATTAAAAAGTGATCAGTACCATTATGTGAAAGGGTTGTTATAGAATCCAAAAAATATGGTTAGCTGTTGAACTTACCCAATTACTCTGAATTGATTGCTTATACAATCATCTGATTACCAGGAAAATTGTGAACAGATTTCCTTAATTCCTTTAAAGGTAACCACAAAATTATAAACATTTCACTTGGGTGACATTTCTTTTTAGTAGTCACCACGTGAAAGACTGATTTGTTTGAATTCATTCGGCAAATTAGTCTGATTTTTGAAAGCGTACTTTATTTATTTAAATAAACTTTGTACTATAGTATGGTGATTGAGCACTTTGGCTTTGTTTTCTCAGTTCCTTATTAAGAGTGGTTTCACATATCTAGGTAACTATTATTAATAATTTTTTCCTGGTTCCCTTTTTCATATTTTGCTCTGAGGGAGATCTCATTGACCTAAACATTGTTTAGTTTTTTTTGTCCTAAACCCATGATAAAAATTCTAAATAAGAATACGGCATCATCATGGAAGGGAAAGTTAATGTAGATTAATTGCGATATTACAATGATTGATAATTGTGAGTGGGATAGATAAATTCTGATGAATGGAATTTTAAGCTTGTATTGGTTAATAAATGTGTTTACCTAAAGAGCAGACAATGATAACCAAAAGACTTGCCCAATTTTGATGCCCTGCAGTTATATATTGTAATGCACAATAAAATACATAGGAGTTAAGAGCCAATAAAGAACTTTTTTGTTTTTCTATTTAATAAAGAATTAAATGGTATTTGGTTATTAGTAATGGTTCTTGAATGCCTAGATTGCATTTGAGTGTCTGGGAGAATGATTTTGCTTGCAGAAAATGGTGGTTTAATTACATAAATAAGCATTTAGGTTAATGAGAATTGGATGTTGTGCTTATTTGAAGGACACTTGCTGAAATGGAGATAATTTAGTCAAACGTTTTTCTTTGCCATTTAAAAGGTTCTTGAAAGTGTTAGCATATTCTAATTTTATTTGTCCAACAGATTCTTTACTAGTGCCTATGTGCGATATTTGGGTGTACAAGAAGTGCAGACTCGGTTGTCAAGCCTTGGTAAGACATTAAATCTAGAAGAAATTAAATAATTCACTCAAAAACGAACTTGTGGAGAGTTTTAGACAATCTCATTGTGACCCAGAAAATATTTATCTATATAAAATTAGTATTCACCCGGTATTGCCTGTGTGGAGATATATTGCTAGTCAGAAAGTTTCTTTGTTTACAATTTTTGTCTTTGAAGAAAAGTTCCAAATAACATTTGCAATAAGAAGTAAAAAAAAAAAAATGTTGATGTAATGGAGTAAAAAACATTTTATATAAATAATTTTCTTTTCTTAAGATTTTCAATGATTTTTTTTATTATATATTTAAGAGATTGGTCTTGATTCTGTCAACCTTTGGAAATCATTCTGAATCTATGTGAAAATCTTAAGTTGTTTTTTTTTCCTAAAGAAAAAATGAAGTTGTTGTAAAATGAAAAATGGTTTTAACAAATTTGATTTTATTAAATTATTTTAAATTTTAACAATATAAATAAAATAATTATTCAAATCTTTTTTTAAATATATTCATCACTAAAATTATCTTTTGTTTAATTTTACTTTTGTTATATAAAAAACTAAAAAAGTATATAAAAATGCATTTTTTTAATACATTGTATTATATTTCAGTTATTTATGAACTCAATTGATAATTGTCTTTAGTGATCCCAGATGAAATCAGAGGAAAATTTCAGCGCTGTCATTAGATTCTATGAAAAATTTAACCTTTATTGAAACTTGTTTGAATATTCCTTTTAACATAATGATTTTTATAACGCCCAAACATCGACTTTCATTTAAAAAAAAAAACATTTTCTTATCAGTTTTTTCAAACTGGGGTGGGACATGTACGAGATAGCAGGTGAATGTCTAGCATCTCGTAACTAGACATTCACCTGCTATCTCATACATTCTGAGATGTTTTTTAAATTCTAACCGTCCCTATAAGTGCAATTGTTTGAATCTCTCTTGCACTTGATTCACCGGGTATATTTGCAAGGCAGTTTTTGAAATTGTTTTTCATGAGTCTAATTGTTCCTATAATTACTTAAATGAGGGAAATCTTAAGATTTCAGTTTCTTTTTATGTTGTACATGAGTGCAGTTGTGAGTGATCAATTGGACATACCAGGTGTTGTAAATGTGAAAGTGACTAAAAAGTTATTTTCTCTAATACTTTGGGCAACAAATTCATCCGTTTCTCCTTTCCCCTTTCTAGGGGTGGAGTAGTAATTAGTGTTGGAATGATTCCTAAAATTTTTCCAATTCCGATTCCAGGAAAATGTTAATTAATGATTCCGATACCAAGTACGATTCCAATTCCGATTCCCATGGAATTGTTGTTTTGAAATACACCATTATATAATCGAAAGTTTTTGTGTAGCGAAAAAATTTGGTACAGTGAAAAAATGAAAATACAATTAAGGGAATTTAGAAAACAATTTGATTTTTTTCGTAAAATTTCATTGAAGATAAGTCAAAACAAATATTTTAACCATGAATTAAACATGCACCATAAAATTAATTAATAACAATCAATTTCAGGAGTTATTTTATATATTAAAAAAATATAAAGAAAAAGTCATTAATTCAACAAAAATACAATAACACCAAACTTCAAGGGGAATAACGTGTTTTGTTTATCTATTCATTTTTTTTTG
Organism: Euprymna scolopes; assembly: GCF_053919585.1. NCBI lineage: Eukaryota > Metazoa > Mollusca > Cephalopoda > Sepiida > Sepiolidae > Euprymna > Euprymna scolopes. The sequence goes on from NC_136482.1 coordinate 81,987,049, forward strand.
TTTTATTTTCTCTTTATCTTCGATAACTCTTTAAAATTTAACATTTTTTTTGCAGCTTCAATCGCTAACTGATTTTTATTCCACTTTTTATTTCCATTTATTTCTAAATTAAATTTAAAAATAACTAAATCTTTGATTAATTTTTTAGCCTTTTCTATTCAATCGTCTCAAATTATTCCTATTTATTTATTTGACTTCAAAAAATATTTTTAACAATAATAATGTTATTTTTTAAATCTAAATAAATTGGTTTATTTCTATATTTATTTTTATTATATAATCATATACTTAGCGTCCTTTAATGTTTCTTATTTAATGCCTTAATTTACCTCTTTATTTCTACATAAAAAAGTAAATTTTTGGTAATTGTTTATTTCTGTTGTTAAATAAGTCATTTATTGAACTTTCGAAATTGCTTCCGGCTTAATGCTGTTTCTGGCAACCGTTTTTTTATTTTTTGTTAGGGGTTGGCAAACATTTACCTATGCTCGCATCACCACTGTTATACCAGGCATTAGTGAATGTCGACCAAACCCCTACAGTCCTTTAGTTGAACGGCTCTGAGAGACTAGTTAGTTTGCAAAGTTAGGGTTCAAAGGATTTTTAAAAAAGTTGAACTTTTTTCCTTTTTTAATAAATTTTTCACATTTTTTTGTTTTTGTTGCGCAAAGAAGTTCCAAAAGAAATGTTTAATTGCTTCATTCACAGAATATTTTAATGAAATGTAAATTTTTAAAAGAAAAAAAAATTAAATTCACTTACCGCATTTATTTAACAGATAGCAAAATGATTTTCTTTTGTAGTGTTCAAAAGACCTTAAGTGGAACCGTCAGTCAGCATAATATGTAGTTCTAACGTTTTTGTTTTTGGATACTTCAAAAAAGCCGACCAAAGTTTTGCGAACTGATACCACGTGATCAGTTTCACTTTAGTTTTAGAAATATTTCCTGAAACAGCCTTCGTTCAGAAAATAGAAAGTACATATATTGTTCTATTATTTTATTGTTTAAATAATTTGCTTGGTTTATTTTTTAAAAATATAAAGGTTGACAAGACATTTTTCATTTACTAATGAGATTTTCATTCATTTCCTAATGAAAGAGTGTCGGTTTAAAAAAAAAAAAAAAAAAACTTTATTGCCAAAACAGGAGACGCCATCTTATTTTGCGCAACTGGCGTTCAAATTCAAGGAAAAATCAGCATTTTAAACTATGACCGAAGTTAGAAATAAATAACAAATTAAACTAGATAATAATTACTTATAGAAAGAACTATGAAAAAAAGTAAAGAAAGTGAAAGAAAACATATCCGTAATTGTTTAATTAGAAATGTTTCGATTTAATTAATGAAAACGGGAAAGTTTTTCATGAAACGTGTGTGTGTGTGTATATGTATATATATATATATATATATATATATATATATATATATATATATATATTAAAAAACAGAAAATTAACCGGGCGAGCGCCATTTGAAAACCAAAAAAATAAAAATTTATCAAAATATAATTGTAAAAACATTTATTGAAACGTTTGCCTAAGAAAATATAATTTTAATAAAACAATTTTGTAATGAAAGCAACATTGGATTTTTATAAAATAGTTGTTTTTTTTTGAACAAATAAATAATTTTAATGAAACGTTTTTTGAATTAAAGCAACTTTGAAGGGTCAACAACAAATTAATTTAAATGAAACTGAAAACCCATTATCTAGTTTAATTTTATTTCGTACTTTGGATATAGTTTAAAATACTGATTTCTCCCTTGGATTTCAATGACAGGTGCGTGAAATAAAATGTTGTCTCCAGTTTCGGTGATAAAGTGTAGAAGTACCCCCCTCAACACTTTTTTCTTTAGTCAACATTTGGAAAAACCACTGATTTTTAACATGATTTACTCACAATGAAAGCACTGTAAAATCTTTTGTCAGCAACTTTTTCATGGACTTGACGTAGTTAGGCTGTTTTATACATTAATAAACTTCGCTCATAAATGAAAACAATGTTACCTCACGGCCCCTAAAGTTTTGCAACAGTGCAAACAGATAACTAATCATGGGCTTCAAAGTTTTGAAACAGACAGCAGCGCCTATGTATGTGATGGAATAAGAAAACTCATTCAGATAAATAAAGATTACCTTTAAAGTAGTTAATAAAATTCTTGTATTAAATATGTTATGAAAAATTCTATGACGTTTTTATCATAAATTGTTGACAGCATTAATCTCACTTCAAACAGTTCAACTTAAAAATATAAGAGAATCGTAATGAAAGAATTGTAAATTTAAGGTATTTTTTAATGATGCATCACCCCAAAATACATGAATCTTACAATTAACGATTCCAATTAATCGTCCCACCACTAGTAATGTAAACTAGATCAAAGCCTTGGTCGGGTAACTACTCTTGGAGAAGGAAAAGACTAGAATAATATCAATCCTTCTCAGCTTATGTAAATATTGCTTCCGGTCGTCTCCGATTGCTCTTTGCTAATGGACTTAATCAATTTCCAAGTGAGAGAAGTACAGTTATGAATTATGCAACCTTTGTTTCAGTGTAAACTCTTCATTGGATACATACTCCTTCAGAGAGTATTCATTGTTTCATGAGACAGTAGTAATCGCGTCAGTAAGTGACTTAGTAAAAAAAAAAAAAAAAAAAATATATATTTCTGGAAAGACTTAATGTTTTGTTTAACAGCAACCATGTCATTCCTGACTTTATTTAAACTGTTTGCAAATTGTTTTGAAATTGATAACTTTAATGTTTTTTTTTTTTAATTTAAAGTTAATGTTTAATGTCAAGTAATATCATATTCCTTCTCTTCAGTATATAACGATGATTAGAATCTAATTTTAAACGATGAAGAGAATATGGAATATTTTTATTTTGCTTAATCATTCATTTTCAAGAGGCTCGCATTTGAATAGAATCTGGAGTCTCAACTACTTTTATTAAATGCTTTAACAATTAAAATCCATACTGGATGTTATTGTTTTTGTAAAATTGTGAATTGAGAGTATTTTACTCTTGTCTATTGGCTGTAATAAATTTGCATACCTGTCAAAAATGTTGTCCTTTTAAAAGGAAAATGAAATTATTGGACTGCTGTTCTCATCTTGAATGTCATTTTCACAACGTTTCAGTCGATGTAACCTCCGACTTTCTTCAGGTATACCTTGTTGAACTCTGTAATGTTTCTGTTGAACTCTGGAATTTGGACAGAATTTTGAACAGAACCCTTTATTTTCTTCACAGGGATAGAAGTGACGTAAATAAAGAATTCTGTTCAAAATTCCGTCCAAGTTCGACAGAAACATTCTCGAGTTCGACAAGATACAAGTCAGGTTACATTGACTGAAACCTTGTGAAAATGACACTCAAGATGAGAACAATAGTCTGAAGAATCCGAATGATATGAATAACCAATCCTCATCTCAAAAATTCAGAAAAGGGAAATAAAAATTTTCAAAAATTTTCCAACTTTGAAAATGATTTTGTTTCTTAGTTATTTTATTTTAGTTTTTTTGATATTTGTTTTTAAATTAATGACGAGTTTTTTTTTCTCTCTAAATACTTATGGCTGTAAATATAAGAATGTGCATTTCCATATGTTTTACATTAAATAAATTTTGTGGTTGAACTTAATGTTTGATTAATTTATCCGCATTTACTCCTCCACATTGTTTTTCTTACTCTTTTTAAATAACCTATTTCATCATGAATCATTGAATATGATGTTGACATTTTCTTTAATCTCACTTGATAGCTATCTACTTTTAACATTTTTTTTTCACAATTATGAATCACCATGACACTGTGATAATTGCTTAAAATGGACTAGTTATTTCCCTTCCCCCTCCAGCCAATTTTTAATATTTGAGGCAGAGAGTCAAGTTTTTTAATACTTGTTTGATCACCAGCAAAGATTGGTGGTATCTTCTGATATATTTTACAAGTACACTTTTCTTCATGTTGCCACTGTTCATGTGTGCACTTTGTCTTTGAAACTTGTTTTGATTTTGGTAGGTTGGGCGCCTTTGGCATTCGTGACTGCTCAAAGATATATGTCAGGAGGTTACACTCTAGTCATGATCAATTTCTGATGCTTGTGACAGTCCCATTTGTGGAAGGAATGCTGGGTGAGCCGAGGACAACTTTTATCCCGGCTCTGTCTGCTGCATTGTTTAGATACTTACACGAGGCTTGCTCTGTTGCATTGGGAGGGAGGGGGAGGGGAGCAATTCAATATGCTCTTTCTTGTTTACACTTATATGCAAGGAGTGTCCCAATAGTCCAGAGTGGCAAAGTGTTTAACACTTGTGAATTTCAATTGGTAAAAATACAAAATGTATTTTTAGGAAATGTGATAAGATAATTAGTTAAAACACAAACAAGTTTGCAGTAGCAAAAGCGGTTTCAGTTTGCTTATCTGATTTTGTCAAATAGAAATTTGACTGATATACAATATCTACTCCTAAATTCTGAACTAGCAATTGAAAAAACATTCGTCTTTTTTCTTTTTTTCCTGATAAATGTACATTTAAACATTTTTTACATTTTTACACACGTTGGTAGGAGTAATGGCTTTCTTTATCTGTTTAATGGCTAATTAACCCTTTTCAGATTTTTTATGAAAAAAAAAATATAAATATATATATGGTTAATTGAACTTAAGTTGCTATTTTGGCTAAATGTGTGTGTAATATCTTTCTCAACAATATTAGTGCGTAAATGATCACATTTATTCATGATGTTATATATTTCCCAACAATATTAATGTCTCACTAACCACAATAGATCTAACTGGATTTGAACTCTGCATAGCCGATTCCATAGTCTGTGATGCTAGTTATTAGACCAATCATGCAATCTTTAAAACTGTTCACATCACAAAATTAATTTATTTTCCAAGTATGGTGGAAAAATTAAAAAAAACAAACAAAAAACACTAAATGCTTTTTCTGCATATGCCAGTATGCCAGTGATTAAGAGGTTTGATATGGGCTGTGTTCCTGTTTTATACATATATAGATCTATAAGACATTGTTATAGGCAGTCATCTGGCATTTCTCTTATTCATTTTTTATTTTTGAGATTCATATTTTTTAAATGCATTTTATAAAGATTTATTATTATACATGTTAGAAAACAGAAATTTTGCAACATGGCTCCCTCTATACTTTAAATGATGCAACATTTATCTTTTTGTATTCGGATTATTTGGCATATTATACTCCTCTTTGATGTTATTCTCAACGTTTTAACTAATGGAACCAAACCCATTTATCCTCTATATCAATTATGAATTAAGATTTTGTTCATGGTTGTAGATTTATCTACAAAATAACATTGTGAACTTTAAGATGAGCGTGATTAAATTTTTAAAAAAAATTGATAATGGAATCACAATATCTAACCATTTGAGTATAAAATGGCAGTTTTGACTAGGTTATTAAAAAGACTGACATCCTATAGACTATTATTGAGAAATCAAAAATTGTGTCCGCTTTTGGTGCATGTTTGCATACAGTATTTCACTGTATTTAATTATAGAATTTGGCATCTCAGTAATTAAAGGCGACAAGGGACTGCCTGTGAATTTAATATCCCCTTGACACTCCCTCATTCAGAGGAAGCTGGTTCAACCCTCCTAGTGTGAATGTCTCACAACATCTCAATAATGCTAGATAACTGTGAATTGTAAGACAGAAAAGATGAAAATACTCCCTCCTAGTCAGTTTGGGTAAATTAGTAGTGGTCTATATATTTTTACTTACCAACCTCCTCAGAAGGCTGGATGTGACACAAAATCAGACTTATGGAGAAAGCAGTTATTATTCAACACTGCATTGGGGTTCATAGTCCTAACAATTGTCCATAAAAATTATTCCAGTCTGAAAAGATAGTTTTCTGGGACTGAGGACATAATTTTTACACTGATAAAAATGCAATATATTATTCATAATTTTTATTTAAAATAGAACAGCTGTTTTTCAAGCCTTTCTAAATTTAAGCTATCTTTTAATATAAAATTAAGTCGGTCTATTTTTTTTTTTTTTTTCAAGTTAGCAATAGTTTCCCTTTACAATATCTATATTTCATTCTAAATAGCCACTTCCTTTTATTTAGTGTTGGTCCATGTTAAGAATAAAATGAAATTTGATTTAATTTCTTCACAAATATACTTTATCCCGCATTCATTCTTTTTGTGGAATGTTGTTTCATCACGTTTTCGGTCAACTCTTCTTCTTCAGGTGATTAACTGCGACAGTATAGGAATGTTAAGTATCATAACTGTATCCCCAGTAATTACTGCCTTCCATAGTTGTCTCACCATGTTTTGGCCAACTAATCCTCTGACCTGCTGGAGTCGGATCAAAACAACAACAACCATGAAGATGAGAATAAGTCTGCAAACAAAAAAAATAAATAAATAAAAATAAATGCGTAGATAATGAAGCCCCATCTCAAGGGATTCCAAAAATAAAATAAAAATAAATAATACTTTATCCTATTCAGAATATTTTTATACAGAAAGCCATCTTTATCGTCAGTAGCAAATTTGAATTAAAATGACAGCCATCTCTGCTCTTGGCAACAAATAACACTACTAATAATAATTACTAATAATACTGCATTATTGTATTTGTTATTTATAAATAATAGTTGATTTTTTAATATGTAAACAGGTTTGCTAAAAATTAATGACTTTATGGAAATTTTCTAAATTCACTACCATAACAATTTGGCCAAGATCAAAGTGTAGTATTTGTTCTCCAGATGCGGCACTTCCATTTCTTTTACAGTGGAGGAGAAATTCTTCACGACTGAGACCATTTTTATTTTTGTACCTTTTCTCCACGTTAAAAAACGATCCTGGTGTCTAACTCTGTCCCGTGGGGCGGCATTGTAAATAGGTACCATAATATGTGATGTCACACAGTGTAAAAAAAAAAAAAATCCTGATATGTTAGCATACTGCTTTGTTATGGAAAATTGCAAATGGCTTTATACACTTGGTGTTTCATTTTATTTAAAAACAATTTTCATTTCTATTATTAAATTCTTTACAAAACATTTAGTTAGAATCATTCAGAATAGGATTTTCCCCCCACATCTAAACTATCAAAGTGTCATTTTTCTAAAGCTATTCTGTCTTGAATTAGATTTTACTTTGAAAGTACATATGCAACATTATCGTTATTTCATGCTCTTCTAAACAATACATCACACTGAACAAAAAACAAAATTTTCTTCAATAACATTGAACCAAATATTTTTATTTTGCATGTATTTTATTATACATACAACAAATAACTAAACACAAATTTTCTTTCATTAACAAAATAGTAACATGGTCATCTATATCTGAATAAATTTGTTTTATCATTTCTTGTGTGAATGTTTCTCATCTCTACATGATTTACATCTTTAATTACTATTACTGGATTATTTGGCATATTATACTCTTTGATGTTATTCTCAACGTTTTAACTAATGGAACCAATAACTAATGTAATTCCAATAAATATATTGAAATTACAAATGCAACAGCATAAAATAAAATAACTTTATTACTACCATATAGATTCCAAATTTTTTATATTTTTTTAATGAATATATGAAATGCAAATGGTTTTAATCCTTTAAACTGTCAATTCGAAAATCAATCTAGTCTTGAATTAAAATTCATTTCAAAGGTAAAAATATTACAGTATGGTTCGTTTTACTCTTTTAGACAAAGCAAAAAAAAAAAAAAAAAAAAAAATTAGCAGGATACAGGTTTCATTGCCTTTGTTTTAATAATAAATGGCCAAATCGCTAGCGCTTTACATCCTTATTTGGCTTGATTTTATTTCTCTTTTTCTCTCTTTCTTTCTCCTGTTTTTCTCTCTTCCTCTCTTTCTTTCTCCTGTTTTTCTCTCTTCCTCTTGTCATGTTTTGTCTTGCCTTGCTTTGCCTCCCTTCCTCTCTGTTTGAAAATGATCATTTTGTCATACTTGAAACAATTTATGGGTAGGGAAAGTAAAAATAATTGTTTCATGAATCAATTCTCTCCTATGGTTTACTTCTATTTGCGCAGTTGCCATTGCTCAAAGGCAGCATGCATACCACAGACTTATTTGACATAAATCCAGTATAAATAGAAAAAAGTATATAGAAGCTAGAAGTGATTGTAAGAAGGAAATAGCCACAGCCAAGAGACAATATACCGAAACCACCAGAAAACACATTGAAGTGCAGAAATTAGGAACTTGTGACTTCTGGAAAATCTATAACAGTGTAGTAAATAATGGGCAATCAACAATTCTCCTACTATCCAACAATCTTGAAGTTGTTTGCACAGAAACCAAGAAGGTTAATCTGCTTGCCTATTGATTTGCCTCCAACTCACTTTGAACCCAGCAAACCACTCCCTCCCATATTTTCCTCTGCAGACAGAAACTACACTAGATAATCTGAAAATCACCCCTTCTCAAGTACATGATATCATAACAAACCTAGACCCTCAAAAGCATGAGGACCTGATCTCATCTCTGCTGTACTATTAAAAAAATGCTGGAAAATTGCTTCTGTGGTACCAGTTTACAAGAATTCTGGCAAAAGAACTGACTCATTAAATCATTGCCTTAATAGCTTCCTCCCTCTTTTCGAGAAGATATTTGAGTCCATAATTTCGCTAAAATATTTGAGTCCATAATCGAGTTCTAGTCCACCACCTCACAGCTGCTAAACTTTTGTCTGACCAACAGTATGGGTTTAGGTAAGCCCGTTTTACTGCAGATATCCTAACTGTAATCTCTGAATGTATATACCATGCACTGGATAAAGCAGGGGAGGCTAGGGCAGTAGCCCTTGATATATCTAAGTCCTCTGACAGGGTATGGCACGATGGTCTTCTCATGAAAATCAGATCCTATGGTATTACTGGATGAATACTTGATATAATTAAATCCTTTTTAAATAACAGAATAATCCATGTTGTCCTCGATGGTCGTATGTCAAAACAATATGATATAATGTAAGTGTGTAAGTGTACCTCAGGGGTTGATCCTTGGACTTTTATTATTCCTGATATTCATAAATGACCTTCCTGATAAAATAGTCTCTGAGATGGGTATATTTGCTGACGATGCCATGCTCTATAACAGACATCAGGGGAAAATGAATGAACATGTATTCAAGGTAATGACAGAAACACAAGAGGAAGACCTTCAGTCTGTAGTGGAATGGGGACAAAAATGGATGGTTACAATTCAATGCTGCTAAGACTAAACTTCTTTCCTTTAATAACTATAAGAAACCTGCTCATCCACTAATAGCCATGGCTGATGATACATTCCTCAGCTTAACGTTTATGGGGAACATGAGTTGGAACAGACACATTGAGAGCATTGCTAAGGCTGCTGCAAAGAAGGTGGGCTCTCTCTATCATACTAGAAAGTTACTTATGCCTGAGAGTATCCTGTACCTCTACAAAGCCACTATTCGCCTATGTATGGAGTACTGCTGTCACATTTGGGTTTCTGCATCTGCTACTAGTTTCTCCCTCTTAAACAGGGTTCAAAAGAGTCGCCAACCTAATAGGTCCCACACTATCAGCTAGGTTTCAACCACTGTCCCACCGATGGAATATTGCATCCCTCTGCCTGTTTGACAAGTATTTTAATGATGGATGCTCCGAACTACAAGCCCTTGTACCCCCTCGACAGTAATACTCCCAACAAACTCAACAAGCAGCAAAATCCCACCCTACACAGAAATCCCAAAATGTAAGAAAGCCTTCTATTTTAATAGTTTCTTCCCTAAGACTGCTAGACTTTGGAATTCCCTTCCGGGTTCCTGCTTCCATGACTGTACTAGCATGCAGTAGTTCAAGTATAATGTAAACAGGCATCTTGCTACTCAACTTTACATATGTCCTATATAGTAGCTCTCTGCAGCAAAGTGGCACTGTGCCTTGTTTGGGGTGAAAATGCAATAAAAAAAAAATTCTGTCTCCTTTAAAACATATCAGTTGATACTTTTAGTATATTTAAACAAATAAACAAAAAACTTTTTTTTTTTTTTTTTTTATAGACGATTGAGTGAATATCCTGGCTCCTTAGGTTGGGAAATTGGTGAGGGACCATGTACCCCAGGTTTAGAAATTAATCTTAATTGACTACTGACGTCCCTGATAATATAATTTTGTATGGGAGATAAAATTGATAAAAGAAAAGCAGTTGATAACTATTTTAACAAAATTAATGTTATTCCCCCCCCCCCCCCGCTTTATTTTGTCTCGAGTTGATGTTATGAGAACCTATTGAATAAATTTGAATTTAAAACAAAAATAAATTGACAATTTTAGATATTTTTATCCAAAATATTTTATTATTTGGAAGCAATTATCGAATGCAATAAATTTAAAATTAATCTAATTTTCATAATAACAACTTAATTTCAAATCTGTGCAAGTGACCATTTACACATTACAAGTATGAGCTTGCATTTTAAAAATAAAAATCGCTATGCTGTGATGAAATAATAATTATACCAATTTTCATTTCGTATCCTTGCTTCTTTTAGCTTTTGATAATATATCAGGTGAATGCTGCCTATAGCTGGACATGTCTCGATTGATTGGTGTCCAGTACGAGTAGCAGCAGTAATAAACTGATTCATTTGGCGAGTGAGTCAACCTGGGATCGGGTAGTTCTTTATTGAACTGGGTACGCCATCCTAATCAGTTAGAAATTTCTGGTATGTTGCGTAAATTTTGGAATCTACCAACCATTTTTGAAACTAGTGAGACCTTGGCTTACTCATGTTTGGGAGGTACAGTAATAATAATTGTTATTCTCTCAAAGCAAGTCTTAAATTTGGAACGTGAAGTCGTATTTCTTGAGAGGGGTGTGTTTGCGTGCATGCGTGCGTTGGTTATACAATGTCTAAGCATGATAAAGATTATTAAAAAAAGAAAACATCATATATACTTAAATTTTGTTGTGGAATTGATAATAGGCATGTTTATAGCATAGTTTATTATTTATTTATTACTATGTGGGATGATTTAAGTTGTTTGTTTTCCATTTTAAAAAGTTTATTTTTATTTTCGTTATTTCAATTTAATTATGGCACCATATAACTGGGTAGGAAAAGGGATATATAGTAAAGAAGAAAACAAAAATTATACATGTACCCATGAAATTGTCTTTTGCATATGTATGTATATTTAAACACAATAAAATGTTAAAATAAGATATCCTAATGTATTGCTAAAATCCATTTGTAGCTTACAAGTGAGAATAAAATGAATTTCATTAAAAATAATGAAATTGATTAGAAAATATTTTTTCCTTGAAGAATTTTAGTCTGTATAACATATTTGCCTTTTTCAGATATATACAAAAGAAAACAAAATAGATGTGTGCACACACACACACACACACACACACACACACACACACACACACACACACACACACAGAGCATTACACACTATTTATTTTTCCTTTTTTTTTTTTTGTAAATTTTATTTGTAATGCTTTCTTGTGATCCCCCTCCTCCATTGACTTTGCATGTCTAAAGAATGTAAATAGTATACCAAACTACTGAAACACCATATAAATTAAATAAAGCTCTTTTCATATAAGATTTTTTTAGTTATTCATTTTTTTTTTTTTAAATATCCGTCAGATATATTTCCCATCCCCTTTACACCCTCTCTATCTGTAATTTAAATATATAAAAATTAGAAAAAATATATAAAAATTAGAAAAACATAAGGAATTTTTTTTTTTTTTATCAATTTAATTTGAAATTTATCAATTTTCAAAGTGCATTTTTATAAACTTTACAAAGTAAGGTATAAAAATTTTAATTGAATCTAAAAATTACCTTGGATTTATTTCATGTTATGTACATCTTGTTGCACTTAAAAACCAAATTTATCTATTACTAGCAGGACGCCTGGCATTACCCGGCTGTAAAATATTCAAATATGATATTTTAATTTATGTAAATTTTGTATTTATTATTTTAGATCCAATTCTTTGTTATACTCATATATATATATATATATATATATATATATATATATATATATAATTTATTGATTTATTTTTTTTGTATTGATATTCATATTAAAAACTCTTCAATTTAAAAAGAAAATGGGCTGTGGAATTGCATTCATCTGTAAAAGATCTAGCTAATTTGCATATTCTTTTAAATATTCATTTTAATTAATTCCTTATTAGTTTTTTTCGGTTTTCTTTTAGGATACTCATCTTTAGTTAACTATTACATGTAATTATATTCATGCAAATATTCTACATGATTTATACTTGTGTAATATTTGCATAAAAAATTTATAGTAAACACAATCCTCTTTCTAGATATATTTACGTATGCATATATGTTAGTTTTAAAAATTTTGCCTATCAAACTCCTCTGTCAATCTTTGGTCTACAGACATGAAACTTAATATATAGAGTATTCGAACTCTTGCAAAACTTTATATTTGGTTTTAGTCAGAAAATCGGTGAAAAAGTATTTTAAAAAAATGGAATTTGCTGGGTGAAGATTGAATGCTAGCATTACGAATATGCATGCGTATCGTAAGAGCTATTGGTTCATATTTTAATTTTTACCCTTGCAGCAAACATGTCTTCATAGCTCAGGCATTAACATCAAAGGGAAAAGTAAATCATAAGTTGAACATTTTGGTTGCAATTCTCAGTGGTGGCGTACGAGTCTTTTTTTTTTTTTTTTACTTTTTAAATCATTACTACATATTGGGTCCAATATAATAATAAATATGAAATCTGCATTAATCAAAATATCATATTGTATTTTACGACCAGGCAATGCCAGGCAGCCTAGTTGATTATTATATTATACTCAATATACAGTAGTGATTTCAAAAGTAAGAAAAATATAGCTTGGGTGCCATCAGCTAGAATCGAAACCAAAGCATAGTCGTTACTGTTGGAGCTATTGTCAGACAGATAAGAATTACTTGAATATGAACTGACTTAAATGTATATTTGTGCATGCGTAGAAGAGCACTTTAAGTTGACTTACACCTGCAAAATTCTAATTTTTTTTCTTTTTTTCTTTTCAATTTTGACTCAATAGCAGTTATTTTTACCCATAAAAGAATGGTTCACAAAAAATGCAATCATTTGATGCACTGCTCTGTGACCTGGCGTCTTGGTGGAAATGCATGTTAAATGGAAACTTACTGAGTTATATAAATTAGATTTAGCAATTAATAATATAGATATATAATTTTCAACTAAAAATTTTAAAAAGTGCAACAAAATGTACATTGCATCGAATAAATCCAACATAATTTTTAGATTCAATTTAAATCAAATTTTTTATATTTTACTTTGTAAAGTTTAAAAAAGTGAACTTTGAAAATTGATAAATTTAAAACTAAATCTTGTACCATAATTTTTAAAGTTTATAAAAATCATATTTAACCATTTTCATGCCTTACAAGAAATGTTTTTCTAGCTTATCTCATTTTATAAGATTATATTTTACTTCATTTTTTAATTTTGCCTGTTTGTAACAAGTTGAAGTTATTTTTTGTTCTCTCTCTCTCTCTCTCTCTCTCTCTCTCTCTCTCTCTCATGTATATTCTTAGATATTGAGCACTGTTCAATTCAACATAAGACTTCAAAGTAAAACTATATTATACCGCATACCAGCTGTACTTAGAGTATCAAGTTCATTTGAATTCAGCATCTACCACATGATCTGAAAATTATTGTAATCCCATGTTAAATTTATTACATGCACCTTATTACATCTAAGGAATTGAACACTATTTAATGTAGCAAATACTATTTACTAGATGTCCTACTATATTAATAATTTTTTTATTTTTATTTTTCATTATCCTTTCATTTATTTTAAAACCGAGTTTATTTACCACTCTCTAGCAAAAATATATTGAATAAAACAAAAATAAGTTCATAAATGAGCAGTGAAAAAGAAAGTTTGGAAAGCCCTAAATAAAATTAAGGAGGCCTTCAAAACACTATTACCCCCCCCCCCACCGCCACCAAGAAATTATTTTTTCAAGTGATCAGTGGAAAGTCTACTGAAAGCACAAATTAAAATTAAGAAGGCATCCAGTTCACCACTAAAATTATTTTTTAAGTACTTTATTTTTTATTTAAAAATAAAACTACTTCATGATTTCATGTGATTTTTTATTTTACAACCTTTACTTTCCGTCATGGATAAGATTTTGTTTTTTCATATGTGTAGAATTTTCTACAAGAACCTTATTTCTTAGATCTATCTATGTGTGTATGACCTTGTCTGTCTCTGTTCAGAACAGTCTCTACCAAACAACTTTGTTAATTTTTGGTCTATATACTTGCGATTTGGACCTGTGGAACAAATTCGATTTGCGTGTTAGTCATAAAAATAGCTGCTGAGATGTCAAAATTAAAAAAATTGTAACTTGACATGCATAAGTTGACATCTATACAATAAAATCAATTTTTTAAATTCTGATATCCATCTATTGTTAGCTCGGATGATAATGAATAAAGCCACAGAACTATGTTTTAGTTTAGATTCTAGCTGATGTTACTAAAATCATTTTTTTTTTTTTCCACTTTTGAAATCACTACTATATATTGGGTACAATATAATAAACAATAGAGTATTGATTCTATAATAAGAAATATGTTGTACAACGTTTTCTTTCCTTCACTATTGATACTTTTTTTTTTTTTTTTCATATGGGTGGAATTCTTATCTTAAAAATGTTTCAGGTCATTCTTTGATCCTTTTGTTAGTCATTGCTATACTCTAAGCAACAATACCATGTTAAACTTCTTTTTTCTACCTCAGTGTACAGCTTCCTCTCCATTGTTAACTAATAAACCCTATTTCGTATTTTTGTTATATTTTTCCTCTTTATTTCCTTCTATTTCTCAACACTGGGAGTTGATTGTGCGACTATAGTATGACAGTTCGACCGTTTTCTTCCATCACAGTTAAGATTTTGTTTATTTTTTCATATGGGTAAAATTTTGTACAAGTACCTTGTATTTTTTAAGAATAAATTACCCTTGATAACAGTAATGTGTTGTACACTATTTTATTTGTAAGAAAAACACTTTAAAACAAGTTAAAACACAAAAACTTATCCATGCAAGTAGAAAAGTAACTTGTCTTTGACTCATAAGTAGATAATGTTTTTATCTGAGATGCATTGGCATCATCAATCTACACATAGAGATCTTCAGACTACTGATGAACCAAGTTTCTAACCCCTCATCTGTTTTAATAGTATTAAAATATGTGCTGAAATAACGTGACAAACAAACCAACATCATAACAAACAGACAGTTTTAGTATGAGTAGAGCTTTATTTTCCCTCTCTATTGATATATACATGTCTCTTATATGTATTTCTCCACCTAGTGCCACTATGCAACCATCTCATTGTATGTGATGTCTTGAAATATTTTTAAAAAAATCTTAAAAGTTCAAAACAAAAACTTTTAAATAACTTTCTTAAATTGCAAAATTTTTAAATCCTCTAAAAAAGAAAAGTGCTTAAAATAAAATAACAGACTTTACTTGGTTTCATTAACAAATATTCAGTACGTAACGAAAAAAATCAAGATAAAAATAAAACAACACTACAGCTTTATTTTAAAACTATTATCGAAAAAATCAATTCAAGTAACTTGATTATGTAATAGAGCTGACATCTATTCAATGTAGCCGCCTTCAGCCGCAATCACCATCTTAATACGAGTTTGGAACTGGGAGCATGCCTTTTCACAAGCGCTGATGGGAGATCGGCGGATGGCAGCGATCAGGCTAACTTTGATGTTGTGGGAGGTCATGTTGGTAATGTTTTCGATATATGACTAAACGAAGTAGTCCAGCGGGTTCAGGTCGGGAGGAGGGGGACTAGTGAGAGAAGGGTATAAAATCGTAGCACTCCTTCTGAAGCCAAACCTGGGTCTCTATGGATTTGTGGGCTGGAGCTGAGTCCTGCTACCACACCCAAGATGTCAGCAGCCACCTGATTGCACCAGGAGATCACAACATTCTTCAGCACATCCAGGTACACTTTGGTGTTGACTTTCAAGCTGACTTTGAAGATATGAGGTGGCATGATGTGGTCCTCACTTGAAACCACACCAAAGACCATAACTGTGACTGGAAACTTCATTGAGCTGTGCTCTCAAGCATTGAACTGTCTGGATTTTCATTTTGAGGGTGCTAGCAATGGCCCTGTTGTCATAACTTGGATTGGTAGAGAGCATGAGTTGTACAGCAGTGCATCTCCGATCTCACTTGTTGAACATTGTGTCACTTTCAGACATGATAGAAGGCTTCTATCGCTCTTGGGATTTGTACACAACTGGCCAACTAGTAGATGGTTTGCAACAAAAAAATAAAACCGGTTTTCATCAAACGGAAATGAAATCATTTTGTCTTTTCTAGGACGACAAGTTTATCATTCCACCCTGTAGTAAACCGCCTATTAGATTAGATAGACAGAGTAGTAGAAAACATTTTGTGCGAAGGCATATATATATATATATATATATATATATATATATATATATATATATATATATATATGAACGACTTTATTCAAGATCGCTTAGAAAATGATTGCCTACATGAATCATTCCGAATATATATGCATGCACACTCTTTAGTAGTTATATACTTAATGTCTGTATTTTTCAGGGTTTTTTTTTTTCTGATTTCTTGTTTACAGTTTGGCTGGCACCCAATTAATCTGTCTGTGCGACTTGGTTATCCTCCCTCTTACCAACATTTGCTTGTTTGTTTCCTGGTAACTCTAAGAACTTCACTAAAATAAAATACAAACGGATGATTGTCAATAAAACACTCTACAGTTGAAGTTTGTACTTTGTCACCCACCAATATCACTATCTTTCATTTTAATATTTTTGTAATTTTTATTTTTTGACAATCCTCCATTGAAAATCAATTAGATGAGAAAACTAGCATTTTAATATAATAGTATTCACAAGAGATGTAGACGCACACACATATATTCTTATCAGACTTAGACAAATAATAGCATTATTATTTTTGTAGCAAAACAAGTGACTATTATTCAATATTTTATCTAAGATTTTTTAAACTTTTTAAATTGATTCTTTTTAAGTGTTATTTTAAGTTGACTTTTTGTTTCTTAGTTTACTTATGATGAACAAAAGTGAATGTACTAAATTCTTTTTGTATACATTCTTCAAATTTTGAGATTAGTTTTCATTTTTTTTTTTTTTTTTTTTTTTTTTCAATACAATGATTTAAAAAATATAAGCATGTATTTGTCTAACAGTAAATTGATTTTTGTAAGAAATAGTATTCATGTTTAATACTGTATCTTTACCTTTTTACTTATATTCATTTGGGTTTTATCAATGAGTAATATGAATACTTGTTGGAGCTGTTAAGTTAGAAATGTTCGACTGATCTGGAAATTTTTAAATGGTGAACTTAAACATTTTCTTTACTAATTAGACTATCTAAAGATACTGACTTCCTGACCTAAAATGCACCAAACATTGATATCATTGTTTTTCTTTTCTTTTCTTTTGCAAAACTCAATCATGTTCTGCAAAGTAAAAAAAACAAAACAGTTTTCCTCTACAAAAATAGCAAATCAGATGTCATAAATAAATATTTGAAGCTATAAAGAATTTGAAACATAAAAATGTTTTTCAAAATTACTGGAGTCAGCATTAAATAACCTCAAAAGTGGTTAATATGCCATAAAAACAAAACAGCCACACCAAACTAAACCAAACCAACATTTTCTTCCAGTTATAGTAGTTTATGTGGCCATACATTGTTTACAGCATGTTGATTTTCAGGAGTATCTTGCGTCTTTTGAGCCTCTGTAAATTCAAAGTTTTTTTTTTTTTTTTTTTTTTTTTAATGTGTAAAATCTAAATATTTCATCAAAAAAGTTATTTTAGTCTAACAATTTTCACCAAATCCAACAATGAAAGTAAATTCCTCTAATTTCAACTTTTACAGCCAAATTAGTTGTGATTACTTCCAAAATTTTTATTAATATGCTCTTTAACATGTCTAAAAGTAACTTCTAGAATATCTCGTTAAAATGCCCAAACTTAAAAGTTATATGAAATATTGATGATATCAACCATGTCATGTACAAAGAAATGTGTAACAATAGTTTCTACATATTTCTCAATACAAATGTTCTTAATTTTATAATGAGATGACTTGTAACAGAGCGCGGTATGGCAACAGCAACATATGCGAATGACCAAGCCGTGTGCAAGGTGACGTCACAGCGAGGAAGGAAAGAAAAAGATTATAAAAAAAAAAGTGGGCCCTTGATGTTAAAAGAGAGGGAGAGATAGACGTGTTACACTCATGGGCCGAGAGAGATAGGAAAAGACACATCCTAAACATGATCGGACAAAGGCCATGGCAGAGTCTTGTTGAGCACCTTGGAATATAAGATTTTTGAACAAGAGACAAGGTGTTATTCTGGAAAGTACTTGTAAATAAATGTCTGTTGTTTCACTGAAAAAACAGAAGGGAGTGAGTTGAATTCTTTCCTTGTAACTGTCTGCATACAACGTGTGGGTTCCAAGTGTTGACATGTAATGACTATGTAATATTATCCCTGTTAAACCATAGTAAACATACATTAACCATCAAAAGGACACCAAAGATTCAATCTGCCTGCATATTTTCTATTAAAGCAGAATGTAAGGAATTTAACTGAATGAACAAATGACATTTTATTGATTCAGTTTTATTCTGCTAAATAATAGATAACAACAATTAAAAAAATTCAATTACAGTATTTTCTTCCAATAAATTCTTTTTGTTAAATACATACATATGTAATTATGAAGTGAAATTGCCAAGTATCCATTAAAAAGAAAAAACAGCTTGTGTTCTGCTATAAACTAAACATATACATGTACTACAAAAAGATGTCATCCATTAAATTAGGTTGGAATATCTCGGAGATCCTTCATATCATCAGTGCTGAATTAACAAAAGAATGATGTCCTCCATTAAAACAAAATATAAACGACCCATGTCCTTTTATATCGCATATTATTATATATTATGTGGACAGTGATATATATATATATATATATATATATATATCTATATATCTATAAAAGTGAAAGTGTCTGTGTCTATTTCCCTACGCAATAACTCTGTCAATTTTAAGGCTACAGACTCGAAATTTGATATACAGGCTACTGAGATTTGGGAAAATCGATGTGATCGGTTTTCAGCCAGAAATTTGGTTTTTAAGGGGTCAAAGTTAAACGATTTGACCTTTGAGAACTCTACCAAATTCCTCCGACAATTTTGGGTCCACACACTTGAAATTTTAAATATAGGTTCCTTGGACATGGATCTAACTTAATAACTTGATTTGAGCCCAAAACAAAATTCTAAGTGGTCATAATAGGGGTCAAATTGTTTTTGCGCAGCATACATCTACAAACACCTGGGCAACGCCGGGCTGAAATGCTAGTCTATACATCTATAAAAGTGAAAGTGTCTGTCTGTGGGTGCGTGTGTGTCTGTGTACATTTCCCTATGTAATAACTCTGTCAATTTTCATTCTACAGACTCGAAATTTGATATACAGGGTATGGAGATTTGGAAAAATATTGTAATCCGTTTTCAGCCAGAAATTCGGCTGTTAAGGGGTCAAAGTTAAACGATTTGACCTTTGAGAACTCTACCAAACACGTCCGACAATTTTGGGTTTAAACACTTGAAATTTTAGATATAGATTCCTTGGACATGGATCTAACTTAATAACCTGATTTGAGTCCAAAACAGTAAATGTTAAAGGGTCATAATAGCGGTCAAAGTTAAAAAAATTGACCGCTTTTTTCTTTTCTTTTTTTGTTGCTCAGCATACACCTCCGAACACCCGGGCAACGCCGGGCACCCATGCTAGTATATCTATAAAAGTGAACATGTCTGTGTGTCTGTCTGTATACATTTCCCTACGCAACGCAATAACTCTGTCAATTTTAAGTCTACAGACTCGAAATTTGATATACAGGATACTGAGATTTGGGAAAATCTATGTGATCGGTTTTTCAGCCAGAAATTTGGCTATTAAGTGGTCAAAGTTCAACGATTTGACCTTTGAGAATTCTACCAAACTCCTCCGACAATTTTGGGTCTAAACACTTGAAATTTTAGATATAGGTTCCTTGGACATGGATCTAACTTAATAACTTGATTTGAGCCCCAAACAATAAAAGTTAAGGGATCATAATAGAGGTCACAATTAAAAAAAAAAAAATGACCTCTGCGGTCTCTACCAAATTACTCAGACAATTTCTTGCCTAAACATTTGAAATTTTACATAAAGGATATTCAGAGATACGTTAAGCTTTTTAATCGGTTTGGGTCGAAAATTTTTAGTTAATAATATTTAAATGTTTGTTTGTCAGAAGTTTTAGGTAGGCATGCAGAGGCGACGGATTTTACCAAGATCAATATCGTTTTGAAGCTCAGCCTTTCAGACAACAAATATCGAAAAATTGGCTAAAAACATTAATATCTTCACCTTCAACTGTGCACTTTTCTACAGGCAGGGGGGGGGGTAGCTTTTTTCGCCG
Source organism: Euprymna scolopes (assembly GCF_053919585.1). NCBI lineage: Eukaryota > Metazoa > Mollusca > Cephalopoda > Sepiida > Sepiolidae > Euprymna > Euprymna scolopes. The sequence goes on from NC_136482.1 coordinate 82,007,711, forward strand.
ATATTTTTGAAAATCATCCTCTCCTTTCAATTGTCTAGCCTTAATTTAAACTTAAGTCACTTCCAGTTTAATGGTGGCCGTAACAGCAAAGGCGTCAGTTTTTTTTTTTCCATTCTTTTCCTCCTCCGCGGTACGGGTTGGAGCCTGCCTTCCTACTACCACTTTTTTTTTTTTTGCTCAACATACACATCCAAACACCCGGGCAACGCCGGACTGAAATGCTAGTATATATATATATATATATAACTACTTCATTTATTCACATAAATTTAATATACGAAAGTATAGATTTATGCGTAAACTTTAAGTATTTACTTCAAAAGTGCTCAATACGTAGGTAGAGCCAGTTAGTAATTTATAAAATATATATGGCCAACTAGAAATCCTCAACATATATAAAAACAAGAAGTAACCACAGAATTCGCGCATAAGCCTGACGAATCCTATAGTTGGATGAAACGCAGAATATTCAGTGTAGCTTAATCGCCATATATATTTTATAAATTACTACTATATATATATATATATATATATATATATATATATATATATATAGGAAGGGTTTAAGTTAGTGGACTAAAATGATTCATATAGATAGACCTTGTTGAATGTTTATTTCCAGGGTTGGATTATAATATTCAAAATTTTTATTAGTGTTTTAATCTTTTTAATCTATTCAATCTCTCTCTTATATATATATATATATATATATATATATATATATATATATATACACACTTACACTAGATGAACCGTCTAACGGAAAGTTTATGTGTAAAATACATAAAGCATAAAAATTAACTTAAAACTAGTCATTCAGACATTAATTAAACAATAAATGAAGATGAACTTTTGGGGTTCAATATGTTTTCTTACTACAATTTGTTTTATAACATAAAATTGGATAAATAATTTGATTTGTTACTGCAGTTTTCTGACTTATCTACTCAACAGAAGTATTTTGATATTGTTCAATAATGTTATTAAATTTTAATTTTTAATTCAAATATATAATCTCCGTGTGGAACATTATATAAAACACTTCTGATGAATGTATAACTAAAACTGCAGTGAATTCTTCAGATAAGTCAAATTATTTATTTTATTATTATTATTTTAACATTTGATCAATAACTGATAAAAAAATATAATTCAAAATCATTTGATGAAACTAAAACAATTGTTTACTTCCAAATTAACCTAAAAATAAAAAAAGTCCATAGATGAATTCGAATTTACAAAACAAATATTTTTTTCATGTTAATTTAAGTTTATGGAAGAGAAATTCATGTCTCCTTTATGTTTTGCATAAAAGATTCTGCAACGGTTGACATAATGTCAAAGTTGATAAATACTGACTATTGATGACAGATGTAACAGTCTCTTTATGGCTGGAAGTCATTAAAGAGAACAATTATTCTGACCTTGTGTTTCCTATTTGTTTTATGTGACATTTTTGCTGCTTCTTTGCATGTGTGGCCATCCATATAATTTATCTTTTGTCACTCAAACTGCAATGTTTGCCGAGTATAAATAACGAGAGTTGACATTTCAAATTCAGATTAAAATGGGCAAATAAAATACTATGTTAAAGTTATGTTAATCTAGAATAAGAGTTAAAATAAAAAGGTCTATTTACAGAAATAATAAAAGAAGCAAAACTTGTCTAAAAATTCACAAATTAAGTTAAACAATGAAAATATTGATCATTAACTTGTAATTAAAAAATGTTCATGTAATAAAGTTATGAATTGAGTTGATATGATCGTTTTCAAGTTTAATGTAAACAAGTTCTTGTTGAGCTGTCCTCTTAAATAATTAAACCCTATCCAAGGTCCACTATTACTGGTCATCAGGTTTCACCAGCCACTTAACACTCATTAACTTATCCTCAAGGGGCCTTTGAGCCTGGATAAGTGGTGACCCCACCCCCACCCTAGAATATTTAAAACCAATTGAGGAACATTCGAATGTCTATTTCATGTAAAAACAAAAACAAACTTTGTAAAAAGTAAATAAAGAAAATAACACACTTCAAACTTAGTTAATTGTCCATTTTTAAGTGTGTTGTTCAAACAAGAGTACCAGCTTCATCATTTTCATTTTTCGTCTTATCTATGATGAGGTTAGATGTTTGATGAATGACTATTCTAAATTTTTTAAGCATTGTTCTAGAATTAACTAATTTCATTAACATTATTCTATCATTATCTAACCCACAATGAAATAACTAACATTCAAAGTGTAGTATCTGTTCTAATAGTAACACTTGATCTTGTCTGTTCTGTCAGTGAAGAAAAAAAATTCTAAACTGAAACAATTTTAATTTTTGTTTCAATACAGTGCCCCTTTTTGCAGAGCTGGATTTTCCTCGCATTATAAACTGATTTTTTTTTAATCTAACACCACTCTTATGGGAAAGTAACTAAATAGGAATTAACATCAAACTGAATGAGGAAAACTGCTTACTACTTGAGTTTTATTTTTAAACTGCAATTTCTTATAACCCTGCATAGACAGTGAACTGATATGTGAACAGATTAATAAAACATTACTAGATCTTGCCTATTGGCCAATATATACCACATGGGAGTTTACATCCGAGTATTATGATTCAACAGAAATAAAGTTTTATTATTTAATGGCCACGCCTTATATATCTTTGTCTATTTTTCTCTGATGTTTCCAAGGTTCTTCAATCCAAAGAATATCTCTTACAGACTTTGCTCAGTATTTAGTCCGTATACTATGTACATTATTCATTGCTTTTCCTTTTTATCTAAATATTTCTTGGCAATCTTTTCACACAAGGCTTTCTTTAATCTTATGATAAGGAGAGGTGTTCCTGAATGTGCCTTAATAACGTCAACAACGATAACCACCTCTTTCTTTTTACTTTTCTTATCTAAAGTGTTTGCATGTATTCATAAACCTGTACTGTTGATACTACGTGCACAGTATACTTCGAAATATTTTATAGAATTATATGACCGCTCCTCATTTCTTCTTTAAGAGCATCAAATAGGCATGTAACATAATCCCTTATTTCTTTACTAAGCGGCCTTCAGATATGAACGTCTGTAATGTATTTCAAATGCTTATGTACAACATTGTTTCGGATTGATGTGTGTCATCGCATAGTCATTATCTTTGTTGAGATTCACTTGTAACTCATCAAGATGCTATGCATAAAAAAGACTGAAATTCGGCATTTATTTTTTTTTTTTGTTTTCTCATTCCAAGCAAAGCATAATGCCACTTCGATGTAAAGGGTCTACTATTTGGGATTATATCTACATGGAACTGTGAGGAGTTGAGCAGCAAGATAGGAGAGAATTCTGAAATCTAACAGTACAAGAGAAGAAACTATTAGAGTAGAAGGCTTTCTGTCATCTAGGGAACTCAACAATAAAGATGTTGGATTTTTGTTGCTTATCGAGTTTGTTGTATGTATGTTAAGGGGGCACACGTGTTATGAGTTTATCAGAGCACATTCCATTAAAGTACTTCTAAAATAGGCGCAGGGATGCAACATTGCAGTGATAAGACAGAGGTTGGAGCTTATCTACTAGTGTGGGACCTATTAAATTTGAAACATTTTTTTTTTAATCCTGTCTAAGAGGGAGAGACTAGTAGAAGCACCGGCCCAGATCTGGCAACAATAATCAATGCATAGGCAAATGGTAGCTTTGTAGAGATATAGGATGCTCTTGAATGGAGGTAATTTTGTAGCACAGTAGAGGGAGTTTACCCTTTTTGCAGTAACTTTGGTAATATTTTCTTAAACAAGTTAGAAAACTAGGAAGATTCAGAACAGGAAGGATTTGACGTTTAACTTTTATTATTTATTCCCACACCTGTTTTCCTGTGTTCAGAAGGAATCCTAATTGAACCTTCTGGAACAGCAAAACTTAAAATGTCCTCATTGAAATCAAATAAGCCTCTTTCCTTTTACATTCGGCTCTGCATATTTATCAAAATCTATTCTTAGTTTTACATTCTTTCCTAAATAACAAAACACAAATGTTACTTGAAATAATTTACCTACCGAATCTTCTAAATCATAACCTGTCAAAACAACTTGACCGTAAATTCAGATGCAATCATTTTTATTTGTTGCAGCAGTTAAACATAATTACCATAGTAGCAGAACCGCATGAAAGGGTAATTTCAGGTACTCTCTTCTTCCACTTTTGCAGTGAACTAATGACCTTCAATAATGGTGTTAATCAAGACAACATCCTTGCACTGCCATTCTCTATATGTTACGATTATCTTCTATTTTTTCTGAAGTGTAATGTGTTCTCATACATTCCAAACTACCAGCAGGATCTTCACCCTAACTCGTTTTTATACAAAGTTAAAGACTTCTTAAATTCCTTTATGCAAATGATATAGATATTGTTGCCCACACTCAGGAGGATATATAGAAGATAATGGACCTCTTATTTAGTGTGCAGCGATATCAGACTCGAGATCAATCTGAAGAAAACTAAGGTAATCACCAGCATGCCAAGATATGTTAAACCCACATGTTAAGTGTAATTGACTTTTTTATATCTTGGTAGCGCTCTCTCCTGAAATGAATGTCAAGTTTGAAATACTTTGAAGGATTGAAAAAGCCATCAAAAACTTTGGTAGGCTTGAAAAATATGTGGTCAGACAATACCATCACCATTAAAGCTAAGGTTAATATGTCTGAATAATGCCTCGTGTCTCTACTTTAGTGAATTACATACAATTTACACTTCAAGGTTATAAAGAGGTTCCAACAAACATATTGTAGGAAGACCTTAAGTATTATTTGATAGTCTTTTACAGCAGATGATGCTGTCCTATAGCAAGTTAGTATGTTAGATGGAGTCAGATATACTCTGCTAGATACTTAGGATGGAAGATGGCAGACTCCCTAAACAATTGTTGTATGGGAACTAAAGCATGTTGAATGTGAGAGATGCAAGGCAAAGAGACATGTAAAGGATTTCAAAGATAATCTGAAGGCCCTTAGCATGAACAGGGAGTATTGGGAGAGCAGCCATTAGCTGTTAAAAATTTGAGTCAAGGTTATTAATGTACTCCATCTTGAAACGTTTTCTCTGAAAGCAGTATGTGGTGAACATCCCAGACACTTTAAAGAGTTTTATTCTTTTATTTTATTACTTTTAAATTATATACACTGTCTCTTCAGTTTATTTCTAATCAATGTGTTTGAATATGGGTTAAAGAGAAGGGTAAAGTACACTTGATCCGTCGGAGGGTTTATTAGTTAGAATTAAAACATGTTAGATATTTTTGTTCTGCCAAGCCAATAATTAAAATCAAACTGCTGAGTGGAAATAGTAGGAGAGTCTGAAGGTTTTCAGCCATGCTCAGCAGATAACCTGTTAGAATAAGTAAATATTTGTCATAAAACCGTCTTCATAACTAATCACATTTTGTTTATTGTATTCATCATTTTCAATCCTTTCATAATATTCCTTATCATTCAGCTGAAAATTGATCCAACTCATTAACCCTTATCCTTTAATGGTTTTTAGCCTTAGTAACTAAAAAAAAAACAAACAAAAAAAAAACCCTAAAAAATTTGAAGATCCAGCCCTATAGTAACAAGTTTTTCTTTTAATTGACTTCAATGATAATTCGTCAGTAATAATGATTTTAAACTGACTAAAAGTTCTGTTTTTCATAAAATCCCTATTATTTTAAGTTATTGCCAATGAAAATTAGTTTTTGGGTCTTGACATTGCTTTTTAGACTCCCTGATCAGTTATTGGATAAACTTCTTTTTTCTAAACCAAATTTTCACTCTGACTGCTCCAGTGTGATTTATATAATAGATTACTCTCAAATTTCCTGTCCACACCATTTTCATTTCAAGCTGTTAACTTGTTTGATCTATCATTACTTTTTATTTTTAATATTGATTTGATTTCTAAGTGTATTAACTGAACCAACAATTTAAGTTTGGTAATTTTTGTTGCTTTTATGTTAGAACTTTTTTTGTTTTTTTTTTCAAAAGACTGACTACTGCATCATTCAAATCATTGGTTAATTTTATAAAGGGCCATTAAGTATTTGATTAACCTCTAATATTTTGAATTAGTTGATTCCTGTCCCGACATTTCCTGTGAATGTAGATTAACTCAAGAAATTCCATGCCCAACCTTGAACGATTCGGAATGAACATAGATCCTGTAAGGTTAAAAGCAAATCCCCAGAATTTTCTGTCATTTTGTTTCGATGTTATCTACTATAATTAATAATAGTATGATCACAAATACATTAGTTGTTAAGCAGACGAAACTAGTATCTCTGTAGATACCTATCTCGTTCATGTGACTCAACTTGTGTGTATTAATCTATGGTGGTAAGTTGAACAGGATAAAATTCATTTTATTTAAATGAATATTTTTCTGACTAAAAATGTCATCTGGTATTCACAATTTCAAAATGAAAATTGTTAGAAGAATTACAGCATTTTTTGTTATGCTTGAGATTAACTGTTTCATGAATGACTTCCAACTTTTCCTGTCAGTATTTCGTTTGAGCCACCTGCCAAGATCAGGTCATCATCAACTGATCTCCTCCATTAAGCTGTCTACCATATAGCTTTGTGTGACACACTTTAAAGTGTTTCCGATAACTAACAGCAGGTGATGTGGTTGTACCAGTTAAGCAGTTGTGTGGCATACTTTCTTATGAAGGTCTTTAGAGTGAGACCAGCGATTTTCTCCATCCCTTTTGCTGCAGTCAGGATCATGTTGCTCTGACGTTTTGTAGTTGACTATATTTTGCAAACATAACAGTACAGTTCGGACGTGTGTTGAATGCTGTCACTCTCATATAAGATGGGATTCCTGTGGTTTGTAAAATTTTTGACAGTTGCCTGAAGGCTCTCCATGTCGCCGATATACATTTTCTTATAGTTGTTTCAGTTCACCGATCAAAATCAATTGTTATGTAGTTAGGTGATTTTATTGATTCTTTCAACACCTGCAACAATTTCTCTTTTCATGGGAATTTGATTTCGACACATGCAGCACTTGAAATATTAATGAATATAGTCTTTTATAAATTTTATTGCAGTTTTAAACATTAATGTAAATTAAGGGTAATTAAAAAGCTATGGGGGGGGGAAGTAGGGTTAAAAATGCCTATAAATATGCAAATTAATGTTTATTCCTTAATATGGGTGCACCTTTTTGCTCATTCCTTAGGAGGAGGAAAAAAGAGGCGGAAGAGTAGGAAAGGAAGAAAGGATCCTCTGACCACGTTTAAAACAAATGAAAGATTTTTGCTGAGAAAGGCAAGCTCATATTATCAACAATAAAAAAAAAAAAAAACATTTTTCTTCAAAGATATAAAATATTAATATTCTAAATTCTATAAACTTAAAATTTTTGATGTAATAATTTATAACACATTTACTTTATAGAAGGGAGATTAACAGCAAATAGATTTTTTTCAATTATAACTTTTATCTTATATGTATTTTGAAAGTTAATTATAAATTGACTTAGGACTTCTATCCAGTCATGACTTACAGAACGAAAGCATGGTTTTCCCATAAATTAAATAGTGTTCCATTCGAAATTCTATGCAGGTTCTTAAGTTCGACAGAAAGATCCTCAAGTTGGGCAATATGCACCTGAACAAGGTTGGAGGTTACATCGACTGAAATGTGAAAATAACAGTTTAGATGAGAACAAGAGTGAAAAGAATCCAAATAATAACTAAACCTTTTAGCATAGAAAATAATATCATACTTAAAAATAAGTCTTTGATCAATGCTTTTTTTTTTTAAAAAAATAGCTGTTGATATTTATAGATAAAAAAACAATGATTAAGTTATTGCAGAACAAGGTATCTTCCAAAATAAATGTCAAAACTAATTGATCTTTAGTTACCATACCCAACTGCAACTTTTTATGCAGCATTTGTATATCATCTGTGATGATTTATTCAAACAAAAGTTTTTTTTTTTTTTACATAGGCATCACCACTTATCAAGGCCGATAGGCCACTCAAGGATAAAGGTTAAAGAGTGTAGAGTAGTCAAAAGGACAATATAGTAATCAATAGTAATGGAAGTTTGGTAAATTTGTTAACTTAAGTGGAACAACTCATCAGAAACTTGTTCACGTTGGACTTGAAGACAACCATATTATACACAGCTGGAAAGCAGGCAAACGGAAGACAATTCCACAGGCGTGCAGTTCTAAAAAAGAAGCTTTGATCATGGAATCTACGTTTAGGTTTAGGCACAGATAAAGAGTGGGGGGAATTATTGATAGCGTTTTCAGCTAGACGAGTCTTTCTTGTGAAAGTTTGGCGAGGGGGGGACCATAGATTGAAGCTCAGTCAAACACTTTCCATGAAAATAACAATAAAGCAGAGATAAACTCGCAACATCTCTTCTGTGAGATAGAGGTTGCAGCGAAGAGAAAAGGACATCTCCCACCAGGCCACGAAGTCTATTTTGAATCCTATCAAGGCAGGACAAGTCTTTTCTAGCAGCTCCTGCCCATATGTGGCAACAGTATTCCATCCTTGGACGTATCTGGCTCTTATATAGATAGAGAATTGCATCAGCAGTGAGATATCTACTGGATCGATAGAAGGATCCGACCATTTTTCCAGCGGCCTTGGCAACAGATTTGATGTACGTATTCTATTTAAGATCAGGAGTAAAGGTCAAGTCCAGAAGCCTGTCAAAACTTGAGGCCTCCCCAAGACGAGAGCCATTCATTTTAATTGATGCCAGATGGGGATCAGAACGTTGATGATGTAAAGATAGAAGCTTGGTTTTAGATGCATTAAAAGTAACCAGCCACTCCTTTCCCCATTGTACAACATGATCAAGATCAGAGGAGAGAGAATCAGAGAGAATTTGGTCGTTTACTGTCTTAGATGTGCTACCATAGATGGTAGTGTCGTCAGCAAAAATGTCTACGAATTATGTAAGGATGTGATTTGGAAGATCATTAATGTAGATCAGGAAAAGAGTTGGGCCCAGGATGAACCCCTGAGGGATTCCAGCATTTATACTGTGAGCTTCTGATTTTTGCCCATCAACTACTACTCTTATGAACCTATCAGAGAGAAATGATTTAATAATTACCTTAATTTCACTGAAACTAATAATAGCTGCAGAAAAAATTAAAAAGATGGCTAAACAAACGGCTTAAAAAAAAGATCCTTACAAGTAATATTGAATTTTTATGGAGTTTAACAAAGAAAAAAAAAATATATATATATTATTAAAAAAAAGGGTGGAAGGTGAAATTTTGATTCAAAAGTTTTTTTTTTTTCTAATTTTTTTTTTATTCACTGTTGTATTTGAAAGACAAATACTTTTAGTTTGATTGTACATTTGTAAGATTCCTTAATTTGCTTGTATGGAAATCAGAATTCCAAAAATATGGAAACAGTGTTGCATAGAATAATAAAAATATTTCGGATGATTTCACGTTTGTTTTGTGCATTATGCTATATTCATAAAGCCCTCATTTTAGTCTATTTGTGATTATATTGATTAAATGAATTCCTGGTACAGGTTATACAAGATTTAACAAAATATATAAATACAATTGCTTTATAACAATCTAAAATTCTCATTTTTATCTATGTGTATATAATAAAGCCTTTTATCCAGAACTAGCAGGGGTGCCCGATGTTGCCCGGATGTTTAGGTTGTGTAGTAAGGATCCCCAAGCAAGGGGTGGGGTAAAAACAACAGTAACGGGGGGGGGTGTTAGTGGTGTAAGGAACCCGAAAAAAGTGGTAGTAGTGAGGGGAGGGGGGGATCAAAACAACAATAGGCAGAGGTGTTTAAAAAAAATAGTGGTAGTAGGTAGGCAGGCTTGAACCTGTAACGCAAAGCAGGGGAAAAAAAACACAAAAAAATGTGACGTCGTTGCCGATGTCTCCATCATCTGACCAGAAGTTTGGAACGTTGAAATTAAGTGAAGTCAATCAACCTATACAATGACTTGCAAAAATGGCAATGCAAAAAAAAAGCCAGATTATTACATTTCGGCCATGGCCACCAGTGGTCTGCAATTGTTCAGTTTACTTTTTTGCGAGGGGTGTGGGCAGGCTTCCATTGGGCAACGCCGGTTAAAGGATCCTGCTAGTATATATATATATATATATATATATATATATATATATATATATATATATATATTCTACTCTTTTTGTACACCAATTCTTTTTTGTTTAGAATCTCTATGCTTGTTAAAAAAACAACAGTACGTATATAAATGAATAATTATTTTATTATATTTTAAGTTCCAAGTTTTCATTTATCTTAATCAATTCTTTCAAAACAGGTGTTTACAGGTGTTTTATTTATATGGAACAATCAATATATGTATGTTAACATTGAATTTTTTCTTACTAATGTGTGTGTGTGTGTATATATATATATATATATATATATATAGTTCTTGTTTTTATTAGTGATAGTAACAGCATGTGAACGCCATCACTGTAATCGGATTCACATACCTAAATGATAGTTCTTACTCACTTGTATGCATGCAAATTGATGCATTAAGTCGTCCATTTTGACAGGATGCATATATATAAATTTTGTTTATGTACGTAAAAATTATATAAAATTTTTTGTGTTGATTTATTTATTTAGATGACCACTACTTAATAATGCAAATATTTTGAGGTTTTATTTTGTGCATCTCACTTTTTAAATTGAATTCTTTAGATTTTTTTACATCAAAAACCAAAAAAATTAGATTTGTTAAAAATATGCCCTTAAAAATCAAAAACCTATAAATTATGTATAATATTAGCTATTATGTGGCGTTGCTCGGGAGTGTTTTTATATTTATATTGCCTTCCTTCCACTTTTTATTAAGCTAAAATATTTAAATAGGATTTTGAAAGCAAGATTTAACTTATATTACTGTATCATTTGGTCATTAATTTATTAATTGAACTATATGGTAAACTGTAAATGTTTTTACAGTAATGTTGTTTTAATCTCTATATAACTATTGGGTTTAAATAGCTTTCAAAGCTTTCAATGCAGTAAGATCTGCTCAGAATTTTAAAGCCAGAAATTACTTTCTATTCGACAGTTGAAATGCTTACAAATTCTTTCAAATTTAGAAGAGTCACAAAATAATTCAGTGTTTTATGTGCAATTATTAATAAATAAAATGGCTGACTTGTTTATGAAGGAATCGAAATGTATGCTGGTGGATTTAATTTTGTAATTAAATTTCAAAATTTCGTTTTATTTAATGCTATAGTATTTTTTATTTGAATAAATATTTGATTAATTGTAAATACAAAAAAATCTTATCAAAGTTACGTTAACATGCAAAATGCACACTTAGAGAAATTATTTTATAATTTTAATATAAATTATTACTAGCATCAGATTTCTAAAGTTGATGCCAGACCTTAATTTTCAGGAGTCTGAGTTGAGTTTGTTTAGCAGACTCTACAGCCCTGCTTTTAGCCATCTTTAAATCATTGACTATACATTGGCTACTTGTGTTTAGTAGTTTGTAACAAACTATGTATTCATGATCTGCACTGAAGACAACTTCTGTATTGATGAATCAACATCTGAGTAATCAAGAATTTCTCCAGTTATATTATTCTTCAGATTAATTTTTGCGATTTCTTATTCTGAGGTATCTTGATGCGTTTTTAACGATTAAAATCAAAAACATTTGTTAATTTTTTTTTTTTTAAATCCCATTTTAAAGCTCAGATTATAAATGGTACATCAAATAATTTGGTTGTTTCTATTTCCTCCTTGGCTCAAAGTTTTGTAGTATTTTCTCATAAGATTTAACTAAATCATAGACTATTGATTAGCGAGCAGCTATAACAGATTTAAGACCTAGTGTTTTTTGCTTTTCTGTCATACATTGTATGAATTGACTATATATTTTCAACATTTTTTGTAAGATTCACTGATTTGTTTGAGAAAAACATTACTATTATTTATCAATTATTTATATTTTTAATTAACTTTTTTTTTTAACTCAGCAAATCAATCGGTGATGTTATCCACTAAACTACTGTCATATTCCTTTTTAGTATAATGAAAAAATGTAAACTGTTGTCACCTATTTAACTTTGTTTAGATAAAGAGTGATTTTGTAAAGCCAGTTAAATATAAAAAATGAAGACAAAATCGAAAATTAGCCTCTCTTTATCTCTTCTTTTCCAACTATGGGTTAAGTAATTGTACTTTTATATGATTAAAATAAAATATTTTAATCTTAGATAAAATGTTTTGTTTTTTTTGCAGACAGCATTTTCATATAATTAGAACAGAAACATCCATTTACTATCCAAGTTTATTTAATATTTTCAGTATATTAAAAAAAAAAATAGATTCACTTTCCATTTTCTAAATTTCTTTCATGATTTTAATTTTTGTAATCTTAGAATGTTTTTTTTTTTTTTTTTATAGTTGCTTGGGAACCATATTTTCAAAATGCAGTCGCAAGAAAGATCTTCGGCCACGGACTATTCATTTAGGAATGTCCCGTGGCCCTATGGAAAAGTATCCTAAAAATGTTATCAGAAACCAAAAATATAGTATATTCACCTTTATACCGAAGGTAAGATCATATTTCTTTTTGTTTGCACTTGGGTTCTTTTTTTTTTCTTCATTAATTTTTCTTTCATAGGACAATATTAATGTTTAACATTTTTCTTTGTAATATTAAAATAAAAATGAGCATATGAAATTAATTAATGAAATGACTTTCAAGAAATATAAGTGGTTCATATTATGCTCAAAATAAATTTACATCCCTGTGTGATTCAGATTTATACTCCTAGTGACTCTACCAAATGATTGGTAATGACAAAAGTGCAGTACATAGGTTCATACACAACTTATAATATCACTTCAATAAAATAAAAACAAAACGAATAACTATAAAACAATAGATTAAAAAAGCTACACCATATGGAGAGTGTAGCAAAGTGATATTTCATCAGAAAATGCCTCCGGTTTTGCTTATTGCAAACAAACTTTAATTATATTTCAAAATGCATAATTTTTAATGATTTAAAAAGATTTATTGAGACTTATTTTCTTGGTACATAATTGAAAAACTGTGTCTTCTCGCTAAAAACAATTGTTCAATGCTATCATCACCAACATCTTCATAACGTTTGTTCCACATACTGGCATGTATTGTATAAAAGCAAAGCTAATGGCAATACAGAGATATGTTAACAACAAAATCTTTGCTTCTGTGTTAAATTAAGAAAATTCACCTCACTTTATCACCAACATTATTTAATATTTATGCTTTCATATTCAGGTTTATCTTCAGTTTTATGCGGATAATTTTGTAACAATCTTTTTTTTAATTTATTTATTTTTGTTTTTTTAAACTTCTATTAATATACTTTATTCATTCTCAAACCAGGCCATTTAATTTTCTCTGCCTCACTGGTCATAAGATGGATCAATGTTCAACATTTTTTTTAATATCATATAATAATGCAAAGAAAGTTGTGTATTGATAAACTGTGAGTACCAACACTAAAAAACTAGATTTTTAATTCGCACAAATTCTTTAACAATTCATTTAATTCGATGAATTAAAACAATGACAATCGTTTTTTATTTTTATTTTTTTTATTTTTACATTTTTCAGCACATATCCAAAACTTGCGGCACAATCAACACTTCAATTTTCAGATGCTCACATTTACATTTATACAAAAATATTAAAAAAAAAAAAACAACAAAAAAAAAAAACTTCTTATTATACAATCTTTAAAACTAACTGTTGAACAATTGGTGCAAGTTTTTTTCATATCAATACCTCCTATTCATCAGTAGCCAACTTTTTCCGCAGTAACATATTTGATATTTCCAAAAATGTTGAAAATCAATCTCTTTTCTTGTTCATTTATCTGTTTAAATTCTTAAATACTCTCAACGCATTACTACTTGTTTATTGAAAATATCCCCATCTAATAAAATAAAAAAAAAAAAAAAAAAGTTTTACTTTTATACCACTTACTCGGATGTACTTGATCGCATCAAATATAAATGGGTTGTAATTCTAAATCTTATGAGCTCAACCAATGAATTACATATAATATCCTGGGTATGATGTGAAACTGCATCTAATAGTGAGATCCTTATTTGGCGATTCAGGGTTGGGGGGGGGGGTGTATTCACCCTTTAGTTATTACTAGCAAATATACCTGGCATTGCCTGGTATTAAACATAACATTAAATTCCTTTAAAACAAAAATGAAATTAAAAAAAAAAAAAACGGAAAGAAACCGAAATATATGCATGCAAGTGTTGTTTTTTTCTAAACAGTTCACTTCTTGTGAGTAAAAAGAAAATACTCGAGCAAGATTGAAAGCAAAACTTAAAAACAGTGAGTCAAGTACAGTAGCCATTAGGCCAGTTTGACACAATCTTTAAAAAGTGTTTTCAAACCTATTTATTCTTAACATAAGAAAGCCGTCATGTGAATGATTTGTGCATGCGCAGTCAGGAAGCACTTGACAAACATAAAAATCCGATGACCCCACAAGTACTAATTTTTCAATTTTGACTCCTTAGCAGCCGCTTTTTTTTTCAAATGAAAACTGATAAAAAAGTTTTCTACATGTCTGAATGCTCTACATACGAAATTTCTAGTCTGTAGATCCAAAAATTTGTTGAGTATATAGATTGAGAAGTGTCTTCACATGCACGCACATTCTCACTTTTATAGGTATATCGATAGACTATTTCGGCGTCCACTCTAACGCAGTGTGATATTTGTCAGGGTTGCATCTATGGATTAAATAGAATTAATCCTGAATATGGCATGAAACTGCACCCGAAAAACGTAAGTGAATATTTAAAAATATTAAGTTCATTAATATTGTCTCAGAACAGTGTCTTAACTAGTACAGCCACATCACCTGCTGTCAGTCATTTGAAATGTGTCTTACATCAATGTAGATGATTCAAAGCTATGTGGTAGACCTCTTTCTTATAATATGGAGATCAATTAATGATGATCTGATCATATTTACCCAGACAAGTGATTTCCTGTTTTGAAAGTCGTCTGTACTAAATGGTAATCTATATACCCTGATGAAAATGTTGGTCAACACATAGAATATCTGAAAACTAGTTATTTTCATTGAAATATGTTTAACAGAAACTTTTTTGTCATAAATATAATATTTTTGAAGTAAATTGTTTCTTTACAGAAATAAGTAATACTGAAAGTAAAATTTGTCTTTTAATTAATTTTTATTTTTAATATAATAAATTAAATAAATAGGAAAGAAAATTAGGCCGTGCCTTGCCAATCATTCCAATGTCTTTATACTGTCATTTGTTTCAACATATCTTTAAACAATAAAGTAAAAAGCATATTTCAGCTGCTGGTATAACCTCCGCAATCATTTGGAACATAATATATTTCTGACTGGCTGGTATGTAATATAGCAAAGTTTTCAGATTCTTGTGTGGGCCATTTTCCAAATAGGAAGGCGTTTGCCAGGGTAAATATGTGCTTACACCCCTGATCCCAGCAGGTGGCACAAGCAAAAATGGTAGCAAGCAGGAAAAGTTGATGAAAATAGAATAACATAGCAGCTTTTATTGAAATGCCTGGATTCAAAACTTATTAGTTAATTACCCCTGGAAGAGTTGATATGTTCTCAAACAAAATAAATTTCATGTAAGAATAGTACTAAACAAACTTAGCATCATCCGCCATAAAATATTATCCTGCTTAAAATCATAATCAGTCAAAACGGAAAGAGTTAACAAGCATGAACTTTTAATCCCACTGCGGTATAATAGCAAAAGAGTGAGAGATAACAAATGGTCTGCTTTTGGCATTTTGATATGATTTATCACAGATCTAAACAAAGCCAACATGATCCAGGTCAGACCAGGAAGTTGCTACCAACCCAACAGTGGACAAACACATTTATCAGTGTTGCTAAGCAGCTTCTAAATGAATATTTTAGAAAAAACAAAGCAAAAAGAACTTATAATCACACTAACATGAAAACAGAACACTTATTATTTTTATATAGTTTGTTTTTTGAGTTAAGTACTCCATTACTCATAAACTCTGTACATTTTACTTACAAAAAAAAGTATATTTTTAAGTTTTCTGTTTTTTTTTTTTTTTTCTTTTAGTTTTTTTTAGTTTTTTCTTTTTCATTTAAAATTTTACTTATGGCGTAGTATGATTAAAGGTGTCACCATGTTATTTATTCCTCTGTTAAACTATGGAACCACAAAATGCTCACTGTATTTGAAAAATTGTTTGAATGGGGGGGGGGTAAGTTTAGAAAGTTCGTATGCCTCCTATTTTTTATTCCGCTTGAATGGATCAGATGGAATTGCAAATTGCATTGTTATGATGACTGAACTAATGCATTCGTAGCTTGAAAGTTTCATCTCTTTGTTGCAAATATTGATAGTGTGAGACTCTAAGAAAGCAACCCCTGCCATGGGTGTGCGTTAGAAACAAATGTGTCATTGAATTCCTGTCAAAAGTGCATCGAGAATGGTGGTGACTATGTAGAAAAATAAATTCTGGGGCACAAAAGGTTGCTCCTTTGATTACAGGTTAAATACTATTGCTGTGGCAATATTCCCTTTAATGGACAATTCCAATATTTTTATTCTTTGCTTTTTATTAGTTTCTACTGCTAATGAACATAGAGGAAGAGTGATAAGAAGGGAGATTATAGATGCCGTATAGAATAGGAGAGGTAAAACAATATATAATGAATGCGTGTGAAAGCGATTAAAAAAAAAAAAATAAGAGATCACTTGATGAATAATTTCCAAATTGTGCAGGTAATTATAACAATTAAAATTGACTTTTTTAAAAAAAATTTTCAAACATAACTCAATTTTAAAACTTAGAAATATTTTAGCTTCTGTTTTGTATGATCAAGATATAAAAAAGAGCCTTGGGGAAACAAACGTTGATTAACTCTGCTTTAGTATAATAATAGATAAGTTTTAAATGAAATAAAGAAAAAGTTACCTTGTATTATTTGGATTATTCAAACTATATCAAGATGTGGGGGAGGAAACATGATTGGCTTAATGGATACTATCACAGTTTGGAATCGGTTCAAATCTTTGTAGATTTGGTGTGATCATTTATGCACAAAGACTGGTGAAAAAAAGGTATGGACCTGAAATTTCTCCCTCTCTATGGGTAAATAAATTCAACTTGTATTCAATGGTATGCAATGAATCTTTTAACACATACCAACATGTAAAATAGATGTTAAACTGAATATGATGATGATGATGAGCATTGTCTGATCTGTTCCTTGCTTTCTTTGTTCTAACTCGTTTGATGCATTGGTTTAGTGGTTTTCATCAATTTGTTGTTTTAATATACCTCATAATGCAGCTTTCTATTCTAGTAGGTTCAAGAACTGCAAGCCTGTAGAACTCTCTTCCTGCTGGCCTTTTCAAGACTAAGGATGGCATCTTCTGTATTTGCAATAATTGCTTTTCATTCATTTTACCTGCTTACATCAAGTGACTTCATGCCTTGTCTGGAGCAATTTCTATGGGGGGGGGGAGAACAAAAACAAAAAACGAATCCTTTACATTAAGTATTGTAAGAATTAAATGACCTAAAAAGGTTGATTTTTTTTTTTTTTTTTTTCTCTGTAAAACAAACCAAACTCTAAACATCTGAACCTGCATCAACTATAGCACCAACCAGACATCGTGAAACATAACGAAAACAGCACCTATAACTAATATCCGCAACAACATGCGTCTAAAGTAAGAAGTAGTATTATGTTAAAATACACATTTACAAGAACTAAAACATTCAATCCCATGATGCAAATCATCATATTAAATATCTGTCTGTGGATATTGTAATGACAAGAAGTTATGTAATTGGTTGAGTTAACACTTTGCTGGAAAAATAACATCTGATTGTTGACGTAGAGATGACTCACCTGGTTTTAAGAATAAAATCCTGTTGTTAATAGAGAGATACCTTAGGATAGCTGCATGTGCATTGGAGGAAGTACATTCGTTTGCTGAATAAACAATGTATAGTTGGAAGCCACATGCCATAAAGAGGCATGCCTATATTGAGTACTGACGAAAATTTCTGGGGGTGTCGCCAAAACTCGTCTTTTTGGGAAACGATTGGGGTAAAAAAAGGGGAAAATAATATCATGCAACAACACAAAGAGAAATAAAAGGTAATTAATTGAGAGCCAGTAAATTGTTAGAATTATAAATGTTTATTTAAAGAAAAAGGTGGCTGGTTGCTTTGAATTCCCAAAAGCTTGTAAAATAAAATTTACTAAGTAACAAATAGAGAGAAAAAAACGGAGAAAAAATCAAAAACAAAAGGCATTCAATATAGAAAGGAAAAAAGGCAACTGGGCAAAAATTCACATTAAAATGGTCTCTCAAAAAGGAGACTTTTCAAAATATATAAAATGTTCTTAATATCAAAGGCTTACTTGAAGTCTGAATGAAAAGAGAATAAACATTTCAAAACAGGGAGTCCTTTAAGACGCGTTTTTCACAAATAAACGAACCTTCAAAGGTTTTTTTAAAATGTCTCTCTCGCCCGAAATAGGGTTCCAAACAAATGGTCCACTCTCCTTTTCATGAAGGGTTGTCAGTGTCTCTCTCTCTCTCTCTCTCCTTATTCCTCCTTTCTTTGGAGTAAGCAGTTTACTCAAAAATTCTGACACAGTTCTTATAGTTGGGCTCTCTACCCAACGTTTAAATAAGATGAAATTTATCGACGGCACGTCGAATGTTCTTCTTTGAAAGGGAGCTGCCTACAAACACTTCAATACATTCCTTAAAAAAAAAGGCACTCCACTGTCAGAAAAGGATTAAAAAATATACAAAATACGTTGCCGAAAAACGGTCAGCAACGGAGTCTAAAGGATGCTTCTTCCAAGATGGCCAACCTCCAAACTGATTTTTTTTTTTTTAAAAGGGCACATAAAACGGGGCATTGTGGCGTTCGAGAAGTTCCACAAGGATCCTGATTGGCCAATGGCCAAGGGCAAAAAGGAGGAAGAACGGACAGGTCGTTTCAAATTTGGGAGAGAGATAGAGAAAGAGAGAGAGAGGTAAAGAGGGAGACGGGGCGAGAGGGAAGCGCACACACTCACAGGTCAGTTAAAGGCCGACTACTAGATACGTGTACCGGGCAAAAAGGGAAGGGATTCACAAAGCCAGCGAGTCAGTCGCTCAAGGCAGCCCATCTCCCACCCCACTTGCACTGTGTGATGGCGACAAGAATCTTTAAAGTAAAATTTCGGAAACTCGAGAGGGAAGCGCACACACTCACAGGTCAGTTAAAGGCCGACTACTAGATACGTGTACGGGGCAAAAAGGGAAGGGATTCACAAAGCCAGCGAGTCAGTCGCTCAAGGCAGCCCATCTCCCACCCCACTTGCACTGTGTGATGGCGACAAGAATCTTTAAAGTAAAATTTCGGAAAGTACATAGACAAAATCTTGCATGCAGTTTAGGATGGATGAGTGTCCACAAATGTTATAATAGCTGGCTTGAATCGGGGTGAACAGAAAGTAGTTGCCTAGAGAATTTGATATATCAACTCTCATATGCTCTCTACCTCTCTCACTAGCTTTACTGACTTGCTTCAGCTGAACAATAAAGATATATTATAGTTTTGTACATAAATGTCTTTCTTTAAAGCATAGCAGCAATATGCAGCACTGATATCTAAATTGCAAAATATTCAATGACACAATCTATTGAAGCTAATGACAACTGATAGCATGCTATGAAAAATAGAAACGTTCTGATTTGTGCAAAGATATCTGAATCAATGATGCAACCAACCCTTATGACGTCACACAGCATTATTTAAGTCATAATCTTTGATTATACCTTGAACTTGGCATCTTTCTTTTATTGATTAAAGCTGCAATTAATACACCAAAATTGAAAGTGCCATATGTAAGCCCATGCCAGATGTTTCTACTTAACTCAGGAATGCAGAAACCACTTCAAACTCTAACCACATGGATACACATTTATCTATTATTGGTGGGAATCCAAGAAATTCTATTTCCTGCAAAATCTGAAATTACAGTTAATAGTTTTTATCTATTGTAAAGTGTTGATGTAAAAAAAAAAATTGTTCAAAATTGCTTGGATATACTACATGCAGATTCATTGCATTGTGCCATGTCTAGTTGATTTAGGACACAGGATTTTGCCAATTTTGTCATTGCTAACCACCTTTGTCCAAATTGCATTTAGTTCTGTCCTTCCATTATTATCTGGAGAAACGGTGAAAGTGATCTTACTTAGATTAAAGTGATGATCATTATTAAGGTTATTGAGAAGTTTTGTTATCTTGGTAATAGCATTGAGCACAGCATAAGTCCGTTAGTGTGGTTGCAAGAATTAGAAGTGGATGAAGTAAGTTCAGAGAAATTCTATTACTAACCAGCATAGCATTACCTTTGTTCATCAAGGGGAAGAGACTATCAGGCATATGTATGCAGTGTGATGATGTTCAGAAGTGAAAACCTGTCCAATGAGGATTGAGGACATGTGAAGCATAGAAATGATATGAGAATAATATGATGGATATGTAATGTAAGTCTTAAAAATGTCATTTTCTGGTGACCTCAAATGAAGATTAAATCTAGACAGTATGGGGAGATGTGTGCAGAAGTATAGACTTTGATGCTATTTCCATGTTAAAAGAATGGATAGCTTAGATGTAGAACAGTTGAGATAACAGATTCAGTTCATAGGGGAAGGCTAAGAAGAAAATGCAAAAAAGTAATAAAATAGACCTAACAGATAAATAAAGACCTAGCTAGAGATATGTTACTTTTGAAATTAATTTCTTATAGCCATCTAACACATGCCATCATATAAAATAAATATGAAACAGATGATGATGAAAACATTGCAAAGATTTATTAGCCATGTAATCACTGGTCAGATATGGTGTAATATGAAACAGTGATCCTAATTTGTTGTGTTATATTTTTGATTGTGTCATGTTTTGAGAATAAGGACTTCGTATTATGTGTGTGTGTGTGGGGGGGGGTAGTCGCTCATATTCCTGTGCTGAAATTAGTAATCAAAGAGAAAACAGTTAACCAAAATTGATATAAAAACTGGCAAATATTTTTGTTTATTTTTTAAATAGGTTAGAAAGCTATACCCATCAATGATATATTTAGAAAATCTCGCTCTAATTTACAAATAAAGAAGATATATAGTTTATTAATTATTTATGAATAAAGAAGATATATAGTTTATAATTTATTACTAGTGAAAGATTTCTTTGGATGGAATCAGACTATTTAACATTCAAAATTCATTCTTAAAGTTAAGGACTTGTTTTGTTATACATTGGAGCATGCTAATCACGCTATCACACCTAATCAGCAATCCATTTACACATTTCTTGGCAGTCACTTATCTATTAATCATCAGTATTTAGTTGTACAGTTAGACTTCAAACAAACACGTTTTCCTGGTTATCTAGAATACTAACACGTCTGTTAAACAAAAGCGAATAATGGCAGCAAAGTCTGTTAGGACAAAAACACAGTTTGAGTATAGATGAATCTAGACATAACTTTCAACAGTAAAATTCAGTGGAATATAAATTATTTCAATGAAGTTTTTATGTTTCAACAAATATTGTTGTTGGTAGATATTTAAAATGTCCTTTGTTAAAGGAACATTTACTTTGTAAATTGATTTATGTTATGTCTACATCTGATAAGTTGTCTGTTAAAAGTATTGGGTTTCACATGACTCAATTATGTCTAACATTTAGCTATAAATATGAATACTGTATTCTGATAAGTTAACTATTCTTCTGTATTTTTATTTTTGTTTTTAAACAATTTTGATCTAAGATTAGGCAAAAAATTGAAGTCCTTGTTTGAAAATAGATTTTATCAAAAGATTTTATGTTTACAGTTGTAATGTGTAGTGATGATTTTAGCTGTGAATTGAGCTATTTGGAGTTTTTGATGTTGCTTACTACTGTTAATGCAATTCAAATTATAAACTAACTCTTTTAATATTAAAGAAAGACTAACTTTTTAGCCTGTTAAAAACAGGCAAAAATTATAGCCAGTTGACTTAGAATGAGTGCTTTATGTCAAACTTATAGAGTAAATGTGGTATTGTGGTGATGAATCCTTATTAATCCTTAACTGTGCATCGAACAGATACCATAATACTTAGTTAACTGTACCTTATCATTATAAAGGTATATACAAAATTACAGCCAGATCGACTAAGTAGTTTTCTAGAAAAAGTGGAATGGACAGAAAGACCAAGAGAAATCTATCTATATATCTATAAAAGTGAACGTATCTGTGTACATTTACCTACGCAATAACTTTTTAGTCTACAGACTCCAAATTTGATATACAGAAGACTGAGATTTGGGAAAATCAACGTGATCGGTTTTCGGCCAGAAATTCGGCTGTTAAGGGGTCAAAGTTCAACGATTTGACCTTTGAGACCTCTACCAAACTCCTCCAACAATTTTGGGTATAAACAATTGAAATTTTAGATATAGATTCCTTGGACATGGATCCTCTTGATAACTTGATTTGAGCTGAAAATAAATGTTAAGGGGTCATAATAGGGGTCAAAGTTAAAAAAAATTTGACTTCTGTTGTCTCTACCAAATTACTCAGACAATTTCTGGTCTAAACATTTGAAATTTTACATAAAGGGTATTCAGAGATAGAGCAAGCTTTTAATCGGTTTGGATCGAAAATTTGAGCTACCAATATATAAATGTATGTATGTATGTTTGCATGTCTGCCTAGAACTTTGGACAGAGGCAACGGATTTTCACAAGATCAGTATCGTTTTGAAGTTCAACCCTTCAGACGACAAATATCAAAAAATTGACTAAAAACATTTTCTTCACCCTCAATTGGGCACTTTTCTGCAAGGAGGGGGTCGCTTTTTTCACCGATATTTTCGAAAGTCATCCCCTCTTCTTGATTTTCTAGCCTTAAGTTAAACTTACATCACTTCCGGTTTGACGATGGTCGTAACAGCAAAGACGTCACGTTTTTTTCTGTTCTTTTCCTCCTTCTCAGTATGGGTTTGAGCCTGCCTTCCTACTACCATTTTTTTTTTTTTTGCTCAACACACACCTTCAAACACCCATGCCAGGATAACATAGATGATAGTTTTCTCAAAATTGCTCTATTGATCTTCGTATTATATTTACTCCATGCCAGAAGGACTCTGTACTTATTAACATATCTTATTTTTCTCGCCAAAGAAAAAAAAACGAATCTATTTGAAAATTTTTACTTGACATGCTCCAAAATTCAATACATGAGCATGATATTTTGTTAGAGTTGATCTACGTGGATGTTCTTATATCCAAAGTTTATTCTAAACTTATGCCTTATTCTTACAGCATTACATTCCTCTACATTTTTGAGACTGAAAAAAAATCTCCCTTTCTTTTTAGCCAACTTATATATTGTTGGTATTATTTTTTTCTGTTAGAATATAACAAAGTTTCTAGAATTTTAATAAGGATACAAGTTTTTTTTTCTCCCTCTTTTCTTGAAAATGAAGCTATCTGTAGGTGGCAGCCCATGATGCCTTATGGCATAGGATGGAATCCTGGTGGTTGAGTAGTCTGTGGTCTAATTGCATAAATGGTCATGACTCGCAACACTTTATTTTGGCTCGATAGGAGGTCAGAGAAACCTGATCTGACCAATTGGTTAATCATGTCATACCGTAGTATCTATCAGTTCATCCTCTACTGTATTATTCAGTCTGATTCTTCTATAAATGAAAACTTTTTTTCCTCCCAAATGAATACTAGACTAAGCATCAATCACGTTAAAAACAATGATTACAATTATTGAAGAGTAATATCTTCTAAGAGTAATTTTCTCACTCTATTGTAAAATTTCCTTCTAAACCAATGTTTTCTAATATCCCACCTACAGCATTCTATTTGACAACTTTATTCAGCATTAAATAACTCGTGTTAAATATCTGTTGATATTGCATAAATTAATCAGTCACAAGTTTAACTAATTTTCACTTTTTTTTTTTTTTTTTTTTTTAGGATCATTTTATTAACTATTATTTTTCTGAACTTTTTGAATAATTATTTGTATTATTTGAACTCCTGTTATCCTTAATGTTATTTTCACAACAGTTCAGATGATGTAACTCCTAACCTTTTTCAGATGTATCCCTGTAGATTAAATAAAGAGTTCCATTCAAAATTCTGTGCAGATTCTTGAGTTTGACAAAAAGATTCCCAAGTTCAACAAAATTTATCTGAAAAATGCCAGAGGTTACATTGAAATAAGATATTGAAAAATATATTGTACAAGAAATAAAATTATCCGAATGGATGAAATTCTCAGATAGTTACTAATTAGTAGGTTAAAAAAATGTTGTGAGCACAATATACAAAATGAAGACTATGGTCCAAAGCGCATACACCTTATATATAAGTAAAGGCAGTTTTCTCGTCATTTGATTGATGTTAATGTCTATTTATCACTCATATAAGGTAAACATTGGTTTGCCTTTGAGAAAAAATTGTATTTTTGATTGATTTTAATATTTAATCCTGATTGATATTTTTATGAGTCATAAATAAAGGAAGATGGAAGAGCTTTTATCCTTACCAGGGTTCACAGTCTTTGAAAGTCCTTGAATTTTGAATTTCGCCTTGAAAAGCTCTTATTTTTATTATTACCCTGAAAATATGGAAAAATTTTTGAAAATGTATTGAAAAAATCATATTCTTTATGTCGAGTAAAAATTGGTGTGAAATTATTGAAAATAAAATCAAAATAAATACTATTAAATTATTTTTTTAAATGTAAATAAAAATACTTCATACCATTAAAATATTTTTTAAATATTAAAAATAAATAAAATCGAAATAGATTTTTCTAAAATTGCATCATGTTATTGCATACAAAAGTTACATCCCTTCATCACAAAACTACCTGATGTTTTCCATATGATAACATTGGGTAGTTTCGTGATAAAGGGATGCAACTTTTGTATCCACAATACTGGAAATTCCAAATTTAAAAGTAAAACAAACACAATGTAGACCAATCTAAAATGGGGAAAATAACATTTAATTGCACTTGTCTACCCAAATATTAGTGAGTCAGAAAATGTAAAAATGATTGTCAACAGGCATATTGTTGTATCAAAAGACATTTGTTTTGATCAAAATGGGTGAAAGTGCCTTGAAATCACACGTGGCTGGCACTAAACAAGACTTTCAACCATTAGTTGATTTTGTTGCACATTAGATAACTTCATGTAAATAACTGTGTAATCTTTAAAACTACTTCATGAAATAAAAAGATGTGAAATTGATTTTTTCCTGTTGTCAATAAAGATTTTGGTTTATCATATTATTATTCATATATGAAATTTTGTTTATAAAATTTGAATTCTGTTTGGAGAAGGCTTTGAAAAACTTTGGAAAGCATTGAAAGTCTGTACAAACCCTCCACCCACCATCACCTACAATTCTGGGAAAAAATTTAAGAACGCAAGTTTTAAAAATTAACTAAGACTCTCATTCAAGTGTGAAGAGAGAAAGAGAAGGGGGAAAGAAAGAGAGATGTTGTGAGGTGAGGAAAGGCTAAAAAAAGAAGGAAGGAAGAAAGAAAAAATTCTGGCCCCAAATGCAATAGCAAGTGTTTTAGCTAACTAATTATTAGTATCACCATATTCTAATTGCCTTGGTTAGTGCATCATATTTAAAGCCAGAAGTTGTGAGTATGAACTCCATTGAGGCATAAATATTTTCTTTGATTTTATCTCCAAATGAATTAAACATGTTAAAATTCTCTCCTCCCCCTTTTTTTTGTATTCTACGGAAATTAAGACCTGGGTGATGTCAGCTAGCACTGCTAGTGATACAAATGAGAGAGAGAGAGACCCCGTTTATTCATTGATGGTTGGATAAAAATGTAAAATATAATGAAACAAAATTTTTTTTTTACACTATTGCATGTTAGATATAAAATATGTGCTGTATATTTTTGTATTTTTTCATGTCTATTTTATGAAATTTTCTTTTTCTTTTCAGGTTTTGTATGAACAGTTCAATTTTTTCTTGAACTTGTATTTTCTTGTCATGGCAATATCACAATTCATCCCAGAAGTCCGTATTGGTTATTTATATACATATTGGGGTCCGTTGGTAAGTAATCTGTTATTGTATAGTTTTTTGAATTCCTAATAGTTATTAATACAATGTATTTTACTATATTGCACTTGTCATACTGGTGCTAATATATTGTCTCTCATCTATCTCTACAGCATCATTAGTAGCATCAAAAAAGCAGAGATGTTGCATACGTAATTTACTGGTTTTTCACACATTTTTGCTTTGTTTGGTCATGAAAATAAATAACTTCAGAAAATTTTTATTGATTTTTCAATTATTAAGTTTATTGTTTTTAAATGTTTTTTTTTTTAAATTTTTCTATATAGTATTATATGTGTGTGGTAAATAAATGAGCTACCGACTTCATTATAAAACAATTCTTTTCCTCTTGTCTTGCAGTGTTTTGTTATCTTAGTGACTATGATCCGAGAATGTTTGGATGATTATCGACGATACCGAAGAGATAAGGAAGCAAATTCCCAACTCTACATGAAACTCACGAGAGAAGGTTTGAAACCTATTCCCAGTTCCACAATCAAAGTTGGAGATTTAATTACTGTTGAGAAGGTAAACAGCTTCTGCCTTAAAAACCAAAAATGTTCTCTTCACTTGGTTAACATCCTACTCAAAATGCCACCAAAAGAGATTTTTTTTTTTTTTTTTTTTTCGTATTCCTGTGGAAGAGGATTATTCAGGATTTATTTCAGCATCATGATTATTAGTTTTATTATATTCAGTATTCAAAGAGTTATTTTGCCAAACTTGTTACAATTAAAAAATTGAAAAAGATTCTTTCTTAGATTATCAAGCTGTTTTTATGTATGCCACTATTGAGATATTGTAAGTAATTTCATTTTTTTTCATACGTATTGTTATATGAATGCACTCCTGAATGGATAATTTCTGCATAAGATTTATTGATTATAAACAAACACAAAATTCTCTCCTCTGTAAATTTTTACCTCAAGTATTTAATGGTTAAAGAAGTCAAACCAACCATTTG
Source organism: Euprymna scolopes (assembly GCF_053919585.1). Classification (NCBI taxonomy): domain Eukaryota; kingdom Metazoa; phylum Mollusca; class Cephalopoda; order Sepiida; family Sepiolidae; genus Euprymna; species Euprymna scolopes. The sequence continues at coordinate 82,034,927 of NC_136482.1, forward strand.
TAAAAAAAAAATCCTGTGAAAATATTTCTTTTAAAAGCATTTTTATGATGATAGTTTTTGTTTGTACTGAAAATGTAGAAATAGGGCAAATTGTGACAATCCTTCAACGAATGTACCTTCAAAGTTATAACGAGTGTTATTAGCATATGCACTTTACGTTTGATGGATAGAAAAGATGCTAAATGTTAGTGACCTGCTGATCTTTTTCTCCATCAAAGCCATTAAGTTAATTGTATGTTCAAAATGGATTGATGGACACAGGCAGCAAATTATATTCTACAAGTTTTCCTCCCCCTCTATTCTTTATCCTTTTTATTTTTTTTATTTTTAGATTATTTGCTCTAAAGTTGTGTTCTAATTTTTATATTTTTTTATATTTTTATTTAACTTGTACTGGCTCCTTTATTCCTCTTGCTTTCCGTCTCTCATTTTCCTCGTGCTTTCTAGTTTTCCATCTCTCCTTTTGGTCCCCTCGACAAAAGTGGGATTGGACCTAGTAATTCACTCCCATTCATTCACACTTTTCTCAATAACCATACCTTGGATTTTTTAAAAATTTTGCACAAACATTAGTCAGGGTGAAAGATTTTCTGGAATAACTCTGGTTGCTCCCCACACCCACCCACATCTAACCAGAGGTCATATTAGAGGTAAAATTGCCTCCAAATCATTTGTCCTTCCATTTCTTTGCATGTTACTCAATAACCACTCATTGAATTCAAAAAAAAAAAATTTACACAAACATTAATCATGGTGAAAGCAAATTTTTGCCAGAACGGATTTTCTGGGATAACTCTGGTTGTCCGTTCGCACTTTTCTCAGTAACTACCCACGCCTTGGATTTTTTTTTTTTTAATTTTGCACATACTTTAGTCATGGTGAAAATAAATTTTGTACTTGTGAAGGAGGACCCTGCATGGGCGGCTTGTTTCTCATTTTCCATCTCCCTTTTTTCAACTAGTTTTCTATCTCTTTTTACTCTTGTTTTTCATTTTTTAATCTCTTTTTTCTTGTTTTCCATCTCCTTTTCTCCTTGTTTCTCGTCCCCCTTCCTCCTTGTTTCTCGTCCCCCTTCCTCCTTGTTTCCCGTCCCCCTTCCTCCTTGTTTCCCGTCCCCCTTCCTCCTTGTTTCCCGTCCCCCTTCCTCCTTGTTTCCCGTCCCCCTTCCTCCTTGTTTCCCGTCCCCCTTTCTCCTTGTGTTTCCCGTCCCCCTTTCTCCTTGTGTTTCCCGTCCCCCTTTCTCCTTGTGTTTCCCGTCCCCCTTTCTCCTTGTGTTTCCCGTCCCCCTTTCTCCTTGTGTTTCCCGTCCCCCTTTCTCCTTGTTTCCCGTCCCCCTTTCTCCTTGTGTTTCCCGTCCCCCTTTATCCTTGTGTTTCCCGTCCCCCTTTTTCCTTGTGTGTTCCATTTTCCTTTTCTTTTCTTCCCCTTTTTTTATGTTCTGCCCTTCCCTTTCTTTTTTCTCTTGTTTTTTGTTGCTCAGTTTATTTTTTGTTCATCTCCTTCTGAGCTGTTGTCTGTTTGCTTTGTAGAACTATGCCTCACCTAAAAATACTCCTTTTTATGTGTCTTTTAGAACCAACGAGTGCCTGCTGATATGGTGTTGATTCGAACCACTGAGAAAGGAGCAGCTTGCTTCATCCGAACGGATCAAATGGATGGAGAAACGGATTGGAAACTAAGACTTGCTCTACAGTCTTGCCAAAGTCTTCCATCGGATGCTGTGAGTAGATCAAAATTAAAAATATAAACTGAACTTTTGAATTAAAATGAACAAATATAAACAATTTGCCGAGTATTTACAAAGAAAAGTATTCTTTTATGGGTTATATTGGTAGCATGATCAACCTTGTTGCAAGGTGATATGAAATTGTATCATTAGTCAATAAACAATATCAATTTCTACTTATTATTCACTCATGATAAATAAGATGAAGGATATCTGATATATAAGTTTAAAAAAAAATTTGCATAATCTTTGCTTTTTGGTCCCCCGACAAAAGAAGGTAGGACCTGTAAATTCTCCCTTGTCTGTTCGTCTGTTCGCACTTTTCTCAATAACTATGCCTTGGAATTTTTTTGAAATTTTGCGCAAACATTAAACATGAATAAAAAAAATAACTGAACGGATTTTCCGGGAAACTTCGGTTGGCCCCCTAGGGGGGTGCCTTTTGGGTTAAAATGGCTAAAATTGACACTTTTGTGCCTATTAAAAAAAATTGATGCCTTGGATTTTTAGGAAACTTTCTGAAAAGTTGTAACTAACTGATTTCTACATAATTTTGTTTGTCTATACTTCGTGATAACTCTTGTGTGTGCCCCAGGGGCTCTTTTAGGGCTAATAAAAACACTCCATACTATTTTACCATATTTGTCCAAAATTTTCTGTGTATGTCTATTTAGCAGTTTTACATGGTGCTGAACTCAAATTTAAATGTGTTAATGCTTTGGCGACTTTTGGGGTAAAATGTGTGTGTGTGGGGTAAATAATGGACTTAGTCATTTCTTTTTTTGCATAGTGCAGAACTCAAATTTACCCATGTTGAGGCCTAAAACTGCACTGTTTGTTCATTTTCACCAGGATTTGACATCCTCTGGAGACTTATCTGAGACTTAAATGGGGGGTGGTGGCAAATGCTGAACTTAGTCATGTTTTTTATGCCTCGTTCACTGTGAACTCACGGGAGACCATGCATGCTTCACTTGTTATTTTTAATTTTTCTTTCAAACTATAAATAGTTAACGCAAGAAAATAACAAAGAGTAGGCACCTTTTTTAGTGCTGATATTCATAAATATAATATTTATAACTAGCAGTTCCGCCCGGCTTTGCTCAGGCCCTATGTACTGTTCATAAGATTATGTGCATATGTATATATTAAAAGTGTGAATATGTAAAGTAATGCCTTTCTGTATAATAGTCTTCCTTAACTACCATAGAGAAAAGACAGACATTTTACTTTTATAGATATATATATAGATAGATAGATAGATTGGATGCAATATATAGTAATGATTTAAAAAGTATATCTAAATAAAAAAGACTCATGCGCCACCACCGAGAATTGAAACCAAAACGTTCAGCTCACAATTTATTTTGCCTCTGCCATCAATGATTGGGTTATGAAAACATGCTTACTGCAAGGCTAAAAATTAAAACATGAACCAATAGCTACTACGTTATGCATTCGTAATGCCGGCATTCGACCTTCACCTGGCAAATTTGATTTTTTTTTAAATTTTCACACTTTTGCACCGATTTTTCCCAAATATAAAGTTTTGCATGGATTCAAATACCTTATACATGAAGTTTAATGTCTGCAGACCAAAAACTCTAAGAGGAGTTTGGTAGGCAAAATTTGTTAATCAAAAATATATACATATACATAAATATATATGGAAACAATTTTGTATTTACTGTAAACTTTTTACACAAATATTATGCAAGTATAAATCATGTAGAATATCTGCATGAATATAATTACATGTAATAGTTAACTAAAGATGATTATCCCATTAGAAAACCGAAGCAACTAATAGGGAATTAATTAAAATGAATGTTTAAAAGAATATGCAAATTAGCTAGATCTTTTGCTAGTGAATGCCATTCCACAACCCATATATAAGAAAATTGTACTTTCTTTTTAAATAAATAGAAAAGAGGGTTTTTAATATGAATATCAATATGCACAAAAGAAAAACGAATTTATAGGAGTATAGAAGATAGGCAAAGACTAATCTTTTTAATCCATGTAAAGAAATATAAAGTCCTCCCCCCTTTTTTTTTTAAGTGGATTCAACATTTTTTAAAAGAATAAATTTTCCTTCAAAGTTCTAGTATTCATTAGAATAAATTCCTTTGTCCTTTTCATTAAAATCTTATTTTATTAAAATAATCACTACTTATCAGGGCTAAATACCATTCAGGCAAGAAGGATCTTATAAGAGATTGATGAGATGAACCATTTCGAATTACTAATGTGTATGATTTATAATAACTGAAATCTGTTGGCATTAGATTTGAAGATAATCCTGTTGTAATTTGTATGGAAAAAATTCTGTGTTAACATGTTCCTCAGATAGGAATCTCTTGCAAAAAAGCTCTGTTTAATACTATACACATGATGGTAGAAATGAAAGGTTTTTTTTTTTTTTGCTTGTGATAATAAAGCAATGTCTCAAAAAAAGAAATCCGATCAGTGCTCAGTTGAGCATTTTTCTATAGAAATAATTATAAAGCCGAAAGAAAGAGAGATTAGCAACATCTCTTCTGTGAAAAGTCATGTAAAAAAAAAAAAAAAAAAGAGATCATCTTCTACTATATTACATATTATATATTTTGAATTCTGTTTAGGAAACAAAGAGTGCTCTAATCAGTACTTCTTCAGGTTTGGTACCAGTACTCCATCTTAAAACATATTTGACTTTTACATAAGTAAGGGTAGGCACTTTTTAGAGTGGTAGAATGATGCAACCATTTTTCAGTAACCTTAACAATAGATTGGGAATAAGTCTTCGATTTTTAGATCTGGATATCAGATTATGGTGTGACAGACTTTTTATCAATTTTGTACACTTATAGATGTCATGTCAATTTTGTACACTTACAGATGTCATGTCAATTTTGTACACTTATAGATGTCATGTCAATTTTGTACACTTACAGATGTCATGAGAAAAATTCGAAAGACATTAATTGTACTTCCTTGGATTGAAGGTGTGACCCTATGACCTTTCCAAAAATTAATTTTGAAAAATAGTAACAAAGTTTAAAAATTAATATATCAGTTCTTTTTGCAGCTAAAAAAATAGATTATTTTTAAGTATTTAGATCTAAAATAGGATCCATGTTATTTTATTTTTTTTTTGTTTAAAGATTAACTAAAATAGCATTTGACCTCTTTTAAAAAAAAAAAAAAAAGTATTAAAAAAAACAATTGACAAATAGTCTAATTGAATGTCAACAAGTTTTTAAATATCCATTTCAATGTATCATTTTTCAGGTGAAATCTGTTAATTGTATCCATGAAAAATATAAATTAAATTGACCGTTTTGTTGATTTAGTGTACCAAAACTTGAATATTTTGATATTATTTGATAACATCTTAACATGATTTAAAAAAGAGTTTTGAAATAATTATTTTCATTGCATAAGTTTTTCATATCAAAATTAATTGTATAATGGGCCCTAGAATAAGACTGGTTATTTTTTCTAAATTGATTAAAATTTGATCACAGATAACACAAATTCTATTTTTTTATCATGGTTCTTATGTGGCTATGATCAACATTAAAAGAGCTTTTTACAGCTTCATTATAAAAAAAAGAAATGTTTATTGAATGGTAAATAAATAATTATAGAATTATTCTATTTATAAATGACTAATAAAATCCTCTTTTATCCAACAAAATTACCCAACTCCTCTACACATTTACATTGACGGGTCTAAAATAGATGACAGCATAGGATGTGTTGCCATCCGAGACAAAACTATATCCCAAAAATACCTACACTACAAATCATCCGTTTATAGTGCAGAAGCCACAGCAATCGAATTAGCTCTAGATATAAACTTAGAAAATAAAGGTAAAAAAATGTATCATATTTATCATAAAAAAAAAATGGAGATATAAACAACCCCTTATAAATGGACTACTAAATAAAATCACCATAATATGAAGGAGTATAAACCCTATTTTTACCGTGCCACACTGGCATCAGGGGAAATGAAAAGGCTGACTCAGCAGCTGATGTAGCCATTAAAATGTAACAATCTGATATGAAGATTCTATACACAGATTTCCAACAAACCATTAACAAATACATTTTCACTAGATGGTGGGAAGCAAGGAACAACTGCCCTCATAACAAATTGCACCACATACCTTCTACCATCAAAGAATAGCAACTGGGATATGGGAAGCAGAGAAAAGAAGTAATCCTAGCCAGACTACGTATAGGTCATATCTTCATTGCACACTCTTACATTCTAAAAGGAGAAGATCACTCCGTATGTATACCATATCAAAAACTTAGGCCCATTAAACACCTACTAATTGAATGTAAAGCCTTTGAAATCATATCATCTCGAGTCTTGCAAGTAAACAACCTAGAAAAACTTTTCAGCACTTTACAAATAGAAGATATATTAAATTTCCTGAAAGAAAATTGGAAATCTAAAAATAGAAAAATACCCACTCCTATTCTACAAACTAAAAAAAGATTACACAAACCAGGAATACATCAGCAAGCCTAAAATGATTCCATAGACTAAAATGCTTCAATAAAAAGCCTCCATTTGGACCTAGAATGACCCTGTAGTGATAGATAAGTGGCGAGCATGAATAAATAAATAAATAATCAGATAGTGTACCATATTCAATATAACTTGTTCTGGAAATACTATTATAAAAAAAACCCTTTTTTGTCTTAAAATGAACCTATAGTGTTTGATTAGCTGTTAAAAACAAGCAGACAAACATAAATAACTAATTTATGATGGTTCAAATTTTAAATGAATCCCTAGTTTAAAAATAAATAGAAAATAAACTTATTTAAACAAGTGTAATTAAAGTATGTGCATGCCTGTCAAGATTCTTTATTATTTACAAAAAAAAAAAATCAAAACTTGTTAATATTTCTGCTATTTTTCAGCACCTCCTGGATATCACTGCACACATCTATGCAGAAAAACCCAGCAAAGATATCCATTCATTTGTAGGAACCTTCACTATGGTAAGTAAACAAACTTCGTGTTTGTGTATTTTTCAACAAATTTTATACTTTGTCTTCTATTAATCTGAATAGTCAAACAGGAAATCTGTTCCAGATGAATATTGGTCCCCCGATTTATCGGAAAGGGAGCTATGTTTTCAGTGGTGTCCGGGCTTCCAGACTGTTGCCAGATAACCATCCATTAGTTTTTCCTGAAATTTTGCCACAAATTGTATTTCATCAAATAGATGTGCACAGTAAAAAAATTTTTTTTACAAAAATTCCTGTTGTGCCCCCAGAGACTCAAGAGATCAAAAATAACCAAAAATGACACATTTTGCCCCATAATTTTTGATCCATCCATTAGATTTTTTTAAAACTTGGCTAAAATGTGGAGCCCATTGTTCTTAATATAAATCCAGTATGGCTGACCCTGGACAAAATTCTGGTTTGCGTCCCTGGGGACTTTCAGTGCTAAAAACGCCTCTTTTTGTGGCTTTTTTCATATTTCTCAACAAAAACCTGATATGTCTGACTATATAGTGGTTTTTCACGGTGGTCAAGTCAAATATACATGTGTTAATGCATGAAACTGCATTGTTATCTATTTACACTGGTATTCACATTCATCATTTCTTCTGGTGCTACCAGATCAGGCTGCCTATTGGCTTCCTGAGACGAAATGCACCTACATCGATTTCTGTTTTTGTTTTCTATCCTCTTTTGTAAAACTTAATTATGTTCTACAAAAACAAAATAAAAACAACAGCCCCCTCCCATTCCCCCCTCCGTTTTTCCTTCCCTACTTCCCGGTTGACCCTGTCGGCAGGGCATTAGAATACGCCGACTGCCCCCCTGCAGAGGGTAAAAGTCCCTCAACGGGGCTACCTGTTGGCCGTGGGTGGTAGCCCGTGATGCCTAGGAAAAGGATCCTGGTGGCTGAGCAACCGATGCCTAGGGAAAATAAAGGTATCTGTTGCAACACTCTACTTTGGCCTTGTACTAGGCTAGACGGGCGGTTGGAGAGGTCCGATCCAACCAATCGGCTAGTCATGTCAAGCCCTAACACTTACACTGAAAATGTCAATTATAACAGCTAAAAAAAAAAAATAAAATAAAATAAAAAAAAAACTTAATCCAAAGATGATACATTTCATTACTACAAACATAGACAAAGCAGGTAAGTGTTAGAAGGCGATGGCAAGGGCCAATCAATTGATGAGACAAAAACCACACAACTGCTCCCTAACTAACGTTTCTATCAAACTGGGAAAGAAGAAACTAAAGGAGGAAACAGGAAATGATGGAACAAACTCAATCAATTGAGTATATCTCTTTTGTATCCCTGGGATGAAAGGGCGAATGGGTTTCCCCCCTAACATCTCCCAATTTTGGGCTCCGAGGAGGGTGGGGAGCAAGAGAGATGAAAATCTAAACAAACTTCTATGGATATAATAAACCCAAACAAAAAACCCAGAAATCAAAAAAATACAACAAAATCGAAAAGAACCCACTCTGACGTAACCAGCTCAGACAGTGAACAAGAATATAACTATGAAATAATTGATAAAGAAAAATATCCAAGATTCATAGTAATGGAAACCTTAGAAGGAAAAAAGATCAGCGATCTATCTCCATTCTTAATTGAAAAAATTCTGTCTCAAAACAGCAACCCAAAAACAGCAAAAAAAATGAAAAATGGCAATCTACTTGTCACAGTCGACAACTATAAAGACGCAAAAAACATCTTAGAGATGGAAAAATTCCATATCTATAAATGCAAAAGTTATGCTCATGAAAGACTAAACACATCAAAAGGTGTTATAAAAAGTCATGAATTAACCTTGGCTACAGCAGAAGAAATAGAAAATTACAGGGAGTAATCGATCACGTCCGAATAAACATAAAAAGGAATGGTCAAACCATACCTACAAAAACCTACGTACTAACTTTCAATACACCAAAGATTCCCAAAGAAATAAAAATTGGATACACAATAGAAAAAGTAGAACAGTATATACCAGCCCCTCTGAGATGTTATAAGTGTCATAAATATGGACATAGCAGAGAAGCATGCAAAGGACAGAAAGTATGTGGAAAATGTGGCTTAAAAGAACCTAACCATACTGAAAGTGAATGCCCAAACGAAACAAAATGCCCAAATTGCCAAGAAAAACACCCAGCATACTCTAAAATATGCAAAATCTACACAAAAGAAAAAGAAATAGCCGAAATAAAATACAAACAAAACGTGCCCTTTCCTGAAGCAAGGAAAATAGCAAGCTCTCGAGAAAAAATAAACACTTACGCAGACATTACAAAAATTTCAAACCAAACAAACCAAACCCAAAACTAAGACCTACTTAAACTAATCTCCGAACTCAAAAATCTAATTGAAACTTTAAAAACTAACCAAAACGAAAACAAGAAACAAATACCAGTATCTTTGAAAACTCAGCCAAATGATCTAAAACAAATCCCAAAGAGCAAAAAAGAACCCGAACAGCAAAAACCACAAATAAACCGGGGAAGATCCAAATCACGTACGTACAAGGACAAAAGCAGAAGATAAACACACAATATCTGGAAAGATGGAAACAGAACGGGAAAACACAAATCCTCTTTCCAAAAACCAAAGCAAACAAAAAACAGAGACAATATTAATTGAAAATGAAAACAAATTTGAATTAATTGAAATAGAGAGTCACAGGAAAAAATCTAGCTCCAAAAACAGAACTGACCAGGAAGAGAAGATGGAGACTGAGGAATCAAGCAGTTCAAGTAAACACAAAACAAAAACCACTCAAAACACAACAAATCAATAGAATAATAGATATAAAAACCCAAACAAAAACCAAACAGAAAAAAAAGGAAAAAAAACAAAAAACGAACTTATTTATGGAAATGAATAAAAACATCATACAGTGGAACTGCAGAGGCATAAAACCAAACTACGAAGAAATCAAACATATAATAGCACAATATGACCCCAGCATAATCGGCCTACAGGAAACTCTTCTAAAAGAAACGGACACCGTCAACTTCAAAGGATACCACATCTACAATCAAACAAACAGATCACAAGCAGATAACCGACCCACAGGTGGCACTTCAATTATAATAAAAAAACAGATACCACATATAAAATTACAACTCCAAACAAACCTACAAACAATAGTAATTAAAGTTACACTTCACCGACCAATACCAATATACATTCCACCTAAACATAAACTAAACAAAACCGAAATTGAAGATCTTATAAAACAACTCCCCATACCTTTTATATTAATGGGGTACTTCAACGCCCTTAACAAAATGTGGGGAAGTGAGAATATTAACCAAAATGGGAAAATCATTGAATCATTTGTGGAATCACCCGAAGTAACTATATTTAACGACAAAACACACACATACCTTCACCCAGGCACAGGAACGACATCAGCTATCGACCTAACACTATGCTCCCCCACAATATTTATGGACTTCCAATGGGAGGTACATAACGACCAGTGCGGCAGCGATCACTTCCCAATTTTTCTCAAAACCCAAGAACCTACAACAGAAGAATCAAAACCAAAATGGCAAATTTATAAAGCTAACTGGACTGAATTTAGCAAACTTTGCACAAATTTAATTAATCAAGAAATAGTTAACAAACCAGATCCTATGTTAGCTTTCACCAATACACTAAACGAAATAGCGATCAAGACAATCCCAAAATCTTCCACCAAACCACACCCAAAATCAACGCCATGGTTCACAATAGAATGTAAGCAAGCAATAACCAACAGGAAAAAAATACCTACAAGCACGAGCAAAAGCACGCTATATTATAAAAAAAAGCAAAAAAGAAACCTGGCAAAACTATATTTCCAAATTGAACAACAACACGCCATAAAAAAAAATATGGGAAATAATAAGAAAAATAACTGGAAAAAAAACTTGGAACACTAATAAATAATATAAGTACACCAAATGGTAGACAAACTATAGACAAAAAAGAAATAGCAAACATAATCGCAAATGAATTCAGCCAAAACTCATCATCCAACCACTACTCCCCCAAATTCCAAAAATACAAAAACAACGCAGAAAAAGAAAAACTCAATTTCACATCCAATAACAAAGAATACTATAACACCTCTTTCACTATAACAGAACTAAAAAATGCAATTCATAAAAGTAAAGATACAGCTACCGGTCCAGACGACATCCAGTATCAATTTCTAAAACACATGCCAGACACATCTCTCAATATTTTCTTACAGATAATTAACAAAATATGGTGGACTAACAATTTTCCAAAACACTGGCTCGACTCCAATATCATCCCAATTCCTAAAGCAGGAAATTATCGTCCTATCACCCTAACAAGCTGTATATGCAAAACAACAGAAAGGATGGTCAATACAAGACTGTGGCATTTAGAAAAATATAACCTCATTTCTACACACCAAAGCAGATTTAGACAAAATCAAGGTACTAATGACCAACTTATTCGGCTAGAAACATATATTCGTAATGGTCTAATAAGAAACCATCACGTGGTCTCAATCTTTTTTGATATCGAAAAGGCATATGACACCACGTGGAGATATGGAATCTTGAAAGATATTCATAATATGGGAATCGGAGGAAACCTAGCAAAATTTATCCAAGAATTCCTATCCCACAGAACATTTAAAGTATGCTTAGGAAATACAACATCAGATCAACACACACAAGAAACAGGGGTACCACAGGGTAGCGTACTATCTGCCACCCTTTTTCTAATTAAAATCAACGGTATAATCGAAAATGTTAACATGGGATTCGAAAAAACACTATTTGTTGATGACTTTTCAATAACTTGCTCATCACCAAATATGCCAACTATTGAAAGACAAATGCAACATTGCCTTAACAAAATAGATCTTTGGGTTAACCAAAATGGATTTAAAATGTCCAAAAGCAAAACCGCATGTATCCACTTTTGTAGGAAATGAAAATACCACCTTGACCCACAGCTCAAACTAGATGGACAACTAATACTAGTAGTACAACACACCAAATTTCTAGGGATCATTTTAGACAACAAACTAAACTTCAAGGAGCACATTAACAAATTAAAACAAAAATGCTTAAAAGCAATAAATATCTTAAAAATAGTATCAAAACTAGACTGGGGAGCAGATCAAGCTACAATGCTCAAAATATATCGCTCACATATCAGATCCAAACTGGATTATGGTTGTGCCATATACAGCTCTACTTACAAATCCTACAAAAACAAACTATTAACAATACAGAATCAAAGTTTAAGACTTAGCCTGGGAGCCTACCGAACTTCTCCAATGGAAAACCTTCACGTAGAAATCCAAGAACTACCCCTGCACTTAAGATGGAAAAAACTAGCATTACAATACGCAACAAAACTACAAACCAACCCCGAAAACCCAACATACAAAACTACCTTCAACTTCCAATGTACAAACTCTTATTCAAGGAAACCAAAAAGTATACCCTCCTTTGGACACAGAATTAAAGAAATAATACATCAAATCAATGAAAACCCTGACAATATAATTACTCAGAAAACAAACGACAGACCCCCATGGACATTACACAAACCAGAAACCGACATAACACTTACTACTTACAAGAAAAACATTACAAATAATATAACAAACAGAAGCAACTTTGGAGAACTAAGAGAAAAATATGCAGAATACATAGAAATATACACCGATGGGTCTAAAACTATAAACGGAACAAGTGCAGCATGCATAGATGGACAAAATCAACATCAAATAAGACTGCCCAACGAGGCTTCAATATATACAGCCGAACTGCAGGCCATCAAAATAGCTCTCAAACACATCAAAGACATCAACGAACAAAAAGCCATAATATATACAGACTCGCTATCCTGTATCATGGCCCTTGAAGTAAAATCTAAACACCCTTTTTATCACAGAAATTATACAAGAATACAATGAAATAATCGAAAAAAACAATAAAAAAATTATAATGGCCTGGATACCAAGTCATGTCGGCATTCCAGGAAATGAAAAAGCAGACAAACTGGCTAAAGAAGCCACAAACCACCAAATGGAAAAAATTAAAATACCACACACAGACCTAAAAAGAAAAATCAACGAATATATAGAAAACATGTGGCGAGAGGAATGGAACAAATGCACTGCAAACAAATTGCATGAACATCAACTAATAATTAAAAACGAAAAACAAAAAATTTTTAAAGGAAGAAGAGAAGAAATTGTACTAAACCGAATAAGAATCAGACATACAAAATTAACTCATTCCTACCTAATCAAAGCGGAGGAAACACCAAATTGCACACTCTGCAACCAACAACTAACAATTAAACATCTACTGACGGAATGTAGAAAACACAAACACACTCAGAAGAAATATTTTAAAACAACAAACATTAGAAAAGTGTTCCAAGAAGTGGAACCCAAACAAATCATAAACTATTTAAAAGAAACAAATGTATTCAAACTCCTATAAAGTAAACAAGTAAAATTCAGTTTAGAAAAACAAATCTCTTACAACTAAAACAATTTTCCAGAAAACCTAAAACATCTTGCTTCAAAAGATAAACTTTTTCAAGAAACTTAAAAATTTTTTACAAGAAACTGAAAATCTATTATATCAACAAAACTTTTTTGGCATTAAATGACTCTTAGAGGTTGAAATGCCGTTAAACAAATACACTCACTCACTCATCATTTCTTCACTATTTTTTGTGGTGTCATCTCACATGCTGGTCCAGCGGGAGGCCACGCACGTGCAGCTTGTTATTAGATAGAAACAATCAAGTTGACACACAAGTTCTCATTAGATTACTAAAGTTAAATGATGTTCAACTTGGCCAGTAATCAGATGGTCATTTCAGAATAACAGGTGCCATTGTTGGAAGAACGGCAAAATTATCCTACCAAAAAAAATAATAAAATACATGCCTGAAGATGTATTTAGTAAGTACTTCAGTATAACCTGCTAATCCACATGTATTGACACAATGGAACATTGGTGAAATTCTCCAGAAAGAGCATGCAATTCGTCATTCGTTTTGAGGGTTTTTTTTTTAACTGATCAATTTTTTTGTGTTTAACTGGTAAATCTTATAAATCACAAAAATGTAGTGGTGAAACTTTGCCTGCGGAAAGGATAACATCCATGCAACAATATTCACTTTTTGATATTGAGGATTGAAGACCTGTGTTGCATGGAGCGAAATGATAGGGACATAAGATTTAAGTCTTAAAGACGAGCTCGGTTCTGATAATCTCAGAGGAAGATTAAATCTGGACAGTATAGGGAGGGAGATGTGTGCAGAAAAGTAGACTTCAATTGAAAGAATGGATTATAGTTCTTGGATTAGATATAGAACAGTTGAAGTAGCAGGTTCAGTTCACAGGGGAAGGCCAAAGAAAATATGGGAGGAAGTGATAAAAATGAGAAAGAGGGATTAAAAACGACCTGGTCAGAGATAGTTTAGAAGTCATTTGAAGGATGTATTTTTTGTTGGCTTTGCAGTTCGTTTTTCTAATTTCTTTTTAGTTTTGTTTCTTATCTAAAGTAGAAAGGAAAAAAAAATTCATAATCATTTGTTTCTTTTTATCAGACTGGTGAAAATGCTGCTGAAGACTCTTTGAGTATAGAGAACACCCTTTGGGCAAACACTGTCGTGGCATCAGGTACAGCACTAGGTCTTGTCATCTATACTGGCATGGATACACGTAGTGTCATGAACACATCACAACCTAAAAGTAAAGTAAGCTACACTTTTTTTTTCTTATAGTATGGCTATGTTCTAAGTGATATTTAGAAACAAATTATCAAATTTTCTTTCTCCTACAAATTTAACTTCTTCCATGCTTTGATTGAAGATTTAATATCGAATAATTATTTAAATATTTTTTTGTAATGATTTTAATCATGTAAGTCAATTCCTTAAAAAATAGATATATATGTAAGATGTATGTAAGTATATTGATAAACTATTGAAACCCTCATCAGTTAGAGGACGTGGTATTTGACAAGGCGCTCTCTTCAGGATAATGGTTTTGTCCTCAATTGTATTGTACCGTTCATTAGTAATCATTTCCTAATTAGTATTTTTTTTTTTTTTCTTAATTTTAGTTCCTCCCAATTAATATCTGAGATAACTGTTTAACATTTACATCTTGTATTAAGAAATTTTCTGTTTGTCTACTGATCACAATTTAAAAAAAAAAATGTAATAAATGAATTACAGAATCTGTCTTATTTGAAAGTATCATATTTTAATTTGTAGAAATGTAAAATATTAATAGTAAATAATAAATTCTCAATTAAAGCAGATGCCATGACTCGAAACCAAAATCGTGATCTTCAGTATGAAGTTCTACCAACGGAGCTATTTGCACTTTGATGGAGTTTAAAACATTACTTTAAAATGGTTATAGTTTGACAAAACATAGACTTATGATTTATGTTTCATAATATGAATTCAAACATAAGAGATAATAAAAAATAAATAAATGGGTAAACATTGTCAATAGTGATGATAATTATTTTAATAGTCCAAAACAATTTACTTTGTTTTAACCATGTATTGCTATTTAATATTTTAGATATACTAGAATTTGGTTTTGTAGGGCTTATAATTTTAGTACAATAAAACATGAAATGCGGGTCATCATCCTGGATGATACTTAAAACCAATGTAGAAAACCATCTAGATGTTGACTGTATTTTTTTTCAAAGTAGATAAAATGCATCTTATTAATCAAATATAAAGCTTAGTAAACCTTATTATATTTTTATAGGCTGAAGATTTAAATACTTTACAACATTTCGTGATTCCAGATATAAGCAAATTATTTTGTGTATGTTTAATCTTTTTCACAGGTTTGCATTGACTGGTTGTTCTTAATGGAAAATTAATATTCTTCAATAATTGATTAATTGTTAAATTTATACATTGCATTTAGATAGTATCAGTTATAAGAAGGAAAAAATCATACATTCTATATCTAATTAATAATTGAAGATCTGTTATCTATAATATAAATCTCACCTGTCTGTTTAAATGTATGTATGTATGTTTGCCTAAAACTTTCGACAGAGGCAATGGATTTTCACAAGATCGGTATTGTTTTGAAGGTTGACTTTTCGGACGACAAATATTGTAAGATTGGCCAAAAACATTAATTCCTTCACCCTGAACTGGGCACTTTTCTACAAGGACAGGTTGCTTTTTTTGCCGATATTTTCAAAAGTCATCCTCTCTTTTTGATTGACTAGCCTTAATTTAAACCTTTCTCACTTCTGTTTGGCAATGGATGCAACGGCAAAAACGTTACGTTTTTTTTTTCTCCTGTTCTTTTCCTTCTTCACGGTATTGGTTTGAGCCTGCCTACTTTTTTTTTTTTGTTGCTCAACACACACCTCCAAACACTCGAGCAACGCCAGGCACCCAAGCTAGTTGTTAATTTAAAAAAGATTTTTTAATATAGTCTGTATTTACTTATCTCCCTACAAAAGCAGAATTAAATACAAGGGCCATTTTTAATGTGAAAATCCGACTCTGAAAAAGAATTATTTTGTATTGAGACAAAAAAAAAAAAAAAAATTACCTCCTTCAGTGACCATGAACAGAAAAGATGAAGTGTAATATCCAAACACATACTACACTTTGCTCCTAGCTAAAAGGCTAAGAAAATTTCTAATGTAGTCTTTTTCATTTAATACATTTCTTTTCATGATCTTCTGTCCAATGAACATCCCTTTGAGATAAGAGTTGCTGATACTTTTAGTTGCTTTTTTAATTCATAATTGAATTTTGATTGAACATTAATTTACTAAAAAGATTGGCTAATGTTTCCCTTTACATCTATTACACTTGCAATTTTTAAAATTTTTTTTCAGACTGGTCTATTGGATATTGAGATCAATAATCTTACCAAAGTTCTGTTTTTTGCTGTGGTTGTTTTATCTCTTGTGATGATTGTTCTTAAGGTAAACTCCAATTTTTTTTTTTTTTTTTTTTTAAGCTTTCAGTTGTTTACGTTTTTACCGTTGCATTTGACATTCTATTCTGTAGTTGAGATTTATTTCTCTTCCATCCTTTGGAACAACTATTGGATGAAGTAAAATTTAGAAGACTCTTGAACTAAGAATAAAGAATAATTACAATTATAACAATAATTGCTTATGGATAAGATCATAAATGCTTTCTTAATTTACTGTTTTATTTTTTATTAATCTATCTGGATGCTTTGAATGTTGAACTGACACTTGACTAATCTTGAAAACTTGCATTCATCCTAAAAAAAAAAATATTTACCAAAACCTACCCAAAGCAATTTGAGTGTTTCAGTAACGTGTTTGCTAAGCTTTAATCAAAATGCTTCCTTTTTAGGCATATTACTTAGATTTTATTTTGCCATAATAAAGATCAATTCCAATATTATTTGATATTTCTCATATGAGGTATTGTTGCTTACATTAGTTAGACAATGTTTTTGACTGTTGTACTCATTTTGGTTATTGTATTCTTGGATCTTTAAGTAGTTTTCATCTTAATCAATATTTTCAGGGATTTCCGACTGAACCTTTTGTCATCCATTTGAATAAAGTGCTCCTATTCTATTATACTGTTGGATCACTACTTGTCATGAATAAGGGAATGATTGTCAGTCAAAATTGATTGATGCAATTTTTGATTACTTATGAGATGGTTCACAAGTATTTGTTGATACTGAATTTGAAATTGTTATAGTCTGCAAGGAAGCAGTCTCATGGTAATGTATTCCACAGATAGAAAGCCCTTGCTCTGTCCATAGAAGTACCACTTGATGCTAGGCACATGATGTGAGAAAGGAAAGTTTTTTTTTTTTCTGTTGTGGTAGTCGAACAAGTTTTTGCTGTGAATGTCTCACAAGGAGGCACTGGAGATTAAAGTTCAGTCAAGCATCTTCTAGGAAAATATTGATTGAATAGAAAGAGACTAGTAACATTTTTTCTGTGGAAAAGGGGTATGAGGAACAAGATATCAAACCCCAGTTAATGTGAAAAGATATTCTCTAGTGAATTCTACCTAAAGGTTGGTAAAACAACCTGAGAAAAAAAATTCCTTATAGAAGATATCCTAAACTTATGAAATGTTGAATTGGAGGAAATTACTCGCATGAATGAAATACAAGGTTCAATTTGAAATGACTAGAAAGTCAGTTTGGCAAAAGGCACATGAAAAATGCTGAAGAGTAGAATTTGTTAAAATGTTGTGAAGATGAGAACAAGTTTGAAATGTGTATACGATTCCAATACGTTGTCAAATCTTGTATAACAGTAAAGTAGATGAGATGTATTTGCAGCTTGAATAACTTTGACATATATGAGTATTAGTGTTGAAAATTGTTGATTCCCTATTCTATTTCATGGCAATTCTATGAATTTATGTATCATTGTTTTTTTTTACAATTTATTGAGAGGTCACAGCCTCCATAATGAAACTGTTTTCCCTTAATTATTTGTTCCTCATTAAACACATGGTTGGTTTTTAATGTGGAGCAAAATCCAGTTTCTCCTCTCCTGGTCCATCAAAAAAAGGGGGAAGGGCAGTTTAAATCAAGACAAAAATTTAAATTGTCTCCTCTAGAAAGATTTCTCCTTCACTGACGAAGACAGAATAGTTAAAGTTTAGTATCAGAATAGATAGTACCGTTTACTCCTAGCCAAAAGGCCCATGTGATTGCTTAGTAAAATAAACATTTCAGCACCTATCTCTAATAAAGTAATCTATTGCAAAGAAATTTGAAAGAAATTGTTTTTAATTTTCATTAAAACTGATCAAAACAATGGACTGAATATTCTTGGACAATTTTTGCTTTGTCATTTGTTATCAATACTATCTGTAAAATACATTAAAGAGATGTATGCTTGGGTTTATCAAGGGTTTTGGGTCTTTCAATATCCAAACTCTTCACCCAGATGACCTGGATGGTATTTATAAAAATACCAATCTGTGATGGATAAGCAAGCAACCAGCCAAACCTTTAATAATATGGTTAGAATCATATGTTGAATTATTCTGTTTGACATGTGCTTGGAGAAACTGGACACTGTAGGGTGAATCCTGGCTCTTGTTCTACAGCTCATCAGGGATGGATCCTGTGCATGAGATTTGTCTCTCGTTTTTCAAACATTTCAGTTAAATTTAATGGATTTTTAAATCTTACAGATTCTTTCATTCTCTTCTACAAATATTTACTTTTGAATGTATAATTATTAGTAGTGGGATGATTAATCGGAATCGTGAATCGTGTATTTTGGGGGGAATCAGAATCGCATCGTTAAAAAATACCTTAGATTTACAATTCTTTCATTACAATTCTCTTATGTTTGTAAGTTAAACTGTTTGAAGTAAGATTAATACTCTCAAAAATTTATTATAAAAATGTCAGAACTTTTCATGATTTAATATGATGTGCAAGAATTTTATTAACTATTTTAAAGGTAATCTTTATTTATCTTAATGAGTTTTGAAATTTCTTTGACTTTTTTCTTTTAATTCTTTGAATTAAAAGAAAAAATTTTTTTTTTACTTTTAGCTTAACTTGCTTTTATATTTCACCATTTCGTTTTTAGAAATAAATGCTTCTCTACATTAAAAACCGACCTTATGTCTAACTCTGCCCTCGTGGGGAGGCAAGTAAATAGGAAGTAATATGGCGGCTGAAAAACATATTTTGACCATCATAAAAGCATTACAATGCATTTAAACCCTGAAAAATTTCTGCCATGCGCACTTGTTGTTCTAAGTTAACTAGCCACTACTTGTGTTTCAAACTTAAAAAAGAAAAAAAAAAGCGCTTTAAAATAGTAAAAACAAAGCTTTTTTTCATTTTGGAAGGGGTGTTTCAGGCGCCACTATTATCCCAAAGCACCAGCTATGTAAACACTTTGCAATATTTTTCAATAATTATTTAAAAAAAAAATTCTTTACAATCAATTTTTATTTAAAATTAAGAAATTATTTTCTAAAATATTTTGTTTATATATGTTTACATTTTGTTTTTAAGTAAACTTAAGAAATTAATTTAAAAAATATTGTTTGTATCCATCTTCATTCAAAAGGGTTACTTTTCGGTAGCTTAATCGGTTGTTAACCTAAATTTTCCGAATGTCAGAACGAGGCTCATCTGCAGGACCTACTTATCTAAGCTTCGATGATTTTTGTTATGATTTTATCTGTTTTTTTTTTTTTTTTTTGCCGGATTTTATGTAATTATTGACAAGAAAATTGGTGAAAGTCAAAATGGAATCCGCACTATTTTTAAATATTATTTTCAAGTTTAGTTAAAGTTTTACGATACGCTTTTCTTATTATTGTTTTTGTATTCTTTTATTATTTTTATTTATTTATTTATTTATTGCCGGATTTAACAAACAAACAAAATGAAAGCAAAGCAAAACAAGTGCCTCACCCAATGTTTGAAGAGTTTCTAATTTTTTTTTTTAAAGGAAAGTTGGTGAAAGTCAAAATTAGCACTTGTGGTGATAAACAAAAAGCTGTAGCGTGTACATACCTCTCATGGAATGTCGTAGATCGAAAAACATTGAAATGTTATTTTGTGCTCGTGCACTTATTGATATGCGCTATTTTTAAATAGTACTTTCAAGTTTAATTAAAGTTTTACGATACCTGTTCTTATTAAATTGTTAGGTGAAAGTACAGAATAGGTACACAACACCCTCCCGTCCCCACATTAAGAATGGCTTTCTAAATGTCATTATTTCAGCACAGCTCAATAAGTGCAGGAGTACCTTTTATTTTCTTGAATAAAATAAAAACTACTCGACGAGAACACTACTGCTTTTGTTTTAATAATTATTTTTTATTCAAAATAAAAAATAAAAATTTCAATTGTTCAAAACGTTTTTTTCCCAAAACTTATTGGGATTTTTTTTTTTTTTTTATTACGATATTTTTCATGAACATGCTCTAAAAATGTTTAAAAATTATCTAATATTTTTTCACTTTTCATGTTATAAGCCTCTCTATACATGGCCTCATCAACGTGAGACCATTTCATTTCTCCTACTGATCCCGATATGTATTTCAGTCTTTAATACGAGACCAGTAGGCTTCAATATTGTTGGTGCAAACACCAGTAAGCGGATTCACAAAATTTTGTGAATGGTTTATAGTCTCGTGAACATAATTAAACTTGAAAATAATATTTAAAAATAGCACAGATTCCGTTTTGACTTTCATCAATTTTCCTGTTAATAATTAAATAAAACTCCAATAAAAAAAAATATCCATTCAAAAGAACAAACAAACAAAAAAAAACATAAAATCATAACAAAAATCATCCGCAAATTTGAAGCCAAAATAAATAAAACAAAACAAACATGCAAAAATTCATTCCTTGTAAAAATAACTTCTCGCTCAGTTGAACAATGTACAACATTGGAGCCGATGCGTATTTCGCTACAGAGGTAGCATTCATGTACGTCCGCCCTTTTTCTTTATATTTTTTAATATATAAAACAACTCCTGAAATTGATTGTTATTAATTTCATGGTGCATGTTTAATTCATGGTTAAAATATTTGTTTTGACTTTTTTTATCTTCAATGAAAGAAATTTTACAAAAAAAAAAATCAAATCGTTTTTGAAATAACCTTAATTGTATTTCCACTTTTTCGCTGTATCAATTTTTTTCGCTACACAAAAACTTTTGATTATATAATGGTATATTTCAAAAGAACAATTCCACGGGAATCGGAATCGTACTTGGTATTGGAATCGTTAATCAACATTTTCCTGGAATCGGCAAATTTTGGAATCGGCCCTAAATTGTATAATAATGTTTTTATGTTTAAAATTTTTTTTACAATAATTGGAGTATAGTGTTTCATGTAATTATTTTTCAGTATTCTGAATACATTTTAACTGAGCAAATTAAGGTGTTTTTAATCTTATATTACAAATTAAAGTTTTACATGTAGTTATTTATTGGAGACAAATTTTTTTATGATAGAAAATATATAGTTTTGAAATGAACCTAAAAAAATAAATCTTATGCACTTTTTCTGCGATTATTTTAGGGCTTTGGTGGTCCCTGGTATCGATATTTCTTCCGGTATATCTTACTGTTTTCTTATATTATTCCTATAAGGTAAGTCATGACTTTTTTTAAATCCTAAAATATATTTAATGTTAATAATAATATCACCCCACTTTATCAGTATACATAAAAAATCTAACATATCTATATCAACATGTCTTTTTAAACACAATTTTTCTACATACATACATACTTTGAATTTTGTCTTGGTATTTGGGTGTAATTGTTTTGATTGAATGTGTATATATTATTTATATATGAAATTGCATTCATTTTGGCATTGTAAATGTGAAACAGAAATTGTTTTTCATATCATCATAAATAACAAATTGTTTGATTTTCTTTTTTTTTTTTAATTATTTTTTTAACTTTTTAGCAAGTTTATATTATTTGGATTAATCGGACTAATGTTCTTATCTCGAGTGTTATTTGCACAATGTTTTCGCCAATGTAATCTCTGACCTTCAAATGTATAAGTCACCATCTTTGATATTGGGAAAGGGTATCATATTTAGATTCTAGTTAAAAGTAAAAACAATAAAAATAAAAATTATCAGACAAAATACTAGGAAATATTATTTCTACAAATATTTATAACAAAAGGGAGGGGGGGGGTTAAAGTTAGATCCATTAACTAATCATAAGTTCTTAAAAATATAATTTATGAAAATAAGGGACTATCGGTAAACCACAAGTTTGTTTTATAAAAAAAAATAATGTAGTTATTTTTCCAAACTGGTTTTTCCAAATATTTGTCCTTATTTTTACTTCTAAAGTGTAGACAAAATTCAGAATGAAACTTTTTTTAAAAAAATAAGTGATTATCAATTTTTCATAAAAAAATCTGAGGTTTTTATCAAACTAGATAGAATCATTACATGGAATATAAAAATATAAACAAATGTAGAAATTGAAAGTGGGTAGAGATAAAGATGAAAGCAATGATGTTAACAAGTATTACAGAAGTATATTAAATATTAACGTGTTTCCTTCATTTTAACACAAAAAATTATTGGCTCATTTAATTTGATCAAATTAACCAGTGAAAATAATGACAAAAAGATAAAAGAAGTTAAATAAACATTTATTAACAAGGGTTTGTTTGGCATCGTATGATGAAGATGATTCTTATGCTTAAACAATTCTAAGTATCAGTTGCCACATTTTTTGTAAATCCATAAACGAAATGACTTCCAGCACGCAACATTTTTTAAATGTTTAAATCCTTATTTTAAATTACATAATCAGCAGAAAGAAAAAAAATGTTTGACTCAAGTGGAAATGGGTTTTTTTTTTGGAGAAGGTTTTGTATCTCAAAGGCAAATTTCTATCAAATCAAACTTTTGCATGATAAAACTTTTGAAACTTGCTTGATCATTTAAAACTCTGGCCTGTCTAAGTGTTTAGAAAGAATAAGTTGGGGTAAAAGAAAAAGGGCAAGAATTGAGAAAATGTTTAGAAATGGTTGGCTTTCAACAAAAGCACACCAAACAGGAAAATGTTGGATTGAACTGAGTGATGTTAGTGTGTAATCTGTTGTTAATGGAAAGAACAAGACTCTACACAGCCATTTAATTCATTTTTTTCACTCCATCATCCGGCATGCTTTGAATCGATCCATCACCTTCACCATTTGAAAAGGGGAATTTTTTCCCCCAAATATAATGGATATTGTCACAGACATAGCAAGTAAGATATTTGTAGTTAATACAATTGAAATATGTACTTATTGATTTGTAAATCGTCACTAGTTTTCGTCTTCTCTCACCAACACGACTATATCTGATTCCTCGCATTGTGATAGCCTTCTAAATCTCTACTACATAATGAATAAGTGTTTTATAATCATAACTCATTTTAATGATTTGCTGCAACTGTATTTTTCAGCAATTGATAATCTCCAAGGATGGAGAAATTGTCTAGTTACCATGTTCGTTCTTTCTTTTATTTTTTATTAAGAATGGATTCTAGAAAATGATCAAAGAAATGTGTATACAGAGAGAATCTTAGGTTGAACGATTTTGAATTGATATAAAATGTTAGTGAGCTACTCTCACTATGGTATATTGAAATTGCTTTGTTAGAAAATTAATCATTGATATTCTTGGTTAAAAAATTTCCTTTGTCATTTTTCAGTTTGCGAGTGAACCTTGACATGGGGAAAGCTGCTTACTCATGGATAATTCAGAAAGATAAGAATATCCAGGGGACTGTCGTCCGGAGTACTACTATTGCTGAGGAATTAGGGCGAGTTAGTTATCTGTTATCAGACAAAACTGGAACACTAACACAAAATGAAATGGTGCGTATTTTATTTATTCATTAAATTTCCATTTTAAAAAATTTGTTGTTCACTTGTATTATAAATATGGAATAACTGAAAAAACATTTCTTAGGATTCATTTATAATGACTTGATTTTTAGATATGTTTAATCATTGCCTATTGGTTAATGGTTAATTTTAATTGGCTGAATAGACAAGCCCTCAACAGACAGGTTTTTCCACCTCTCTAGGTCATCCATATTCATACTGATGATCTTCAGGTTGTCTTTGATGATATTCTTAAAACATCTCTTGTTGGGTTAGTCTCAAACATTTACTGTCCCTCACGTAACGGCAGTTTAGGGCACCCATCATTTTCCATCCTAGCTAAGTGCCCTGCCTATTGTGTCTGACTCTGTATGATGCACATGTATAAGTCCATATTAACTGGAAACATGAGTATTACAGTCCTGAAAAGCATACGAGAGGATCATCGCAAAATATATAGAGAACAGCATCGGTGCAAGAATGTCATCAGTAGTGATGGCTATTGGATCAAAGAACACACTATCAAAATGGAAGTGCGGTTTCATATTTTTATGAGGCATTGCACTCTTAAAAGCCTGCTATAAAGTTTTAGACTTTATCTGGTAATGCAATATTTGATATTGAAATAAATATAAACAGACATTAGATATAAAATAAAGTAAAAAAGAATGAGAAATTAAACTTGCATCTGTTTTAAATTACAGTAATTTCTGAAGTTTTTGAAAAAGATAGAAAAATGCTGAAAATGGAAACTTTTATAGGCTGGGATGCATATGAAAGCCTAAAGTTTTATTGCAACTTTGTGCATGTATGTGAATTATAACAAGTTTTTTTCTTTCTAAAAATATATATATTTGCTGGTATTTAAATATTTTAAAATTATCATTGAAACAACTTTTTTTTTAAAATTGAAATAGTCAATTTTGGATGAGGAAAAATATTTTATAAATTTATTTTTTAATCTTGTTTTTTATTCCTTAGGTTTTCAAGAGACTTCATCTTGGAACCGTATCGTTTGCTGCTGATACTATGGATGAAGTAAGTGATTTCTTTCTTTTTTTTTTTTTTTTTTTTTACATTAAAAGCATTTGTTTTAACTATACTGTCACTCATTCATACTGTTTATTTAAAAGTTTCATAAATAATATTTTATTTTAAAGTAATAAAAATTGTACATTTTGATTGGAAATTTTTATAGTTTATGAAAATCATCCAGAAGTATTATGAAAAAGCTTAAAAAAACAAAATTGTGGTTATAAATAATGACCTCGCATTTGCATACTGTATTTTTATGTAATAAAAGTTTGTCTTAGTTCACTTTCTGAATGTGGTAGTTGATAGAGAGAAAGAAATTGCAGGAGATGGGTATGTTAAGTCTTGTGGATCATTGAAGGAAGCTAACAATGGAGAAAATCGATAAAAGAAACATCTTTGGCATCTGAAGCTTCGAGGATGAATTCAAGAGGATTAACCTCAAACTGGAGATTAGAGATTGAACCAAGTATAATATCAATTGCACAGGAACTGAGACACATACCATATTACTTCGAGAAAAAAAAACTTAAAATATAAGCATATTGCTATTTAATATCTTTTTAAATTCTCTATTAACACATGAGAAAAAAGTTTAAAGAAAAGGGAATCTTCTTTTAGAATGTTTAGACATATTTTCAGTGTTGATATAAAATATGCAATATCGAATTAGTCAAATTATAAAAAAGAATTAATATCTTTATGCTTTTTTTCCCTCCAAAACAGGTTGCATCCCATTTAAAAACCGGTTATGTACAAGCAACACAGACGAGTGGCATACAGCGTCACACGGGTCCAGTACGGCGCACTGTAATCACACGGTGTTACGAAGCAGTACGTGCTATAGCTTTGTGTCACAATGTCACTCCAGTCTATGAAAATGAAAATGGAATGGATAACAGTTCAGAAACAGAAGTAGACCAACAATCTCATCAAAAAGTTGTTTATCAAGCTTCCAGTCCAGACGAAGTAAGTTTTTTTTTTTTTTTTTTTTTTTTAAAGAAGTTATGTACCCCACAAAGATTTTAAAGTTATGGATACCCCTTACAATCTTGAAGGCTTTTCTAACTCTTCTGAACACCAGCTCAGTCTAATAATATTACCAATTGTTTATTGTACGGCATTCATCCTAGGTGGGTTAACCCGGCTTCCTCCAAAGGAGGAAGTGTTAAGGAGATATTAAATTTGCAGGCGGTCCCCAGTCACCTGTAATGTACTTACAATGTCCTATTTTAGTCTTTTATTATTGTTTTTCTTTCTATGATGTTTTTTTTTTCTAAACACTTAATGTTTTTTATTTTTTCTATTTAACTCATTTGTAAACAATTGTCTTAGTAACACATGTTTAGAAATATATTTTATATCCATACACCAATTAGTTTAATATTGTTAAACACAAAAAAGACAACCACTGACATATGATATATCTTTGTTTCAGTATTTTTCATCATTTATCACTTAAAAAAAATGAATGTGGATTTTCTTCATTAAAACCAAAAATAAACATTGAAAAAACTTAAAATTTAGGCCATCCTTTTGAAAATCAAAGTCTTATTAATAATATATAGTATATGCAAATTACTGTTAATGGAATAAGATTTCTTAGTAGGCTAAAATATTGTTGAATTTAGAGCCGTGAAAAACACACCCAACCTATTATGTTTCTGAATTTTTTATATGAGGATTGATTATTTGGACTACTGTTCTCAGCTTGAATGTTATTTTTGCAACATTTCAGTCAATGTAATCTCCGACTTTCTTTAGGTCTCCCTTGTTGAAAGTATTAGGCAAAATTCAATTGTGATATTTTTCTGGAAATCAAAGGTTTCATCCTCAGTACGAGCGATACTAAAAATATATTAGTGAATTACTTAAAACTTTACCTGGTTATGGCTGATGAAACAAAAGAAAGATATCTCCATGGATTGAATAAAAGGTTCTGTTAGAAATTCTGTGCAGACTCCAAAGTTCTATATGAGACACCTGAAAAATGTTGGAGGTTACATCGACCGAAACATGAAAATAAAACTCAAGATGAGAACAGTAGTCCAAATAATCTAAATAAACCCTTGAAATAATGATATAATTATTACAAATGGAAGATTTCTTTCTTTGTAGTTAGATCTTTTAAGGTTTCAGGTGTTTTAGATGAATGTTTTGGTTACGAGTTACCTACTGACTCTTCTGCTATTATGATGATTTGACTTTAGTTTTAATCATCTAAAAGGACATTACTCAGACAATGGAGCAATTCGATGATTAAAATTCTGCTTCAAATTTCTTTTTCAATATTAATGAAGTATATTTTGCTGACATTTGTAATTATCTGATGCTGTTATCTAATATGAATTATGTTCTGATGTTTAATATTTTTTTTTCTGTCTTTCAGGTAGCCTTAGTTAGCTGGACAGAAGAGGTTGGTTTAACACTTATGAAGAGAGATCTTGTCTTTTTACAACTACAGACACCGTTGGGCACGTTGGTCAATTATCACATTTTACAATTGTTTCCGTTCACTTCTGAATCCAAAAGAATGGGAATAATTGTCAAGGTTTGTTATTTATCTATTGTTTTGATTGTATTTATTTTTAAATTGGAAAATAGTTATAAAACTTCAAAGAAATAAATCTAAAATGTTTATTTCAATGTTATTTTGTAAGATTGCCATTTTCAAATATCTTTTTTTTTTTTTTTTTTAAACTATTGTTGTTTATTAGCTTTATTAGAAGTCATTCACATTGTCAAAGATATTCTGCGATTGCCAATCAAAATAGTATTGAATAGGTATGGGTGGGTTACCATAGATGCATATAATTTGGCCAAATTATGGTTATAAAAATTAATTTGTAACCCTTTCCTAGGAATTTGTTTATCATCCCAAATAATATAGATGAGGGAAAGATTTTGGTTTTTAATGCATAACAGACACCAGTGAACCCAAAAGTGCTCAATACTATTAAAAGTAGAGCAGTTATAATATTTATGGCTTACATTAATACTGCAAAAGTTTCAATGGTTGTTGTAAATCCAGTATGGCTGGAATATCTAGAAAATTAAAAAAAAAAAAAATCCTCTATGAATTTATTTCAAAAGTTAAGACAAGAAAAAAATGATGTAAACTAAAATACAAGAAATTTAAGTACTAAATGATTTTAAAGGAACTTATAGAAGTATACATTACATTTCTTGATTCAATGAAATAATCCATTTGTATTATTTATCATGTTTTCCAGGAAGAACAAACTGGAGAGATCACTTTTTACATGAAAGGAGCTGATACAGTAATGACATCTATTGTGCAATACAATGATTGGTTAGAAGAAGAAGTGAGTCATTTTTTCATCACTTATGTTTTATGTAAAATCAGTTAAGAATTTATTTTTCAAATCTTCAATTGGAAACAACTCGTTTCACCGATATGTGAATGTTTAAAAAAAAACCCAACAAAACTGGGATTTTTAAAAGTTCATATAACTTTTTAAACAATTTTTTTTTTTTTTTGTCTTTAAAATAAGTTATTTAAATCACAATCTGTAATTTAAAAAATTACAATTTCTTGTTAAATTGGGATGAAAATTAGATATCCCTCTTCTCTTTAATTTGTCAATTCTATATTATTTACAATGTTAAACTTGATTTTTTTTTTTTTTCTTAAGTTGGTTTATTTAGTGTTAAAGCCTAGTTAACTTTTTAGAAATGTCTTATTTGTAGAGAATGAAGTAGAGCTATAAATTGTATGAAGAAAGGGCTGCTGTATGGTTATCCATATTCTTGCTTGATTGGATATGAAAAAAAAGGGGTTATCACAGTTTAGTTATAAGGACAAACTTCATGTAAAGAAAGCATGACCCCCCCCCCCCAAAAAAAAAAAACACGAACACTCCTACCTTTTTCAAAACATTAATTGCACTTTTTATATGTGCAGGGTGAGAGTTGCTAATATTCATGAACAAAATAATCTGGTTATTTGTTCTAAGTGGCATTTCTCTTTTTTTTTCCTCTCCATTTAAATTTTCTTGCTTTTTTTTCTTTTAGATGTCTTTTGAAATTTTAGAATAATTGATTTCCTAAATTGTGAAATATTTTTCTTCATTTCCAGTGCGGCAACATGGCTCGTGAGGGATTGCGTACACTGGTTGTAGCCAAAAAGACTCTGAATGAAGAACAATACCTTGACTTTGAAGTAAGTACATTCATCTCTAAATCAATCAGCTGATAAATTTAATAATGAATTTGTACCATGTATATACTTTTCTGTTTGAACTTTCAATTTTATTTTAACCATTTTTTTTAAGAATGTTTTTTTTTTTTTTTAAAGCAAAAATGTCTCATAAAATGTTTCTCTTGGAACTTATTACTTTTAGCAGTACATAATAAAAACATTGTTTCTAAGTGATAATTATATGTTGATTATTTAAAGAAATTTAATTTTTTATTTTAGGCACGTTATCACAAAGCTAAGATGAGTATTCAGGATCGTAATATTAAAATGCAAGCGGCAATTGAGAGTTTAGAGCGAGACTTAGAACTGTTGTGTCTTACAGGTGTTGAAGATAAACTTCAGGAGGGAGTGAGACCAACGTTAGAATTACTCCGGAATGCAGGAATCAAGGTCAGTAAAAATTTAGAACTAAAATCTCATTAAGTAATTTGCATAGAATGTTAATATTTTATCTAAATTATAATT
Source organism: Euprymna scolopes (assembly GCF_053919585.1). Classification (NCBI taxonomy): domain Eukaryota; kingdom Metazoa; phylum Mollusca; class Cephalopoda; order Sepiida; family Sepiolidae; genus Euprymna; species Euprymna scolopes. The sequence goes on from NC_136482.1 coordinate 82,064,802, forward strand.
TTTTGATTTGATTTTCAAGCAGAGCTGTGTAATATTAATCTGCGATTGGTTGAATAGGTTATGTATATAGGAAAAATGAGTTTCAAAATAATGATTCTGTTCAGTAAAATCAGTTGGTGCACCAGAAAACAAAGCCTACGGATAGCTGTATAATCAGAATGACATTTAATGGCATCCATTTAACAGAAAATCTTTTGCTTAAATGAAGTAGTATTTTCACACTAGAATGTCTATTCATGAATTAGCAACCAGTCGGAGAATGAACTTTCCCATCTAAAGCACAATGGAACATCTCAAACTTATATAAAACTACCTGACGTCTGATCTTTATCTAGTTTTTGTTCAACTCATCAGACAGTTGAACACTGGTTACTAAATTCAATAGTGACCATGTGTGATACCATTTTTCATGATCACCTTGAAAAAGGAATGAACAGTGTAAATTCGGCAACATACAGAGTAAACAACTGGCTGGCAGTTGTTGAATTAATAAATTAATATTGTAAAAAGAAAAAAATTCTGTTCGATCGATTCATTCTAATGCAATTACTAACAAACAAGGATGAAATTCAAAATGGCAGTTCAGTTCATAATACATGGGGAGTCCAAACAAAGCTACTAAAATGATCATAAAAATGAATATGCAACAAACTCATTTCAACTAAATGATCATTATTCAAGCATTGTAGAAAAAAAACTCTTTCAATGCATCCAAAAAATGTTTTGCATTATAACATTGTTAAATTTTCCTTTTTTAAAATAAAAATACCTAGTCTCACCAATATTAGTGCTTATTGAGAAATATTACTAATAGGTTTTGCTAGCAGATTTAATAAGTAAAGAAAACTGGTTATGCATACATTTGAATCTGTTATGACTAGCAAATATTTCTCCTTTCAAAACACATTTTAGTATAATATATTTTATGAAATGAGAAAAGAATTATAATACTTAAATTAATATTCAAATGTAGTTATGTATGTTAAAATATTTTTGAATTGAAAAATGTTTACAAAATTTTAACTGATAAATATTTAAAATTTAGGTCTGTGCATAATTAAATGTGATTAATCACATTTAATTATGCACAGACCTAAATTTTAAATATTTTCTTTTTTTAAAATAAAAATACCTAGTCTCACCATCAATTATTGTTTTGAAATTTCTGTCAATAAAAAAATCAAAAAAGCTCAAAAATAACATAATTTTACATAAGAATGACAAGTTCTATCGAAATTACTCCAAAAATAAAGGAATGAGAAGAAATTAGTGAATTTCTTTTGAATTGGTTCATGATTTCAACTTCTTGTTCCATATGATATCATTTTGTACCTATAATTTTAGTTCTTAAAATTTTCAAAATTTTTGAATATATAGGGATATTTGTATGATTCAAAGTTTGGAAATCCTTTTACTAAACTCTTTATGACTAATGTGATCAAATAGCAATAACATTTAAAGAAATAACTGCTACAATAATACTGAACAGTTTATTAAAATCATATTTGGTGTAACATCAATTTTACATGCTGGCATATGTTGAATGGCTTTAAGAAATTGACCTCTAAACTGTCTCTGACCAGGTTTTTATCCCCTTTTGTCTTTATTTTTATCACTTTCTGTCATGTGTTTTTTTTTTGTCCTTCTCCTGTGAACTGAACTTGCCACCTCAATTGTTCTACATAAAATAACTATTTCTGTCAACAAAATCTCCTGTTCTGCATATATCTCCCTATACTGTTCAGGTTTAATCTTCCTCTGAGGTCATCAGATCTAAACCTATTTTTTAAGACTTGCTTATCCATTGTATCATTTTTTTTATGCAGCACATGACCTTAATCTTCACTGGTCAGATTTCACTTCTGACATTGGTTAGTAAAAGTAGAAATTCCTTGAACTTCACTCCTAACACGAGCATCTGTTCCAACGATATCACTTTTGGGAAACCTTAATATCTACATATCTGCATTATTATCTATCTCCATTGTCTTACATGCAAACTAGTTAGCCTCTCACAATCTACCAATATTTTCACTATATTTTTGTATATCAATGCTTACAAAGACCACAAAAAATTGAATTGTACTTTGTCCTCTTTCACAAACTTAGCAGGAAAATTTTCCTCCTCCTGGAAGCTTTTGAACACTACAATCACTGATCATGAGTCCCAAACTTTGACTTTTCATAGCATCATTCTGCTGTGTCGTTAACTTTGCAAGTCGGCCTTCCATTGTTTCATAGGCAAGTACTAAATCATCAGCAAGTAGCATCTTTTTCGGACAACCCATATGAAACCCTAACCCGGACTATACTTCTCAGATATAAATGAAAAGCACAAACTCAATACAGAACCCTGATGTACTCTTACTTTAGCATTAGACATGTCACTAAATGTGCTTTTAATAATAGCACAACTTGAAGCATTTCTCTACATGGCTTAAACCGGCTTCACCCAACATTTTTAAAATCATGTAAATTAATCACCCCCCTTATTGTTTCTATATAAATATTGGATATTATACATAAGTGGAAGATATTAATGACATTCAGTGTTTTGAATATAATCTAATGATGCATTATGTTTTGATTATGGATATAAAACGAATCTCTATATAAATCCTTGGAGTTTTAAACAAGAAATGCAAGTAAAAACCTAAATTAGCAACAGTTGAACAATATAAGGAATTATGTAAAGGTCAAATACTGTCATGTCAAAGTAAAAAAAAAAAATGGTGTAAATATAATGATCTTTTTAGAAAGATCAGACATTTTTACACTGTTTGATCTCATTCGGAATTTAAAATCAAAAAGTAAGCAGTACATTAAAAAACTGTCAAAGAATATGGTATACATTCTTGAACTACAACTTGTGCTGGAAACCACAAAAACATTGACTAGAACAAGTGGAAATATATTGACTCAAACCTATATCAGCACACAAGATGAATCTACAATTATTAGGAGCAGAAGCTATATCTTAATTATCTGCAGTCAGAGATCCATTGCATTTTGTTAGAATACAAAAATGCAAATATTCATCTAACAAATTCGATGATGCTACCAATCTACCAAGATCATAGGACCCCCACCCTCCAGTTATTTCTTTAACTCATATAAAACATTTGTTAGACATAAAATGATCCACAAGGGTTGATGTCCCGGCAAATATATATGTATTTATAGGAAGCCGACATTTACTGGCCTATATGTGAACTGGCTGTCTTTTGTACCAAAATCACATAAGGTCGGCTTAATTCTTTGGTACATAGAGCCCTGATGATTTGTTCACCTAACAGATTGGACGCCGAACTCTATAAGATCAGGGAAATATTCATCAATAATGGTTATCCTATTGACCTTATTGATGACTGTATTTTCAAAAAGGTTGCGGATTTTAAATCCCCTAGAAAGTTTGGACCTTTGAAATGCCCGGTTTATTTAAAATTACCGTGGATTGGGGAAAAGAGTAACAGACTTTCCAAACAGATTCGCAGAAGTATTTATGACTGCATTTTTCTGTGTACTTGCATTTGGTATATACTACGAGACCTGCATTTCCTTCTTTTCGCAAGGATAGTTTGCCTTACATCCAAAATAGCAATATTGTATATCAGTTCAAATGCCAATGCGATGCTGGTTATGTTGGGCGAACATCCTTGCATCTTTTGACTCGTATAAACCAGCATGTTCCATCGAAGATCAGACAAGGGAGTATGGGGTCTGGTAGTCTCCCTCCTTCTGGAGCCTTGGACTCTGCTATTGGCCAGCATTTGGTTGACAACCCCTGCTGTGCCGACAGATATAAAATTGAATGGTTCGAGGTGCTACATACAGCGGACTCCAGAAACCATTTAAAGATTTTGGAGTCTGCCTCTATTGCGGTGCGGAAACCTTCTTGTGCCGGCAGAAAGAAACATCTAACACATTGTTTCTCTTTGGGGAACTGTGAATCTTTTCTCCCGTTTTTTTTCATTCCCCTCGTTGTGCCATTATTTTAATCGATTTTTAAACGTTAATAAACTTTATTTTAGTGTCCCCGTAATTTTTGGCACATTCAATAGTTCCCCATCAGAACTCTTTACTTTCGACATAATATTATTTTTACGCTATCGATTTTCTGCTGAGGAGATGATAGCTGAAAGAGCTCTCGAGAGACTTCCGCCCATTATATTTAAAACTTTATTTAAATTCTGTACCTCTAAACATTTATTCATATATATATATACTTATAAACAAAAAAACCAAAAACATTATACTGCAGATTAAAAAAGTAAATAAATTTAGATAAAAAATTCTATTTACTGAGCATTCTACTGGAATTTGTAAAGGTATATTTTTTTTATCAATTGAGGCAGTGATATTCATGCTTCCTTGTAAGACTTAGTCTGTATCAGAAAAACATACCTTAACACGGAAGAAAAGCTAACAGAACATTTGGAAAACAACAAAAAAACTATCACAGACTGCCTTATGGAGCTGGAAGCTGGTTTCTATAAAAATAACATCTTGAAAATAATGAATATCCAAAAGTATATTAAAAAAGTTTAGTTTTGACATAAATTGAGTCCTACATGAAACTAGGGACTGCTTGTGAATTTAATATTCTCTTTGGAAGAATCTGCCCAAGACGAATACTAGAGTAGGTACAGGCAGAACTCATCAAGAATTACTATGAAATTTAACCAAGTTATCTTATTACTAATAGAAAAACAAGGATTTTCCAGCAATTAAATTTAAATAAAATGTTAATTTCTAAAATAATAGATTACAACAGAAACATAAAGTTGATGGTGATACCATTGAAACATGATAATAACAATTGTAGGTAATGTGAATAGTTTTCATTGATTTCACTTTTTCTTGTCAGATTTGGATGTTGACTGGTGATAAACTGGAAACGGCTACCTGCATTGCCAAAAGTTCCAAGCTCATTTCCCGCAATATGGACATATACACATTTAAGCGAGTTGACACGCGAGACGAGGCTCATCTGGAATTGAATGCGTTACGGCGAAAGAATGATTCTGCGCTTATCATCAGTGGTGATTCCGTCCAGGTGAAATAATGATGGAAAATTCTAGAATTTTTTTTTTATATATAAAATTCTAATTGAGTTTTGATGCATTTTGCATATTTAAGCACATCATTCAAGCAACCTGGGATTCTGTTGTCAAGAACAAAAAAGCGACCGATTTTAAATTAAACAAACTGCGATGCTGCTTTTTATTTGCTACTAATCTTTTTAAAAAAATAAACAAAGGTGGGGAATATTTTTAAAAAATAGGAATCAAACATAAGAAAAAAATTATTCCTTAAGTTAAAAGAAAAAAACTTTTGCTTAGTTTTTTTTAAATTGTGATTTTTTTTTTTCTATTGTTTGTTTACCAAACATTTATGTTTGACTTCTATTTTTTTTAATTCCCCTAAATCTGGAAAAAGAAAAAAAAAAGAATTCCAACTTGTTCAAATGATGTTCCTAAATATCATGTGAATAGAGAATCAGCAGGAGCCATTTCTTGTGCTTTTGTTGTGTCGGCTTAGTTTGTCATACATTAATAGTAAAACCCATCTGTGTAAATCTTTTTAGCGATACACATTAGATAACAGAATTTATATTAATACATTATCAAGTTTGTATACGTTTACAATTCTCATATTTCTTCTTCCAGGTTTGTCTGCGTTACTATGAACATGAATTTGTGGAATTGGCTTGCCAGTGTCCCTGTGTTGTTGTCTGCCGATGTTCACCCACGCAAAAGGCCGACATTGTGAAACTTTTAAAACTGCATAATGGTAAAATAATCTGTTCAGTTGGTGAGTATCAAATGGTTTTGAAAACTCTTCATTGTTGCATGGATGATCAGTCTGGTTTTTAAATTGCTTTCCTTCATGTTGAAAATGCAGGCAATTTGTCAACACCATTGATTCAAGCTTGTATTGATAATCTTGTATGGCTTTCTTAAGATGTCCTGATCACTTATTAAATTAGATAAATCCTAGAGATTGCATTTTGTATCATCACACAATTGATTAATGAAAATTTGAGCAGAGCAGCCAGCGTTGTTGAAACCATGTTTCACTGATAAGATCTCGATTGTTTCTGCAGATCTATTGTAGTATTCTTTGATTAGTTTTTGCAAGGTGTTGGACTAGTGTTTGATTGGTTAATGTCTCAAAGATTTTAGCAAAGGAGGGGTGGAGATTGATAATGCAATAATTGAGCGGGTCAATCCTTTCACTAGAATTCTTGTACACTAGTACCACAGAGGCCATCTTCAAGCTACTTGCGAAGCAAAATTCAGCAAGGCATTAGTTGTAGAGTTTGTAAAGTATCGGGGCAAGCTCAGTGGCGCATTTCTTAAGGTAGTATAGCAAGGATGAGATCAGACCTGCACACTTTTTTATAATATAGTGGATATAAGAGGTGATTTCCAGATCCTCAAGTGTGGCTTCAATCCACATAGTAAAATTTGGGAGAGAGTTGTTTGTTGGGTTCAAGATATAGTTAGAGGCAAATCTATCTTCTGTGATTCTATGCATTTCCTGGTTATTTCAGCATGCTTTTTTTTGGCTTTGGCTATTTCACTCTTACAATGATTGCTAGCATCTTTAAATTTTTGCCTATTTGTACTTATGACGGACAAACTGGAGGAATGCTGTCTTTATGCAATGGCAGCTGCACAATCTGCAGTGAAACCATTCAGGAGGGTGGGGATTGCTATAATACTTCTGTGTGTGAAAATGTGCTTCAATGCCTGTTTTGCACCATTCACTTGTCTCATTGGCACACTTTTCAGCAGGAAGAGGAAAGATATTGGTCCATGGAGCACTTCTGTTCTCTGATGACTTTCCAGTCAGCTTTTCTAGTACCTTGTCATTTCAAGCAACAGCTCCTCACTTTGGGGGTTGGAATTTAAGTGTAATGTCTACTGATACCACTAGGTGGTCTGCGTTTCCAAGTGGACTATACGCATTAGTCGCACAATCCTCGAGTACTAAAACAACCCCTCTTACCAAAAAGAAAAAAACAGACACCAAAAAGTGCTCATGGAAGAAAAGGAAATAAACCACCAACTAACAAAGAAGTTAAAGGCAAAATAAACAGACCACGCTCAACTTCTAAACCAAGAGATTCGATGCAAAACAGATTTGAGGAAATGGACATGGAAGATTGAAGATCAGACACCAACGGCTTATAAAAGTTAAAAATAACCCCAAAAATCATCCAATGGAATTGTTTGGGCCTAAAACCTAACATAAACGATGTATTACTTCTAACAAACCATCAACCAGCCATCATATATCTCCAAGAAACCTTTTTAAAAGCTGAAGATAAAATAAATATAAAAACCTACAAAGAATACAATCACATACACAGAGAGCCTCTGGAGGAGTATCTACTTTATTAGAAATAACTTTCTTTTTTTGTTGGATTCCTAATCACTATGGTTTCTGTAGAAATAAAAAGACTGACAGCGGCCAAAAATTTCCTAAAATTCCAAATAAGTGATATACACGGACTACGAACATTCCATAAACAATTTTATTACAAAGAAATAGTAAGAAAAACAGAACAATTGCCAAAACAACAAACTCTTCCAAATAACGCCTATACTTAAAAAACAAACTCTTCTAGATCCCAGAAAATTGCATAAAGAAGTAGTAGTCTTATCACATATTCGGATAGGACACACATAACTCACTTCCACATACTAAAAAGTGAAGAACGTCATACAGTGAAACACTTTTTACTTGACTGCTATGACCTCACACACATTAACAACAAAATTAATAGGAAAAATCAATATCCTTTCAACTACTAAAAACATTATTCTTGTCTGGATCCCCAGCCATGTGGGGATCAAAGGCAATGACAGGGCAGATATAGCTGCAAAAAGATCTTCTCACCTTCCAACTGACAATTTTAAGATTCCACATACTGATCTTAGACCCCAGATAAAAGCATACATACAGGAAAAATGGCAACTGCGGTGGAGTCAGCAAGAGGGCAACAAATTATACTCAATCAAACCTGAACTTAAGGAACGATGTCCGGACATCAAGAGATCACGCCGAGAAGATGTGATACTGACTCGGCTGCGCATAGGGCACACCAACTTTACTCATTCTTATATACTAAATGGAGAATCGGCGCCAGAATGCATCCCATGCCAGGAGACACTCACAGTAAAACATATCCTAGTTGGGTGTGATGACCTTGCCCCAACTAGAAAATTATATTATACAGAAAGCAATATGGAAGACCTTTTTGAAAAGGTCAACTCAGCAAATATTCTAGCATACCTAAGGAAAGTAAATTTATATAAGAAAATTTAAGGAAATTTAAAGTCACCCAAATATACACATCCATGTATAAATACAACATTTAATTTCTTAGTTCAATTTTATAAAAAAAGGGAGGAAAGGCTGAAAAAGTCATTCCCCCCCTCCCAATAAAAAAAGTTAAAAAAAAAAAAAAAGGACTCCGGCATTAAATGACCACATAGGTTGATATGCCGTAAAACCAATCAATCAATCAATGACCTCACACAAATTCGTCAACACTACTACAAGGCAACAAACTTAAAAGAACTCTTCAAAAAAGAAAACCCTAAAACCATTCCTTAATTTCCTAAAACAAAAAACAATCATAAAATATAAATACCATCAAATAAGAAAATATACTAAAACATTACTTGAATATACCCAGCAAAAATCAACTCCGAAAGTATCTAAAAATTTTAATTTTATATACAGCATTAAATATAGTGCATTATCTGATTATCTGGAGCAGGGATTCTTGAGTCAACAGAAAGCTTTCAGGGAGGCTCACAAAAATAACTTTTATCTAGTTTTATTTATTTATTTATTTTTTTTTGTGTTACTGGGTATTGTATCAAGATTGATTCATTATTAGTTTTTTCTATGTGGTGTTCACAGGTTGGGAATCACCCAGTCTAGAGAAACTATGTGATACTAATGTATAATGTATATTGGTAAAAAAAAAAAATGAATCTGCAAAAGTGAGTGAAAAATGTATCATTCGTTATTTCTGTTGCTACAACAATCTTGTACACACAGCTGAGAAAGAAATGCCACTTGGAAAACTATACTCGCAACAATTACTACACATGATATGCACAACCAGCATTTATTTATGTGGCAAAAAGATTTGTGACCATAGAGCTCTCTCTCTATTGGTTTATGATATTCTATTAGAGATAGCATTTTTATGCCTTTTGACTGGATATGTTCTCAGAATATCCATTCTTATTTCTTTCTTTTTAGGTGATGGTGGCAATGATGTCAGCATGATCCAAGCGGCTGATGCTGGAATAGGAATTGTTGGAAAGGTAAGTTGTAATCAACTCCCTCCCTTCCTATTGTATAAAATCATAAAGAAGATTTTTGCCATTGCTACCCAAAACAAATATTTATTATCTGTCTATATGAAACATGAAAATTGTCAATCTATCCACTGTTCACATTCAATGCTGATTGAAAAACTCACTCATCCCATTTTTATTTTGATAAACAATCCTCATATGCTATCGTTCATGGCATCGATTTTCAATTTTAACACTCCACATTAATCAAGGGAGATAATTTTTTTTAAACTCTATACAAGAAGTACATTTTGTTTTGTTTAAACATTTCATTTGTCATCTTCAGATTTGTAAATTTATGATTCAATTTGAAATCGAAAAAAAAAAAAAAATAACATCACTACAGACCTGCTCCTACACAAGTTATTCATTTAGAATATTTTTTTAAAACCTGACCCTAATTACTAGAATTCTTTCATAACCTAGATATTTGAGAAACTCTGAGTTTGAGTACTACAGTTAGTAAATATATAAACAAAGGACATTTTTCTGTGTATATGTGCAGTGGTTGTAGTGCATATGTCATTTTATCCTGTAGAAAATAGAATTGACAAGCTCAAATCCTGATCAAAGCATTCATTTTGTATGGATATTTTTGTTGAAATAGTGGGACTCCAAGTTCTTTGAGAACTATCAGTCTTGAAAACCTTCAATTCAAAATAGTGTTGGCATCTTAAGGCAGTTTCATGTCCACTTTAACTTCATTCTATTCATTCCTGTAATACTAATAGTTTCAAGTTGTATAATTTGTTGATGCTTTAAAATGAAACCTTAATTCATTTAGTAGTGTGTTTTTTAATTTCTAATGGAAGCAAATGAACACCATAAAAATGTCATTGTTGATATTTACTAAGATTCGCTTTGTAAACTCTAAATGATAGTCAGGTTCTTTCTGCACTTCTAAAAAAAAATCAGTTTCCTTTGAGGAAGAACATTTATTACAGTGCTCTAAATTATGTGTACAGATTATGTATATAAATAATAAAAAAAAACAAAACAAGTTTGATAAGATTTGAAAACCCATTATTTCATATATTGTAACCAGAAATACTTAAAGGAATTTAATAAAATAAATATTTCAAAATCTTTAATTGAATTTCTATTTGGTAGGAAGGTAAACAGGCTGCACTGGCTGCAGATTTCTCAATTACTCAGTTCAGCTATATTGGTCGCCTACTCATGGTACATGGCAGGAATAGGTGAGTAAATTTCATCTTTCTTGAAAATTGCATGTGTGCATATATATATATATATATATATATATATATATATATATATATATAATTATATATGGGTTAGTTATGTTGAAAATTTAATAAAAAAATACCTTGAGTTTGAGTGGTACTCACCAACCTCTCCTTAACTCTAAGTCCAAATGGTAAGCCCAACCTCTCAAAACTCTCTTAACTATTATTTATCCTAACTGAATGAAACTAATCTTTTGCTATAAAATCTAAAATTTTTTTTTTGTTTCTGCTAAGTTTTTCAGGATGTTCCCACATAATCACCTAAAATAAAAACAGAATCTCATTTTTTATTTTGGGACTAGAGAGGTGATTTAACAAAACTGAATTTCAACAGTTGTGAGCATCTTTAGTTTTCTCAAACAAGGAAATAGTTTGGGGTGGTATTCATTTTTTGTCGGAAAGTCTTTTGCCATGAAGTTCTTTTTAGTGGCTTGTTGAACATTTACTTTAAAGAGCAGCTATCGTACCTCAGGTTCTAATAAACTTCAAAGTAATTAATTTTACTCAAAAATGTGCTGCTCTATCAGAAAATGCTTTCTGAATTACAAGTAGAATTCCATTATATACTGATATATATGAATTATTAGGTTGGTACAAAAATAATGTCGTTTTTTGACTTGAAATTGAATGTCAAAAACGACATTATTTTGCACCAACCTAATATTATTTTTAATACAAAATTTAATAGTATATAAAGTTATCTGAGAGCAAATAATTTTTATAAGTTTTGAATTCTATTTCTTTAGAAATGATTTAATTAATGTTTTTCAAAGTAAATAAAAAAAAAAAGTTTCATAACCAAACTAATTTTTCTTTTCTCTTTTGCAGCTATAAACGTTCTGCTGCTTTGGCCCAATTTGTCATTCATCGAGGTCTCATCATCTCCACGATGCAAGCCGTCTTCTGTTCTGTCTTCTACTTTGCTTCCGTCTCTTTGTTCCCAGGATTCCTTATGGTTGGGTAATTATATAATGAACATATATTTTGCGCAACTGCAACCTTTTTAAGTCTTCACATTTAAGTAAAAGGATAGAAATGATTTCTTCATTAATATTTAGATTTTTATAGAAATACTAACATTGCCGAGGATGAACATGAAAAATATTTCTTTTAAAACTTCTATCTTCCCTCTCCCACTATCTCTCCACCTTGCTTTTGTCTCTGTCCAGCCCATTCCTCTCTGGATATACACACACTTTTATAGATTACTCAATGAATGAATCAAAAAGAAACAGGGTTACTTCCCTTTAGCTAGTGGCTAGAAAACTAACTCCAGTTGATGAAATCTGCACCAGTTTAGGATAAAAGAATGAATATTTTTTTCTAAATTTTAGATAATATTCATCCGACCAGGAAAATACCAACTTTTTGTTTGTTTATAGTTAGATTTTTAACTTGGCATACACATAGACAACTACTCTATTATAGATTATCTTTTGTTTTGCTGAAACTGGAGGAGAGGGTTCTGTTATTAAATGTTATTTTAGTCTTAAAGTTTGTGTTTCAGTTAAGATGATTGTAAAAAACAGAAAAAACAAGTGAAGCATGGTCCTCCGTGAATATACAGTGAACAAGGCATAAAAAAATGACTAAGTTCAGCATGTAACCTGAAAACCGTGGAAAGAACTGGAGATTTGTAGCGTGGACAGTGTTCATTCCTAGCAATCATGTTCGAAAAAGTTCACATGAATTATTTTAGCCGTTTGTGAAAGAAGATTGTGTTTTTTAATATTTTTTTTTAATGCAAAAATGAGATGCAATTGATTTCAATATGTATAATGGAATAGAAATGAAATTGTTAAACGGTAAAAATAATGTAATTATTAGTTATAATAATAATAAAACTACTGAAGAGGGCAGAGTTAGAGGCAATGTCGGCTTTATTAATGGTGAGTAAATTCCGTCTCTCCCTCAATAAAGATGGAACGAACATAGATAAATGAACAAAGGAATAATAATAATAATAATAATAAAATCAATAAAATTAATATTAGTTAATAATCATATGAGAATACAAATAGTCTCGGTCCTGAAGGAAAATTGTCTCAGTCCCGAAGGAATATATATATATGCATGCACAAATAACACCCATATATTCGCATACATACCAATACACAGTCATATTCAACGACCATATGTATATAATGTATGCACCCTCCATACATATAATGCATATATAAATAATAATATGCATAAACAGATATGCATGTGTGCACACACACATACACGCATATATATCCATACACATGTATATGCATATAATGACATGTACAGGTCCAGGCATGCATATGTGCACCCATATGCATACATACATGCATGCACACATACCCATATGCACGCATGTACACACATACCATATATACACATAAGCACATACACATAAATATATATATATATATATATATATATACATACACATACATATAGAATATACAAATACACATACACATAAATATACATATAGATACATATACAAATATATAAGCATAAAATAAAATACAAGAGCATGTAAGGCAGCACAAAGATATGCTCATCAACATAATTATGCATTACATGGACAGGAATGTACATACACACATATATATATAAACAATATAAACCCATATATATATACAGATATATGTATACACATACATACATATATAGGCGCATCTGCACATACTTATATCGTCAAACACAAATATCAATTACTATTTAAAGACGTATAAAATGAAGTGAGTGAATAAGTAGGGATATGAAGTTAACGATGTAAACATATATATATATATATAGGAAAATGGTGCAGATAGAAGGTTAGGTATAACGAAAATAATAGTAGTAATAATAATAATGAAGATAAATAAAGTAATAATAAGAATAACAAGAGAATAAGGCATGTTAGCTATAAAACGAAAAGATGTAATGTACATATTGAAATCAATATAGAACAAGAACAGGTTAATACATACGTGTAAGTATATATGTATGAGTAGGTGATTGTGTTACTTAATTATTTTTTGAAGTATTTGTAGAATATAAGTTGGCCAAGGTCTGTGTTAAGACCTGTCTTATGAGTGTTTAGTCGGATGATCCATTGTATTTCTTTTTGTTTTCATATTTTTGTTGATCGGAAATTTGAGTCTATTAGGAGGCATCTAATAATTGTCTATAGTGTGTCCAGGTAAATTGAAGTGGTTTGCTAGTGGGGTGGGGGATTTTTGTCTGATTGTCATTTTATGATTGTTTAGGCGTATTCGAAAACGTGTCAGTTTCGCCAATATATCCTCCATTGTTGCAAATGGAGCAGTATATGTAATATATCACATTAGAACTGTCACATGTTAGACGCGGCAGTTTTATGTGAGTGTTGCATTCAGGTATATTGAATAGTGGTGTGGTATTTAGGTGTATGCATATAAGGCATCGCGGTTTATTGCATCTATAATTGCCATTTTGTTGTGTGTCCTGTGTGCATTTGCAGGTGAGTATGGCTGAGAGATTGGGTGGTTGTTTGATCGCATTAATTAGTGGAAGGTGAAATATAGACTTAATAGTGGAGTTATTTTTTAGGTTGTTGTAAGTTTTTTTTTAGGTGCGTTGTAATTTTATGCATGTGTTGGCCGTGGTTGAAAACCATTGGGATGGAGAAGACAGGATCTGTCAATTTTATTAATTTTTTTTATGGCTTGTTTAATATACTTAATGGGATATTGATTATTGATGAATTTTATGTAAACTTTTTGATATGGTGTATGTAGTCTAGGGGGTTGGAGCAGATGCATTTTATTCATATGCATGAACTGTAAATGATAGATTTTTTAGGTTTAATGGATGTTTGCTATAGAAATTGAGGAATGTCTGATTGTCAGTGGGTTTAATATAGAGGGACGTAGATAGTCTATTGTTATGGGATATGATAGTGACATCCAAGAATGGGATGGAGTTGTATGAGTGCTCCATGGTAAATTTTATATTGTTATGTGAATTATTGATGTATTCGTGGAAATTCTTTAGGTTGGTTAGTCCATGTGGCCATATGAAAAAATATCAATGTATCGGCAATAATATTATTCCTGCTATAATATATATATATATATAGCAGGAATATTAAACATTTGATTCTTTTGCAAACATACTGAAATTTTATCATGTAACTTCTCAAATTATAGTTTTTGATAATTTAAAATGGATAAATATGGCTTGTCCACTGAAAATTGGTATGTTTTTCTTTATTCAGAACATTTTTTTCATCAATCAGAAAAGATTTTCAAGAGCAGAAAAGAAACACAAATTTTGTAGTAACCAAAATTTCACAATTAAAAAAAAAAATCCCCGTGAAGTAAATTTCAGTAAACTCCATGAATTTCAAAGAAACTTAGTATAATTTTTTTTTTATTATTATCATCAAAAGGAAGATCTATTGAATCAAAATTTGTGATAAAGGAGTCTAGTGAAACTCCATTTTCTGTTGTATATACAGGCATTGGACACGCAAGAAGTGCAATGAAATTACTAGTAGATTGAAAGAGGAAAACCGGTTTGTGTGCAAGAAGTCTAAGACAACAAAGATGAATGCAAACTCGGATATGGAGAACATATATGTAGATGTTATTGAGGTTGTTCAGATGTTTTGGATGGTGGAGTAGGTGCTACTTTAATCTTAAATCTATTTAAATGACCTTTTAGAAAGTTGTTGCATCAATATTTCTTGAATCTATCCCCCCAAATTTTTCTATAGGGTTGATGTGCCATGAAAACAAAAATCACTTTTAATCTCACATTATTCTTTTTATGTTAACTTATTTCTGAAATCGGATGAAGCTCATAACAAAACTATATATTTTCCACAGATATGCCACAATATTCACCATGTTTCCTGTCTTTTCACTGGTGCTTGATAAAGATGTCTCTTCTGGTATAGCCATGACTTATCCTGAGCTATATAAGGAACTCACAAAGGTAAGAATTACCAAGTATGATATTTGTGTGTGGGAGGATATGTATTTGAACATTTGGAAAGGTGTATTTTAACAAATTTATCTGTATAATTGAATAACTTTTGAAAAATTAAATTGAAAAAATATTGTAAGTGGTTGAGCAATATATTTGTATAAAGCAGTTTTCAAACTTAATATTGTGAAATCATTGCTTTAGCAATCCGTAGATGCTTGCCATTCATTTACTAATGGTTTGCAATTGAGTTGCAATTTGGTCCCACTGTTATTTACGAGTAACCCTTAATTTATTGATGTTTCTTGAATTAAATTGAATGTTTTATTTTTAATTAAATTTAGATTTATTGGTTGACTAGACCAATCAATGCATTACTCTCTATTGTTGGATTTTGAAGAAAATCACGACAGAAACATGTATGCATATATGTAGTCAATGATTTTATTAATAAAAAAAATTATACAAAATATATAATGGATTTGTTTCTATCAAGCTAGAGAGCTCAATTATATAAAAAAAATAGGATCAAGTAAAGAATGGATACCCTGTAGGAGAAGATGAGGATTGGCGCACATTTCAAGTGACACCGGTGGTTCAACCTTGACATTAGTGTTGGTTGCTTGTAAACACATTAAATAGCAGACATGGTTCAATGTTTGCAAACAATGTTTTTTAAAAATATATTTACAGAATTTTTTAATAAAACTAATAATAATTATAATTATAATAAAGACAAATAAATAAAAAGAATGAGCTATATTAATTAAAAACCGATGTTATAACTGAGAATTTTGGACGATGATCTCTCTATAAAAAAATATTTTTAAAAACTTTTAAATAAAATTATTTAAACTTTTTAATGGCAGAAACAAATATAAAATAATTGACTTGTATCGATTTTTGCAAATGTCTCGCGTTATTTATTGCAACCAAGATTGATTTTTTATGTAGTATTTTTTTTATTTTTGTATGTGTGTGCTTTTAATACAATTCAATATTTATTTTAAGCCCAATGTATATATGTTGGTGATCAGTGAAGGAGATATCCTTCTAGACCGAGGCAATTGTTATGCATAATAAAATCAAATATAATCATGCCTGTGGAATTCTCTTCCGTTTGCCTGTTTCCCACCTGACTACAACTTGGATGTCTTCAAGTCCAACATGAACAAATTCCTGATTACCCCCCCCCCCTTAGTAAGACTCTTTATCAAATCCCCAATACCAACTATTACTATGATATTATCCCATTGATTATTGTACACACAATAACCCTTATCCCTGAGTGGATTCCGGGCCTTGATAAGTGGTGATCCCCCATGTAAAAAAAAAAAAACAAGTATAAACAAGAGATTTAAAAATATATTATTTTATTCATATCTTTTTTATAACTTTTATTTTTATAAAGATGAAATGTAGTATTCACAGGACACAAATTTTTTAAAACTAATTTTTATTAAAAAAAAAAAAAAAATTGCTATTTGCTTACTTCTCCACAAAGGCAAATTAAATAAACGTAAGCTTTTAATGTAACGAAACGCAACATTTAAACAGAAATTCTTAGTTATAATGTCTGTTTTGTAATTAATATAGCTCATTCTTTTTATTTGTTTATTTATTTATTTTTATTTGTTTTATTAAAAAGTTTTGTAAATATATTTAAAAAAAACACATTCAGAAAGACACTCCTATATTTAAATATATTTTGTTTAAATATGTTTTTGTTACATTTAAAAGTTTTGTGTAAATAGAAAAAAGTTTTTTTTTTTTTTTTTTAATCCTTAAAAGTTTTGTAAATATTTAATATTAAAAACTGTTTTGTAAATATATATTTTTTTCTTAAAAAGTTTTGTAAATATATTTTTAAAAATCTTGCTCGCGAACATTCAACCACATCTGCTATTTGACGTGTTTACAAGTGCCGTGTGGTTGCGTCAAAGTCGAATCACTGGTGTCACTTACAATGTGTGCCACTTACAATGTGTGCCAATCATTGTCTTCTGCTACAGGGTATCTATTCTTTACTTGGTCAAAAAAATAGCATAATAAATATTAAGTGTTTCAAGTAACACTATTAACATATATCTATATATGTAACGTCAGATTACTTTTTAAGGACATTATCAAACTATTCTGACATTTTCTTATGTTATTTTATGTATATCTGATTCAATTCATTATTTATACTCTGACAGGGTTTGCACAGGTTTGAAAAGTTCTTGAATTTTGGCTTGTACCTTGAAAAGGCCTTATTTTTATTATTACCTTTAAAAATCCTTGAAGATATAGAAAATCTATTCCAAATGTCTTAAAAAGGCCTTAAAAATCATTCGTTATATCTAGTAAAAATTTGTCAAAATATTAAAAATAAAATTTAAATAAATACTATTAAATTATTTTCTAAGTATTAATATATTTTTTAAATATTGGAAATAACATCGAAATACATTGGTCTGAAATTGCATCATTTTGTGGATATAAGAGTTACGTCCCTCCATCACAAAACTACCTGATGTTTTCCATATAATATTGGATAGTTTCGTGATAATGGTGAAAATAACATTTTATCGCATTTGGTCTGACCGAATATAAGTGGGCCAGGGAATGTAAATAAAATTGTTGACAGGCATGTTGTTTTGGATGTAAAAAGACATTTGTTTTGAACAAAATGAGTGAAAATGCCTTTAAATCGTACATGGTTTGCACTAAATGAATGAAAGCTGTAAATTGTTGATCAGTTTTATGGTGCATTAGAGAACCATGTTAATATCTGTAACCTTTAAAACTATTTCATGAAATTCAAAAAGACTTTTCCTGTTGTCAATTATTAAGACTTTGGTTTATTATATCATTGTTTATACATTGAATTTGGGGTTTGTTTTACAATCTACAGTGATTCAAACAAGTGACAAAAAATCACACAACAAATAAATGTTACCATCACCAATAAGTTACTTTTCAACCTATCAGCATGAAATTTTGGTGTTTTTTTTTTTTTTTTTTTTAATGCCTTTTCATCTCAAATATTAACTCTCTTTACACCTTTTAAATTTCCAACCTAGATGTCTTGTCCATTATCACAAATTCTTTTTTTTTTGGGGGGGGGCATTGGAGAATCCCGTCAGTAAAAGGAAAGTTTTTTTTTTTTTTTTTAGAGAGAGGGAGAGGCATTTTTATTTCTCCCCTTTTGGAATAGGGAATGAAGTCTTCCTCTTTTTGCTCTCATTTATAATATATTTATTTATTTTTTTACCGAGTTGCACGAAGTGGGGATGGGTAGTAGCAGTCGAAAAACGAGGCTGGCCAGGACAAAAAAAAATTGGACAAAACAGCAGCCATCTGGAAATTTAAAAGCTGTAGAGTTAATATTTGAAATAAAATAAAAAGCATTTAAAAGTATTTAACACCAAAAAATGATGCAGGTAGGTTGCAAAGTAACTTTTATTGACTATGGAAACATTTGTTGCATATTTGATTCTTGATCATTTTTTTTAATCACTTGGGGTTTGTTTTACAATCTACAATTTTGTTTTGAAAACTTGAATTTTGTGTGGAGAAGACCTTAAAAAACTTTGAAAAGTAATATTAAAAATCTGTGTGAACCCTATCTGAAGTTGCTGAAAATTTGTAGACCCCTAGAAATGATTTTCTACATTCAAAACAATGTTATTTATCTTTTTTAGTTATTTGTAGGCAATAAAATATTCCTACTCAAGTCTGGTATGCTTTAGTGTTTTCAGAACATTTTATTTACAGTATTACATATAACAATGTATTTTTATTTACAATATTACAAATTTTCTGGCAAATTATGTTTGAATGCGCTAAAAAAAAAAAAAAAAAAAAAAAAAAAATTAATGAGGAACCATTTTGACTTAAAATCTACTTATTACAACACATGTAATCTGAAGAAAAATATGTTTTAAATGTGTAGATAGGCTGCAAGAAGTTTGGTTTTATCAAAATGGAGTTGTATGGAATGTCAGCATGTTTTTTTTTGTCACTGGAGATGTAAAAATACATTCTTTCTACCCTTATTACTAATATATAATACTAAATTGATTTTAATTCCAAATTGCTTCATATATATATATCAGAATAAAGTTATCTAATAAATCAACTGGTATGGAAACCTGTGATTATAGGTCTTACAAAATATTATTGGCAATAATATTCTATAAGGACTATCTCATCTAAATAAAAATTGCTCAATATACAAGATAGAGCAAATGAATCAAGTTTTAGTCATTCAATAAATTTTAAAATTTGATGTGAAATGGTCAATTTCAAATCAAAAGGTTTTTTTATTATTCTATGTAAGACAAATACATTTGAAATATTATAACTCCTTATCCTATAGGATTTCGATGTCTACCATCTCTTCAGAGGATAAAATATTAGCAGATAATTATAATGGTTTACATCTTATTTACTAAAGTCAGTGAGACATAGAAAATCACAATTAAGTTTTTTAAGTATTTAAATATCATAGACTAAGGGAAGTTAATGAAAAGGATAGAGAAATTCACATCCAAATTGCATGGTAAAATCCAAAGTGAATGTCTTTGGTAGCAGTGAGGTAATGGGACCCAATCTGTATTTTGAGTAATCCACATCACAAGGTAATAGTCCGAAGTATGCATTTTTCTGGATTGTTCTTTAAGTCCGGTAAATAAATTATTATATAGGTCCAGTTGATCTGTTTATTAATAAACATATAATTTTATATATTTAATGTTTTTATATAATTACTAGCATGGGTGCCCAGCGTTGCCCGAGTGTTTGGAGGTGTATGCTGAGCAAAAAAAAAAGATCAATTTTTTTAACTTTGACCCCTATTATGACCCCCTTAACATTTATTGTTTTGGGCTCAAATCAAGTTTAGCTAGATCTATGTCCAAGGAACCTATATCTAAAATTTCAAGTGTTTAGACACAAAATTGTTGGAGGAGTTTGGTAGAGTTCTCAAAGGTCAACTTGTTGAACTTTGACTCCTTAACAGCCAAATTTCTAGCCAAAAACCGATCAGATTTTTCCAAATCTCAGTACCCTGTATATCAAATTTCGAGTCTGTAGACTAAAAATTGACAGTTATTGCATAGGGAAATGTACACACACAAACACGTTCACTTTTATAGATATATAGATAAAATATGAGCAAATTCCACTCCAAAATAACTTCAAATTGTGAATAAAATCGCTTTCTATAGACAGAACTGCACGCCTGTGGAACACTGTTCTGTCTGCCTGCTTCCCACCTGACTACAACTTGGATGTCTTCAAGTCCAATGTTAACAAATTCCTAATAAACCACCATCTTAAGTAAACACTTCATTAAATCTCCACACTAACAATAACAATAACCCTTATCCCTGAGTGGCTTCCGGGCCTTGATAAGTGGTGACCACCGTATAAAAAAAAAAAAAAAAAAAAGACAGGCCAAGCAAATGAAATGAAGAGAAACTGAACTGATATGAAAAATGAAGAGATGGTAGACATCGAAATCCTAAAGAATAAGGAGTTATAATATTTCAAATGTATTCTTTGTCTCATACAATAATCAAAATCTTTTGATTTGAAATTTTACCATTTCATGTCATAAATTTTTTAAATTTATTGAATGACTAAAATTTTATATATATATATATATATATATATATAAAGCTGAATGTCTGTGTGTGTGTCTGGTCACGAGTAGGCTCCTATATGGTTGACTATTTTAAAAAACTGATTGCATATAATGACAGAAAATGTATCAAGACACAGGAATGGGTATGTTTGATGAGGCAAAACAGTGGTTCATTAAAATTGTGGGGTCTGCGTTCGCGCCTAGTCCACAAAGTATGGAAATAATAAAAAAAAAAACGTTTGCAAGTGTTTTTGATATAGCTGTACATAAGAATACTTTAATAAGTATGTTTTAACTTAAATAGGGATGGTATAATAAAATTGTGGGCTCTGCGTTCACGCCTATCCTCCATAGAATGAAAATAGGCACAAACTTTAATAAAGACTTTTTATATCTATCTGCGTAAGTATACTTTGATAATTATGTTTCAGTTTTAAAGAAATATGGTATAATAAAATTATGGGGTGTTTGTTCGCACCTGACCTCCATAGAATGGAAATATGTCACAAAGTTTAACAAGGTTTTTTAATATAGATCCACAGAATTTGTGATAAGTGTTTCAGTGTGAATAGGTATGGTATAATAGATTATGGGGTTTATCTATTTTATTTTTACTTTCATCATATTTTGCTTTGGTTTTGATACCCCCAAATTCAACTCAAATTTACAACCCTTCCTTTTCATAACCTATCATAGTTTCATAAATCAGAGTCCATTTTCTGTAGGCTGTTTCTAAACCCAGTCAACGACGGGTACTTTTGCTAGTATATATATAAGTGAACGTGTCTGTCTGTGTGTGTACATTTCCCTACGCAATAACTGTCAATTTTTAGTCTACAGACTCGAAATTTGATATACAGGGTACTGAGATTTGGAAAAATCCGACCGGTTTTCGGCTAGAAATTTGGCTATTAAGGAGTCAAAGTTCAACAAGTTGACCTTTGAGAACTCTACCAAACTCCTCTGACAATTTTGTGTCTAAACACTTGAAATTTTAGATATAGGTTCCTTGGACATGGAGCTAACTTAATAACTTGATTTGAGCCCAAAACAATAAATGTTAAGGGGGTCATAATAGGGGTCAAAGTTAAAAAAAAAAAACGAACCGTTTTTTTTTGCTCAGCATGCACCTCACACTATGGCATTTATATTTACTCTCTATCGCCCCCATAACAGCGGAGTTACTATCTTTAAAAGCATATCTGAGAAAATTGACCAAGTTCTATCAGCATATCCTTCAGCTAACATTCACATATGTGGAGACTTCAATGTTCACAATGTGGAATGGTTGACCCACTCAAACAAGACCGATGATGAGGGGAGATTCTGTCGTGATTTCTCCATTGCTTATGACCTCACTCAGATTGTTCAGGAACCCACCCGTGTGTCCGACAATGACGGCCAGTATGCAAGTCTCCTAGACCTTTTTCTCACAACTTGCCCTGAACTATGTTCATTCCGTACTGTCTCCTCTTGGATCTTCCAGCCACTCAGTTGTATCAATTAAGATAAAAATGAAATGTAATAAGTCCTCAGATGTACCTCTCCATCGTACAGTATATCGATACACTATAGCTGACTGGGATAGTTTCCGTACATTTATATCGGATCTTCCACTGCGTTCCATGTTTAAAAAGGATGGGTCGTCTATAGTATCAGACTTGACAGAATGGTTAATTGTAGGTATAGACAATTTCATACCCTCGAAAAAGTTCCAGCAAAAACCTAACAGCCAGCCATGGTTTTCTCCAGAATGTGCTGCTGCTATTACGCACAGAAATCACTTTTTTCACTGCTTCCAACGTAATAGATGTATGGAAACTAAAGCCGCTTTCAGGACTGCCAGCAACCATTGTAAGAAAGTAATAAAGAATGCAAGAGAGTTGTATGCTCAGTCTGTCAAGTCCAAAGTAGTTGAACAGCGGCTTGGTTCCCACCAGTTTTGGCAAATTGCAAACAGAATCCTGAACAGAAGCGTCTGCTCTATCCCAACTATCATCAATGGACCTGAGTTAATCTCGTCAGTATCAGACAAAGCCAAACTCTTTGCCAAGTACTTTGCAGCCAATTCTACCCTTTGCGACCAAGGCTGCCAACCCCCAATATTTCCTCCTGTATCAGAAAACACTATGTGATATACAAATATCTGTATGTGATGTTGCCAAGCTAATCAAAAACCTTGATTCGAGTAAAGCAACCGGCCCTGACGGTATTCCAATTATAGTACTCAAAAATATTCAACCAGAACTAGCACCCATACTTACAAAACTGTTTAAATGTTGTCTTAAGGAAAATTGCTTCCCATCACCCTGGAAAATCTCATCAGTATGCCCTGTATTTAAGAATTCAGGTGATCGTTCATCCCCCTCTCAGTACAGGCCAATAAGTCTCCTGTGCGTCATGAGTAAGTTGCTGGAATCTGTGTTAAATAGAGAAGTAATCAACCATCTCAGCAAAAATAACCTTAGTGAAACACAATATGGTTTCCGTTCTGCTAGATCTACAGCAGATGTGCTTACAGTTATATCGCATAGGATTAGCGAATCTCTCGACAGAGGCAACCTTTCTAGGGCAATTGCTCTTGACATATCAAAGGCCTTTGATAAGGTATGGCATAAAGGTTTACTTCACAAGATCTCCAGCTATGGTATAGCTGGAAATGTCTTCTCAATTATTAAATCATTTCTCTCTGATAGGTTCATAAGAGTAGTAGTTGATGGGCAAAAATCAGAAGCTCACAGTATAAATGCTTGAGTCTCTCAGGGGTCCATCCTGGGCCCAACTCTTTTCCTGATCTACATTAATGATCTTCCAAATCACATCCTTACATCATTCGCAGACATTTTTGCTGATGACACTACCATCTATGGTAGCACATCTAAGACAGTAAACGACCAAGTTCTCTCTGATCTTGATCACGTTGTACAATGCATCTAAAACCAAGCTTCTATCTTTACATCATCAGCGTTCTGATCCCCATCTGGCATCAATTAAAATGAATGGCTCTCGTCTTGGGGAGGCCTCAAGTTTTGACAGGCTTCTGGGCTTGACCTTTACTCCTGATCTTAAATGGAATACGTACATCAAATCTGTTGCCAAGGCCACTGGAAAAATGGTCAGATCCTTCTCTCGATCCAGTAGATATCTCACTGCTGATGCAATTCTCTATCTATATAAGAGCCAGATACGTCCAAGGATGGAATACTGTTGCCACATCTGGGCAGGAGCTGCTAGAAAAGACTTGTCCTGCCTTGATAGGGTTCAAAATAGACTTTGTGGCCTGGTGGGAGATGTCCTTTTCTCTTCGCTGCAACCTCTATCTCACAGAAGAGATGTTGCGAGTTTGTCTCTGCTTTATCATTATTTTCATGGAAAGTGTTCGACTGAGCTTCAATCTATGGTCCCCCCCTCGCCAAATTTTCACAAGAAACACTAGACTAGCTGAAAATATTATCAATAATTTTCCCCACTCTTTATCTGTGCCTAAACCTAAACATAGATTCCATGATCAAAGCTTCTTTCTTAGAACTGCATGCCTGTGGAATCGTCTTCCGTTTTCCTGCTGTCTATAATATGGTTGTCTTCAAGTCCAACGTGAACAAGTTTCTGATGAGCCGTTCCACTTAAGTTAACAAATTTACCAAACTTCCATTACTATTGATTACTATATTGTCCTTTTGACTACTCTACACTCTTTAACCCTTATCCTTGAGTGGTCGATCGGCCTTGATAAGTGGTTATGCCTATGTAACCCCCCCCAAAAAAAAAAAAAAACACCTCCAAACACCCATAATCCTGTGAAGGAACTGTTTATCCCTAAGAACTCATCATTAACTCACTTTTTTTTCTTCTTCTTCAGGGACGGTCACTTTCATTCAAAACTTTTTTCCTTTGGGTACTAATTAGTATTTATCAAGGTAAGTATTATCTCACACTTTTGGCAGTAACTTATCTTTTTTTATTTAGAACTAGCAGTTCCGCCCGGCTTTGCTCGGGCCCTATGTACTGTTCATAAGGTTATATGCATATGTATATATTAAAAAGTGAATATGTAAAGTAATGCCTTTCTGTATAATAGTCTTCCTTAACTACCATAGAGAAAAGACACAGGCATTTTCACTTTTGTAGATAGATTGGATGCAATATATAGTGATGATTTAAAAAGTATTAAAAAAAAAAAAGACTCGTGCGCCATACCCAAGAAATGAAACCAAAACGTTTGGCTTACGATTTATTTTGCCTCTGCTGTTAATGACTGGACTATGAAAACATGTTTACTGCAAGGCTAAAAATTAAAACATGAACCAATAGCTACTATGTTATGTATTTGTAATGCTGGCGTTCGACCTTCACCTGGCAAATTTCATTTTTTTTTTTTTTTAATTTTCACAATTTGCATCGATTTTTCTGGGCTAAAACCTAAATATAAAGTTTTGCATGGATTCAAATACCTTATATATGAAGTTTCATGTCTGTAGACTTAAACCTCTCGGAGTTTGGTAGGCAAAATTTGTTCAACAAAAAATATACGTATACATAAATATATATGGAAACAATTTTGTGTTTACTATAACCTTTTTATGCAAATATTATGCAAGTATAAATCATATAGAATATCTGCATGAATATAATTACACGTATACATCAAATCTGTGGCCAAGGGCGCTGGGAAAATGGTGGGATCCTTCTACCGCTCCAGAAGATATCTCACTAATGATGCAATTCTCTATCTATATAAAAGCCAAGTATGTCCAAGGATGAAGTACTGCTGCCACATCTGGGCAGGAGCTGCTAAAAACAGCCTATCCTGCCTTGACAGAGTACAAAATAGACTTCGTGGCTTGGTGGGTGATGCGCAACCTCTCTCCCACAGAAGAGACGTTGCAAGCCTGTCTTTGTTTTATCGTTATTTCCAGGGCAAGTGCTCGTCTGAGCTCCATTCTCTGGTCTCCCCTCGCCAATCTTTACCGAAAAACACCCGACTAGCTGAAACTACTGTCAATAATTTTCCCCACTCTTTATCCGTGCCTAAATCAAAACGTAGATTCCATGAACAAAGCTTCTTTCTTAGAACATCACGGTTGTGGAACTCTCTGCCGCTTGCCTGTTTCCCCCCTCGAATTCAACTTGAATGTGTTCAAGTTCAACACAAATTCCTGATGAACCGCCCCCTTAAATAATGACACCTTATCAAATCCTCAATACTAACTATTACTACGATACTATCCCCATTGATTACTGTACACACAATAGCCCTTATCCCCTAGTGTCTCCTGGGCCTTGATAAGTTGTGACCCCCCCGCCCCCCCATGTAAAAAAAAAAAAAAAAAAAAAAAAAAATGATCATCCCGTAAGAAAACCAAAAAAACTAATAGGGATTTAATTAAAATGAATGTTTAAAATAATATGCAAATTAGCTAGATCTTTTGCTAGTGAATGCAATCCCACAACAAGGAAATTGTATTTTCTTTTTAAATAACTAGAAAAGAGGGTTTTTAATATGAATATCAATACACACAAAAGAAAAACGAATTTATAGGAGTATAGATGTTATCATTTTGGGCTATTTATCTAAAATGTTTGATGCAATAAAATTGCACATTGTCAAATAGTCCTGTTCAGATTTACTTAATCTCATGTGGATTTAGGTAAATTTTTCAAATTTATTTTTTATAATCGAATGTGTGAACAAATATTAGAATTCTGAAAAAAAAAAAAAAAAAAAAAAATCCTTGTTTATTATACAATTAAAAAATTTCGAAAGTGTCAAAAAAAAAAAAAAAAAAAAAAAGTTCACATTAAATTTGTAATATCAACTTCAATACTCTTTACAATAAATTTAGTTAAAATAATTTTGTACATAAATGCCATAATGCATTCAGGTTTCTAGTGTTTTTATAGTAAGAGATTCACAAAATAAAATGTTTACTTGATCCTTAATGATTTTAATGCTACATGATTGGAATTAATTTTGTTTTCTTCAGGTGGAATAATCATGTATGGTGCCCTGCTTTTATTTGAAGAGGAATTTATTCATGTAGTGGCCATAACATTCACGTCCCTCATTCTTACCGAACTTCTAATGGTTGCTCTCACAATCCACATGTGGCATTGGCTTATGATTCTTGCAGAATTTCTCAGTCTTGCGATTTATGTAATTGCTTTGGTTGTTCTCAAGGATTTCTTTGGTAAGTTACATTGTTTAAGCAAATATATGCTCCCTTCACTCGTATACTTTTATATAATTCTTCTAGCCTATAATTTTGAAAGAACTACATAGAATGTGTAATTAAAGCAAAATAAATTGTAGATAATTTTGATAATGTTTACTCATTTATTTTATTATCGCTTATGTTTGAAGCATGATATAAATCTATGGTGTCATGTCAAATCTATAATTATTTTATTAATGTAATTATTTAATTATAAGAATATCCAAAAAGGTCAGTTGATAGAACCTCAGATTGGAGAGCTCAAGGTTATGGTTTCAATCTCTGGTCATAGCATCTGCTTTATTTGTTGAGAATTTATTACTTATTAACACAATATTATTCATTTTTAAAACTAGTTAAGATATGTTATATTGTGAAATGAGGCAAATTACGAAATGTATTTATGTTTAAAAACATTGTGATTGACTGACAAAATTCCTATTTATAGAAGATACACGTTTAAAATTTTTTAACTAGATTTGATTTAACGAATTGGAACTTCATTTAGCTTAACAAGGAAAAGGTGTGTTGCATCCCTTCTTTTCTAAAGACATTAAATGGTGTACACCATAATTGTTTTAATTTTTTTGCAGCAATTGCATTTCTAGATAAATTATTACAGTAGGAGAAATCTGAAGCAAATATTTTTAAAAAATTCCCTGTTTATTAAAGCAACAGTTGACTTCTGATAATTTACTAGGTTTTATGTTTGTTTGTTTTTTTTTTTTAAATAATCACATTAAAAATATTGATTTATATTTCAGATGCATCTTTCCTGAAGACTGGCAGTTTCATTTGGAAGGTGGTCGTCATCACTTCAGTCAGCTGCATCCCTCTATACATTTTGAAATATTTGCGAAAGAAATTCTCACCGACAGTATATTCTAAATTGACACCTTAGATTTAAAAAAATATCTTCTCTTCCATCTTAAACATTCTTTCAGAATAAAGAAAAAGATAAATGTTCCCACTCCAATCAAAATGACAGACTCTGTTGAAATGGTTCTTCATTCCAAGGATAAAAACAATATTGGACGTAATAACAAAAACCGTTAAATCACAAAGAAAAGGTGGAGAGAGAGAGAAACAATCAGTTTCTCCCAACGAAATCCCATTTTTATTATTTTTCTGTCTCCCTCCCCCCACTGTTAATATTTTTGCAATAAAATTAGCAAAATTGGCCTTTCTAAAGATAATGGAAATTTCTTTTGATGTTCAGCTTCAGACCCTTTTTATTTAGTTTTAAAAAAAGATCTGTTCCATTTCATTAAACAAAAGCAATTTAAAAAAAAAGAAAAAAGCAAACTAACACCCAAAAAAATCCAGTAATTTAATAAATAATTATTAGCCCATTTATATTTGGGTGGTGGAAAAAAATGATTGTAGAAAGTGGTTTTCTTTCTTTTTGTTTAATTATTAAATTGGCCGATTGTATTTATTTTATAAAGATTTCTCCTGAGCCAAGATTTTAGATGAAGCCTTAATAAAAAAAAAAAAAAAACTATTTTACTGTATATTTTTTATTTTGCCACTTTTAGGTTACTTCTCTTTTCTCCTAGAAAACGGACGTTCTAACATATTTCTTTCATACACATACAAAAAAACAAATGCTTAACTATGCCTGACTTTAAAGACAATTTAACTCTCGAATGTGTGTGATAATAAATTGTCAATGGCAGATAGCTTTTAGAATATGTTGAAAAAGAAGGTTACCCCCTCCTCCCCTATCCTCTTGTTTTGGCCTCTGATTTAGAGCCTGATCCTCCCCCAGACCCTTTTTGAACAGACTATTGATGTCTTCTCAGGAGTTGAAAAAAAAAAAAAAAAAAAAAAGACTGAATATGTAAAATAAAATAAAATTACAACAAAAAATAAAAAGGTTTTGGTGTAATTTATAAGTTTTTGAAGAGCTTCGTGTTTTGAAAACCAATTTCTCAAAAAAATAAAAAAGTTCTAATGGATGGAGATGAGTTTTTTTTTGTTTTTTTTTTTTAATCTAGACCATAAATTGTCTCATTCTGCAAATTAAGGCAAAATTTTTCTTTTAACAAAGTTTTTTCAAAGACATCAAAAGTGAATTTCAAATTAAATAATTTCACAACAAAAATACAAACTGAAAAGAATTTTAATTTGTTTTCTCTCTTACAAAGCAATTGTTGATTTTGTTTTGAATCTGCGATGAGCTCTTTCACTTGCTCTTACTTGCAAATGGTTGCCATAAAGTGTATAGCAATAATCACCTAACTGGAAACGGAAAATGGAATTCTTTTTTGGAATACCTGTTAAACAAAAAAAAAATTGTTTTACATTAAAATATGAGAAATAAGTGAAGACAGAATTATTTTTCTTGTTCTCCATAGAATTCTGTCTTAGCTGCTTAATTTGACTAATAAACGATTTATACAAGCCAATACAGTTGTAGCTTTAAAGGTTGAGTGGATTTAAGTACCTCCCTTGATATGTCTTAGCTATGAGACACTTATTACATTTTTCAGCCATTCTTTTAATTTCTTCTGTTGAATAGGATAAATTTCTTATCCTGACAAAGTATATCATGGAGTCTCTTTATGCAACGATTTATTGTTGTGACTCAAATAACTTACAAGCTTGTGTATAGCTTGTTCTAATTTAGTTTACATATATTCTAAGGAACATTTTATTTTAGCAACTAAGTGAATGTTGATATTTAGCTTGTGATTTTTCTGAGCAAATAGTTTAGGATCCAAAGATTGGAATTTATATTGTGTAGAGGAGTCTCAACCTTTTTGAAGTCTCATTTAATAGCTCCATTACTTAAAATATATATATATATATATATGAGGGCATGTAGACTATACAGCAAATGTTTTACAAGTTAAAAAAGCATTTATCCAAGGCATGAAAATTGTTAAACAAAATATTTTTACTATAGGTTTTAAAAATAAAGGTACAAGATTCAATTTTAAATTTATTTATCTTCAAAGTGCACTTTTGTAAATTTTACAAAGTAAGGTATAAAAATTTAATTTAAATTGAATCAAAAAATTACCTGTGATTTATTTTATGTAATGTACATTCTGTTGCACTTTTAAAAAAAAAATCATTGAAAATTTTATATCTATATCATTAATTGCTAGATGAAAGATGTTTTTAAATTGCAACAAAATGTACATTATATAAAATAAATCCAAGGTAATTTCTTGATTCAATTTAAATTAAATTTTTATACCTTACTTTGTAAAATTTATAAAAGTGCACTTTGAAGATAAATAAATTTCAAATTGAATCTTGTACCTTTATTTTTAAAGCCCATTGTAAAAGCATTTTGTTTAACAATTTTCATGCCTTGGATGAAATGTTTTTCTAACTTGTACCTTATCTTTTTAATATTATATTTTAAAACGCTCCTTCTCTCTATTTCAGTTTGTATTTCTCCTCACACCACAACTCATTTTTGCAATCCCCTCTTTGTAATACAGATCTGAATAATGAGAAAATCAAATTTTTTTTTTAACAAAAACTTAAAAAAAATTTAATCTGAAGTTATTTTAAACTTCTTTCAGAATAGAAAATCTTTAAAATTTAATAAGGAACACATTTCATATTAACAAATATTCAGTACATAACGAGAAAAATAGATGAAAATTTCAAAAGGACTGTATAACTGGTTAGTCAATAGTAGTCCTCGCTAGCGAAAGTCTTTGTTATTCTATTATTATTTAACACATTTTGTGTCCTGCTCTTTTGCACGAGGACTAATTTTATTGTTAAAACAAATATATATATATATCTCCATAAAATTTTCAGAAAGTTAAAAAAAAAAAAAAAAAAAGAAAAAAAAAAAAGGAACATTTATCTAATAAGATGGGGTCCCTTTAGTGATATTTAATTCCAATAAAACTTTAATTTCCTTCTCTTATAAATTCTGGATTTCACAAATACACATTTTCAAAGCTAAAGCAAAATATTCTTTTATCTTCTGATATTTAATGTTTTGTCAGTATCACATCAGTACTTAAATTATCTATTTTCTAAGTTTCTGTACTCACCATATTTAATAAGTTGGAAGTTGCCATACTTATGACAGATTGGTTAACATTATTTCATTAACAATGTATTTTCTGTTGCCTTTCAAAAACGGTAAACTTTAATGTATAACAAATCGTTCTGAGCCATACATTTAATTTCTATGGCTGCTTGTAGCCACCATACGAAAGAATAAAATAAACCTAGCAGATGGTCTTTTAGTTTTATCTAGCTAAAAAGTTATGGCATTTTTGTTTCTAAGAAGTTTGTTGGATAAATGTCAGAAGTAATTCAGAATCAAAAGCATCTTTAAAAGCTTCCATTTTGTAAATTAGAAATGTAGCATCCTTAATTCTAGAATTCCTTTGTCATATTTATCCAACCTGTTGAGCTCTAGTTACAGTATTATTTGCTGGACAGGGGGGGGGTATACATCAGAAAACATAACTAGGATATCCAACCTTCACATCGATATAAAGTTAATTATCAATCCATGTCACCTTTTCTCGGAAACTACTAGGTCGATCTGGTTTAAAAAGTACAGTTAAAGATAAGTTAATACTACATGTACCTTAGAAGTTTGACATAAATTATGTAAATTAATTAGTTTTATTTTGATAAATAAATAACTTATGCTTGTTTTTAATGGCTTAGTGATTTCATCCTAGGAGTCTTACTATCAATAGTTTTGTTCATTGTGATATGTGAATATTTAAAGAAGTAAGATCAAGTAAAGTAATCTTAAGAACATTACTGATAGTTAAATTTTCAATTGGAATATGTTAAAATGTTACTTATTTGATTTTTAATATTTGTTTAGTGGCTGGGAAACTTACTTTACTGAAAAATTAGATGTGCTTAACTTACATTTGAGCCGGTCATTCTTGGTGATAATCTTAAAAGTGTTTTTTGTCTCCATTACGATAATTCCTGTTGTCCCGACAAAAGATGGGCATTTTGATTGGCTCACTGTCACATAGCAGCCATGATAATCAGCTTTGAGGATTTTCATCTGTACAGTCTGTAAATTGCTGCTGTTTACACTGGAAAAAGAAAAAATTGTTTTAATTCAATAATGAAAAGAATTTTATTGTATTTTTGTAGAAAACTTGGATTTTTTTTTTTTCAGTAATGCTATTATATACTAAAATGTGAGCAAATGTTTATTTTCCTATATGTTTTAATAATAATAAATATATGCTAAAATATTTCTTAATTTGAGGATTGTTCAAATTAGCTGCAACTTGCAATTAAGAGATCAAGTGATCGATCTCGTATTGTTTTATACAGAATCTATCATTATCGCTTCAGTAACTCCATTTGCTTATTAATAGTCAAAAAGTTAGAAAGCAAAGAATGAAAACATTGGAATACTCCATTATAAACAAAAAGGAATATCACTACTACTAGTAGTATTATTTATAGCCTGTAAAGGAGGTATGATAATTCGAAAGAGACTAATTTTAACTATTTGGTTCTTGTACAGAATTTCCTCTATATTAAAAACAAGAATAAAGACAAATCTGTATGTACTCATGACGAAATGAAAATATATTCCAAAAACGTAAATTGAGTAACTAAAGAGCGACTATCTCAATACCATTTCGAAAACAATTTCAAACAAAAAGAGATAACTCAACAATGACTGCAAGATTTATGTTGTAATGCTTGCAAATTACGATTTCTAGCTTTTTTTTTTTTTTTTTACATAGCCATCACCACATTATCAAGGCCAAGAGGCCACTCAAGGATAAGGGTTAAAGAGTGTACAGTAGAAATTGGACAATATAGTAATCATTAGTAATGAAAATTTGGTAAATTTGATAACTTATATGGAACGGCTCATCAAGAACTTATTTACGTTAGACTTGAAGACAACCATATTGTAGTCAGCCGGAAAGCAGGAAAACGGAAGACAATTCCACAGGCGTGCAGTTCTAAGAAAGAAGCTTTGTTCATGGAATCTACGTTTAGGTTTAGGCACAGATAAAGAGTGGGGGGAATTATTGATAGTGTTTACAGCTAGACGAGTGTTTCTTGTGAAAGTTTGGCGAGGGGGGACCATAGATTGAAGCTCAGTCGAACACTTTCCATGAAAATAACGATACATCAGAGACAAACTCGCAACATCTCTTCTGTGAGATAGAGGTTGCAGCGAAGAGAAAAGGACATCTCCTACGAGGCTACGAAGTCTATTTTGAACTCTATCAAGGCAGGCCAAGTCCTTTCTAGCAGCTCCTGCCCAGATGTGGCAACAGTATTCCATCCTTGGACGTACCTGGCTCTTATATAGATAGAGAATAGCATCAGCAGTGAGATATCTACCGGATCGATAGAAAGATCCGACCATTTTTCCAGCGGCCTTGGCAACAGATTTGATGTACGTGTTCCATTTAAGATCAGGAGTAATGGTCAAGCCAAGAAGCTTGTCAAAACTTGAGGCCTCCTGAAGACGAGAGCCATTCATTTCAATTGATGCCAGATGTGGATCAGAATGTTGATGATGTAAAGAGAGAAGCTTGGTTTTTGATGCATTAAAAGTAACCAGCCACTCCTTACCCCATTGTACTACGTGCTCAAGATCAGAGGAGAGAGAATTGGAGAGAACTTGGTCGGTTACTGTCTTAGATGTGCTACCATAAATGGTAGTGTCGTCAGCATAGATGTCTACAAATGATGTAAGGATATGATTTGGAAGATCATTAATGTAGATCAGGAAAAGAGTTGGGCCCAGGATGGACCCCCGGCATTAATACTGTGAGCTTCTGATTTTTGCCCCTCAACTACTACTCTTATGAACCTATCAGAAAGAAATGATTTAATAATTGAGAAGACATTTCCAGCAATACCATAGCTAGAGATCTTATGAAGTAAACCTTTATGCCATACCCTATCAAAGGCCTTAGATATGTCAAGAGCAATTGCCCTAGAAAGGTTGCCTCCATCTAGAGATTTGCTAATCCTATGAGATATAACTGTAAGCACATCTGCTGTAGATCTAGCAGAACGGAAACCATATTGAGTGTCACTAAGAAAGTTATTTTTGTTGAGATGGTTGATTATTTCTGTATTTAACACAGATTCCAGCAACTTACTCATGATGCACAGGAGACTTATTGGCTTGTACTGAGAGGGGGATGAGCGATCACCTGAATTCTTAAATACAGGGCATACTGATGAAATTTTCCAGGGAGATGGGAAACTATTCTCCTTAAGACAACGTTTAAACAGTTTTGTAAGTATGGGCGCTAGTTCAGGTTGAAGTTTTTTGAGTACTATAATTGGAATACCGTCAGGGCCAGTTGCTTTACTGGAATCAAGGTTTTTGATTAGCTTGGCAACATCACGTACAGATATACGCATATCACATAGCGTGTTTTCTGATACAGGAGGAAATATTGGGGGTTGGCGGCCTTGATCGCAAAAGGTAGAATTAGCTGCAAAGTTCTTGACAAAGAGTTTGGCTTTGTCTGATGCTGACGAGATTACCTCAGGTCCATTGATAATAGTTGGGATGGAGCACACGCTTCTGTTCAGGATTCTGTTTACTATTTGCCAAAACTGGTGGGAACCAAGCCACTGCTCAGCTACTTTGGAGTTAACAGATTGAGCATACAACTCTCTTGCATTCTTTATTACTTTCTTACAAGTAAATGACATGATTTTTGGAATATGATCTTTTCCTTTTATCATGGACACATCATCGAGAGTTTTTTTATTCTTGCTTTTTAATATATGGAGAATTCTGGACTCAAACCAAATATTTAACTAGCTTTGCAAACAAGTTTTCTTCCTGGTTCAAATCGTGTTTTTCAAATTTGAATTCTGTATTTTGATCAACATAAAATTCTTTTCTTCTATGAAATATTGATCAGTACAGGACATGAAAATGGCATAAGCACATTTCTATATGTAAAAAGAATGTTTCATGAAAACTTTTTTAACATTCATCAGAACAAGCAAGGCAGAATCTATAAAATAGCAGGAAATTCATTCTTTCCCATCTCAATAAAAAGATTTAATGAGAAAACAATTTGTGTTTCTATTAATGAAACTTGCCAAAAGGAAATAAGCACAGATTTTAAAGCAATCTAAAGTAAAAATAGGATTATCAAGTAAATGTCATTAAATGGGAAATTTGATAGAATTGGATGTAAGAATAAACCAAACAAACAAAGTTGTAGACTATGTACGAGGGTCGTTCCAAAAGTAAAACCTATTTTTTCTTTTTAACTCAAAGTTAAAGAGCTATGATGACGGGAGTGGTACATTAAAACAAGGGACCTTTTATGCTTCAGTATTTTATTTCTACATAGTCATCACGATTCTCAATGAATTTATGCAATGATGCATCTCTATTACAGGAGTTGCTTAATTAATCTCACACCACCAATATCTGCAATAAAGAGATGAAATTTCAGGTCATGAATGCATAAGTTCAGTTACCATAACAATGCAATTTGCAATCTGTTCTCAGCCATTTGGATGGAAGGACTGAATAAAAAATAGGAGACATTACTTTTGGAGTGTCTCATTTTATCTTCAGATGACCCTCACACATGTTAAAAATAGTAAATGTCAAAAACATTTTCAAAATGGAGTTAGAAACCTACATTGATCAAGTTACATGAGTAGCTTAAATTGACAGATTTTCATTATGCTATAAATAATAGATTGCATAGAAATTATTTGAAGCCTTTTTTAAAAAAAGGCTAAAATTGAAAGAAAAAAAAAAAAAAACTGATAAAATTTTGCATTAAAAATAAATTTGACAAAAGATTTCCAATGGAGAATTTTATAAATTTTATTATTTTGAATGATATGTAAAACTCACAATTAGATTATTCCTTGAGAAAGTGGAGATGATAACCTTGTAAAATAAATCGCTATTTGAGCTTATTCTATCTTAGCAATTATAATATTTACATGTACAAATATATTTTTAGTGATTTTGATACATTACAATTTATTTGTGATTAAAATTACTAAAAGCAGAAAATGAATTTGTTTAGAATGACTGATTTTGTTTGGACAAAACAGATTAGAAATGTTATGACTTGTGAACTATTGTATTTTGTTTGAAAGGGCTTAAAGGTAAAAATTAAAAATACAAGTAGTTTCTTTTAGGCAGCTTCCTTCCACAAACTGGGAGGCCATGGTCTATGCAACATCTACAAATGGAGGAGAGCTTTTTTTTTTCTTCCTATATGGGTCATGTGACCAACTAATATGGTTAAAAACAAATTCAAGATACCTTGGAAGAAGATTTTGTTTTTGTCATTCATATTAAAAAAAAAAAAAAAAGAAATGGTAACAAAAAAAAATAGAAATTTTGAAAAATTATTTTTCAATTGTGATTAAAATAAAATGTTTTAATCTTTGAGACTTAACATTTTTTATCAACAATGTTTTTTTTTTTTTTTTTTTTTTTAAGAAAAACTATTCGTTTCAAAGAAGGAAATTCATTTAATACTTTTCATGCTTTTTTTAAATCAGATTTTTCATTAAACTTTTTAATTGAATGCAATTTTTTTAACACTTGATATTGATGAGATTAATTCCTTTATAAATATTTACTCTTTGAGGAAAAACTTATATGTATGTTTAAAAAAGGTGGATGCAATATGGAGGGGTTGTGCGTGTAATCTTATGAATTTAAATATTCTTGAGAGAATGATTTTTCAGGTATTTAGCAGAAAAGCCAACAAACGAAAAAAAAAAAAAAAAAAAAATTTGCTAAAAATTCAAATTATTAACAAATAAATGTTACCAAAGGCAAAATAAGCTACTCTTCTAATTACCTGGATAAGTTTTGTGTGTTTTAATGAAATTTTACACATTTATTCAGTTCCAAAACAAGCATTGTGGATTTGATAAGTTAAACTGGCAATTAACATGGCTGACGAAAACATGCAGTCTTTGGAACGTCAATAATGGCTCAAAAGTCCAACAATAAACAAAATATTGATAGAAATCCACCATATAAGTATCACAAAGTATCACCGTGATACTTATTGGATGAGTTTATATCAGTATTTTGCTATTTTTGGACTTTTGAGGCTTCAAAGACTGCATGTTTTCGTCAACTATGTTCATTGCTGGGTGGACTTATCAAATCAACACCGCTTGTTTTTTGAACTGAATAAACGCTTAAAATTTCATAAAAACACACAAAATTTATCCAGATAAGTAGAAGAGTAACTTATTTAGGCTTTGGTAAGATTTATTTGTTATATATCTGATCCCCCCACCTCCTTTTCATTTGTTGGCTTCTCTACTAAATCCCCAGTTTTATTTTACTTACTTTTCATAATGAATCAAATCTTTGATGTACTGAAGCCATAACTGATACATAGGAATGAAGTTTTCGAATCTGATAATGGAAAAAAAAAAAAAAAATGAAATACAATAAATATAGAAAGGTGAGGAGGTGAAGAAAAACAGCTGATATGACAGAGTAATACATGTCCTCCAGAGACAAATATTAAATGCATACAAAAAAAAAAATGCATTTTTTATAACATCTATACAAACATTTTATTTGTTGACAAGTTAGGTATTCAATTTATTCTGCTAAGAGTCATTAAAAAAAAATAAATATATATATATATATATATATATATATATATATATACTTATGCAAGATCTTGCCATATTCTAAAAATAGGACTCAAACAAGTGCATGAATAAAACCGGTTAAAAACAACTTGAGGATAGCAGATAGTCTAATAGTCATGTAGAAAATTTTAAAGTGTGCTAAGATATTTAGATTTTTAGCTGATCTGTATTGATGACATAAGAAACTAAGAATGTTTTAAAGATAGAGAAAAATGACCAAACTGCAGAAGCAATATTACTATTAATTGTACACTGAATAAAGTTCATTTTGAGGTAACTACTAAGTTCCATTCTATTTTTTTTTTTTTTAACTAAATTGAAAACGGTCTGCTTAACCTACTTGAGAAGGAGGTCAAATTATTAGTGAAAATCAGTTAAACTTGATCAATGGGAGTGACTGTTTTGAATAGTCAACAGAATGTTACATTTCGCAGTTGGCTTTACAGATTCTCCCATAAATATGTGTACACATACGAGGAAGGTGACAGTTGCTGCTTTTGTGAGAGCACAACCATTCTGTTGTGGTGGGTGGAAAGACCAATTGCCAACTAAATGGTTAGAGGTTCAATCTCTGGCTTGGGATGAGTACACTGAAGAACTGTGATACAATGAAACAGCATGTCTGCATATGACTACATACATACAATATATATTGCTAATACATACTAATAAATTTTGTTCAAAACAGAACTAGTGTATGCAGAGAGTAACAGCAAATTAAATTAAAAAATTTTAGTAAAGAACAAATTTTACTCCATGTCAATGAAAGAGAAAAAAGTAGCAACCATAGCAAGATCAAGGGCAGACAACCGACTTTCATTTAATTTTTTTTTGTTTTGATGATGTCAGAAAAACAACCGAAATGCAAAATTTTAACCCAAACAATAATTATTAACATAACATGTAATAATTTTTTTTTTTTTTTTGCAGAAAATAACATTTTCAAATAATGAAAACATTATTTTAGAAGGATCATTTTATATAAATTAAAAACAAAATTTGAAGCATATTAAAACGGCTTTGGCCTCAACTCATAGGTAAAAAACAGCAAGGAAAGTAATTGATAAATTTTTGGAAAATACCATCTTTATTCCATGACAAGTTTTTCTTCATTGTTTTTTTTTTTTACCACCATAAGTGCCAATTTGAATAAGCACAAAGTTTTTTAATACAAAAAAAGTCAATTTCCACTTAAATTTCTTGATTAAAAAAAAAGCAGAACATGCATCCCTTAAATATAAAATAAACTTTTATTCTTGATTTTTTTTTTGAAAATGCATTTTCGGAAATCAAGCTGCTAACTAGTGTTGGGACAATTCCTAAATTTTTTCCGATTCCAGGAAAATGTTGATTAACGATTCCGATACCAAGTACGATTCTGATTCCCATGGAATTGTTTTGAAATATACCATTATATAATCAAAAGTTTTTGTGTAGCGAAAAAATTTGGTACAGTGAAAAAGTGAAATACAATTAAGGGAATTTCGAAAACAATTTGATTTTTTTCGTAAAATTTCTTTCATTGAAGATAAAAGTCAAAACAAATATTTTAACCATGAATTAAACATGCACCATGAAATTAATAACAATCAATTTCAGGAGTTATTTTATATATTAAAAATTATAAAGAAAAAGTAAGTCATGATTAATTCAACAAAAATACAATAACATCAAATTTCAAGGGGAAAAAAGTGTTTTGTTTATCTTTTGATATTCATTTTTTTGTTTTATTTTCTCTTTATCTTCGGTAACTCTTCAAAATTTAACACTTTTTTTGTAGCTTCAATCGCTAACTAATTTTTATTCCACTTTCTAGAATATTCTTATTTCTAAATGAAATTTAAAAATAACTAAATCTTCGATTAAATTTTTAGCCTTTTATATTCAATCGTCTCAAATTCTTATTTATTTATTTGACTTTTTAAAAAATATTTTTAACAATAATGTTATTTTTTAAATCTAAATTGGTTTATTCCTATATTTATTTTATTATATAATTATATACTTAGCCTCCTTTAATGTTTATTCTTATTTAATGTCTTAATTTACCTTTTTATTTCGATATAAAAAGTAAATTTTTGATAATTGTTAAATAAGTCATTTATTGAACTTTCGAAATCGCTTCTGCCATAATGCTGTTTCTGACAACCTTTTTTTTTTTTTGTTAGGGGTTGGGAAATATTTACCTATGCTCACATCACAGCTGTGATACCAGGCATCAGTGAATGTCGACCAAGTCTCTACAGTCCTTTAGTTGAACGGCTCTGAGTGACTGGTTAGTTTACAAAGTTAGAGTTCAAAGGATTAAAAAAGTTTAAAAAATAAAGAAAAGTTAAACTTTTTTTACTTTTTTTTAATAAATTTTTCACTTTTTTTTTTTGTTGTGCAAAGAAGTTCCACAAGAAATGTTTAATTGCTTCATTTGCAAAATATTTTAATGAAATGTAAATTTTTAAAAGGAAAAAAAATTTAATTCACTTACTGCATTTATTTAACAGATAGCAAAATGATTGTTTTCTTTCTCAGTTTTTGAAAGACCTTAAGCGGGACCGTCAGTCAGCATAATATGTAGTTCTAACGTTTTTGTTTTTGGATACTTCAAAAAAGCCGACCGACTGTCAAAGTTTTGCGAACTGATACCATGTTATCAGGTTCACTTTTTTTTTTATTGTTTAAATAATTTGACTTTGTTGTTTTATTTTAAAAGAAGAATTAGGTTAACAAGACATTTTTCATTTACTAATGAGATTTTTCATTCATTCACTATAATGGAAGAGTGTTGGTTAAAAAAAACCAAAAAAAAAAAAAACCAAAAAACAAAAATCTTGCCAAAAGATACCCCCCCCCCTTTTTTATTGTTACCAGTTGGAAAAACCACTGATTTTTAACATGATTTACCTGCAAAGAGAGCACTGTAAAATCGTTTTTCTCTAAGGGTTAAGTATTCATCAACTTTTTCATGGACTTGACGTAGTTAGGCTGTTTTATACATAAATAAACTTTGTTCACAAATGAAAACAATGTTACCTCGCGGCCCCTAAAGTTTCGCAACAGTGCAAACATAACTAATCATGGGCCTCAAAGTTTCGAAACAGCCAGACAGCTCCCATGTATGTGATGGAATAAGAAAACTCATTAAGATAAATAAAGATTACCTTTAAAGTAGTTAATAAAATTCTTGTATATCATATTAAATATGTTATGAAAAGTTCCATGATGTTTTTATCAAATTTTTGACAGCATTAATCTCACTTCAAGCAAACAGTTCAACTTAAAAACATAAGAGAATCGTAATGAAAGAATCGTAAATCTAAGGTATTTTTTAATGATATGATTCCGATTCCCCCCAAAATACATGATTCTTATGATTAACGATTCTGATTAATTGTCCCACCACTACTGCTAACTCAAGTAAATTTTTATGTCAAACTTACATAAACTGAAATTCTATTAAAAACTGAACAATGTTTACAATATGAAACTTTGATGCTAGATACATTTTTTTAAGAATTAAAATTTAAAAAAGATCCAAAAATTTATAGGGAAAAAAGGATCCAACATGTTTTTGAAAAAGGTAATGTTAAATTAATTTAACGTTTATCATTTTTCAAATCTCTAATAGAAGTAGCAATAGTATTTAAAATGGTAAAATAGTGTTTCATTCCATAAAGGTTTTTTGGCATAAATATTAAAAATAAAATGAACAACAGAAATATATACATTTAATTAAGGTAACTGATTGG
The DNA here is from genome assembly GCF_053919585.1 of Euprymna scolopes. NCBI lineage: Eukaryota > Metazoa > Mollusca > Cephalopoda > Sepiida > Sepiolidae > Euprymna > Euprymna scolopes. The sequence continues at coordinate 82,106,574 of NC_136482.1, forward strand.
CATCTGGTAAATATATAAACTTAATTCTCAGCAATTTCTGTAGAATTCTCATGTACTGCTTCTTCCATTCAATCCTATTTCATTGCAATATTTAATGAATTTAACTTTTTAAATAAAGAAAATGGATAATATTTTGTTTCATTGCTTCCTTTTAAGATTTATACCTGAAAATATTCATAATGTATTAAAAATAAAAACAAAATTTAAAAACTCATCCATATATATATAAAAGCGAAAATGTATGTATGTGTGTTTGTATGCCTCGCAAAAACTTTTGACACGGGTCACGGATTTTCACGAGATTGGTATCATTTTAAACTTCTAACCTTCGCCCGACAAATATAAAAAAATTGGCCAAAAACATTAATTTCTTCACCCTAAAATCATCAGTTTTCTACAGGGAGGGGTCAGCAAAAACCGTCCTCTCATGACAAGTTCACTTCTACGCATGCGTCATACGACGTCGGAACATGATTTACTTTAAATATTAAAAAAACAGACACAATTTCGTCAATGTCATCCTAGCTCAGTTGCTTAGAGCGCGGCCTCATTATCTAAAGGTTTTGGGTTCGAATCGTGATGTGAGATTTTTTTTTTTTTTTTTTTCGATTTTTAACATTTTTAATATTGAAACAGGGTTATTTAAGTCATTTTGCACTTTTTTTTTGTTTTTTTTTGTTTTTATTTTTGGTTTTTATTTTTCAGATTTTTTTTTTGTTTTTTTTTTGTTTTTATTTTTCAGATTTTTTTTTTGTTTTTCCCATTTTTACATTTAACATTGTTTGCCTTACGTTAGTTTTTTTTGTTTTTTAAAAATATTTACTTCGCTTATTCTTATGTTTTGATTAACACCCCCTCACCCGAGCACACACACCTCAAAACACCCAGGCAATGCTGGGTACCCCCCCCCCCGCTAGTTAATATATATATTACTTATTGATGTCAATATATTTCTTTAAGGCTGCACAATCTACTAAATTTTATATTATTTTAAAGAAAAATCAGAATAAATTTGGCCAACAAAGTAAATAAATAATAAAAAAAAAAACTTTTTACAAAACTACAAACAATTTATGGTTTAGATGTTACATTCAACCTCATTTATGGCACATATAAACCAAATATCTCTATTTTTATTTTTATTACTATGATTTATTGCTTGATTGTCTAAGATACTTAGTAGTAAAAGTAAATAAAAGCAAAACAAAAAAAAAAGTGGCAATATTGTCAATCATTTACTAACATTAATTATATCATCGTATTATAAATAATAAAAAAACAAAAAAAAATTGAATAGCATCGTATCAGAAAATTGACAAATAAGATTTACTTTTACAGACACATAAGGGATTAAAAGATTACACCATCCTTTTGTCTTAAGAGACAATGGATACATCCCGCAGGAGTGACAAGGAGTTTATAGTTAAGGTTGAGTTGTGCAGTATCTCAACAGCTCTTTCTCAGGAGTTGATGTTGCTTAAATCCAGTGGCAAGGAGAAGTACAAGGCAACAGGGAAAAAATGCCAGGATCAAGAGAAAGTGGTGTCATTTCAGAGTTTTTCTTCTAGACTAGTTCATCTACCAAAATTTGAGAGCCTAACCCATCCGACTATTAAATCTATAAATCCCAAGTGATACAGTATGGCTGATAGGACTAAAAAGCAAAAAAAAAAAAGCAGCCGCATTTACCTTAGGTGGGTTTAACAGACTAACAGACTTCCTCTAAAGGAGGAGATTTCTAGGGAATATCAAATTAACAAGCTATCCCCAGTTGCATGCATATACCCATTAAGGGAAATGAGCACATTAAGGTTTTGTAGTTTGTGCAATGTGTTAACATCTTATATACATCACTTGGTATTCCCAAATGATCACCCATCTAATATTGATTGACCAGGCCCAATGTTGTTTAACTGCGGTGATCAAATGATAACCAGTCTGTCAATGAATTTTAAACAATTTTTTTATATTCAAAATTTTCATAAAAAAATCCTTGTCTTAGGGGGGGAAAAAAAATCATTTAATTTTTTCATTTAATTATTTTATATAATTTTTTCAAATGCTCTTCAAAATCTCTAATTTTCTTTTAAATTTTGAAACAGTTCTTAAAAACATACAAACAATATTGAGGTTAATTTCTCTAAAGCAAAAAATTACTTTTATAAATTGTTTAAAATTTAAATTACAATGTGTTACTATTTTTTTTTTTTTACTTCTAAATTATGATACAATGTAATAATGCAGTTAAAATTACATTGGGGTAAAAAATTTGTTTGAATATTGAAAAATAAAACAAAACACCCACACACACACACAAATTAACTAAAGTACTTAGTTTGTAATTGTAAATTGAAAGAAAAATGCCTTTTTTATAAGTAAATTCATTAAAATTACAAATAATTCAAGTTTTTAATCGTCAAAATTAAAGAGTTTTTAAAAGCATGTTTTAAAATCAAAATTTTTAGCTTTATTTTATTTTTCACTAATCAACTGAGTAGAAAATATATTTTTTTATAATAAATTACAATTTTTAATCAGGGAACGTGTTATTAAATTAAAATTATTTCTCATCACTGTTATTTAGTGATAATTAAAATTAAATATTGTAGATATCAATAATGTTCATAATACTATCAAATTACACCATAAATAAATTTAAATATAAAAAAAAGTCAAGCATTCTTTTAATAGATTGATTATAAAATCAAGAACCATCATTTAATTTAAAAAGCGATTAAGTGGGTTGAGACACATTATACACAAAATAAATAAATAAATAAATAAATAAAATTATAAAAGACTAAACGGTCCTAAATGCAATTTATAATTACTACCAATATACTCTAATGTTTGCACTAATATTTATATAAAATGTTTAAATTGGTGAAGTAAAAAAAAAAAAACCCAAACAAATCTAATATATAAAAGGGAAAATGTGTGTGCATGTATGTCTGCCAAAAACTTTTCACAGATGCATTGGACCGTGACAAAATCGGTATCGTTAGAAAGATCAATCTCTCAAATGAAAAATATGTAAAAACCTTAGCCAAAAAGATTAATTCTGTGTCGGTCAACTGGGTCATCTTTTGCAAGGAGGGGTCACTTTTTGCAAGTCATACGACGAGTTATCTCAATATATGTTTAAAAAAAAAAAAAAAAAAGTTATTTTGACAGTACGTTAGCTTTTTTTCACCTCCTTTTCCTCTTTCGCGTTACAGGTTTGAGCCTGCCTACTGCAGCTAATTAAAAATTTTTTTTTTGCGCTCACATGGGTACTCGCTACTATTTTGATTGAAACAAAAGTTGTTTTTTTTTCGGGGGGGGGGGGGTTGCTCAATATCCTTAGTATACCACCTCTTTCCACTCGGACAATGCTGGTTAGCCCCGCCAGTAAAAATATAAAAACGTCGCAAATGACAAAGTTTAAGAAATAAAACAAAAAACAAAACATAAATCAGTATACAAAGAAAAATAAAGGAAATAAAAACTTATGGAAAAAGATAAAAAAAGCATTAGTTGGAGTGACTTGCTATTTGCTTTCTTAATTCCTCTAGATAATAAAATAAATTCATCATGTAATTTTTTTTCACTTATGTGTAATGGGATACATACACACGTGCAAGTAAATGCACATTGTTCTAGATTGTAGAATGGAAGCTAGGATTTTGTAGCAGATAAAACTCGATCAAGGTACTATTTATATTTATTTGTACAGGACAGCAAATTAAACTCACAGAAACCTAATGACCGACCAAACTGACTACTGACTTTGATGGATGAACTAATGCTACAAGCCTTTCATGAACACCACCAAATGGTTGACGATGCTTGCTGCATCTTGTTATCTCAGAGGCAAACAAACATCCATAGTTAATGAATGGCATTTTTTGTCTTTGTGTGATTTACATCTGTTTCTATTTGATACCAAGGATGACATCTAATTTGCTTATTAATGTGTAGATGGCAGATCGATTGTCATTTCTTTCAACTTCTGATTACCTCCCTCATGGATACCAATCATAGGATTGACCTGCTTGATAAAGCATGATGACCACATACATGATGGCTGAACCTTAATCAGTCAGAGTCGAGTATGTTTGTTAATTCTGCACATGCATGGCTTTATTGTTTATCAGGCTTCTTAGTCAACTTAAGCCATCACATCAAACCATTCACTTGGTGATATTCTGATTCTACGAAGGTTAAATTGTCAAGTGTACACAACTATTATGTGATCAATATTTTGTCTGCTACTTTGGTACACACTGTAGTGTTTCCTCTGTGAGAGTGTCATCCATTTATGTACACAGAATCGGTAAAAATGATGCGAGTTATTGACCATCTCCTCCCATCAGTACCATATCAACTATCTAATATATAAAATGAAAAATAGGCAGGCGCGTTTGTGTATGTTCACAAAAGACTTTTTGGCTAGGGGTTCTTGCATCGGTTAGATTCCGGGAGAAGTTTTCTTACACCTCCTAGATCATATCATCTCAGATTCGCAAATGGACAGTTTCTTTCATTTTTTTTTTTTTTTGAAAGAGTTTTAAAAATTCCCACCATCCTGTTCTCTTGGTTGTTTATCTTTTTTGTATAAATAAAGCGAAACTAATCAAATGCAACTGCCAACTTCCAGGTAGTATCTGTTCTGTAAATCGTCCCTCATACTAAGACAATTTACTGTTTATTTGGATACTGCCAGAGTGCCCCTTTTTTTGGCCTAGCTGCTTTTTCCCCACTTTGGTCTCCCAACTCTTGATGATTACCATCACTCTTCTCTTGATAAATGCTGCTGCCACTCTGAATCATTTAACCCCCAGGAATTGCCCACATGAAAAACACAGCATGTTACACTTAGAATCTTATTCTTCATTTTGTCATATAACGCACTTCATTTTGTCATATAACACACTTCTACCAAACTTTTAACCCAAATACTTGTGCACCATTCTGCAGCCATTTTGGTTCTTTGCTTAAAATCTTAAAGATTGGCAAGTGTTTTCTTACTCTGATTGCAAACACTTCATTTATGAAAATATCATCAATATATGTTCTGATGTTGCTAGTTGAATAATTATCATTTGACAAAGTAGTATCTACAATCATTCGTATGATAACTTGCCATCGAATCCAAAAGCCATACGTGTCAGACTATCTCTTTCTTTTAAAAATAAATTTTGTATAGTTTCAACGATTGATGTTACACACTTGCAAGTCCTAATCAAACTAACACATTGGAGCTTTTTTTTTTTTTCTGTTACTCTCAGTCTTTATGCAGACGTATGTGCCATGCCCATTCAGTCCACAATAATCTAATGTGAGGCACATCTTAGATTTATTTTTCTGAAGGGTTACCATAAATGGAATCAAGTCCTTTGGAAGGAGCCAGCCTTTTCTTCAGAACAGAGAACCAGCCATTTATTATCCAACCAGGTCTGTAGTTCAGGTTGATAATCTTGTCAGATATGAGCAAGCACTAAACATTCAGACACTTGTGCACCATCCTGCTTTGTATCTGGGGCCAATGTATCCTTTTTGCAAAGTGTTTTGATCCTGATCATTTATGACCCGTAATGCTAACATATTAGATGAAGTTTGGTTAGTACTGGAACTATACAATCTGCTGTGACAAATTTTTCTTACTTTTCATGATGACCTGTGCTCTAGTTACCCCCCCCCCCCCGATCATGTTGTTCATTATTGATGAGACTGGCAGTGGAACGGATACAAATAATGAATTGTTCTGTCTTGGCCAATAAAAGCATATGTCATCCACTTCTCTGTTAGTACCTTCCGAACAAGTAGAACAAGCCTTTGGAACCCAACCAAAAACACATCCATAGTTTCGTTGGTAGCAACGATTATGTCATGAAGTCTTTGAACACTGCAAAAGAATTGCTTGCAAATGATTATCAGCATTTGCTTAACTTGACATAAGCTCACCCTTTATTCCTTGTAAACAAGCTCAACCTGTTCAAATCATTGCACTATAGGAAGCTCAGTGGCAATTCCACTGAACTGAGGGATCAATCAAATATCAACCTACTTGCTTATCATTATGCCAAAAGTTAAAATCTCAGCTTTTCTTTCTTACTTGAATAAAATTTTGCAATAAACTGTTGACCAAATAACAATCCAACAGCATTACACTATAAAAAAAAGCAAAGACCCAAAAAGTAATTTTCGTTTAAGTTTGACACAAATGAAACTTTAAATGTGGGTGTTACGTGTTTGTCTAGGGTTATGAACAAGCAACAAACCAAAAGAGTAAATAAAATCAATAAACTCCAAGTTATAGAAAATGAAATATTTACTTTTTACAAAAACAAAACATCTAAATAACATTTACAGACACATATCCTTGGCCTTCGGGCCAAGATCAGAGTGTAGTAGCTGTCCTAATACCACACTTCATATTTTTTTGTTCTCGGGTTAGTGGAGGAGAAATTCTTCACGATTGAGATAATTTTTATTTTTGTTCCTTTTCTCTACATTAAAAAACGACCTTGGTATCTAACTCTGCCCTCGTGGGGAAGCAAAGTAAATAGGAACATTTACGGATAAACACATTATTAGTTCGTACTGATATAACAAGACTTGAACGTAAATATTAAGTTTATAACATCTTATAGATATGGGGAAAAATGGGCAGATAAAGATAGAGGGACCAAGTTTTGAAAGCTGATTTATCATAATTTTTTGTAGGTTTCCGACTACTTTTTGATTGTATTTGAAAGATTAGAGACTAAAGTCTCTAATCTTGTCAGACCCCCCCTCCCCAGACGTGCATCCATACATTCCTATTCTGAACGTTTTGTATCAATTTTTATCATTTTTTGATTTAATTATTTTTTATGTTCCTGTTTTTAAATTTATTCTTTTTTCAAATTATTGTTCAAGATTTGATGAAAATTATGTTACGCCGAAAGTTTCATATTCATGCGAGCAAGGAAATTATTAAAATCTTGCATATAAAAATTATGCGAAATCTAATTAAAAAAAAAAAAAAAAAATTAGAAATATTTTTGCTATTATAATTTTTTATTTTTTTTATTCAATAAACAATGCTTAATTCAATGATAATATCGGTAGTTTGAGAAATTCATTTTTCTTCGAGTTATATCGAATTCATTAATACAGACTTTAGGGTTTTTTTTCGTAATGTTCCAGTAAAAACTAAATAATTTTTAAAAACTTATAATTTACGATGCTTTATTCTCATAAAAAAGCAAAAATAAATTCTTTTTTTTTTTTTTTTTTTTTTTACTATAGAAAACCATAACTTTAATAAAGGTATTTTCTGTTTAAACAAAATAATACATTTCCATTAAGATTTAAATAAAAAAAAATGTATTCATTATATTCCGTGATCATTATTTTATAAATACTGAAATATCATTAAAATTGGTTAATTTCCTGATTTTTGGTGAATTTTTAAGTAGAGGGAGGGGTCAAATTGTTTATACATTTTGAACATCGGCATTCATTTTGCCTGTACCTAACATCTTAAGGTGCAAGGGGAACAACTCTTATTAACTTCAAAATCAAATAAATGAATCAGATGTTTGAAAATATAAGACTTTTATCAACGAGAAATTATAGAGAAATCTTCGTATTAACACAAAATTCAATTCTTTAGTTTATGCTGAGAATGGTCTTTTTGAATATTTTTTTTGATTGGAATGACGTTCTAGAAACATTGCCAGAGTCCAAACGAGATTAAAAACTGTTTATGAAAACTGACTTGACTGCGAACGGCACGTCCTTTTATACAGAGTTTTCTGATTATTCTTATTCTCAATTGTTCTTATTAGATTGAAAAAAGTACACTTGTGTGCTCTCTCAAAGCCTTTCTGGATTGTTCTTAAAATTAATTAAAAAGAGCATTTATATTTTTATTAATTATTTTATTATGTATGTTATTATAAAATAAATATTTTAATATTTTATTTATTTTATAAAGAAAAATAGAATGCTTATTATAATATTCTGCTTCATAATGGCAGTGGGAAGTAAAAGTTTATGTTAAAAAACAACTTATTTAATTTTTTTTTATTAAGATTGTGAAGTTTAAATAAAACTTGATGCTTGTGTTATGAAAAACCCCCCAAAAGAACTGTATCTAAATCACAAAATTATTTTTAATTATTTTAGTTATTGAAAAAGAATTTAAGAAAAAAAAATACTTCTATATTTTTATGGTTGAGGGAATATTGAAGTTTAATATTTACAGTTATTTTAGTAAATTATAATTGGCGCTTATGTCAACGGATCATTAAATCTAAGGGAGATAACGAGCATAGACATAGCAAAAATCAGCATATTTTGCAAGATATAATTTGGGACTCTGAAATAATCAGTAGAACAATGAAAGAATGTTAAATGAAAAAAAGATTAAAAAAAAATATGATTACACGAATACTGTACCTGCAAGTTGAAGTTAGTCCCGGAAATTTCAACAAAAAGCAAACAAGTTAATCAACGAACTTCAAATATAACAAAATAAACTTATTAATTAATTAACACAAAACAAAAGTAAACAACCTGTTACAATGAAACGATGTTAATTAATCAACCACAAAAATTAAATAAACTTGTTAATTAATGGAAATGAAAAATCACATCACATATTGGTCCCTGATGGCAATAATTATATGGGGGAATACTTCTCCTTTACCATCGTTTCAAACAAGTTTATTTAATTTTTGTTGTGGGTTAATTAACATCGTTACATTGTAACAGTTTACTTTTGTTTTGTGTACATTAATAAGTTTATTTTGTTACTTAACATTGTTATATTTTAAGTTTGTTGATTAACTTCGCTAACTTGTTTCCTTTTTGTAAACTGCTTCAGCAATTTCCGGAACTCGGTTACAGTAATTGTGTAATCATTTTTTTTTTTTTTTTCATTTAATATTCTTTCATTGTTGTACTGATTATTTCAACGTCTCAAATTATGTCTTGCAAAATATGCTTATTTTTGCTATGTCTATGCTGGTTATCTCCCCTAGATTTAATGATCCGTTGACATAAGCGCCCTTATCTAATATTTAAATCTCACTATGTATGTGTGTGTGTGTCTGTTTTTTAAATTGTATCTTCTCCTAGACAGATGGTTGCTTGACGGCGTGCAGTAGCTCAAAAGATTGCATATAAGGTGCAGAATTTTATTAGAGGTATTTAATCGATTAAAACAATTGCTAAGGGATTAAAAAGGGGTTCAAACTTGAAAGAAATGACAACTTAACGAGCATAGCACGCATGATCTGTAACAAACTTATTTAGTAAATTTACAAGCGAATGAAAACGCTTGCCTCTTTGATGCAGTGCATAGCGTCATCGCTTACTAACATCAGTGTTGCGGGTTCGAGCTCCACAATTTCTTTTTATTTTCTTTTTTGTTACATTCCGATATTCTTGATTTTTAAATGTTACGTAATAATTATACAAAGAACAATTGATATAAAAAAAATACAGAAAAATGTTTTTGCTGTACATAACGAAAATGTCATATTTCAAATATATAGGATATATTATATATCGGATTATTTGTTATATTCCAATAATCACGTAAATAGATCCAGTAATGGAACTTTGTATTGAATTAATTCCTAAACTAATTAACCGATCATTATGAATTTTAGAGTGTGTATATGTTTATATATTTGTATGTATTGGATTCACTCCTAAACTAATTAGCCGATCATTATTAATTTTAATTATGTGCATATGATTATATATTTCTATGAATTGAATTCACTCCTAAACTAATTAGCCGATCATTATGAATTTTAATTATGTGTATATGATTATATATTTTTGTGTCTTGGATCCACTCGAAAACTAATTAACTGATCATTACGAATTATATGTAATGTATATGTTTGTATATGTTTATGGATGTCATATTCCCAAAATCACATATAATCCTCATTTACTTTGTTAATGTATTTATGTGTACAAGGAATTCTATCAAAGTAATAAGGTATTTGTACAGTATAGTACTCGAAAAACTTATGTAAAATCATCGAGTAGTTTCATCTTTATATTAGAAATAAGATACCTGCACAGTATCCTACCCAATAAATAAGGTACTTGTGCAGTATAGTACTCACATGAAAAAAAAACAAAGAATACCTTACGTGTGATGTACATAAGTTATTAAAACCATAAATCTCATTAAATATTTGAGTAGTATGATTTACATATGAAAAATGTGCTTCTTCACTATAGCACCCAGATAAAAAAAAAATTCTTACCCCTGACATACAGAAAATTTAGCACAACAGAAAATTTCATAGAAGTATTGAGTTATTATAAAAAAAGTACTTGTACAGTATGTTACACAAGAAATTACGTACTTGTGCAGTATAGTACCCATATGAAAACAAAGGAAATTTTACTTGCGACATACATAAAAGTAATCAAAACCGAAAATCATGTAATATATTTGAGTTGTATGACATTTATATAAGAAATAAGGTGCTTCTTTACTATAGCATTCTGATGTAAAAACAAACAAGCTCTGGCCTGTGACACACGGAAAAGTTAGCACAACAGAAAACTATGTAAAATTATCGAGTAGTTTCATCTATATCTTAGAAATGTCGTACTTGTACATTATCCTACCCAAGAAATAAGGTACTTGTGCAGTATAGTGCTCATATGAAAAAAAAAAAAAACCCAAAAAAAAAAACCAAAGAAAATCCTACCTGTGACGTGTATAAAAGTTATTAAAACCGAAAATCATATAATATATTTGGGTAGTATGACTTTTAAATGAGAAATAAGGTGCTTATTTACGATAGCACTCTGATGTAAAAACAAAAACTGTTATCTATGACATACAGAAAAGTTTGCACATCAGAAAATTATGCAAATTATTTTAAATAAGTGTTGTATATTACTCGCCCTAGGTAAAGAATTTTTTTTTCCATATACATGCTGTAAATTTCCTGTCCTAGGGAAAGTACAATTATTTCATACATATAATACCCGTCCTAGGATAGGTAAAATATTCTTTCGCTCAAGATACCAAATGATACATAGACATAAAAATTTCCTCTATCCTAAGAATAACATACGTTCAAAATTGTTCTCATTGTTTTATACGGTCCCAAGCAACGCCGGGTGGCTTTGCTAATTTTTATATGAAAATCATTTTTATTTTCATTAAAATAAAGAAAAAATATATCTTTGAAAAATAAAAATCAATTTTATTTTTACTTTGAGGAAAATGTAAAATATAAAAAAAAAGATTTTAAGTGTAAAAAAGAATAAATAAAATACCAATTCAATTTTAGATAAGATTTTTTCCAGTTAAAAATCGCAAATATTTGGATGTGTTTTTTAAATTCCTGTTATTTCAGGGGTAACAACTCTTTAAAATATTTTTTTAATTATTTTCCTTGTATGAACAAGGGAGGTAATTCCAGACATTTTAAATAACATTTTTTTTTAAAAATTACTATTTTATTCACTTTGTAAAAGACGATGCATACATAAACTCTAAATAGTTTATAGAAAACATTTTTGCATTTGAATGCTAGTTGCAATAGTAAGAATAATAGGAAGGTGTTTTTTTACGAGATTTTTATCATTAAAAATTGTCTGTAAGTTACACAATTAAATTCATGTTGAATGACGATCTCTAATTAAAAACAAAATCGCATTTTGGCCATGGAAAAAATCAGCAGTGTTGAATGATAAACGTTCTGCCTTCACATTGAAGTAGATAGCCATGCGAAAAGAGAAGTTAGAATGCAGATAAAGGGAGACATATTCCAGCATCAGTAATTCAATGCAAGAAAGCAGAAGAAACTCAATTCACTCAATGGTTTCAGGAGACTAGCAGAACTCTTTTGAATCATACTTAACATAAAAAAAAAATGTGCGTGTTTAGAATGTGCTGCTAAATACAATGTGCTGCTAAAATACACATTTATGACATTTTTTTTAGAAAGCATGTTCATCTCAATCTGTCTAATAATAAATGCCTTTTATTTCTCTTTTTATCTTTATAGAAAGTGCAAGGAGGGAGAGAGGGAAAGAGAGAAATAAACGAAATATGTATCTTTCTTTCAAGCCAACATTTATGAAGAAGACATCTGTAGTTGCAATACATATTTTGCATTCATTTGAAATAAATTACTAAAATCCTTTAAAAATCAACTCAAAGGAAAATGACCAATAGGAGAAAATAAAGAACAGTTAACACACAATAGCTTATAACCTTCCTAAAAAAAGACAAAACAAAAATGTAAACACAATCTATACCAAATGCAATAGACTGAAATACTCTAGCTAAATAGTCAAGTTTTAACGTTTTTCTTCTTTAAAATTTGTCTCTCTGACACTAGATATTTAATAGAAGCCAAAACCTGTAGGCACGTTGTAGCTACCATTAAATTTTAAGATGAATTTTATAATGATGCAATATGGGAGATCAACACACACGAATGAATCACTAATATAAATAACTCTGTTGCCCCCCCCCTCTCAAAATAAGGATTTTTTCAAATAAAAGTTTAGAATAGAGAGCTACGAGGTTCACAGCTTTTATAGGCATTGCATTAAGAGAATTTATAGTAAGATTATCTCTTGAATATAAATATGAAAACAATTATATTGCAAATATATAATATTTTACTTATATAAAACAAAACACTTTGTGTATGTGTAAGTTTGTTTCCTATAGACTATAAAACAGCTGGACCCATTCTTTTGAAAGTTCATATAAATGCACTTGATGCGTCTGGCAGTGTTCTGGTTTTGCATCAGAATGCCTTCAATAAGTATCGACAATCGATGATTGAAAAAATCCAATTAAAGAAGGAAGTCCGATTTTGATCAAAGTTAACACCTTATATAGCCTAATATCACAAGTGTATTTGAGAAGTTTTATCACCACACAAGCAGAAAGGTCTAGTGTATAAAATCAACAGTAGGTTCTGGCACATTCAAAGTAAATGTTTTAGTTATAGCAAAATTGAACCATGATACTGGACTTTTGCACAATAATTCATCCATTATATATATAAGAAAAAATATTTTTATCAAATCAACAGTAGGTTCTCTACAATGTAGTGTAAGTCAGTGTGGAGAGGCATGTGAAACTTCACCATGATGGGTCCTCAACTAAAGCAGGCAATCAATCAACCAAAATGGTCGATTTCACAGATTTCAATGACAATAAAAGTATGGGAGGGTGGAACATTTGTTGATCCTCATTCAATCCTAGGCAACGTCGGGTCTCCCTGCTAGTAATAGTATAAAAAGAATATGCAATAAACACTGCTTTCTTTGGTTAATATGTATCATAATGCCAGACTGTTAGACATATGATCACAGCACATGTGGTAATCACTCCCCGCTATTTCTGAGCTCCAATTGTTTCTTTCCCAGAAGCATTTAGAATTCCCTTTCGGGATTCTGCTTTCCCAACTGTACTGACATGCAGAAGTTCAAGTGTAATGTGAACAGACATCTTGCTGCTCATCTCCCTATATAATATCCCTGCATTTCCCGATAGTAGCCACAACATCAAAGTAGCACTGTGCCTTGTTTGGGATGAAAATTGAATTAAATAAAAGTTTTGGCAAATATCTGATTGGTTTTCATGTTTTGTGTGTCATTTATGAAAGTTTGATCTGCTGTAAATCTATTTTTTATGTTCATGAACACATTACACATATGTTAATAAGAACTTATTAGTAATCTATAGAATTATAAAACTCAAATGACCTTGTAATTAGTGATGTAGCCCACTTTCCGGTTTACGACATCCGGTTGCGCATGCACGCATAAACATTAACCCATAACGTAAACAACTGAACACAAATCGCTTCTTTTGCAGATTTTGACCTGCACACTGAAATATTAACGTTATTATTTCGAAATTATTATTTAACATAGGAAGAGTTTTGCAACTATTCTTTATTACAAATATACTGTCGCTATTTTCTTACAACTAAACAACTTTAACCCATTGACAAACATAAGAACAATTGTAGTAAAGCCAAGACTACTACTAGTCTCAATCCATTCCTTTTCTTTCCTTCCTTCCTTCGTTTTTTATTTGTTTACATTTCTAGATACAAAATAGTTGTGTGAGAATAGTGAATTTGTTGACACATTTACTAATCTGTTTTAATATTAGTTTTATTTTATTTATTTAGGTTTTATTTTTTTGCTTCAGGTTTTATTTATATTTTTTTAAGATTTTAAGTTTCTATAACTTCGTTGAAGGATTCCAATATGGGTTTTTCATTCTTATATTTCTCATCGGTAGGTTCATGTGCGTTTTTGCTGCTAAATGACTTTCGTCGGTGTTCGATTCGTAGGAAAATCATGTTTAATTTTCGATTTTTGAGCGATTATTCGGAAAAGCAGGTAACTTTACACGAATAGGGAGGTTTATTTTTTTCATGTTTGAGTGATCCGTCCATGATTTTTCATTTTAATATACTTTCATAGAAATGTTTCTGCTATGTCAAAAAAAAAAAAAAAAACCTATTTTCTTTACGTCATAAGTGTCACGCTCATACATGAATTCCACAGCTAATATAACATACTGACCCAACGGGTCACGGGTAGTCTAATATTTGATTTAAAAATTATCTATGCATATACAGGCTCAACAGATGATAAAGTAACTCACAGGGAATCCATAAGAAAAATAAGGTTGGAAACTCCTGTAAAATTAAATGATCAGAAGAAAGCAACATGTATGCCGTAAAACAAAATTAATTTTTTTTTAATGAAATAAATTATTGAAATGAAAAGTATCAAAGATTTTATATTCTTTTTTTGCAGTGAAAAAAAAACAAAAAACAAAAACCAGTATAGAAAAATCCCCCAAAGTACTGACATATAGAATTAGAGTAGGAATCAAACTGCAATGAATTAATTTGTTCTTAGTTATAAGATATTGTCTAGAATACAAGTTCTCTATAAATAATGGTTCTTATGAAAACAAATTTGTGAGAATGAAGAAAAGTGAATATGTAAAAAAATAAAATATTTACTTACTTTTGTTCGTTGGGTTTGATTTCAAATATTTTCAGTTTTTTCTTCTCTTTTGAAGTCAGAGATTTCTTTTTTCTTTTCATTTTCTCAACTTTTTTCTTTTCATTTAAATCAAAAAGTTCCACAGAGTTTTTCAGTCCTGCTGCAATTTCTTCAGCTTTGCAATCAGCAGATAAAGTTTTGGCCAAAAATGTTTTTACGAAATTTTCTTGCAAATCAGATTTCGTCTGAAAAACAAGAGAAATTAATATTTAACCTGTGCGACCTGTGGAAATTCCAGGGATTAAGTAGAGAAAATAGATTTTAAGTAATACTGACCTTAAAAGCAAATGTGTCACACATCTTTCTTCATTGATTCTAGTACATGGTTTGCAACTGACACCCAAAGTAAACTTAGGCTGTCATTCTAATAATATTTAGTGCGTAAAGATGGGATTAATATGGTAATGTTAAAAATGAGTAGAGTGGAAATTTCCAAGTAGAAATTGTAAGCACTACATTTTTAGCAGTGATGTCACAAATACAGGCAGTCTAACATGGCAGATGAGCAAGGAAGATCTGTTTTCACTAAATCACCAGAAATACCAGCTGAATTTGGATAGCTGCTTCCTTTCCCATATCACGGAAAAGAGGTTGATGGAGGTGGGGGTTATATGTGTGTACAAATTTACTGCTCAAACTAAAAAATTTTTAAAAAATTGTTTCTGAGAAAAAGAAAATGTCTACACAGACAGAGAAAAGAAGATGGAAACATTGGCTACAACGTTGCGATTACAAAAATTTGAGCAGATAGTTCTGCCAAAGAAATGAACTCACTGTAGGGATTGAATAACACCACTCCCCTAATAATGCTACACACAAATACAGATAATTTCATGGTAAAAATTATCCAAAATGGGTGAGGGTTGTTGATGTGTATTCATGGATATTATAAAGAAGAAATAAAACACCAAAGAGATTTGTGATGCTTTTAAAAAATTTTTTTTTATTAATAACGTTTATGAGAAATGAAAATGTCTATAAGCAAAGAGAGAATAGATAATAGAAACTTTGGCTGCCACATCACCACTGTAATTACAGAAATTCAACCAGCTGATTCTGCTAACAAAACGAGCGTATCGTTGGAATTGAAAAATAAACAAACAAAAAAAAAAAACAAACAAAACAAACAAAAACATCTCAGCTATGTTACATTTGTGGCACAATGGGTGAGAGTTTCAGCTTGCTACATTTTGAGTTTTGCCAAACTTACTCTCATGGAGACATATGAAGCGACAAGCTAATACAGTTATCCAAAATGTTGGGCCTGCCAACTCAACAGTTTGACATGTGATGGGTGCGACTTGGGATTTTTTTATGTAATCAGATTGACAGTTGTTTATAAAACTCAACCAAATCAAAGCCAGAGAATTGAAAAAAAAAAAAAATTTCAGCCGCTTTGTTTTCTTAGCATGTATGCATGCCTCTATTTCTTTATCTCTTTCTCCCTTTCTTTTGTTCTTGTCTTTTTCTTATCACTCTCTTCCTCTCTCTTGCAAAGAGAGAAGAATTGTTTTTAATAGTTGAAACTTAGATTCCAATGGCAACGGACGGGTCTCAAAATGCTCCTTAGTTGTGAAAATAAATAAATTTATAATTTTATATAAAAAAGGTGCTTTGTTCGCTATTTTGTGAAGCATTCAAGTTTCAGCAGCAGAGGACCTTGCCTGCTATTAACTACAATGGAAATGCTGCCCACGAAGATGACCAAACCCACACCAGCTGATACTATATCGACTCTTTGATGTAAGGGGATGTTCTTATTGTTTCATTGTGTCTTACATCCTGGGAGCTGGTTGCTGTTCCCAGGATGTAACAATCATTCCAGAGACGTCTCTTCGACAAACCAAGCAACTCTCCCCACAATCAGATCACACATGATATCTTTCACTAATCAGACAATTAAAAATTAAATTTAAAAAAAAAAATTCCATGTAATACATTTTTCACTTAACAAAAGACAACTATTGTCGTGAGTTCATAATCAATCTTACTGAAACTTACTTCATCAATCTCTCAACTCAAAACACTCTTTGCTTTTACAATTTATTTTTGTATATTAACATTTTATTCCAGTTTTTTTATTATTTTCATTTCATAATTTATTGACCAAATTAGAACAACAAATACGACAAATTCCTTCTCATTTTCACTGATATCTTTATTATTTCTATAAGTATGGATTCTTGATTTTTATCTTTTCCACAATGGCTAGGTTGGTAAAATGGGATTTGAAAAGCCAGCACCTTGCTTGCCAAAAAAAAAAAAAAAAAAAAAATACCTGGGCAGCCCCATTGGCATTCCTTGGCAGGGACATCTCAGGCGACTAGTAATAAACTAACCTCTACTCAAAGAGTAAGTAGACAACGTCTAGGAGGGTAGACCTTCTAGAACTGTATATGACCATTCCTCAACCAACAGTGAACAAGTCACCTTAAAAATAGCATAGACTCTGGCCATTTTGAGACTGAGGGAAAACTTTATAAATTCTCATATACTGGTTACCATTCCAGCCACACCCATCTCTTAATGGTTAAGAACACTCAGTGAAACTCCCCCTTTCATCAAACACACCCTCGATGGCAATTTAGGTTTGATTAACATTTTTCTATATCTTCTCAGTAACAGAGATTAACACTGCAATAGCCACTAATGTTGGGACAATTAATCAGAATCTGAAATTGTAAAAATCTGAATTGTTTGGGGTATCGGAAATAATTGTACCTATTTTCAGATTCCAACAACAATTCTTTTCTTTTCATTTTTAAAACTTAATTTGTAACATGGCCGTTACGTTCGAACTGTGTTCAGTACAGTTCGAGCCTCTTTTGGATCCCCATGTCATCTGATATAGTAGCAAAAGAACAAACAAAAATAAATAAATCTGAGTCTGCATTTTTTTTCTGTTTTAACACAAGTCGTTTATTACCGTTACATTCCAAATGCCTGCTTATTGTTTTTTTTTTTTTTTACTGTTCATTTTGTCTGCCATGAGATTAACAAAACCCTATCATCTCAACATCAGCTTAAAAGTCTCTTGCCATCACGATGGGATCACATGTCCATCTCACCTGGAAAACACTTTTTTTCCTCAACCACATGCTGTCCTTTTTTTCTTTTTGTTGTGATGCAAGCCTGTGCCCACTTGCTAATTTGCATACATGCTCAAACAGGTGCTGCTTCTGCTGCTAATAGCTTTACTAGCCATCTATACTTCGGCTGCTGCTGCTATTTTCACACACACTCATACACGCATTGTTACAATTTTTCCATTGCTGCTATTAATAATAAAATGATAAACAGTCATTGATTTTAAGTTACCAATAAAACCAAAGTCTATAAATCACCCTCACCCCAACAAGTTTATTTTTACGTTTGTGAAAATATTAGCTCTGGAAAGTCTTTAGTTTCTTAAAAGTTTGTTTCTGAAGATTCTTAACTGTTTGCTTGAATCACAGATGAAACTTGGCATGCATGTATGCACACTTTTTCCATTGCTGCCAAAATTTCTCAAATTTATTTGCTTTCAGACATCCCTCATTACAAGAAAATGGATTGCAACAAATTTCATGTTCAGGTAGTTAGGGTTTTTTCTTAAAAAAAAAGGAGAAATTGTTGATAAAACTTTCAAAAAGATTTGTGAAGTCTATGGTGATGATCTTATAGAAGAATTAACAGTTCAGAAATGTTTTGCAGAATTCAAAACAGGAAACATCAGTCTTGAAGATGACACTCACAGTGGAAAACCTCTCAAAATTTGATATCATGATTTTGAAGACAAAAATTGAAGAAAATCCAAATGTCACAATTAGAGCACTTGTGCAAGAGTTGCAAGTTTAAAAAAGTACAGTTCATGACCATTTTCATTGAAGAAATATTGCTAAGAAAGGAGAAATTTTATTTCAATCCTCTTTGTGTGCTTAAAAACACTCTGAATCTTCCGTACAAGCTAATATATGCACATATTACATTGGGTTAAAAAATTAAAATATTGGGTAAAAAAATTAAAACATTGGGTTAAAAAATTAACAAAACTATAGCTTAATATTTAGATATTTTAAAAATAATTGTAATAGGAACCGGTAATTTAAAACAGAATCGGTACTTGTTTTGGAATTGAGAAAAATATTAGGATCATTCCATTATTAATAGCTACTAGTATTCTCATATGAACTGACCAATTAATTATGGTTTGTGGATAACTTTTCTAAGCAAGATTCTTTGCTTATTGGGTTCAGCTTATTCTTCAGATGCTTAAAACTAAACCTACCAGATTTAATTATCCAGAATATTTCTAAACTTGGTTCTCGTTATTCTGCCAAATTGTATCAATTTTTTTTTTTTTTTGCTAAAGAGTTACTAAAGAATTAGGGTTAATGAGATGGATGTCAGTTAAATTATGAAGAATATTATGAGAGGATTGAAAATTTGATTATTTATGAGTACAGTTTTATGACAAATATTTGTTGACACTAGATTTTAAGGCAACCATGTAGCCTGCAGAGAAGAAATCCCATGGTATTGTGTTCCACAGATGAGAAATTCTTGGAAAGAAACTCTGCCCATGAAAATTCTGTTTGCCTTACAGCAAACAGAGTAAGGAAACTTCTTTACAGTTGTGGTAGTATAAAATATCACAAGCCAATCAGTTTAAAAATGTGTAAAACAGAGCCTTCAATTTTAACTTGTAATAATAACTCATTTATTTTTTAGATTATTTTGATAAAATATGAATGTAAACAAAATGTAATCGTTTCTTTTTAATAAATATACACTTTTTTTCTATTGGATCATAATTATTTTATTTTTTTTCAGGTTACTTCAAGTTAAGTTTTTTTTTTAAAACTCTTATTCGCTCCAAACAAGGCACAGTGTTACTTTGACATAAGGAGCTACTATTTGAGACCATATCTATAGGGACACTACATAGGGAGTTGGGCAGCGAGATGTCTATTCATATTACACTTGAACTTCTGCATGTCAGTACAGTCAGTGTAAGCAGAATACCAGGAAGGAATTCCAAAATCTAACAGCTTGAGGGATTTAATGACACAAAGCCATCAGAATGGATTTCAATTTATTTATAAACAAATCAGCCATTTTAATTTTTTTTAATAGTTAAAAAAAAAAAAAAATGTATTGCTTCAGGATCTTTCAAATTTGAAAGGAATTTGGAAGCATTTAAACTAATGAATAGAAATAGGTATCACAAATCAACCAGTTAAAAATTTTGTAAAAATGGGAAAATATAGTGAAATTGCCTTCAATTTTAACTTGTAATAATAACTCATTTATTTTTGGAGTTATTTTGATAAAATTTGGATGTAAACGAAATGTAATCGTTTCTCTTTAGTAAATGTACGCTCCTTTTTCTTGTGTTGTTAATATTTTATTTTTAAGATTACAATTTTCAGTTATTTATTTTTCAATATTGACGTTTTTTCAACTTAATGCACACAATATTGTGTGTCTCTATGCATATAGAAACAGTACCATCTTAAAGAAAAAGTGTCACTCATCAATATGGTTAGCTTGACATTGGGTTTTAACCGTTGGACGAAACTAGCTAATGTCTTTAGTTGAGCCATTACAAAACCAATGGTGTTTGCATATCTAATCTATATAAAGTTGTATTGTTGGATTTTCCATGTTGGATCTAAATAACAATGCATCTGATAAACCAATATTTAATTCTAACTAGCAACTTCTTCCTTTGTAATTGATGCAGCATGTTCCTAACCCTAAAAAAATTAGGTATACTTCAGTTTCTTTCCAAAAATAATTATTTTAAAAAAGAAGGATTACAATAGAGACACAAAAGGCTCAAAATATAAGGGAAATAATTCCTATTTAACTAAAAATATCAGTTATCTCCCCTACATTTTGCCCCCCCCCCTCCTAACACTCTTTGTGATTTACACAGTAGCATCCAGTGTAAATGCGCATGAAGACGATCGGAGGTTACATTGGCCGAACGTTGTGGAAAAAAAACGAGCAAGATGAGAACAATAGTTCAAACAATCAAAAAAAAAAAAATAAATAAATAAAATAAAAATAAAAAAATAATCATCAAGCCTCATCTTTAAAAAAGAAAAAGAAAAGAAAAAAAGAATTCTTACATTCTTTAAGACACTATTTCAATCAATGCACTCAAGTTTCCCTATTATTAAGAGAACCATCATTTGCTAACCAACCTGGAATTTTCATCAAATCCTTCATTTGGAATTGCATAATAACTGTTTCTTGTACCAGAAAATGCAACAAACAAATATTTTTTAGTAAAAGAATATCGTTTTCCTATTTGATTTCTGACTTTTCTCAATATACGCACCTCATTTTGTAATCAATTTAATAACACACCATAAAGTCTTGGGTTGATCACCAATGATATTATTATCAGCGAGTGCTTGCCATTCGTTCTTGCAAATAGATGGAAGAAGAGCTATCATTTTTTAAAAATCTTTTAATTGACCTGCTCTCATAAATCACTAGAGAATTTACTTTTGACAAGAATCACCAGTGCTGCACTAACACGGGGTGGTCTCAGAAAAATGATAGCATACTTGTTTGTGCAAAGACCATGTCTACTCTTATTTTTATCTTATCTTTCTGCTATGTCACTATTTTTCGTCCTCTACCTCCCCTCCCACCTCGCTCAGTGATAATTACTTATCCTAAAATCATTTGTTATTTTTTTTTTGAACCTACAATGATCAAATTTTGAATCCCCCCCCTCCAAACATCTCATATCCAGACCAGCACTCTTTGGCATAAGTTCATTCAATGTCTTTACACACACTGGATTTATATAAACTTATATCGAGTAACACTTTGATCAGAGATGGAGCACAAAAACTCCTTTTTGATTTGAGGCAAAAAAACAAACAAAAACAACAAACAAACAAAAACATGGATACATATAAAAAATGGTGTAGTAGCTGTCCCACCTTAATCTGAGTATGAGATACTTCAGCTAACAAATAAAAATTTGTGATTTGTTATTTAAAGTTAGAAATAGTTTTATTTTTAAATAAATGGCATAATATTTTGGTTTGGATGAAATTTATTTAAAAAATCAGTTATAATCAGCTAACGTACTTCCTAACTGTGTCTGCTACCGGAAGTGGTGACAAGACAAATCAGTTCCTTCACTTTTATTGTTCTTCAGTATTTCTATTGTGAAGCAATTTATTGAAATAAAATATAAGAAAAGGATTAATAATAAAATAATATACAATAAAAATTAAAACTATACACATAAAAATAGCACAATTACTCCTTATTTGCACTTTTAATAACAAAATTAAAAAAACAAGTTTCAATAATTCTTAAAAAAAAAAAAATAAAAAGCACAAAAAGTGGTTTCAATAATTAAAAAAAAAAAAAAAACCAAAAACTAATTTCAATAATTCTTAATTAAAAGAAAACACCCAAAAATTTTTCAATGAAAAAAGAACGATCGGAAAAAAAAAAAAAAAAAAAAAATAGCACATACATAGGGGAGATATATGGGTAAAAGAAAAAAAAAGCGAAGGAACTAATTTGCCTTGTCACTACTTCCGATACCAGACACACTGGAAGTTAGGAAGTACTGACTATTATCAAAAAATCAAATCAAAACAGAAAACTTACAGGTAAATCTGAAGTGGCGATTTTCGGAAGCCGTTGGTAGACAGAACAATCTACAATAAAAATAAAATGTTGAATATAAAAAGACAAATCAAATATCTGGAATTCAACATTTCAATTTCAAGTTTCAAATAATAATAAGTACAATAACGGTTTGTCTAAAAATAAACAAATTTTACATAAAATATTCCTAAATGATAAATTTGAACTTAGATACTGTAGATGGCTATTGAGGTCTTTTTTACAGTGTCCTTCCTTCTTTAAAATATCACTGGAACATCAGATGCAAGCTGAGCATTAAGGCTCAAAGTGATTTTCTACATGAAACCCTTGTTTATGTGGATTTGACCTGCTTTTTCCTTGCTTACCTTCAATCAAGATGCATGTATGTTTAATTTGTCTAAGCAGTGCTTCATTAAAACTCTCCATACCACCATATGCAGTTGACACCAATCTGGGAACTTTCAGCCCCAATAGCAGCGAGTTAGGACTGTCATCATGATGCACATCACAAATCCACTAAACTACCGCCTTATGATTGCTTTACATGCTTAAAAAAAACAACTAATTAGTTGGAACTCATCTGTTTTATCCAACAATGCTTCATTCAATATGTCCGTTACTTCAGTATCGGCACTTTCAGCAGGGAGTTTGAACTGTTGTCAAGGTGAACACCATAAATCTTTTGATCCGTAGCAATATTATTCCTTTTCATCCTCAGAATGATCAAAGCTAGTGTATATGTATATAAGATGACATTTTGAACAAATGCTGTTGTAAACTTGACTCTGAATGAGAGGTTAAAAAATGAAAAAGCTTACGAAACTTATTTGTACAGCAATGCCACAAATACTGTTGGACATTTATGACTGAATCTTGGTTGTTGTTTAATTGCTTTGTTTTATAGCATATCAATCCTTTTCAGGTTATTTAATGCTGATCTAGCCATTTTGGTCATGTTTTATGCTTCAAGTTCTTGAATATTTATTCATAGTATTTAGTTTGGTTGTTTTATAGAGGAAAACGTTTGCTTTAGGCTTTGCAAAACATGACTAGAGTTTTGCACAGGGAAAGGAAAAAGAACAATGACATCAATGTTTAGTGCATTTTAGGTTAGGAAGCCAGTATCTTCAGACAGCCTAATCAGGTAGCATTAGTGAGTGTATCTTGGCGGACAAATTAGATAGAGACTTAAATTGATTTGTAGCAAAGAGCATGAAGATTATTACTGTGAGTGGCATATCTTCGTTTTTTGGGAGGAGGGGGAGGAGGTTGTCAACCTATAACATAATCATTAGTATTTTAAAATATTTTATTAAATCTACCATTCCAGAGCTCTTTATGCCAAATTTCATGTGATTCTAACCAATATTTTTGGAGCATAGAAGTGCTTATAATTATTACTACTCATTCTGTTAAAAGTTCTTCATGTAAAGTTTTGAAAATATTAGTGCTGATTATTATTCTTGCTGTTGTTAGTAGTAGAAGTATTAACATGCTGGGCCTCTTTCCACTTTTTACACCAAATTTGTTTAATGCCAAATTTGGTGGTATGCTAACTAAAAATAACACCAATAATGCTAAATTTGGTGGTATGCTAACTAAAAATAACACCTTTTCGATTAGTGTCCTCACTTTGCTTGCTGTTATTATTTTAGACATTTTGTTCTCTGATCATTTTCTATACATGGAATATTTCTAAAATATGGTTTTAGAATCAACAGCCCTGAAGCTAAACTAAAATATGTTGATGATAGAATGGCCTCACAAGTCAAACGTCTATTCTGGTCCATATAATCATCTGTAAAGTATCACAATGGGGAAAAAAAATCCTCTTTCATGGATATACTAATATTATGTGTATGAGATGTACGACTTTATGATATCTGTATACTGCAAACTAACTTTCACAAGACAACACCATAACCTTGATTTCATCAACCCATATGGTGTCAAAAATAGAATCACACATGGTCTACAACACTGAGTACAGGTAATCAGTAGCCATGCCAATGCATACCAAGGAATAATCAGGCTAAAAATACTCTGTAAGGTTGTTCTATTTTATGATATATCGACCACTTTGAGGTATTAGGTTAGTGAAAAAATAATGTTTTTTTTTTTTATATATATAAGTTGAACATCAAAAAACATTTTTGCACTAACCTAATATTTAATGTCAAATCAAGTACTTTTGGAAAAACTTTTTATGCTTCAAGTTCTTTATATGTTTCAAGTTCTTTATATGTTCAAATATTTATTCATGATGTTTGGTTTGTTTGTTTGTTTTTGACTTTGCAGAACATGATTGAGATTTACAAAGGGAAATGAAAAAAAACAAACAATACCACCAATGTTTGGTGCATACTCTATGTACCAAATACCCTGTTCACATACACTCCAACTCATGTAATACAAACATAAGAAACTGAAAACCAACCAAATCTATTTACTTTACATAGAAAGTTTCTCTGAAAAGATTCAGAAAATATCTTCAATATCAGAACAGTGTTCAAAAGTGATTCAACACTTTAAAGATATCTTGTCAAAGTAAAGCCATTTGGTAGTTTAGTGGCCTGGACATAATGCAAGGAAAAATTGTGTACACATGACAAATATTGCTTTCGTTAAATGAGGAACCATTCCGAGTTAAAATCTATTTAGTATTACACTTGTAATCTTAAGAAAAACAAGCATGAAATGTGTACATTTGCTAACATAATCACCATTACTTCTTCCATTTGAATGATGACTCCATTGTTTTTCTGGCGATTATTTATAAACAACAGCGTCACTTACAACTGAATTTTACCTAGTACTTTATCCGTTATGACTGAAGGTTCAATCCTCAATGCAGACAATACAAAGAATACAATTGTGAATTACTTAAGACTTCAACCTAATCATGGCTGAAGAAAGCTTTTAAGGTGGAGACATGTTTTAGACATGGATGTCGGTCAGCATAAAACCAAACAGTATAATAATATTTAGATTTTCTTAAAATAATATTAAAATAATTCTTTACAAAATATTTTTAAAGTAATTTACCATTTTCAGTAAATAGAGTTATATTCATTTTCTGAAGACTTGTTGCTTCTTACTTTTACAAGTGTCTGCCTAAATAAGGTACTTAATTCTTAAAATACTTAGTTTCATTTATATATTAATATGATAGCCTGCGTCTTATTTTGTGTGTCACGCTTACATCTTTTTTGTTCAGAGTGACTGTCATTTAATTGTTATGACCTTCCATTTTTTTTAATAAATAATTTTACCAAGAATTCTTCATAAGTTTTGGTTTCGGTTATAGCTGGACGAACTCAAGTCACAGCCTTTTATCTTCTCAATTGTCTCATAATGACAGCCTCTAAGGTTTTCCTTGAGCTTAGGGAATAACCAAAAAGTCACAGGGAGCAAGGTCAGAACTATAGGGCGGGTAAGGAACTATGTTGATACCCATCTTGGTCAAATGGGCTGTGACAAGGATGGGGCTGTGGATTTGTGCATTGTCCTGGAGGAAATGCTACTGACCTGATTTGAAGAGTGCTGGACTCTTCCAACAGAGTCTCTGCCTGAATTCCCTTAAAACCTCAACATAGTATTTCTTGTTGTCTGTCTAGTGGGAACCCATTGCATGTAGATCATGCCTATACTGTCACAAAGGGGATCATAAGTTTCTGGGTGGATTTGCTCTGTCTGACCTTCTTAGGTCTGAGAGAGCCAGCATGTTTACACTGGGAACTCTTTTCTCTTGGTCTCTGGGTCATAGCAGTAGATCCAGCTTTCATTGCAAGTCACCAGAGCATCAAGAACTGCGGAATCTGAACTGGTCAACTCGACCATCTCCCTGCTATATTTTTATTTATTTGTTTGCGGACTATTATCCTCATCTTTATAGTAGTTATTTTCACAATGTTTCGGCCAACTGTTCCTCTGGCTTTCGTCAGGTTGTTAACCATGATGAGAATTCCAATAATTAAATAATACATCTCCTTGCTGTTATGACGCCTTTCTGATCTTCCGATATATAAATTATATAAACTTTGCACAAATCTTCCGCATCTTCAGTTCCTCATAAATAATTGTGCACAGTTCCCACACTGACATCAAACTGTCCACTTATTGACTCTACAGACATACAAAAGTTCTTATCCATGAAATTCTTTATTTGACCAATCAACTTTGGTATTCTGACTTCCCTACTTCTCCCACACACATCTCATCATCCCTCACAGACTCTCTGCCTTCTTTGAATCTCTTATGCCACTCCAAAACTAATGCTCGATGCATGCAAGATGATCCAAAAGCAGTCTGAAGTATTCCATACGTTTTTGTGGCATTTTTTCAAGTTTAAAACAAAATTTTATTGCATATCAATCTTCTTAAGTGTTCTTACGCCCAGATTGTATTTTTGAAATTCATCTGCTGTGACAATCAGGCTTTAGTAAGATATATTCCAATTCCTGCTGTAGCTGTTCATTTGAATCTAAAATCATAACAATTGGTCAGCCATCTTATACGATGTATAGCAATAACATTGAATTTTCAAGAGTCTACAACAATTTTAAATTCCTGTACAAAAAAAGTGTGGAAACATATTGAAAGCACCTCGTATCATGAATAAAAATAAGTAATGTTAAATATACTGCGAGTGTTTGAGAGTAGGATATTCTTTGTTTCCGGTTGAAAATATACATTATAACATATTATAAATGAAATAATTATTTCTTCTGAGTACAATTAGGTAGGTTTGGTCAATGTAGACATTACAAGAGGCTAGAGTAGCAGATCTATATATATATATATATATATATATATATATATAGATATAGTTTAATAAGAACACCATTTGCAGAGCAAGCAACTTCTGTTTTTGAACGAATTGTATGAAAAGAGTTGTAAAAACTGGAATAGAAAATATACCGAGTCCACAGACATATACTATACACAAAAGATCACGTCTTGGTCTTTCATCTTGTCTCTAGCCCGTGCCGTGGTTAGAGGCGAGGAAGGAAATATGATGCCTGCTCATATACATGTTTATACTTGGGCTGTTCATAAATCATGGGAAATGATTTAGGCAGAAGTGGAAGTTGTCCTGATGTAAAGTGTTCTTATCGAACAATGTATATATCACTCCACAAGTGGTAAATCGTGGAATGATATATACATTGATATATACATATATATAGCAAGTGTCCTCTTACTAAACCCTACATTAATCACTGTGAGTGAGAACATACTAGCGTCAAAGAAAATAGATCATAATTATGTACGTTATATATATGAAAATAAACTCTGCATCCACAAATGTATCTTACTTTGGTTTCATAGGAGACTCTTACGAGAAAAGATTTCAACATTTGTTTTAGCGCAGCCTATCTAGGATCAAGCATACTTTTACTGCTCGCTTATGACAAAGAAAATGGAATGCATTTACTCTACTGAAAATACATGCGACTTTTAGTTACCTTTTTCCACTACTAAAATCAGCAACATTTTAATCACTCGATAGGTAACACTATCAGCTAACATATATTATTTTAAAGTAGGAGTTAATTTTCGTGGTATTGATATCTAGTGTGACCATGGCTGTCAATTGCCACAATGTAAATATTAGCAGTTGATTTTTCACCAAAAATAGTTCAATGTAGAGAATCCTCTTCGACACTCTGTGACTTGTTTTTTGTTCAGTCTTTGAGCCCAGAATCCATCTCCCTGATGCGATAAACCTGCTCTTTCAGGGCAATAGAAATTACTTAATGCATACCAGCTGCCCTTTTCAGAATAATTGTTCTACATCTATTGACCTTCATAGGATCTTTGGCGGCTTAGGTCTTCTGGTGATAGCCCAACTTGATGAGCAGTCATTAAAGACCTGCTACTCTAGCCTCTTGTAATGTCTACATTGACCAAACCTACCTAAAACACTTCCGGGGTACTCGTGTATCTGCTCAACATGAGGTGTTTTCTCAATCTCAGAGATGACCATGTCAACCAGATTTACCTAAGTACCATTCTAACATCTGAGACGCCCTTAATAGAAAGCTCTCCTGAGCCATCTCTCCACTAGCAGAGATGCCTCCATGTTGACCAAGCCTAAGAGACATTAGAGGACAATTCATTCTGGATAACTCTGGTGGCCTTTCCTGTGATGTCAGCAACTGACATCAATTGACTTTGGCAATCTGATTTTTTTTGCATTCTACATTGCAATAAACAAACTCCATTTATTTTAAACCATTCTTTCTTTTCCCTGTATTTTTTTATCTTGTGCTTCAACAGATAATTACAACACAGATCAGCATCATGTGGCTCACAACAATCACATAAAGTGACTTAAAACCAATTTCTTTGCCACTATTGGATAAATCTACAATGATATCATCATTTCTCATTTTCTGAATAGTTTGAATATGGACATTGGCACAGATTTAGTATTATAATAAATTGTGTTTATAATCCAAACAGAAATCATTAACAATAAAAAATAAAACTTACGTGTTTCTGCCATTGTCAGCCTTTTGTTAAAATTACTTTTGCAACTTGTGAAAAATCTGAAATTGAATAACAAAGAATAGTCTGAGTTTGTAAGACATACATTTGCGTAGTAGCATTTTGATACATGGTTGATGTATTGTGTTTTTGTAAACATATATGTTGTCTGGATAAATGTAGAAACAGCTGTAAAAAAAAAAAAAAAAAAAAAAAAAAATGAATAAATAAAAAAAAAATGAATTTCTTGCAAAAATAAAGAATCTGTGTTTTTCTATTGTCTATATAGAATTATAAATCAATATTGACCGAGCTTGAACTTAGAGGGTTTCACTACAAAAAATAAACATATATACGACTCCTTATGTTTATATAATTTCCTTCATAAAAAAAATCTACTGAAGTATTAAGCACTTTTGAAAAAAAAATTGGATTTTAGCTTATACATAACAATTTGAGTTTACAGACTTAATTAGTGAAGTTAACTATAAACCATTTTAGAAATATATATATATATATATGACTCAATCTATATTGAACGAACAAAATTCTAAAAACGAAATATTGAATTAAGTAAAACAAATGGTAAATGTCATGTTGCAAATATTTTGTTGAAAAATTCCAATGATTCCAGCTCCTGCGGCACACTGACATCTGACTACCCGTACTAGAGTCCACTGACGCCTAGCTCTACCTGTTCTAGTGCCCACTGACATCTGCCTACCCGTACCAATGTCCACTGATGTCCAGCTACCCGTTCTTCTCTCAAGGACCCAAGAATCTGAATCTTGCAAGATACTAGTTCTTTGGTTGATCCTGAATCCATTGCCGTACATTTCACCATTTTTTTTTTCTTGGCAAAAATAAAACACGATACGATATGTATTGTCTTTGACCAAACATCTGTGTTTTGTCATCTTTCTTTGCTATTGCCGTTACCTCCTTGTCTTGTGTCTACTGTATTAGTTGTATAGTCTATTGGCACCTTCATCCCTCTTGGCCCTCTTCAACAACCTCTCTTTTAATAAGCGTAATATTTTTGCTGCATTTCACAAATTTCTTTTTTGATTAATAATTATTTTTCTACCCAATCGTTTTTCGTAAATTTTGGATATGTTCCTATTTGCACCATGACAATTACATTCGTGCCATTTGTTTTACTTAAAATTCAATATCTCGGTTCGTTCGTGCAATATAGAAGCACCAAATTTTTCTTAAAAATGAAACAATGAAAACCGAAAAAAAAAAAAACCCAAACCAAATGAAATTGAAATTCTTAAAAAAAAAAAGGAAAAATAGAATGAAATAATAAAAAAATGCTGAATGATAAAAACTATTAAAAATTATAAAAACTTTTGCAAATACTTAAAAACAGATACACGTTCGAAGTCAATTGAAATTTTAATCACGTGTTGATATATAACGTAACAGTGTAATCTAAAAAAACTGTCCCTTTTCGTCATGCAAGCGTTAGAAGCTATCTTTGGGTTTGTTTTACTATACACATAGATTCGAAAAAGTGGTAAAAAATAAATGTTATCCAAGGCAAGATAAGTTACTCTTCTACCTATCTGGAAAAGTTTTTAGTGATTTTACTCACTTGAAAACATGTAATCGGTTCGAAAATAATACAGTGTTTATCGATATACTTGAAAAAGACAAATGGCGGCGAGCTCTTACTTGAACGCGGTAAGTTTGGGAAAATGAGTTCAAATTAAAAAATTATACAAAATACTATTAGAAACCCATCGAATATATTTCCGCCTATGTCACGATAACATATATTAAGCAAGTTTCTAACAGTATTTTGTATATATTTTTTTGTTTAAACTAATTTCCCCAAACCTACCGCGTTCAAGTAAGAGCTCACCATTATTTTCGAACCGATTACATGTTTTCAAGTGCATAAAATCACTAAAAACTTTTCCAGATAGGTAGAAGAGTAACTTATCTTGCCTTGGATAACATTTATTTGTTATATATTTATTTTTTACCACTTTTTCGAATCTATGTGTATAGTAACACAAACCCCTATCTTTAAAACTGCATATCTGTCATCAAGGTTTCTTTGCAATGTTGCTTTACACGTAGTCTCTTGTTATAATAACAGGGAACGTCATAACATGGATACGCGGGCATTTTTAACAAAAAAAGATGAACAAAATAAATGTTACTAAAGAAACGCAATACAACTCTTCTACCTACCATGATAAGTTTTATTTTGTATTTTAGCTGATGTTAATGCGTTTATTTACTTTGAAAAAAAAAAAAAAAAAAAAAAATGCAAAGGAACTTAGCTGTTTTTCAGCATAACAATATATTTTGGGGTACTGGTCGCGGTAAGAGTTCCCTGCCGAACACCCTCAAAAAACAATGACTTCTCCCCACGCAGGCGCAAAGGACATGTTTTAGTTGCCATAGTAACAAAAATGATCCTTAATTTTTATCGACATTGTTTTACTGTTTATGAATATTGAAATAAAATACATTACTACACATTTATTAATAATATCTCACTTTTAATCACTTTTATCGACTTTTTTAAAACTTTTTTTTTACTTTTTAATAGCATTTTCTTTTTAAATGACAACGTTAATGTTTATGAATATTGAAATAAAATACATTACTACACATTTATTAATCTTTTTTTTTTTTTTTACTGTTTATGTGTCAATTTTATCGACTTTTTCTTTTCTTATATTGAAATATTATATCTATGAAATATTGAAATTATTCTTATATTGAATATTGAAATAAAAGACATTACTACACATTTATTAATAATATCTTTTTTTTTTGTTTTACTGTTTGTGTCACTTTTATCGACTTTTTCTTTTCTGTTTTAAATGACTACGTTTTACTGTTTATGTCTCACTTTTATCGACTTTTTCTTTTTTAATAGCATTTTCTTAAAATGAATATTAAAATAATTTCCCAACTTTTTTCATTTCTATGTGTTTTTAGTTTTGTGTGTTGAATGAAACTTTTATTTTTCATTACAACAATAGTTATCGACCCCGGTTCTTTGGCTGACAAACGACATCTGTCGGCGGTTCTTGAAATTTACTTACCACAAAATGGTGATAGAATAATAAATTTACTTACGTTTAATCAATGTTATTTTCTTTTTTAAATGACGACGTTTTTACTGTTTATGAATATTAAAAGAAAAATAATTACTAAACATTTATTAATAAGAAAATGGGTGCTAGTGCAAGTGCACTTATGATCCGCGCTATATTTTAAATCGTATTTCGGGTTTGTATTACTGTACACAGATTCGAAAAAGTTGTCAAAAAACAAATATATAACAGATAAATGTTATCAAAGGCAAGATAATTTACTTTTCTGCCAAACTGGATATATTTTTTGTGTTTTTATTCAATGTAACATATTTATTCAGCTCGAAAAACAGTCTTTACCGATGTATCCGAAAATTCAAGATGGCGTCTCACACCCTCTTTAACACCGTAAGTATGGAAAAAGGTGTTATAAATAAAAAAAACTATACAAAATACTATTAAAAACCCGCCGAATATATGTCAACCTATGTCACGGTAACATATATTGAGCGAGTTTTTAACAGTATTTTATCCGGTTTTTTATTTATAACATCTTTTCCCACACTTACCGTGTTAAAGAGAGAATAAGACGCCATCTTGAATGTTCCAATACATCGGTAAACACTGTATGGGTTTCGAGCTGAATAAATATGTTACATTGTTACATTGAATAAAAACACGAAAAATATATCCAGTTTGGTAGAAAAGTAAATTATCTTGCCTTTGATAACATTTATTTGTTATATATTTGTTTTTTGACAACTTTTTCGAATCTATGTGTACAGTAATACAAACCCTAAACTAAAAAGAAAAGTAACTAAACAATTTTTTTATAATCTTTATAAAGTAAAAAAAAGTTTTAAAAAAGTCGATAAAAGTGATTAAAAGTGAGATATTATTAATAAATGTGTAGTATTTCAATATTCATAAACAGTAAAACAATGTCGATAAAAATTAAGGATCGTTTTGTTACTATGGCAACTAAAACATGTCCTTTGCGCCTGCGTGGGGAGAAGTCATTGTTTTTTGAGGGTGTTCGGCAGGGAACTCTTACCGCGACCAGTACCTATTTTGGTATTTATGTTACCACGCTGAAATAACGTTATTTAGAAATACATTTTTAACATAGGGATGGTGTTTTGTAACTTTTCTGTAATTAAGTTAATAAACAAAAATTCCGTTAAAATTTAAGGTGCTAATGCAATGCACTTATCCGCGCTATTTTTTTAAATCGTATTTCCAAGTTTAATTAAATTTTTTTTGTTTATTCAATTGCAAGGTTAAAATACAGAATAAGTACAAAACACCCCCTTCCCCATGTTAAGAATGGCTTTTTAAATAATAACGTTATTATTTCAGCACGGACCAATAAGTGCATGCATGACGCCGCATGCGGCGCATCCAAATTTAATTTTACTTGAAAATACTGTTTAAAAAATAAAAAAAAATAGCATGGCGATATAGATGCACAGGAACCTGTTTTTTTAAAACATTAATCAAAAGGGACTTTTTCAGTGCATTCATCGTGAAGCAGAACGGTCAGCATAAAACAGAAGTAAACAAAGACATTTACAGCATGAAAAATTTAACTTAAAATCAACTTAATGAAAATTAAAAAAAATCTTAAACGGGACTAACAAAAAAATAACACCCTAAAGTCGTGCCAAACACGGTCTTTAAGCCAAGATCATAGTGTAGTAGTACTTAGTACTGTTCTGATGCTACCTACACTTCACCTTTTCTGTCCTCAGTCAGTGGGGAAGAAATCCTTCATGACTGAGACAATTAAATTTTTTGTTCCTATCCAGCTTCCCTTTTTGGGGAGCTGGACTTTCCCCACATTAAAAACCGACCTTGTGCCTAACTCTGCCCTCGCGGGCAGTCAAGTAAATAGGAACAATAATAAACATATGAAAGGGCGTTTAAAAAACTAAAGCCGAACAACTTCTGCTTTAGCGATAAAAATCCATTTCTAGTTACTGTATCCGAACAAATACAACAACGGGATATTTAGTTGTAAAAGATACAATCCTAAAATTTTTTTTTTTAAACCAAAAACTATTTATACGAAGTAAAATTTCTAAATAAAAAGCAAATGCTTCACTTACTGGATAAAAACACGTGTTTTTTTTGCTTTTTTACAAACTTCCGCTTTTATCGAAGATCTGATTTCCGGTTTAAAAAAAGATGCCGCTTCCGTCGTTTAAAATTAAGTACTTTTTACATTTTTTTAGACAGACTTTTACAATTGAAAAATGATAAATGAAATTAAACTATTTTCTTTTAATAAAAATTTGGGCAGATCTGTACGAGAGTGCCCACCCACCCTCTAAAAATGCGTGTTTTCACTTTTTTTTTTATTTTTTTTTTTTAAAAAAAAAAACAAACCTTTTTCCAACAATTATAGATTAAAGACTTAGGAAAAAATTTGAAAAAAAAAATAAATAAATAAAAATAATAATAATAATGACTTTTAAGAAAGGGATTCACTTTCTCGTTATAACGTTCTACTTTATTGCTACCTGACTTACTGTACATTTCTTTACCGACACATAACGTGACCGGTGAGATTTCCTTAAATTCCCTTGCACCACGATGGTAATTGTGGCATACTAGAACAACACAAAACACACTTTACAAAACTTGTTTTCAGGCGTGCTAAAAACGAATATCGCATTTAAAATTGGGTCCGGCAACTAGTTTCACAAATCTGTAAAGATACTTTTCCGCATGTTTCATGTTGTAATGCATATTTGTCCATATTTGTAAGATTTTACTTGGTTTCCACCTTAACATTTTCCTTTATAATGATTATTTACCAAGGTTTACGAGTATGCTGAAAACGAATATCGCATTTAAATTTTCCGCAAATAAGTAGTTTTCCGGATATTAAGGATTGTAATTATTTATGTTATGAGTGGTGGTCATTGCTGTGTGTGCAAGTAAGTTGATGCATATACATTTTTGGGATGTGTGGGACTTGATCTATGATATGGGTTGTCAGAATAGATGGTCTGTCAGTGTTGGCGTGATGTCAGCATTGATCCTGAATTGCTCATTGATCTAGTATCAGGTGTGATTAGAATGTGTTACATGGGGTTGGTGAGGGGTGAATGGTTGTCGGGAACAGTGAGAGTTATTCACAATTTGTGTCATTATCTTATTGAGGATGTCAATGGATTAGAAATGACAGAACGATTGATCGGCTTTAACATAATGACGTCTTTATTATCACTGTAAACAAAGCAAAACGTCCACCGGTAAGGGACGCAACTCGAGACGGTGAAAACTCTTATTAGTCCCTCATGCAACATCTTCCCTTTTCCCAATGACAAAACAGAACAACAACAAACAAAGTCTAAAAATGAAAACAGAGTCTATAAAATATAGTGATCTAGGCATTGGGCTGACTACCCTCATACCTACCAGCGATTATTCTGCCCTTCACTTATATTGTGAAATCCCTGAATCTCACGGGATATCTTACTATTCTTCTTGACCGTGTTGTCTGCAACCTTTCCGGGCTTGGTTTTGTTGGGGATGGGATCGGGTTTGGGCTTTCTCTTATTTCACCTTGAGGGGGTTCTGTGGTGCATATCTCTTCTGTACCCCGCCCTGCATTCTTGGGTAAATCTCTGCACTTCATATGGCTGGTGTAGTACTGATGTGAGTGGGGGTGTCTCTGCAGTTTTCTTCAAATCTACTCTATTCTGTCGATATAATTCCTCATCCACTTTTATATGGTATGATCACTTATCCAGTGTCCACCCTACTACTGCTTTCCTCCACTCTTTTTGACCATTTATGTGTGGTTTCATCCGTACTACATCTCCAGGATACAATGGTTTCAGTGGTTTTACTTTGTGGTTGAAAGAATGTTCTTGCCTCCTGCGGTCTTGCTTCACCATTTTTCTTAGATTTTTGGGCAATTCTGGCTTGAGTAAATCCTCTCTGGTTGAGAGAAGTGTTTTTGTTTTCCTTGACATCAGCTTCTGAGCTGGTGATAAGAGACCCCTGCCTGGAGTATTCCTGTGATCCAACATTGCTAAGTATGGGTTACCTTTATCTTCCATCGCTTTCCGGAAAAGGTTTTTGCCATCTTTACTGCAGATTCCACCTTACCATTTGCCTTGCTATTGTATGGACTGACCAGTGTATGCATAAAACACCACTTTTTTTGCAAAGGTAGAAAATTTCTGGCTACTAAACTGAGGCCCATTATCAGTTACCACCTGATCTGGTATTCCATGTCGTGCAAAATGGTGTTTCAGTTTAGTTATCACTGTCTTTGCTTGTGTATTGAGAAGATGATCGATTTCCCAAAAGTTGCTCATGTAGTCAACTGTGCAGAAATAGTCTCTATCTGCAAACTTAAAGAGATCTATTCCCACTTTCGCCCAGGGTCTGTCAGGAACTTCATGGACCCTTAATGGTTCTGCCGAATTGACTACTTCATATTTTCTACACGTGGGACATTTTGAAACGTAGTCCCTTATGTCACTGTTCATATTTGGCCAATACAAGCATTCTCTTGCTCTTCTTCCCTCTATTCCCAGGTGTGTGGAATGAAGCTTTTCTTCCAACACTCCCCGCTGTGTCAGTGGGACCACTACCCAGTTTCCTCTGAAAATTGAACCATCTTGCACCGTCATTTCACTCTGCATATTAAAATATGGTCTCACCTCTGAGTTAAGATGTATTTTGTCTTCTGGCCATCCTTCCAGAATTACTTGCTGCAACTGCTGCATGCTTCTGTTTTCCTTTGTTGCTGAGCACAGTTCAAGCAGCCTTCTCTCTGTTACAGGAATATATTCTGCTTCCTTGATATCATCTTCATCGTCCAATCCATAGATGTATGCTCATGATAGCGTGTCTGCAAGGAACATTTTCTTACCTGGATGGTACAAAACTGTAGCATCATAAGCCTGTAGTCGCATCAGCATGTTTTATAGTCGTTTTCAGCATTTCACCAATTCTTTTTTCATGATCACTTCCAGTGGCCTATGATCAGTTAGTACTGTTATCTGTCGACCAAATGACCAAATGTATATTGGTGAAACCGTTCACATGCGTACACTACTGCTAGTAGTTCCTTCTCAATCTGTGCATACTGAGTTTCTGTGTCAGTCAGTGCATGGCTGATATAGGCTAGCGATTGACCCTCTTGCAGTAGTGCAGCCCCCATGCCCTTCTCACTTGCATCGCATTGAATAACCAAAGATTTGTTGGGGTCATAATACCTTAATACTTGTGCCTCACTCACTAACTCTTTAATTTTCCCAAAAGCCTCTTCATGAATTTAGGACCATGTCCATGGCACATCTGCCTTCATTAAATTTCTAATTGGGGCCATCACGTCAGATATGTGTGGTAGAAATTTTGCCAGGTAATTTACAAATCCAACCAATCATTGCACTCTCTTCACATCTATTGGGCACGGCATCTCTTTTATGGCTCTTACCTTCCCAGGATCAGGACGTAAACCATCACTGGTATTCATGTGTTCCAGGAAAGATATAGACGTTTGTCGTAAGTTCAATTTTTCAGCATTCAATCGCATCCCACGATCACAACATCTCTGCAACAGTTTCCTGAGTTTTTGGTCATGATCAAGTGTTGCTTCTTCCATTGTTTTACCCTTTCCAATCACCAGAAGATCATCCACTTTGTTAACTACCCCCTCTAAATCGGACACATTGTCAAAAAGGGTCTTTTGAAATATCTCCGGTGCTGGAGCAATCCCAAAAGGTAAAACTTTCACTGGAACCTATAATATGGTGTAGAAAATGTTGTTAAGCGACTGCTGGCTTTGTCTGATTTTACTTGCCAAAATTTATTTGGTAGATCCAGGGTAGAAAATACTTTGCTGTCAGCCAGTTCTGGGAGTAAATCGTCCAGTGTAGGTAACTGAAAATGTTCTCTCTTCAAAGCTTTATTCAGTGGTCTTGGGTCTATGCATATCCGTAGGCTTCCATTTTCCTTAACTACCAGTACTAAAGTACTTACCCATGGTGTTGGCTCACTCACTTGCTCAATAACATCCTTCTTAACTAGTTTTTCTGACTTTTAGCTTGTCCTTAAGTGCCACTGGTATTCTCTGTGTTGCTGCAGCATTTGGTGTTACTCCTGGATCCACCTGCAAATGTACCTCTCCTGGTAATTGACCCAATTCTTCCTTGAATATATCTCTGAAGTCATTGATAATGCTGTCTGAGTACTGGCTGCTGGATTCATTCATTTGAGAAACTTTGGCAGCCATTTTGAATTTGTCGTTATTGATTGTGACGAGTTTCATTTTCTGGATTGTATTTACT
The DNA here is from genome assembly GCF_053919585.1 of Euprymna scolopes. Classification (NCBI taxonomy): domain Eukaryota; kingdom Metazoa; phylum Mollusca; class Cephalopoda; order Sepiida; family Sepiolidae; genus Euprymna; species Euprymna scolopes. The sequence continues at coordinate 82,145,143 of NC_136482.1, forward strand.
CCAAGTAAGGGATGGAAATCCTCTTTCACAATGACAAACTTGACTGCATATTTTTGTCCAGTTTTGGGGTTTATCATTTTTACTCAACACTCTCCCAATGGCTTCACTTCTGCTCCATTCCACATGACAAGAGTCTTATTTGAATGTTCCAGTGTTTTTCCAATCATGTATTTCTCATTCAATATGTTCACAGATGCTCCACTATTGAGCTGAAAGGCAATTGGTTTTCCTTTCACCGTCATTTCCGCTTTTATCACCTCTTGACTCATGCACCCTTTCCTTTGTTGTTACGCTGTCTACATGTCCATAGTCTGAACAACTACTACTGTCGTTTTCCTGGTCATAATATTGGGATCAATCAACCCTATTCACTCCTTAGGATTCTGGACTGGACTGCATTTTCCTTGATACTTTGCATTTCACAGCAAAGTGTTTTTTTCCCTTACATTTATAACAGGTTTTACCAAATGCAGGACATAACTCCATGCTGCAATGCACACGCCCAGCAATCTCTGTCAGATTGTGCCGATGTCTTTCTTCTGGGTTTACAATCAATCCTATTCACTCCTTCAGTTCTTAGGATTCTGGACCGGACTGTAGCATTTTCAGACAGCTTACAGATGTCAATACATTTTTATAAGTCTGTCTTATTTTCAATAATTCAGCTTGTGTCTGGGGGTTGTGTATTCCCAGTATTACCCAATCTCTGAGTACTGATGAAATGCAATTGTCACAAAAATTGCATGTTTTTATCAATGTCCGAAGTGCCGTAATAAAGGATTCCACAGTTTCTGATTCTCCTTGCTTTCTAGAATGAAATACATAATGCTCGTAGGTTTCATTCGTTTCCCCTATAGCATATTTATCAAATGCCTGAATAATTTAATAATAATAGCATAATATATCAAATGCCTGAATAATTTCGGTGGGTGTTCTTTCGTCCTCGGGTGTTGAAAATTGAAACCTATAGTAAACTTTCAGTGCATTGTCTCCCAACATACGAAGCAAATTTACCATCTCATATTGTAATGACTGTTTTGTCAAACACGTAATAATGGTGTAGTTATACCATTTCAGTTTAAACAACTTCCAATTCGCCGCTAAATTATCTTCCATACATAGGGGCACCAGAGGCCTTATGCCAGCCACTGGTCTGTTTGCTTCTTCCATGTCCGCTTCCAACATTTTTTTTTCCTGTTCACGTGACGCACGTATAAATTTTAATTTGAAACAAGAACAATAAAGTTACTTATCTGTTTCTGAAAATAACTTTCTGCTTCTTACTCTTTTCTACATCTTACTTGGACTGTTTCCATCCCACCACTACCGCCATGTGTCTTTATCTTATTGAGGATGTCAATGGATTAGAAAAGACAGAATGATCGATCGGCTTTTACATAATGGCGTCTTTATTATCATTGCAAACAAAGCAAACCATACACTGGTAAGGGACGCAACTAGAAACGGTAAAAACTTTTATTAGTCCATCATGCAACACAATTTATGACAGTTGTTGAAAGTATTAACAAGGATATGTTGTAGGACTGACCTGAGTCACCCCTAAAAGCCAAGAAGTAGGATGAAAATAATACCATTTACCAAGAAATAATAGTTTATCCCTTCTCTTTCTCATAAACCTTATTATCTCCCTCTCTCTGTCCTTAACCAATTCCTAGCCAACATACGTCTTGTTGGTTTCATCTCATTGGTTTTGGGGCTAAGAGTGTACTGCCTACTTGCCTGTCATGCTGGCTCGGGATTGATTAAATAGAGAGAGAGAGGTCAGTCCTACAATGTTTTCTTGGTGGTAGTAGTTGAAAGATTAAGGATATGTGTCCTTGGTGTGATCGAGTCAGACCGATGTAAGATGACCTCCTGCTGTATGGTAAGCAATACTGAAGGTAATTATATCAAGTGATGGCATCCCAACATGACTGCTGCCTTTTGCTCAGCCCAGTTACTTAAACATGTGGACGTAGTTATAGACATCCGACAAGTGACAAAAATAGTTGTTGGAATCAGTAAACTGTGTTTCTTTTAAATTCTATTTTTTTAAGTAAGCACTTAAGACAGGATTCAGTACACAATGCATGCGAGTACATTATCTAACTCTGGTGTGATTAAAGAACAAATCTGTGTGTTTCCAATTCTATTTTAACCACAGAAATAATAAGACACATCTAGACGGCTATTGCCATAATGACAACAGTGAGAGGGCTTAGCAAGTGTCATTAAACAAAATGAGATCTAAAAATCGCAATGCTTCAAAAATTTTTAAGAACTAATATTTTTTTTTAAGAACTACTAATATATTAAAAAAAAAATTATTTTTGTTTTGTGCTATCACCCAGACTTATGTGTTATGTTGGGTTTAATAAAAGGAATGTTTTTCTAGTGTCTTGAGACAAGATTTTATAGTCGATAAATGGAGTTTTCAGATAAAAAAATAATGGTTTCAACTGATTTTTTTGTCGATTCTAATAAGTTGTAATGGTAGCTTTCAAATTATGCAGTCAAAATTACCTGAATATTACTGAATTATAAATAAAATAAATAACTTTAATCATGTTAGCAGGTGAAAAATTGCCGCCATCTTTGTTTAATTGGAACAGAAAATTACCTACCTGTTGAACTCTCCTGTGTTTCACGACCGTTTTCATCAAATTCTATGTTTTATTTTCTTTAATAAAAATTTTCTACTGTATCAATTTATAATTTTGGGATATAATTATCTTAAAAATACGAGGAATACGTCGATATCATTATTTTCATGTAAAATCTCGTCCCAATTCTGTAGAAGCGCCATTTTCCTTTTAATTTTTTTTTTTTAAATCACGTTTTTATGGCTGAAAAAAATATAAATGCGATTAATAGCACATTTTGGTTAGAAAGTAGATGATCCGTTTTACATTATATTTATATAATTAAAGTGAACCACAATCTAAAATATTTTATTTTAATTTTTCTACGTATTTTGATGTTAACATGTAAAAAAAGAAAAGAAAAAAGAAATATTTAAATTTTGTCATTGACAGTGTAAGGGCAAATAATAATAATTTTTTTGTTTTTTGTATTTTGGACCATGCCTTTCATTAGATTTCACAGAGAATCTACCAAAAGTTAGTAATAATGATTATATAAATTTACACAAATTAAGAACTTATTACCCTGATTCTATGTCTCCACTAATGCTCATAAAATAGACAAAAAAAAAAAGAAGCATTGTCGAAAAAGTTTACGAAAATGAAACACATTTAACAAGAATGAATACGCGAATTTTTGAATAATAACAAATGAATACAAATTTAAATTATTTATACACGAATACTATACCTGAACAATTATAATGAGTTAATCAATTGTAAAAGGAAACAAGTTGGAAACAAGTTAATTAACAAACTAAAAATGAAACAATGTGAAGCAATAAAATAATTAAACGTTTTTGATTAAATGTTAATAAAATAATTAAACTTGTTAATTAACGTACACAAAGCCAAAAATAAACTACAAAAAATAAATGAACTTGCGTTAATTAATAATAAAAAAAATCACATTGATCCCTTATCGCAAGAATTATGCGAGGGTATGTGTTTCCCTTTTCCCTTTTCCGCCAAAGAAACTCCATTAGATGAAGGTTGAACATTTCAGTCTTGATCTGCAACAATTTCCGGATATGTCTTTTGGCATGAGACCAAAAATCAAAAGAGATCTGTAGTGAAAAACGTGTAAGAAAAAAAAATGTAAGGAAAAATTAAAGATGGCGCCCGACTCTCTCTTTAACACGGTAAGATATCCTCAACACGGCACAAGAAGCAACAGCCACACGATTCCCCAGCCAACTCAATCGTCACTCCCAACGTCTTTCCCCTCACCCGCTTTTATCGTCGTTCTAGGCCGGCTAAATTTGCATATTCCGAGAATTCGTGTGACTTTGCGAGACATCATACTTTACAAAAGACGGCAGTCGCCATCTTGGTCCCTCTTTTCTATTTTTGGTCGGTAACGCTGAGCTGGTCTCGAGGTAAGTCTTTTTCCCTCATCCGTCTCTCCCACGTACCCACACAACACGCAAATCTCTTATCTCCTGGATGCACGTTACACTCCCCCCTGATCTGATGATCACATAGAGAGCACTGGGGGGGTGGCCTTTTAGTGCGTGTGCTTCTGCGAAGAGGTACATTCACTGTTTCAGATTCGGGCTCTGGATCTGGTTCCGCCTCATCAGATGAAGTATCGCTATCAGTCTCTGGAAGGGGCTCACTGAATCCGTGCATCGGCAGCTCATCGCTAGACGCTTCACTGCTTTCTTCTGTAGTTGTATGACGCACCTCGGTAGCTGGGCGAAGATCTCGCACATGTCGTGGGGTTCCATCGACCAAAACAGACTGCTGGCTAATCACTCCAGATATGTGTCCTCGCTTAAACTTGTCGGTGCACCGATTTCCTGGAGGCCGCACCCACACTGGATCTCCCACTTCATATCTGTTATATGTTCCCTTGTCGGTTGGCTGCGTAGTGTTGATTCCCTTCACTCCGACTCGGTACATGTAAATAGCATTCGCAGGTGCGGTTGAAGGGGACGTCCCGTCCTTTGGCGTAATGTTGTACCAATATGTTGCTTCCGCAATAGTACATCGCTTCCTGGCAGCAATTCTCTTGATGCTGCGATGGCTTCTTTCAGCAATGCCATTTCCTGATGGCACATGCGCACATCGCAACCGTAGACGGACGCCCCACTCATCTAACAACTGCCGGACTTGCTGGCTACAAAACGCTGCATCATTGTCAGTCAGGAGCTCTTCCGGCGCACCTCGCTCAAAAAAAATGGATGATAGGTGGCGAACAACATTTGCTGAATCCTGTCTGGTCATCTGCCGCCACACCGCAAATCTCGTAGGCCCGCAATCAATGAGAGTTAGAAAGGGCTTGCCACTGTAATGGGTAATATCCATGGCCAGCCGCTGCCACACACTCTCAACTTCCAAGCGACCCTTCTGCCATCGCTCTGGTGCAGGATCAATAGACTGGCAAGCCTCACAATTTCTGACGATCTGTCTGACATCCATCTTGGTCACTGCTGGGTATGCACACCTCACAAAATAAAGGGTCCTCTTGATACCCGGATGTCCGCTCTGTGCATGAATTTTTTGTATTTGACATGGGTCGATTGCAACTGCACAAGATCGAGCAGTAATCTCCATTCCCATCTTCGCGGCTTCATACCATTTGTGAGGTACACGGGTCAGTTGGTCAGCACGATTACAATGTGATGGCACCAGAGTGACGCTCAGTGATAGCCCATACTCAGATACCAGGTTTTTTAGCGTGTCTAGCCTTCTCCGTATTAACATTTCGCTTGCTGCCTTGGTACGGATTCGTGTCCGTCCTGAAAGTGTGTCAGACACCCAGTGGTAGACACAGAGAGAATCTGTGTACAAGGTCAACTTCTTAGACTGCCACTGCAGGGCCAGATTTACCCCCTTTACAACAGCGTCCAGCTCTGCCAGGTTGATATGCTGAGAATCTGTTACGGGCCGCAGCCAACACGCATCCTCGAACACGTTTCCTCCTTGCTCCAACGATACTCCCAACGCCAAAGAACTGGCATCAACCCACACACCTACGTTGTCTCCGTTAACACACCACCGCCCACAGGCAGGGTCCTTCTTGTTCACTCTCTCCAGTGTCTCTTTAATCATCAGAGTTAGTAGGACATCATCGGATATGTCATCCCAACCCGTGGTTGTTAAATTTGCTCTGCGTTTAATCACACCAACAGCTGCGCGGAGCCAGCCACAGACCGGTAAGTGACCAACAAGTTTTCCACACCAAGAAAAAACGGTCCGCCTTGTAACGAGGTTGGGGATGCTTGGAATTTCACTGCCACGCCTCCATTGTAGGGTGCCATCCTCTTCATAAACATCCAATCCCAATACACGTGCTCCTTCCCTTAAACGTTCGGGATTCTTGCATTCCAGACCAAACTGAGCCAACTTTTCTTTGACACACGACGCAGACTGTACATTTTCATTGACGTATACGTCATCAATGTAAGCTGACGTTGAGTCCCTCATGGGCTTTTCTTGGGACAATACTGTGTTGACAATAGTCTTCATGATCTGTGGTGCCACATTTAGGCCGAAGCCAAGGCGTGTAAGGCAGTACCTCTGCCCCTGGAACCAAACTGTCTGGAACGGCCACAACGTCTCATCAACTCGCACCTGTAAATAGGCTTTTCGTAAATCCAATATTGAGACATTAGTGCCTTTCTGACGCCATTCCCTCAACTTACTGGCGCATACGTCAGCATCGGCAGTGTAGGCTTCAATATGCTTGTTAAGCTCCCTATAGTCCAGCACGGGCCGTACTTTCGACTTGTTATGCTGGACTACTGCCATCAAGGGTATTAGACCCTTCGGAGGCCCAAGCTTGTCCTCAGGGTAGGGGATTAACCAGCCATCTTGGATCCACGCCTTTAGTTCCCTTTCGTATTCTGCTCGGGCCTCACTGGGTATAGGGTACTCTGCAACCCCATTCTTGAGTTTAGTCGGTGCCATTCCCTCGGTCCACTTCCAAGATGCAATCCAGGCCCTCTTGCGCGAGTCGTAGTCCACTGTAAAATCCGTCCGATCGATATGGAGCGCTGCACACACTGGGGCCTCTAAGAATCGCACCTTTCCATCCCGATGAATTGCGACTCCCCCCAGCGCCTTGATGGCATCGTATCCGAGCAACAGGTCAAACCCCAGGAGATTTCCTTGGGTCACGAGCACATTGATCTTAGTGGCTGCACCGGTGTCCGTGTAGATCTTGACAGTTCCAGCTCCACAGCATGTCTGGGTCTCGCCTCCTATCGTGGTGACTTTGATCTTCCTCTTAGTCCAACTTGGACACAGCCTGGTGCTCACTATAGTATGCGAACAGCCTGAGTCGAGAAGTGCTGAGCAGGGTATCCTGTTTACGTAGGCGGTTATTACTGGTTGCGCCTTGTTCAAATTTTGCTCGGGGAGCAGGTCGGCGCTGACGTCCTCTCCCCTGATACGTTTCCCGCACAGTTTTGGGCTAGATGCCCCAAACCGCCACACTTAAAACAGCGCACACGCCCCCTGTTGGTGCAATTCCTTGCAAAATGTCCGCGTCGGCCGCAGCGAAAACATTTCCCATTGCTTGCAGGGTTCTGATTCGGAATCTCCCGAGCGCCAATCTGGCCTGTCTGTGTCGCCATCACAACTGGTTCCCCCAGGTCCTCCTCATCGTTGATGATGGCTCGAGCACGTTCCATCAAGTGTTCCATGGTCGTTGTTGAAACGCTGGTTGAGGCTCTCAGTAGCTGCTTCACCCGAGTGGGAAGGCCCGCCACAAACGCGTACGCGAGCGTCCGCTCCGACACCCCTCCACCGAACAGAACTGCGAGTTTCTTTAACTCAGCGAAGAAAACGTCCACGCTTTCTTCCGGTAGAAGTTTTCGGGAAGCAAATTTTTCATAGGCTGTACAAGGATCCATGGCAAATGCCTTGTACAGCGCAGCTTTAATTGCGGTGACATCTCCCTTTTCGGCAGCACTGAGTTGCTGATATACACTCAAGGCACCCCCAGCCAATCTCAGGGGAATTACAGTGTGTACCCTTTTCACCTCACAAAGGTCGCACGTCAGCTCGACCCTTTCAACCCAGTCGACGATGGACGTGGACCCGTCAAACTCGGGTATGAGCTTTAAGTCAAATTTCGACTCGGTCATAGTCCTAGAGGCCAAATGGCCGAGATAGCTTGTAAGAAAAAAAAATGTAAGGAAAAATTAAAGATGGCGCCCGACTCTCTCTTTAACACGGTAAGATATCCTCAACACGGCACAAGAAGCAACAGCCACACGATTCCCCAGCCAACTCAATCGTCACTCCCCACGTCTTTCCCCTCACCCGCTTTTATCGTCGTTCTAGGCCGGCTAAATTTGCATATTCCGAGAATTCGTGTGACTTTGCGAGACATCATACTTTACAAAAGACGGCAGTCGCCATCTTGGTCCCTCTTTTCTATTTTTGGTCGGTAACGCTGAGCTGGTCTCGAGGTAAGTCTTTTTCCCCTCATCCGTCTCTCCCACGTACCCACACAACACGCAAACACGCGGGCGCTTATCTCCTGGATGCACGTTACAAAACGAAGAGCCGAATACCTTCGTAAAGGTTTTATTCACAAAAGAAAGCAAGTCACAAATAGCGTTAATTACACAGCATTTATAGTTAACGGAAGAGTTCATTCAAGGGATAAGGGGTTAGGGATATTACACTTTCCCCTTCAATTTTTTTTTTTTTCGTTATTATTTTTTTTTTTTTCATTATTTTTTTCTCTAACTTTTTTTTTTTTTTGGCCTATAATTTAAACTTTTTTTTTTCGTGCCTTACTTAGTAATGAAATCCTTGTATTTCTCAGGAAATTTCAGTATTCTGCCAGATCTACGCAGCGGCTCGGTTGGCATTTCGCTCTCAACTGGTTCCTCATGGGTGTTTTCATCTATATGTTCAGGATATTGTATACATTCGTTTTCACTTCCTGGCTTACTCACAGGTGGCATGCAACCATTCTCTAACGTGTTATCTCCATTAATTGTGTTGGGAGCCAAATCTCTGACGTTGACGGTAGTTTCGATGCCTGAAGGTAGTCGCACTTGGGCATAATGAGGGTTAATCTCCAGTAACGTCGCAGGTGTAACCGGGGGGTAATTTTTACTCGACCTAATATTATCTCTGACGTATACTTGGCCTGGTTTTGCCCACAGGGGAATAGAAGTACCAGAAGTGGATTTACGGCTGTACTTAAATAGTCTATCATGAGGGGTTGCATTCGTAGCTGTGCAGAGCAATGATCGAATAGAATGTAGAGCATCAGGTAGAATATTTTCCCAGCAGGATAGTCTCATTTTACGAGAATGTAAGGTTACTTGTATGGCCTTCCATAGTGTGCCGTTTAGTTTCTCAATTTGACCATTGCCTTCCGGGTGATATCTACTCGTTTTCGAAGTCGCAATGCCTTTCCCATGTAAGTAATTGGTCGTTTCTTCCGACAGAAAATCAGTCATTCTATCTGTGTGAATCATATCGGGCATACCAAATATCGCAAATAGTTGATTCAGGCATTGTATGATCGTTGAGCTTGTCATATCTTTACACGGAAATGCAAAAGGAAAACGCGAGTATTCGTCGATTATCGTAAGTAGGTATTTGTTACCATGTGTGGACGTAGGCAGTTGTCCCTTGAAATCCATGTTTAATCGCTGAAATGGTACTATTGCTTTTATGAGAGTTCCCTTGTTACCGGTGAAGAATTTGGGTTTTAAATACTGGCAAGACGAGCACGAATTAGTTACTCCTTTTATTTGATCGAGGGAGAAAGGAAAGTTTCTTTCTTTGCAAAAATGGAAGAGTCGGGTAATGCCTGGATGGCATAATTTACAGTGTAGGTCCCGAAGATCTTGCAAGGAATAAGTGAGAGCAGATATTCGGGAAAACGTATCAGCGACAATATTTTCTCTACCAGGACGGTAGATGATGCTAAACTTAAATTGTGACAGTTCAGTGCGCCAACGGCATATTTTGTCATTTTTTATTTTTGATTTCCTGGTATTATCAAACATGAAGCTAATACTTTTTGGTCCGTAATTACAGTAAAGTGTTTACCAAAGAGAAAATGTCGCCACTTACGTAGTTCTTCAACAATAGCAGCTGCTTCTTTTTCTACCGCGTGATGTTTCGTTTCACTAGGGCTTAGTGTTCTGGAATAGAATGCAACCGGACGATTCTCTTGATTAAGGGTAACTGCAATACAGTTGTTACTAGCATCTGTTTCTACTATAAATTATTTTTCTGGATCAACCGTTACCAGCATAGCATCTTTCAAGTCGTTTTTCAGTCTTATAAAAGAGTCCAACGCCACAGAAGATAACGGGAATTCTCTATTGCGGTTTAGTGCTAATATTTTCTCTGAAAAATTCTGGATAAATTTGCTGTAGTAGGAGAACATCCCAATAATCCGTCTTTGTGATTTTAGATTTAGAGGAGGTGGCATCTCAAGTAGAGGTTTAAGACGTTCGTAGTCGGGTGATATCTGGTTGTTTTTGATAGTGTACCCAAGTAATGTTATCGTTGAGACTGAAACGATGCTTTTATTTATTAAGCGTGATGTTGTACTGTTTAGCAACCTCATAAAATCTTTGAAGATTATAGTCATGCTCTTTTTGGGTTTTTCCACAGATAGTAACATTATCCACATAGACAAAAGTATCTACTAATTGCTCTTTGCTGACAATGCCGTCAATGGTCCTTTGGAAGGCGCTTACTCCATTAGTAACCCCGAACGGCAGGCGAGTAAACTAGTATAATTTACCATTCGCCTCGAATGCTGTAAATTTACGATCCTCCTTACTGATGGGGATTTGATGGTACGCTGATTTAAGATCAAGCGTAGTGAAAACATTATACCTGGCTATTTCCTCGACAATCTTTGATATACTTGGTATCGGATAAGCGTCTAATTCAGTAAATCTGTTGATTGTGTCGCTATAATCAATCACCATTCTTTTTTTTTCGGTTTTCATTCCATATTACTAGAACTTGCGCTCGCCAAAGTGAAATTGAGGGTTCTATAACATTTTCCTCCAACAATTTTACAGTCTCTGCTCTTATAAATTTGCTATCAGCAATTGTGTGGCGACGTGACTTGGTGCTGATTGGTGTTGTTTTCGTAGAGAGATGAGAAAATAATGGGGGAGGAGAAACGTTCATGGATGGAAAAAAGGTATTCTTGGTGACTGCTCCGATAATAAGTTCTTCCTCCGGTCCATTGAATTTGAAAGTTACCATCTTGTATCTGCCGAGAATATCTTTTCCTATGATTAAGTCCAGAGCTCTCATGGCAGATGCATAGTCGCTTGTGTCACTGATTATTTCGTATACATCAGCCGATATGCTATTTATCAAAGCATAGAAGTCAGTTTGGGTGTTTCCAGTTTCTTCAGTGCCGTTAGCGGAAGAGTTCATTCAAGAGATGAGGGGTTAGGGATATTACAGGATCAATATGTGATATAATTTTTAAAAAATTATTTTCTGTAAACTGTTTTGGCAATTCTTTTTTTAGTAAATGGGAATTATCTCCCTTAGATAATCCTCCTCTAAAACAGAAGCACCCATATATGAACAACACATGGCTTACTTAAAAAAAAAGTATTCAATAAATTTTATATCATAAATGACATTTGATATATTTAAATTTATGAAGATACAAGAAAAATAAACAAATAAAAGAATGAGAATCTGTTCAAGTTTAATATTGTAAACTAAATACGGCATAAGAATTCATTTTACTGATCAAAACAAAAATAAAAAATAAATAATTTATTTTTTTTGGGATAACAAGGCCACAAAAAACTAGGCATAAAATAATAAAAAACAAAAAACAAAAACAATATATATACCTAAAATATTGAATAAGTTTGTGAATTTAAACTCTCAACAAACAAGCAAACAATTACTTTAGAATTTCGATTGATGGATCAGTTTTGTATATAAATTTGTGAAATGAGACCTTCTGCTAAATCATTCATTAAAAAAAAAAAGATTCTATATTTTTAGGCAATAAAATATGAACACCCTGAAAAACTTGATGAAAAGAAAAAACAAAAACAAAATAAAACAACAGTAGGCAATAGCCCTGCATTTTTTCTGAGTAGCAAAACTATAAAATATAAATCTGATATTTTTTTTTCGGGGGGGGGGGGGGGAGAAGATTTCATGTTGAAAAGTTAATAAAGTTAAAATTTAGAAAAACCTCCCTGCCCCTCCAAAAATCCTCTCTCAAAACTACAATTAACCTTATTCCAAGTCATGAAGCCCTCTAAAAAGTCTCTCCTTTAACCTTTATATTAACCCTAAGTGGCTAATATCCTGTCTAAAAACAATATCCATTATAAAACCATGTGTAAAATCATCTAAAAACGTAGACCACTCCCCAAAGGTACAGAGTTTACCTCCCAAATTAAAAACAATTTGGTCAGTTGTTCTAAAATACTAGAATGGTTTGGAAATGAATCATCATATTATGTTAAATTTATATGTAAAACTAATTTCTACAATAATCGTTTGGAACAGTGATATGAGATAGCAACATTTTCACTTAAAGATATATTATGTCTCGAAGAAAATACTTTTGGTAACCATCCCTTATTACTTTTCTATTCCTTTCTTTATTCTTTAATTTCTGGCCACCTACACTCAATGGTGTAGATAATTTAAATAAGTATTACATTGACAAAAGGTTCTTGCAGAATTTTAAATTTTGATTTCAAATGATACGTTTTCAAATAAGTTTTTGTTATAATACCTTTACTTATACCTTTACTTTATATATTATTTTAAAGAGCGATTTTCGCTCTACCTAATCATCTAAATTACAATCTTTTTAAGACAATTATTTTCTCTTCAGAACGTTGAATAAAAGAAGGAAAAAAGCAAATTCGCACAATTTTCTTATTTCAATTCAAGCTAGGCCTAAAAGCTGCTGAAACAGATCGCGATATCAACAAAGTATTTGACCTAGGAACCACTACTGAACGCACAGAACAATAGTGGTTTAAGAAATTTTGTGGCGGCAATGAAAGATGATGTGCATACTGGTCGGCCATCGGATGTTGACAATGATCAATTAAGAGCCTTAGTCGGAACCAATCCATGCACAACTGTTTGAGAATTTGATTCTGAATTAGACATAACGTATATGATCATTTCCAACCCCTTGAGAAAGATTGGAAAGACAAAAGATTTGATAAATGGGTGCCTCATGAATTGAACGACAACCAAAAGAAACGCCATTATGAAGTGTCATCTTCCCTTCTTTTACACAACAAGAACAACTTGTTTCTTTACCGGGTTATGACTTGCAAGGAAAGTGGGTTCTTTACGACAACCAGCGACACTCTGATCAGAGGTGAGATACTGACAAAATTCCACGACACTTGCTGAAACCAGAGTTGCACCAAAAGAAGGTCATGCTGACTGTTTGGTGGTCTACGGCTGGTCTCATCCATTACAGTTTTTTTGAATGCAGGCAAAACCATTACGGCAGTGAAGTATTGTCAACAAATGGATAAAATGCATCAGAAACTTTGACAAACCATCCAGCATTAGTCAACAGAAAAGGCCCAATTCTCCCCCACTACAAGGCCCGACCACATGTTACTAAACAGAACCCTGCAGAAATTGAACGAATTGGGCTACTAAACTCTGCCCCATCTGCCATACTCTCCAGACCTCTCACCTACTGACTACCCCTTTTTCAAGCATCTCGAAAACTTTCTGGATGAGAAATGCTTCAAAAACTTGAACAATAGGAAAAACGCCTTCAGTGAGTTCATTTTCACCAGAACTCAAGGTTTTCACTGGCATAAATACATTTATTTTGCATTGGCAAAAGTGTGTTGATTCTGATGGTGCTTATTTCTATCAATAAATATTTGTTTGAGCCGAGATGTGTTCATCTGAATTTAAAAGTTAAAAACTGCAAGAACTTTCTTGTCAACCTGATATATATTTATAATTGGTTATTTATATATAAAAAAAAATTGTCTTTCTTTAGTCGATTATTCTATTGTTAGAAATTATTATATATTATTATATATCAAGGGAGATAACCTATCGCAAATTTATAATTTTATTTTTTAACAATTGATTTTAACAAAGATTTATATGTTTCTTCTACGTTTATCTATATTTATTTACTTTTTTATTTCAACTTTTAACAAGAAAGTTTCGACATGACAATCATTTTCCACTAGTTTACAGTTTATATGAAGATTAACTCTTTTATTTTCTTATGTGCCTCCGCTGCAAGTAAGAACATGTTTTTTTCCTTTACTTGCTAGTAAAGTATCTATTTTAAAGACCAATTTGATTCTGCATTTATGTATTAGTTTTTGTATTTAAAACATTTTTTTTGCACAGTTTATGCTGATTAATAAAATAAAAATGCTTTGTTTCTTTGCCTATTTGCATGACATCGGGTTTGGATCTGATTTCTTTCGCATTCATTAAATGCCCCCCCTCCCCATCAGATATAAAATCATCTCATATGCTTACAAACCACCATAACCAAGAAAAATTGTTTTAAATATATCGAATCATGACATGAATGGCTAAAGTCAAGGTAGATAAATCGGATATAAAAGATAGAGTTATGTCCCTTATAAAATTGCCTTCTCCTCTCCCTTCCTATCATTTTAATAATAAATCTGAGACTATTGCCAAAGTACTTGGCTCTTAGGTTAGGATAAAAGTGTAGTATCTGTTCTGTCCCAAGTCAGAGAAAAAGGAATCTCCTTAAACCAACGATTTTTTAATGTTGTTTTAATACAGTGTCATTTTTTTTGGGTGGGGGATTAGATTTCTCCACGTTAAAAAAAAACCAAAAACCAAAAAAAAAAAAAAAAAATCTGTATTTAAATTTGCCTACATAGGGACACAAGCAAATAAGCACAACTTATAATGCTTAAAGCAAGTGCGAATTAAGCGAAGCTCAAACATCACATATAAACCTAGAAAGAAATTGCCAATACTCTTCAGTAAAATGGATTTCGCAAGTTAAAGGATTAAAAAGAAGCATAGCACGAGCACGGTACTATAGATCGTGTGGCTTCACCATATTTTAAAGGCACGTTTTATTTCTGTTGACTTTGAGTGAACAGAAAAAGTTATATACGCACAGTGAAATGCAATGCTGTAATAATCAGAAGACAAAACAAGGGGCAGTTTTTTATTTTTTTTATTTTTGACTTTAGGTCGACAATTCAACATATCAAGGGAGATAACCTATCGCAAATTTATAATTTTATTTTTTAACAATTGATTTTAACAAAGATTTATATGTTTCTTCTACGTTTATCTATATTTATTTACTTTTTTATTTCAACTTTTAACAAGAAAGTTTCGACATGACAATCATTTTCCACTAGTTTCGGTAAAAGTGAAAAAAAAAAAAAAAAAAAAATAAATAAATAAATAAAACAAAACAAAAACTACATTTGAAATTTTTATTTTCAACTTGAGTGAAAATGGTCCATAATATATTTCTTAGTGTCATTAGAACGTTTTAAATTCGACATTTTTTATGATTTATAAATTTAAAAAATAGTTCAAGAGCCAATGTAAGAGCATTTTTAGCATTGTTTTCCTCTGCATGGAAAAGTTGTTTCGCTTTAACTAGTCAGTTCATATTTTGTTATTTCCATTTAAAAATAAACAAATGAAATATTTTTTTTTTTTGGTAGACAAAATTCAATTGTTGGAAAAACCTAAAGTTGATATGAAAATAGATGTAGTAAAAATGCGAAAAATCTGTTAAAATCAATTGTTGGGGGTGGGGATAAGTCAAATCAATTGTTAGCAAAAAGATGTGATATGTTATCACTTTTAATATGACAAGTTCCCACTTGAAAAAAAAAAATGGACCAGCAAGACATGTTTATATAAAATAAAAAAACTAAGTAAATAAAAGATTTTATTTTATTTATTTACATTCCTAGTTGAACTTCTGAAACAATATATTAAAGAATAAATTGATAAGATTAATGCTGGAGTCCCTCAGGAGTCAATCCTGGGCCCAACTCTCTTCCTGATCTACATAAATGATCTCCCAAAACACATACTTAAATCATTCATTGATATCTATGAGACTGAGTTTTCGAGAGGGGAAGCCTTTTTATGGAGATATTTACAAATAATGCATATGCTGCGATGGTTACAATGGACCGAGTAGTCATTTGTTAAGTGGACCACTCATATAGGGGCCCAATTGGACGCCCTAACGTTAGGACATTTGTCCCCCAGTGTAATAAGTCCGGATCAGCTGCGAGATGTGTTAGAAAATATAAGGCAAAATTTACCATCACGCCTACAACTTCCAGTTAACCCCGAGGAAGGATTGTGGGAATATTATAACACCCTGAGGTGTAGTGTGTGGTTAGAGGCTGAAAAAAGTATTAGTGTTTGTATCTGTACCCCTCTGGGATCGAGGAACCAAATACGAGGTTTATCAAGTTATTACTCCACCCATTCCCTATCCACTGGACACACCCAAGTTAGGGTTGGCAGACAGTTACAGAGTGGAATCAGAATATGTAGCTTTAATATGGCAAGAGATAGATTTATACAGTTGAATCAGCAAGAGGCAGGGGAATGCCGCAATAATGTTCTTGGAATTTGCAGATCACAGAGTCTGTTGTATGTCACTGGAGATCATGAGTTGTGTGTGTTGGGATTATTTCAGGGGGATGAGAGAGTGATAAATCACGTCTGCAAAGTTGAGGTGGCAAGTGAAGGTCTTTTGCCACTTGCTATAAGAGTAGCTGAAGGCACCTGGTTGGTATCCACGCAACAGATGGAATTGTCCAAGGTATGCAGTAACACAGCTGCTGGGATAATCAAGGTAAGACCACCTTTAACTATGGTAGAACTGGACAGGGGATGTGAATCCCGGGGAAAGTGCATAGGGTTACCTGCGTATTATCAGGTTGAGGAACGGTATTTGTTAAAAGCACCTGAAGTAGAGTGGGCGAATGACTAATTGAATAACCTATGCTATGCGAGGAGTTAGACGAATAGATTTGAGTGAATTGCAGGCCCGATTAAACGGTCTGGAGAATACAGAAGCTAGGGATAGACTTCATAAGGTAGTAGTTACAGGAGTGGGAGTAAACATGCTAATAACGATAATTGTGCTATTATTGATGATTGTATGGTGCATGAAAAGAGCGAATGTAAGAAGGAAGCGAGGGGATGAGCATCTCGAGGCTGGTTACACAGGTGACAAGGGAGACCCTGGTTCGAACCCGCCTGTGATTCTGGGAAATGTGGCCAATTGTGCTGACGAAATTGAAGTGCATCCCGAAAACCTCCCTGACGCTGAGAGACAGAGGAACTAAAGACAGCTTGAAGATTCTCTTCTTTGCTTTCTTTTCTTTTCTTCTCTCTGTTTTATCAAAAAAATTCTTGCAGGGTGCTGAGCTGAGAACAGCCGAAAGAAGATCCCAATGATAGTTTGAATGACCGGCTATTGAGGTGAGAAGAAGTCCTCAGTTGGAAGAAATTCTTACAAGATGCTTATAAAGGAGATTTGAACTGTGAATTAAAAGTTGAAATTTCAACTACGGCTGCTTAAGGTGAGAAGATTCCCCTAGCCTAATAAAAAGCGGGTCCTTGACCCTGATTAAGGCTTGCGCGAGCCTTTTCTAGTCTCATACAAAAACACGTGTTCACATCTCAAGCCATATTACTTGTCATATACATACGCACACACAAACATATACGCGCGCACGTCCACACACGTACATATATTCATGTTCGTGTATATACACTCACATTCACGTGTATACACACACATGCTAATGTACACACATGTACTCACATATAAACACATATATGCGTACACATACGTACACATGGGCGACGTCACTTCCCTTTCAAAGGAAATCCACACATGCGCAAAAGATCACTGGAAACAACTATAAAAGCAAGAGCAATAAGCAGCATCTTCCTTTTTGGACCAGCTCTTGAGCTGAGAGGTTCGACGAACCAGCCGCCTCTCTTTCGGGAGGCACGTGCCTCATACCACTTGCTACTATGTGGGACAAAAAGCTAACAGACTGTACGCACACTTTATACGCTTTCTCTCTCCATGAACTGGATTGACTTTCTTTCTTTCTCTCTCTCTATCTACAACTTGTGCCAGAGAACACCACCGCGTAGCTGACTGCTAACATGGCACACAGTTTAACTGATGTCAACCCTCTATTCTTTTCTTTGTCTACACACTGGACTGTCATTCACATTTCCACTACATTACTCACTTCTCTTCCCACGCGCGAACAAACGATAGTGACCCGAACGTGTGATGAACACACATTTCCTTTTTCCATCTATACTACCAGTCCCACAACAAATGATGGTTACACCCGAGTGGACATGAACACATGTTACACCTAAAACATTCATTCTTTACACAGTAAATAAATGACACGTTTATTCTATCCAGCAATTGAGTTTTTGTTTCCTTCATTCCATTCGTTTCATTATTTTCTTTTGTAACGGGATTAGAATTTATATATCCTAGTCCCCTACAAGCTGCATACCCTTTATATGCAAGACTGTGCTATTAATAGCAATGAAGTGAAAAAAAAATCTTGTGGATTATGACTGAAACTCTGTGAGAAACAAAAATTTGAATTATGATTGAATTTCTGAAAAAGCAATGGAAAAGGGGAATAACTCTTCCAAAACTTTTTAAACAAGGGAAGTAACTCTTATGAGCTAATTGGTGAACTTTTTATATTTTATTGAGTGACATTTATAAATGTTGATTATCTTTGAATTATTAATGTGAATTGTGAAAAAAAAGAAAAAAACAAACACAAACACAAACAAAAAAAAACTTGCACGTGAAAAAAAAAGAAACTTAATTACCTGATAAACTCTGAACTTTTACATTACTTATGAACTTTTTGCACTGACTTTCTTATGAACTTTTGAATGGAAAAGGGGGAGAACCCTGATGGAAGAGTGGATATTGCATTGTATATATGCTATCTTTTTCTTGACAGGTAATTTGATGATGGAGAGAGGGGTCTTTGGAAAAAAAATCTGACGGCGAACTGTGAAAGGTACAGAATGGTATGTAGAAAAATTAGACTCCATTGATTCTATCGAAGCAATGCAATCTAAAGGGGCGAATGTAACGTAATTGACTTAAGGGAGCATTTTGCTCTCCATTCGGGAGCTGAAGAAGGCCGCATAACTATGCTAAGATTACTTTCATACGTCCAGGGCAACAGTGGATATCCCAAAGACCTAAAGTAGAAGATATAAATATATATTTTATTTCATTGTCAAAATAGATATGAGTTTCTTTATTGTTTGGAAATCAGATGTATATTGTTATTCGAAATTGACGACAAGAAATCTTAGAACAATAGCGTTGACATCGTCTGGCCTGAGGAACTCAATGCCAGGGCTTCTGAATGACAGCCGATGACCCATGGGGTCATAAGAATTAGATGTTGACTTTGAGCCCAGATTGCCAAATTAGTGATATGGCCGAATTGAACACCCGCAAAATTTGGGGTTTTCCCCAAATTCAAGGCATGATCCGATTGGCTTCTGAGATCATCTCCCCCATGCCTAACCTTACTATATAGTGCTAGTGCCGCGTGAAATTAGTCAGTTTCCAGCCAGAGTTTGTGCGCAAAACCTGAAGTAACTCCCCTCTCCATTCGCCACCGTCTCTGAGGAGAAATGTCTAAAGAACTTCACGCGTACATATATGTAAAAAGTCTGTAAAGTTTGTGAAATTAACCTTCTGTAGAATAGAATTCAAGCGTCTGTTGTCTTTCTTGCCTGAGTTTTGTTGTTCGTTTTCAGCATACCAGAGATCTGATGTTAACAGCCTCTCAGAGATTTAGATGACAAAAGCAGAGTTTTGCGAAGTTTCACGAAAACGATCAGGGGTCATTGCGTAACTTCTCCAGAGAGGGTTAGGGTTAGAGTTAGGGTAAGGGTTAGGGTTAGGGTAAGGGTTAGGGTAAGGGTTAGGGTAAGGGTTAGGGTTAGGGTTAGGGTTAGGGTAAGGGTTAGGGTTAGGGTAAGGGTTGGGGTTAGGGTTAGGGTAAGGGTTAGGGTTAGGGTTAATGTTAGGGTTAGGGTTAGGGTTAGGGTAAGGCTTAGGTCAAGGGTTAGGGTTAGGGTTAGGGTAAGGGTTAGGGTAAGGGTTAGGGTTAGGGTTAGGGTAAGGGTAAGGGTTAGGGTTAGGGTTAGGCTAAGGGTTAGGGTTAGGCTAAGGGTTAGGGTTAGGGTAAGGGTTAGGGTAAGGGTAAGGGTTAGGGTTAGGGTTAGGGTAAGGGTTAGGGTAAGGGTTAGTGTTAGGGTAAGGGTTAGGGTTAGGGTAAGGGTTAGGGTAAGGGTTAGGGTAAGGGTTAGAGTTAGAGTAAGGGTCAGGGTAAGGTTTAGGGTAAGGGTTAGGGATAGGGTTAGGGTTAAGGTAAGGGTTAGGGTTAGGGTAAGGGTTAGAGTAAGGGTTAGGGTTGGGGTTAGGGTTAGGGTAAGGGTAAGGGCTAGGGTTAGGGTTATGGTAAGGGTTAGGGTAAGGGTTAGGGTTAGGGTAAGGGTTAGGGTTAGGGTTAGGGTAAGGGTTAGGGTTAGGGTAAGGGTTAGGGTAAGAGTAAGGGTTAGGGTTAGGGTTAGGGTAAGAGTTAGGGTAAGGGTTACGGTTAGGGTTAGGGTATGGGTTAGGGTAAGGGTTAGGGTTAGGGTTAGGTTAAGGGGTAGGGTAAGGGTTAGGGTAAGGGTTAGGGTAAGGGTTAAGGTTAGGGTTAGGGTTAGGGTAAGGGTTAGGTTTAGGGTTAGGGTTAGGGTTAGGGTAAGGGTTAGGGTAAGGGTTAGGGTTAGGGTTAGGGTAAGGGTTAGGGTAAGGGATAGGGTTAGGGTTAGGGTTAGGGTAAGGGTTAGCGTAAGGGTTAGGGTTAGGGTTAGGTAAGGGTAAGGGTTAGGGTAAGGGTTAGGGTTAGGGTTAGCGTAAGGGTTAGGGTAAGGGTTAGGGTGAGGGTTAGGGTAAGGGTTAGGGTAAGGGTTAGGGTTGGGGTTAGGGTTAGGGTAAGGGTTAGGGTTAGGGTTAGGGTTAGGGTAAGGGTTAGGGTTAGGGTTAGTGTTAGGGTAAGGGTTAGGGTAAGGGTTAGGGTTAGGGTAAGGGTTAGGGTTAGGGTAAGGGTTAGGGTAAGGGTTAGGGTTAGGCTTAGGGTAAGGGTAAGGGTTAGAGTTAGTGTAAGGGTTAGGGTAAGGGTTAGGGTAAGGGTTAGGGTTAGGGCAAGGGTTAGCGTAAGGGTTAGGGTTATGGTAAGGGTTAGGGTTAGGGTTAGGGTAAGGGTTAGAGTAAGGGTTAGCGTAAGGGTTAGGGTCAGGGTAAGGGTTAGGGTTAGGGTAAGGGTTAGGGTAAGGGTTAGGGTTAGGGTTAGGGTTAGGTAAGGGTTAGGGTTAGGGTTAGGGTAAGGGTTAGGGTAAGGGTTAGGGTTAGGGTTAGGGTTAGGGTAAGGGTTAGGGTAAGCGTTAGGGTTAGGGTTAGGGTAAGGGTTGTGGTCAGGGTTAGGGTTAGGGTAAGGGTTAGGGTAAGAGTTAGGGTTAGGGTAAGGGTAAGGGTAAGGGTTAGGGTCAGGGTAAGGGTAAGGGTAAGGGTTAGGGTTAGGGTTATGGTTAGGGTAAGGGTTAGGGTTAGAGTAAGGGTTAGGGTTAGGGTTAGGTTTAGGGTAAGGGTTAGGGTAAGCGTTAGGGTTAGGGTTGGGGTTGGAGTTAGGGTAAGGGTTAGGGTAAGGGTTAAGTTAGGGTTAGGGTTAGGGTAAGGGTTAGGGTAAGGTTTAGGGTAAGGTTTAGGGTAAGGGTTAGGGTTAGGGTTAGGGTAAGGGTTAGGGTTAGGTTAGGGTAAGGGTTAGGGTTGGGGTTAGGGTTAGGGTAAGGGTTAGGGTAAGCGTTAGGGTTAGGGTTGGGGGTTGGAGTTAGGGTAAGGGTTAGGGTAAGGGTTAAGTTAGGGTTAGGGTTAGGATAAGGGTTAGGGTCAGGGTTAGGGTTAGGGTTAGGGTAAGGGTTAGGGTAAGGTTTAGGGTAAGGGTTAGGGTTAGGGTTAGGGTAAGGGTTAGGGTTGGGGTTAGGGTTAGGGTAAGGGTTAGGTTTAGGGTTAGGGTTAGGGTAAGGGTTAGGGTTAGGGTAAGGGTTAGGGTAAGGGTTAGGGTAAGGGTAAGGGTTAGGGTAAGGGTTAGGGTTAGGGTTAGGTAAGGGTTAGGGTTAGGGTTAATGGTAGGGTAAGGGTTAGGGTTAGAGTAAGGGTTAGGGTTAGGGTTAGGGTTAGGGTTAGGGAAAGGGTTAGGGTAAGGGTTAGGGTTACGGTTGGGTTCGGGGTTAGGGTAACGGTTAGGGTAAGGGTTAGGGTTAGGGTTAGGGTAAGGGTTAGGGTTAGCGTTAAGGTTAGGGTTAGGGTAAGGGTTAGGGTTAGGGTTAGGGTAAGGGTTAGGGTGAGGGTTATGGTAAGGGTTAGGGTAAGGGTTAGGGTTAGGGTAAGGGTTAGGGTTCGGGTTAGGGTTCGGGTTAGGGTTAGGGTAAGGGTTAGGGTAAGGGTTAGGGTTAGGGTTAGGGTAAGGGTTAGGGTAAGGGTTGGGGTTAGGGTTAGGGTAAGGGTTAGGGTAAGGGTTAGGGTTAGGGTTAGGTTAAGGGGTAGGGTAAGGGTTAGGGTAAGGCTTAGGGTAAGGGTTAGGGTTAGGGTTAGGGTTAGGGTAAGGGTTAGGTTTAGGGTTAGGGTTATTGTTAGGGTAAGGGTTAGGGTAAGGGTTAGGGTTAGGGTTAGGGTAAGGGTTAGGGTAAGGGATAGGGTTAGGGTTAGGGTTAGGGTAGGGGTTAGGGGTAGGGTTAGGGTAAGGGTTAGCGTAAGGGTTAGGGTAAGGGTTGGGGCTAGTGTTAGGTTAGGGTAAGCATTAGGGTTAGGGTAAGGGTAAGGTTAGGGTAAGGGTTAGGGTTAGGGTTAGGGTAAGGGCTAGGGTTAGAGTTAGGGGTAGGGTAAGGGTTAGGGTTAGGGTTAGGGTTAGGGTAAGGGTTAGGGTTAGGGTTAGTGTTAGGGTAAGGGTTAGGGTAAGGGTTGGGGTTAGGGTTAGGGTTAGGGCAAGGGTTAGGGTTAGGGTAAGGGTTAGGGTAAGGGGTAGGGTTAGGGTTAGGGTTAGGGTTAGGGTAAGGGTTAGGGTAAGGGTTAGGGTTAGGGTAAGGTTTAGGGTTAGTGTTAAGGTAAGGGTTGGGGTTAGGGTTAGGTTAGGGTAAGGGTTAGGGTAAGGTTTAGGGTTAGGGTTAGGGTAAGGGTTAGGGTTAGGGTTAGGGTTAGGGTTAGGGTAAGGGTTAGGGTTAGGATTAGGGTAAGGGTTTTGGGTAAGGGTTAGGATTAGGGTTAGGGTTAGGGTGTTACTAAAGGAAAGAAGTGTAGTCTTGGCAGCATTGTATGTTACCATCTGTGTATGTACTATTCCACTACAGACTGAAAGTCTTCCTCTAAGGTTTCAGCCATTACCTTAATATTATTGGAAGCTTTGTAGTATTCTCCCAGAATCCAGATGAGATAAATGAGAGACACTAATTCTCCTCTTCTTCCTTTTATGCAAGGAGGTGTTTCTGTTCGGGAGTAAGAAATCTTTGAATTGAGTCATTTTTGTACCATGTACTGAGGTGTTTGTGTACTGACATGTTTGCTTCTGGAATGCTGCACCTTTTCTCCAAATCACATAACGGCCCGTTTTCTCTCAAAGTCAATGAAAAAAAAAGGATCATTATGCAACTTGTTAACCTGTTTTTTTTTGTATAATAGACGAATCTTGTACCAATGTAAGAACTTTATAAACTGTGTTTTCCCACAAATCAACAATAAAACCAATAATCAATAAAATGTGTTGAACTTGTGGAAAGTTTTATTTGCATATTTCCTCTATAGTATTACAGTGAGATGTATCTTTCAGTGACATGTTGTATTCTTTTATCTCTTCATAGTTTTGTTTCTTTCCCAATGTACTTTGTCAATCCAAAACCAAAATAACACAGTTTTGTTTTAAAATAAATTGCAAATTCATTTTTACTTCATATATACGTCATTCACTTTCTTACTTGTTTATGTTGTTAGTTATTGGCTGGTAAAACAAACATGGCGGTTTGGACAAACGGAAGTGCATCCATGACGAGATTTATGTAAGAGAGAGAGAGAGAGAGAGAGAGAGAGAGAGAGAGAGAGAGAGAGAGAGAGAGAGAGATTGAGATTGTTTTGGAGTTTTTAATATCGAAAAATGTTATTTTAAAGACGAATAAAACTAAAACTAATGTTTTTGGTTTACGTTTTGGAAGGCATGGGGTTTCGAGGACGTCACATACGGTGTCATTTCAAATCTGTTCCTTTAAGCTACTATCATGTTAGGAATGCTGAAAAAAACAAAACAAACAAAAAAAAAAAACACTGGGTTCATTTTTTCTGGCCAGTGGGTAGGGGAATCCATGAGGTTTGTGTGCATTCGATTATATTGATGGCTGACTATGAAAAAATAAATTTGTCATGAAATATTGAAGCGTCTTTGACTTTTATCATTGGACTTTTAGTTACTGCTCTGCCATCACATGTCTCTTATAGAGTCAAGAGAAATATGTGAGTTATAAGGTGTGAGTTTAGAAAAATATAAATAGAGGAATAAATTGAAATATTTTCGAACAGTATAACTTTTGTCAGCCTATTTAATTCCTTTCCTCTGTAACAAAATGTGACACAAGGCTGGAGGGAACACTAGTCAGATATCAAAAATAATCGGGAATTGACTTGTTGGCATTCCCAGTAGGGAAACCTCAGGCGGCCAGCTATAAACAAGCCACAAAAGAGAAGGTAATGCATACGTGATGTACCCTCTAGAACTGAGCTGAACCATGCGTTCATTCTGACAAGCTAGGATCTGATGGCTTAAAATCCCCCCCCCCAAAAAAAAATTGCTAAAATGATGCCAATGGTATGAACCTCAGTTGGTATGAACAATAGGGTCAAATCCGAATCCCAAACAGCAAAAGCATGTCATTGAATTTACCTGAAGAATCAATAAATGCTAATCATAATGCGTTCGTTATTAGTTAAATGGATACAGCCATGGACTATGGGGGAATCAGTTTTTGCTGAATTTCAATCCTATTGGATTTCTTGTTCCTATTTACTTGCCTCTCCACCAGGGCAGAGTTAGAAACAAGATCGGTTTTTAATGTGGGAAAAAATCCAGCTCTCCAAAAGGAACAGTCTGGATTAGAACAAAAATAAAAATTGCCTCAGTCTAGTAGGATTTTATCTTCATTGGAAGAGAACAAAATAGATTAAGTAGCATCAAAATAGATACTACTCTTTGCTCCTAACCAAAATTGTTATCGAATTACAAACGAATGTTGTGTTGTCCATTGTTTCTTCTTTTTATTTTTAAAAACTGTGTTGCTATTTTGGTGTCTTATAATCTTTTTGTAAACAGCTCTTTAGCATTGTGTTGTCTCGTTGTTGGGTCATCGTAGTGTCTACAAGTTCTTCATTGAATTTTAATAAGAATTGAAAGAAAGCAGACTTTTGGAAATGGAGGTTTATTAACTCATTAAATCCCAGGGTATCTTTTTTTTTTTTTTCTTACTATTGGATTGAAACTTTGTGTAATGACAAAAAATGGATTAAAATACACAAATTGAAAGGAAAAAGTTGTTTATTTTATTTAAAAAGCGAAATATAGAAACTCCTATAAACATGTGAAATAGTTTAGAAATCAAGAAGCTATACATTCAAAATAAATTTTATACATTATGTTAAGAAGCAAAGCAGTTCACACAAACTTTTGGCCATAATTTAGTGGCTTAATATGGCAAGAATCATTTACATAAGTTCATACATCACCAAATAAATAGAATTTTAGCAAATTTTACAAGAATTTTTAAGAGGTCTCCCATAACTATTGGAGAGAAGTTGATGAATATAGATGAATTTTATCCTTTCTTCAGAGTAATTATGCAGCAAGCAGTACTATTATTATTATTATTAGATTTTAAAAATAAATTATTTGGTATCCTAATCATAAGAGAGTAGGATATAATAAATAGATTAAATAAGTTACAAGTACAATTTACATATATTTGTGTAGAGGAGATACAGAGCATTTTAACCTATGCAACTATTAGATAGCTAGATAGACAGAGAAGCAGAAAGACGTGCCCATTGCTACATGCGACCGTCAACAGTTATCATTTTATTGATTTTTTGCAACTGACTGTCCGTGTCAACGTCCAAAAAACAGTCTCCTTAAAATCTAACCGTTCTACTCGTATTACAGGGTGGGACAATAAATTTGTCGTTTTAAAGAAAAAATATTACAGCTTTATTTTGAAACTTTCATTATAAAAATCAATTCAGGTAACTTGATTATGTAGTAGAGCTGACATCTGTTCAATGTAGCCGTCTTCAGCCACAATCATCACCTCGATATGGGCCAGAACTGGGAGAATGCCTTTTCCATAAGTTCTGGTGGAAGCTCAGCGAATACTAGGTGGATGGCGGTGATCAGGCTGGCTTTGGTGTTGTGGAAGGCCATGTTGGTGATGTTCTCGATGTAGTAGTCCAGAGGGTTCAGGTCGAGGAGAAGATGGATTAGCAGTGAGAGAAAGGTACAAAGTCGTAGCACTCGTTCTGAAGCCAAGTTTGGGCCTTTTTGGACTTGTGGGCTGCCAAGTCCTGCTGCAACACTCGTCTGCCAGCAGCCATTTGATTGCACCAGGAGATCACCACACTCTTCAACACATCCAGGTACACTTTGGTATTGACTTTTAAACCGACTTTGAGGATGTAAGGTGGCCCTCATTTAAAACCACACTACAGACCATAACCGTGGCCGAAAACTTTGTTAAGCTGTGCCCTCAAATGTTATACCATCACGATTTGCATTTTGAGAGTGCTGGCGATGGTCCTGTTGTCATATGTTGAATCGGTAGTGAACATGAGTTGTACAGCGGCGCATCTCTGATCTCAGTCGTTGAACATTGTATCACTTTCAGACATGATAGAAGGTTCCTATCATTCTTGAAATTTGTACACAACTGGCCAACTAGTAGATGGTCTGCAACAAAAATGGAAACCGGTTTTCATCAGACGGAAATGGAATCATGTCGTCTTTGGCGACAATTTTATCGTTCCACCCAGTATATGACGTCACATCCCCTCCCAAACAGTATATCCTTCAGCATCTTGCTCTACTCTGACCTCACCCGTAATATCTTCCACTGGTAACAGGTTATTTTCAAGACACTCTTTCAACTTCCTTTTTTTCGCATACGACAAGGTCGCCTGTTTCCACACTTATTAATCTCTGCTAAAATCTATGCTAGTAGACTATGAATCCATCATCCAACACTAATACCACTTACGAAAAAACTAAAACTGCATGCAGCGATGGGTAAATTATCAAAAAATCATATACAATGGCTCGTACATACATAATAAAAGGACAAGATAACGAAGCGACATTCACCCTAGACGGATGAACTGACTTCCTCTGAAGAAGAAAGTCTCTAGGGTATATCAAATTTACAAGCTCTCCCCAATCACATGTATACTCCGAACAAGGGAGATGACAACTTCAAGTTTTGGCAGTTCTTGCCGAGAGGTGTCAACGTCCTCCTATACATCTACTACATCTGGTATCCCCAAATGGTCACCTATCTGGTAATGACCAGGCTCTACATTGCTTCATTTTGGTGATCCAATGTGTCAACATGATTAGGCCATAAAAAGACAAAAAGAAATATTATTTAATTTAGCTAAACAAAACAAAATATCGAGTTAGTATACTTTTTGGAGAAGCACATAGGCAAAGACAGATTGAGTATGAAAAATTTTGTCATAGGTGTTATGGTGAGATATGCAATCACCATTGGAACATTTTAAATAAGGGACTGTGTCACCGGCTACTGGATATATGAGAAGAGAGACTCTCCCTGAACTGAACACGATAAACATGACACATTGTCTCTTTGTAAATACGTTAATAAACTCCCCTTCTTTTTATTTAAACATACAGTGTATTTATTCCTTTATTTCCTTCACGGAACCCTGTTTCTTGATTATCCCTATATTATCTCCACCACAAAATATATCAACTGGTGACAAGGATGAAATTTTTTTGAAAATTTAGATCCTAATTGTGCTATTTTATCTATGTAATAAATGATATCTTTCAGGTATTTCGACCAGACCTTGGCCCTTGAAAACGCTTTATCCATATCAGAATCGAGATGTTTCAAAATAACATTGACTTCTTCAGGTCTGTTGAATGGACATTATTTCTTAGTGGTCGTCAACAATTTCAAAAAATGTCCGGAAGTGTTTAAGTGTAAACATCCAACATCGACGAGTATTATAGATGCACTAAGACTTCTCTTAAGTCATTTTGAAGTGCCTAAAACTATTGTCATTGACAACGGCACCCAATTTACCAGCAACGAGTTTAAAGAATTTTGCAAGACCCTATCCATTGAACATTTAGCAACTGCAATATACCATCTAAGGTCAAACGGCCTAGCAGAGAGATTTGTCGACGCATTTAAGAGAGCTTTGAAGAAAAAACCAAGGCATGGACACTGATGAGAAGAGTATTGAAAATTTTTGATCTGTGTACAGATCACTCCTAACCCAAATACTAATGCCGGTTTGTCACCAGCTGAACTAATGTTCACATGGGAAATCAGATCCATATTTGACAGGATTTTACAAAGTACAACCAAGACAACAGCAACGAGAGAAAATCTTTGGACAAGGTTCTACAAACGTTGTGACAAAATACTCTTTTTGAATTAAAGGACTGGGAAAAGCTCTTGGGAAGAGGGTATTATTATGAAAAAAAATTGGACACATGCAATATTCTGTAAGAAGTAGTAAATTTGACTACCGCAGGCATATAAATCAGCTAAGACCTCCACACATTAATGACTACAAACAGGCAGAAGATAATGAGCTGCCCTTGGAGGTATTGTATGAGTCTTTTAATATTCCTCTGCCCATAGCACAACCTACACCAAGAGTGATATTTCCTACTCCAGATCTGAGAGTACCAGTTTCACCACCAACTCCACCCCCTCAAACGGTGTTGAGGAGAAAAAGTACAAGAAAAGTCCTAAGACCTAAAAACAAACGGTATTAAGCCAAATTCTCTTAGGAGAAATTAGCTTAGGGGGAGATGTTATGGTGGGATATGCAATCACCACCAGAAAATTTTTAATAAGGAATTGTGTCACCGGTCACCGGATATACTTGAAGAGAGACTCTCCCTGGACTGAACACGATAAACACTGCACATTGTCTCTCTGTAAATACGTTAATAAACTTTCCTTCTTTATTAAAGCCTACAGTACATATTTATTCCTTTATTTCCTTCACGGAACCCTGTATCTTGATTATCCCTATATTATCGCCACCACAGGATATATCAACTGGCCAACAAACTGAGGATGCAATTCGATTTAGTTTAGAAAAAGTGAACGATGGAAATCAAATGTTATTGGTGACGTATGAGTTAATTAAAAACAAAGATGAATTATCTTGTGGATGACGTCACTCATTAGTCAAAATACAAAAAAGGGCCGAAAGGGTTAGCGGAAGTGAGTAAAAGACATTAGGAAGAAAAGTCTCTTCAGAAAAACGAATGGCAAAACAGATAAAAAGAGAACGACTAATAATATAGCAGTTAGCAACGACTGCATTCGACTTTCTCTTTCATGTAACTGTGTGTGACAATAAGTCCAATTTAGTTGACGTCTACTAATTACAAAGGAAATCAGAAAAGAGTCAATGAATTGTTCTTTCTTTCAGGAGTTTCCTTTACAGATTTGAAGGAAGTCAACATCTTTTGCTTTCACCAAAATGTCACCTAATAACGTTAGAGGAATCGGCATATTTCGACTCTTGTACCATTAGTGGAAGAGACAGAGACCCCCACCCCACCCTCTCCACCTTTAGTGCCTGCTGCTACCAGATCAGGCTGCCCGAAGATATCGGCTTCCTGGCTTAAATGCAGCAAACATTCATATTATTGTTTTCTTCTTTTCTTTTCGCAAAACTCAATCATGTTCTGCAAAAACACAAAAAACAGCACCTTTCTCTACAAAGCAACCACACTAAAAACTATGAATAAATATTTGGTAATATAAAGAAATTGAAGCATAAAAACTTTTGCTAAAATGATTGAATCCAAAAAGGGTTAAAATGCCGCAAAACAAAACAACCAAACTAAATACCATGAATAAATATTCGTAGTCATTAACAACATAAAATATAAAACATTTTTTTTTAAATTACTGAATTCGGCATTAAATAATTCTCCTCCACAAGGTTGATATGCCATAAAACAAAACAAATATGTTTAGTGTTGTTGTTCTTCACTAATAACCTTTCTTTAATGTTCTTGTTTTTACTATCTGGATCACCACATACCAAGGCCAGACACAATGTGAGGATGAGGATTAGCGAGATGGGAATAATAGCTAACCAAAGGATGAGGAACACTATGGGAGTACAAAATTGACCAATGGTATAAACTGTGTTTTTTTTTTTTTTTTTTTACTTATGTGACAATCTGTGACAGGAATTTGTTGATATTGGATTTGAAGAAGGCTACATTGTAATCAGCAGGGAAGACATTCCACTGTAATATTTTCTACAGACGGGAAACCCTTGTAAAAAAACTCTATTCATAGAAATTCCGCCTGACTGCTTGTATATAAAAAGTGATGTGAGATCGATTTTCCCGTGCAACGCCGGAATGTATCTCAAGTATTTTATAAAAGACATATTTGTATAAAATTGTCTTAATTAGCATTTCGGTACCTGTGCAGTTTACGGACTGTGCTACTTTTTAGATATGATTTTCAAGTTAAATTCAAATTTTACGGTATTATTTGTTTATTAAATTGTTTGATGAAAGTACAGAATAATTAACAAAGCACTCCTTCCCATGTTAAGAATGGCATTCTAAATAATAACGTCATTATTTCATCACGTTCTGCAAACTGCATAAGTATCAGAACTTTCCCCACAAAATACGTATCTATTGCATTCACGTATTTGCTTCCCTTTCTTTTCACTTAACACAGGACGTGTAACTTCGTTTACTGGAAATCCAATCCGATCTTGAGCAGACATTTTGTCTTGGATAAAGTAATTTATTACACCAGTAAAACAATTTGCGGATAGTTATAAACAAAAGTGGGGGAAAAAACAAGCCGTCTTCAGAATATGGGCAGTAAAAGAAAACACTTCATGTTGAATGATCAACCAAAAATAGTACTTTAAAGAGAAGTAGTACCAAGACCAGAACACAGTGGAAATCACTACGCCATGTGTACACCTACAAAATATATATGATCACGATATGCGCGAATAAATTGCATACATTATTTTACATGAAATTTAGTCAGTCCAGGCAATAAAGTTGTGCTAACCACACGTTTTTATATTTCTCCCATATTTTCAGTTTTTGTCTTTCTATGACTCACTTTCTTCTTCGTTATCGGCCATCTTGAATCTGTAGCAGTCATAAATAAAATTTTCATATACGGACAAATACCTCCGCTAGGTGATTTTGTTAAACAGATCAATCAGGTTGCATGGCGTATTGATTTTATCTATTACATGAAGAACTACTTCAACCCCTGTGGGAACGATGGTTGGTCAGCAGGGAAAATCCTGAAAACAACAAGGGAAGACGTTCTACCCTCTCTCTATTCTGTCCCTGTTCATTGGACGTTCAAGCATCGATTATCTTCATCCGGAGATAATTGCCGACAAACCTTCAACACTCCGAAGAACATTCTATCTTTCCTTTCTTCACTCGGACACTGTCCACCTTTGCCAAATGGTGCAGGTACCTAAATGAACCCTTTCATTGTCGTTTTAAAGGGGGTTCTGGTTTTCAGTTCATACTACTATAATATATATATATATATATATATATATATATATATATATATATATATAAGTGAAAGTGTCTGTCTGTCTGTCTGTGTCTCTGTGTGTCTGTCTGTGTACATTTCTCTACGCAATAACTCTGTCAATTTTCAGTCTACAGACTCGAAATTTAATATACAGGCTACTGAGATTGGGGAAAATCTTTGTAATTCCGTTTTCGGCCAGAAATTTGGCTGTTAAGGGGTAAAGTCTAACGATTTGACCTTTGAGAACTCTACCAATCTCCTCTGCCAATTTTGGGTAAAAACAATTTAAATTTTAACTATAGGTTCCTTTAACATGGATCTAACTTAATAACTTTATTTGAGCCCAAAACAATAAATGTTAAGGGGTCATAATAAGGGTCAAAGTTAAAAATAAATTGACCTCTGCGGTCTCTACCAAATTACTAGGACAATTTCTGGTCCAAACATTTGAAATTTTACATAAAGGGTATTCAGAGATAGGGCAAGCTTTTTAATCGGTTTGGGTTGAAAATTTGAGCTACCAATATATAAATGTATGTATGTATGTTTGCATGTCTGTCTAAAACTTTCCACAGAGGCGACGGATTTTCACAAGATGAGTGTCGTTTTGAAGCTCGACCCTTCAGACGACAAAAACCGAAAAATTGGCCAAAAACATTAATTTCTTGCCTTCAACCGGGCAGTTTTCTACGGGGAGAGGTCGCTTTTTTCACCGATATTTTCGAAAGTCATCCCCTCTTTTCGATTGTTTAGCCTTAATTTAAATCTACATCACTTCCGGTTTGGTGGTGGTCATAACAGCAAGGATGTCAGTTTTTTTCCCCGTTCTTTTCCTCCTTCACGGTTAGGGTTCGAGCCTGCTTTCCTACTACCACTTTTTTTTTTTTTGCTCAACACACACGTCCAAGCACCCAGGCACGCCGGGCTGACATGCTATCATTATTACAAGAATAATTTTTTAATACCGACAGACACTAGTGTTTCATACTTTCGGGAATCATTAGTACAGGGTGACACGATTACTACTGGTCGAGAGGTTCGAACCTGGCCACAAAGCCATATCTGACTCCATTAGCCTCACAAACCTCACGGCCACTGCGAGAAATATTCTTGAAATTTTAACATTTACTTTTTAAATGTCGTAACATTCGGCCATAGTGATCTAATGATTATTGGGACTATGACCAGAGAATATTCTTATCATTATTTTGACTCTCGAGTATATATCTGACACAGTTTATTTATATAATCTGTATTTAAGAATTCAGGTGATCGCTCATCCCCCTCTCAGTACAGGCCAATAAGTCTCCTGTGCGTCATGAGTAAGTTGCTAGAATCTGTGTTAAATACAGAAGTAATCAACCATCTCAACAAAAATAACCTTCTTAGTGACACTCAATATGGTTTCCGTTCTGCTAGATCTACAGCAGATATCCTTACAGTTATATCGCATAGGATTAGCAAATCTCTCGACGGTGGCAATCCTTCTAGGGCAATTGCTCTTGACATATCTAAAGCCTTTGATAGGGTATGGCATAAAGGTTTACTTCATAAGATCGCTAGCTATGGTATAGCTGGAAAAGTCTTCTCAATTATTAAATCATTTCTTTCTGATAGGTTCATAAGAGTAGTAGTTGAGGGGCAAAAATCAGAAGCTCACAGTATTAATGCCGGTGTCCCTCAGGGATCCATCCTGGGCCCAACTCTTTTCCTGATCTACATTAATGATCTTCCAAATCATATCCTTACATCATTTGTAGACATTTATGCTGACGACACTACCATTTATGGTACCACATCTAAGACAGTAAACGACCAAGTTCTCTCCAATTCTCTCTCCTCTGATCTTGAGCACGTAGTACAATGGGGAAAGGAGTGGCTGGTTACTTTTAATGCATCTAAAACCAAGCTTCTCTCTTTACATCATCAACATTCTAATCCACATTTGTCATCAATTGAAATGAATGGCTCTCGTCTTCAGGAGACCTCAAGTTTTGACAAGCTTCTGGGCTTGACCATTACTCCTGATCTTAAATGGAACACGTATATCAAATCTGTTGCCAAGGCCGCTGGAAAAATGGTGGGATCTTTCTATCGATCCGGTAGATATCTCACTGCTGATGCTATTCTCTATCTATATAAGAGCCAGGTACGTCCAAGGATGGAATACTGTTGCCACATCTGGGCAGGAGCTGCTAGATAGAGTTCAAAATAGACTTCGTAGCCTCGTAGGAGATGTCCTTTTCTCCTCCTTGCAACCTGTATCTCACAGAAGAGATGTTGCGAGTTTGTCTCTGATGTATCGTTATTTTCATGGAAAGTGTTCAACTGAGCTTCAATCTATGGTCCCCCCTCGCCAAACTTTCACAAGAAACACTCGTCTAGCTGTAAACACTATCAATAATTTCCCCCACTCTTTATCTGTGCCTAAACCTAAACGTAGATTCCATGAACAAAGCTTCTTTCTTAGAACTGCACGCCTGTGGAATTGTCTTCCGTTTTCCTGCTTTCCGGCTGACTACAATATGGTTGTGTTCAAGTCTAAAGTAAATAAGTTCTTGATGAGCCGTTCCATATAAGTTATCAAATTTACCAAATTTTCATTACTAATGATTACTATATTGACCAATTTCTACTGTACACTCTTTAACCCTTATCCTTGAGTGGCCTCTGGGCCTTGATAATGTGGTGACGCCTATGTAAAAAAAAAAAAAAAAAAAGTTAGACACAGTTAATCTATCGAGAACCACATCACTCTATATAAAAGCACATACGATATCAACGGATATATACTCGAGAATCAAAATAACGAAAAGAATATTCTGTTGTCATAGCCCTAATGATTATAATGTCATGATCTTCGCACGCAAGCTTAGGTGACCGACTTTCTATTTCAACTTTAAAATGCTCAACAATAAGAACCGAGTTTCTTAAAGAGGCTGACACACACACACACACACACACACACACACACACACACACACACACACACACATATATCTATAAAAGAGAACGTGTCTATGTATCTGTCTATGTGTCTGTCTGTGTGTGTACATTTCCCTACGCAAGTCTACATATTCGAAATTTGATATACAGGGTACTGAGATTTGGGAAAATCTATGTGATCAGTTTTCGGCCAGAAATTTGTCTATCAGGAGGTCAAAGTTCAACGATTTGACCTTTGAGAACTCTACCAAACTCCTCCGACAATTTTGGGTTTAAATACTTGAAATTTTAGATATAGGTTCCTTGGACATGGATCTAACTTAATAACTTGATTTGAGCCCAAACAATAAATGTTAAGAGGTCAAAATTGGGTTAAAGTTTTAAAAAATTAACCTCTGCTGTCTCTACCAAATTACAGTTTTTGGTCTAAACATTTGAAATTTTACATAAAGGATATTCAGACATAGGAAAGCTTTTTAATCGGTTTTTGGTAAAAAAATTTGGCTGCCATGGGGTCAAAGTTTAAAAGATTTGACCTTTGCGGTCTCTAGCAAACTATTCAGCCAATTTTGGGTCTAACACTTGATTTTAGATGTAGGCTACCTGGACATGAGTTAAACTTTATATATATATATATATATATATATATATATATATATATATATATATATATATATACTAGCAAAAGTACCCCTCGTTGACTGGGTTCAAAAACAGCCTACAGAAAATGGACTCTGATTTATGAAAGTATGATAGGTTATGAAAAGGAAGGGTTGTAAAGAGATAGCTTCGAATTTGGGGGTAAAAAAACCAAAGTAAAAATAAAATAGATAAACCCCATAATTTATGTATCCATACCTGTTCACACCGAAACATTTATCACAATGTTCTGTGGATCTATATTAAAAAACCTTGTTAAACTTTGTGACATATTTCCATTCTATGGAGGTCAGGCGCGAACGAACACCCCATAATTTTATTATACCATATTTCTTCAAACTGAAACATAATTATCAAAGTATACTTACGCAGATAGATATGAAAAGTCTTTATTAAAGTTTGTGCCTATTTCCATTCTATGGAGGCCATGTGTGAACGCAGACTCCCACAATTTTATTATACCATCCCTATTTAAGTTAAAACATACTTATCAAAGTATTCTTATGTACATCTATATCAAAAACACTTGTAAACGTTTTTTTTTTAATTTTTAATTTTTTTTATTTCCATACTTTGTGGACCAGGCGCGAATGCAGACCCCACAATTTTAATGAACCACCATTCTGCCAGATCAAACATACCCATTCCTGTGTCTCAATACATCTTCTATCATTATATGAAATCAGTTTTTTAAAATAGTCACCCATATAGGAGCCTATTCGTGACCACACACACACACACACACACACACACACACACACACACACACACACACACACACACACACACAGCTTTATATATATATATATATATATACATACATATATATATATATATGTGTGTGTGTGTGTGTGTGTGTGTGTGTGTGTGTGTGTGTGTGCACATAAAGTTATAAACAGTACATAGGTCCCGAGCAAAGCCAGGCTGAACTGCTAGTATATAATATTTGGCTTGTTCTTCCTTAGTTCATATGTTACGCTGTGGAAAAGGCCAAATACAATTTTTGAAAACCAAACTGTTTCAACAAAGATCAAAGTTCGCGAAATTTAGCTTTAGGAAATCCAATCTGGCAATCTTGGACAAAAATATAAGAGTGACCTCTCTTTGATTCGTTTTCGAATATCATAATAATAATAATACATGATCATTGTTGTAAAGGTATCAAAAAGGAACGTATAACAATTTTGATATGCAGCAGTTCTTTATCGAAGAAAAAGTCAGAGAAACGTTACGTACAACGGGAACATTTGAAAAGAACAGGGCAAACAAAAGAATAACATTGTCTGCCAAGGGGTGCTAGACTGAAGAAGTAAATAAAAGATTGTTTCTTACAATGTGATTTTATTATTTGTATTGAACTATGTAACACAATATTACTTTCTTAGTATTTAATAGTGCTTATTAATTTATCTCATTTGAGTCAGTTGTATATTTAAAATACAATGGACAGTATTCTCATAGAAATGTTAATAAACTCATCTTTGGTATTTGTTTTTCTGAAAAAATAAACAAAACAAAAAACCAAAACGGGGATTATTTCGATTGGCACTTATGGCGGCAATTAAAAGTAAAGAAAATATAGAAAAATCTGTATGATGTATATACTCGTTATAGGACGAAAATGTCATATTCCAAAAATTACATAAATCGATCAAGTAGATTTATTTAAAACTAAGAAAGTCAAAATTTACGATTGTTAGCGATTTTACTACTAAACTGCATTGAACATAAGGTAAAGTTTTCACCTATCATCTTCGATTTGAGTTGTCTCCCCATTTTTATGTCATCGGATTAATCATGGCGGACGAAAAAACTACGATTCGCTTAGTCGAAAAACTTGATTTTCTTGAAAACTTGATCAAATTACGTGATTTTTAGAATATTTCATCTTCGTTCCGTGATTGGTACGTAAACCTTAATTTTTTTTGCACTATCCAGAAAAGTATTTGTCGATTTAATATGTTTCTCATTCAGTGGAATTTCCATGGGTCCTGCTAGTTTTTATGAAATCGTCCAAGACATTCCATTATGAATCGTTCAGCTATTCCGCTTGAACTATATCGAGAAAGCTGCGTGGTGATTATCTGTCCGTGACAGACAAACTAGCTATTTAACATGGCCACCACAACAGGAAAACAAAGAAAGTATCAATAAATGTTTGTTTCTTTTGGAGTGGAACTTTTATTTCGGTTACAGATTTCGGAGAAAGAGAACCACCAACGTTCATTTTGGCCATAGTGCACCGCCTTTTTGACAGCATTAGCAGAGTTGCATACGACACCAGTCAGAGCCGGCAGATATTTTTGCACCAATATCCACTTTTAGTACCGTGATTCTCGACAACGTAACATTAACGAGAGTTTCGTTGTTTTTTCCATTCTTGGAATTTTATGAGATTAACCTCGGGTTAATTGCTTTCGTGCAACTCAGCATCAAAATGTGGCATCATGCAGGCAGAATAAACCTTCATCTTTTGAAAGCGTGGTAACTGATTTTATAAAACAAAAATAAAATAAGATACAGATTGCATTAGTGCTACGCATGCTTAAACATATTATCTACATTGTTTCTCTTCGGACTATTGCCCTCATCAAGCACTGAAGGATAAAAAACAGACAAACAAGAAACAAATCTCAAAATAACAATGTATTAGATTATTTTTGTTAGGATTGAAGTAATTGTGTAAGATGATATCGATTCTTTTACTGCGTAAGATATTACAGAATAAATGGAGAACCGAAACCCGAAAGTTCTTTTTATTTTTTATCAAGTACAGAATAGTTAACAGGGAGGGACTAAAAATAAAAATAAATAAAAATAAAAACAAATAATTTATAGCAAATACAGTAGAATTAAATTTGCTATTAACTCGTATGCTTTTAACGTGTGGACACTAATTTTAAGATATTTTATTGCATAATTTTATTTTGATGTTTGTATGTCAATAAGACATAAAAAACATCATAGCGACTGAACTGATGGTTTAACTTTAATAAACGTAGTGGATCAAGTGTGACTTTTCGAAGATTTTTATTGGAGGTGGTTGCCACTCGGGCTTAGGGTTAATGATATGATACTTGTTTTATTTACTTTTCAGCATGGAATGAACCGAATTTAATTCATCACCTCAGCCGCCCTGTTGTTTTTCGTTTGTCAATAAGATACGAACATAAAAAAAAATCAGTTTCCACATATTAAAAGTACATGGGTCGATAGAGAATTTAATTGTACTGCGTTCGCTACAAATTATTTGTTGTTTTTAGTCTTTGTTTATGAGTTTCCAACTGGTAACTATTTCGGACTTTTACCGTTTTGTTTTATAGCTTACAATTTATTTGCAGTAGAATGTCGATTGCCCCTTGATATACCCCTTACAAAAATAGTCAAATCCCCAACCACAGTTAGAAGGAACAAAAGGTGGAATATTCACCCACTTCGATCATAAATCTTGTTCCCACGTTTCTGATCTGTTCTTGATCGGTGTAATAATTCGACAATTTTTTTAATACATTTCTAAATAAACATGCTTCAAAATATAAACAAACATGTGTTTATGTTTTCAACCTCATCCCAACCATGCAATTAACAAAATAATCACAGTCGCATTCCAAAACTGACATCTACCCCCACTTCTGATTTACATCTTGTTTTCATCTAGGTTATAATTCTTATTTATTATCATGCCTTTTCAATCACTCCGGGGTAATCTCATTATGCACCTTGACTAATTGGAATTTCATATAAATTAATGCTTAACAGTCTTTAAAAGTCTCGTGGACCCCGTCGTAGCTCGGGATTAACGCACAAGATAAAAACGATTTTAAAAGAGCTAAAAAAACTCTTTTGTTGATTCACGGTATCCAATTGTGAGGATCCAAATTTGGGAGCTTTGTGGTGTTAGAAGCCATTTGTAAAGCACAGAACTCCTCCGATTGTTGTATCTAATTTTAAAGACATTTAAATCATAAGATCAAAATGTTGTGTCTGTTCTGGTATTACATTTCATCTGTTCTGTCCTCGGTCAGTGAAGGAGAAATTCTTCTAGACTGAGGCAATTGTTAATATTTGTACTGATCAAAGCTACCTTTTTTTGGGGGGGGGGAAGCAGGATTTTTCCTACATTAAAAACTGCCCGTGCCTCATTCAGGCAAGCAAATAGGCATATTTGAATAATATAATTCGAGCTAATAAAATAGAGAAACAATGTTTTGAAGATTTGCCAAATTATACATTTTTGAAATCCTCAGACAACGAAGACTCTGAAAATCAATTTTAATATTTGTACAGATACCCACAAGAACGCCACTTTGGAATTTAAAATGGCGATCACAAAATAAATATTTTACTCAATTTGAATTCGAGCCAACATTTGAATCGTAATTAAATATGCTAATCCGGCATTTTATGAATCAAGGAATATATAATAAAACCTCGGAATATAGAAAACCAATAAAAACGGTTAATTGAAAACATGTCTTTATTATGCTAT
Source organism: Euprymna scolopes (assembly GCF_053919585.1). Classification (NCBI taxonomy): domain Eukaryota; kingdom Metazoa; phylum Mollusca; class Cephalopoda; order Sepiida; family Sepiolidae; genus Euprymna; species Euprymna scolopes. Next base: position 82,184,818 of record NC_136482.1, read on the forward strand.
AAAAGCATAGTAATGAAAGATCACGCTCAAATTTGGATGCAGATATCCAAAGGAACATCGACGCCATTCGAAATATCTGCAAAAGAACTTTTGTAAAAATATCAATGTTTCTTCTAACAATTACATAACAGTCCATAACTTTCAGCAATTGGACATGAAAAGTTCAGGAAGGCCCTCAGGCAATAGGTATTTCACAATGTCATGTGTTGACGACTAGTTAAAGCAATTAAAACATCGTCTACTAATGCCAATGCTATGGGTGTAAGGTAGTGTTATGGTGATCTACCCTATTGTGTCACTACATAGACTCTTCCCGACACATGAACGTTTATAATGATGGCAACTGAGAAAATATATTTTATGGAAATCGCACCAGACAATGCATGAAGCTACTTCATGTAAGGAGCTAAAAATACTTTAAGGTAAAAAAACAAAAAAACAAAACAAACTAACCAAATGTTATATGAGGGGCGTGCAATAAGTAATGCCCCTGGCCCACTTCCCATAGCAGTAGAGCAACGAAACGTGGCACAGTTATTAGTCTTTCTCTACATAGAAACCACCCAGAATTATACATTTCTCCCATTGTTTGATGCAGCACTGGAGATCGTTTTTGTAGAACAGTCCAGTTTGGTTCTCCAACCACGACATGACTTCAGAAATCAAGGCTACATCATCTGGGAAACGCTTTCCTTTCAAAAACAACTTCATGGCTGGGAAGAGGTGAAAGTCAGAGGGTGCAAGGTCAGGAGAGTAGGGAGGATGGGAGAGGATTTCATGACCACACGCCCGTGCTTCTGATCTGGCGACATGCGAGTTGTGGACCGGAACGTTGTCCTGCAGGAGGAGGGTACCTTTGCTGATCTTGCCCTGCCTCTTGATTTTGATAGCTTCCCTTAATTTCCTCAAAAGTGAAGCATAATAGGCTCCTGTAATTGTGGTACCCTTTGCCAGGAAATCTGCCATCACTACTCCGTCCTGGTCCCAGAAGACTGTGAGCATGACCTTGCCAGCGGAGGGCTGCACCCTTGCCTTCTTTGGAGGTGGTGAGTCCAAGTGTTTCCACTGCATTGACTGGGCTTTGGTCTCTGGATCATAGTGATGGACCCAGATTTCATCCTGTGTAATCAGTCTTTTGCAAAAACGTTGACTCATCTTCTTGGCACATCTCCACATTCACCCTCGAGCACTCGACGCGTTCTAGCTTCTGGAATGGTGTGAGCAACCTGGGAATCCATCTGGCAGACACCTTATGCATATGCAAATGGTCATGAATGATAGTTTCCACAGACTCTGTACTAATCTGGACATCTTGGGCTATTTGGCGAATAGTAATGCGCCGATATTACAAAATGGCAGCCTCAACTTGACGGACAGATGCCTCATCAATGGCAGAAGGAGGGCGATCAAGTCTGGGAGCTGTTTCCACAGACTTCCAGCCATGTTTGAATTCACGATGCCAGTGTTTTACAAGGTCATATGATGGGGCATTATCACTATAAGTTTCTTTCATTTCATCAAAAGTCTCCTGTGGTGTGCGTCCTTTCAAATACAAAAACCGGATCACTGTTCGATATTCAACAGGCTTCATTTCACACCTGACTCAGTTCAAACACCTGTAAAACAGAAAGCACAATTAGTTCAGAGCTGTAATTTGCCACATAACTCGTAGAGATATAAATCATTGCACGTGCAAAATTTCAGCTAGACCAGACAACTGGAAGTGAGTCAGGGACATTACTTATTGCACGCCCCTTGTATATAAATATAAATGTTATAGGAATAGATTCCAACTCAGAAAACAGTGATTCTTCCTTTTTGTTATCACAAACATCGCTCCTTGAAAGTGAGAACTGAATGACAAATATAGGGAAGGAAAAATTCCAAGGAGGTTGAAAGTAAATCCAAGTTCTACTTTAGACTTTTCGACCTAATTTCGGTCAATCCATTTCATCCGTAGTTTCTCTGAATACACATTCTTGTTAACTTTATTCCTTGTTGTCTAATTTTCTTTTCTGTCCTTTAAGGCAACAACAGATAGTATATATTTTGCCGGAAACAACATGTGTTCCATGTCCCCAAGGTTTTACTAGTGGCATCGACATCTTCCCTCCCCCTTTTCTTTTGTACGAATGTCCTCGTCATATTTTCCATAACCAATCGGTGAATCATTTACTTGTCTTGATAGCAAGGCCATAAGAGTTCAAATAATCCGCAACAAGCTTTTTCCTGCATTAAAAACCGACCTTGTGTCCCACTCAAGCAAGTAAATAGAGCTATATAAAGCACATAGCCCGAGCCAATACAATAGAAAAACAATGTTTCTTTTTGTTTTGAAAATTTGCCAGATTATACGTTTTTGAAATCCGCAGACAACGAAGAATCTGAAAATCAATCAACGATTCCAGATTATTTCAGGTCGACCGTTCTTGAAGTTCTAATTCCAACCGATATGAAGAAAAATACTAGTAACACGGCCAAGTAAAACGACGATGCACAGCTGCCTTTTTGGATGTCAGGCTTTAGAATGTGTCAATCTCCTTGATATGCACATTCGTAGCAAAGCATGGAATCTATAGAAACAGCATAATTCTCAGTGGTTGAAGATCACAAATGTCTACATTGCAAGATCATAAATTAGTCATCGCTTGACAAATTCTGGATCGACCAAAGGCTTAATTTGGCCTTATTTCTCCATATTGTATGAAGTATTCTAAAAGTTATGCTACGTAAACGTTGATAACTAAAAAAGTTATTTTTGCACGGTGGTTACTGTCAGAAAAGAGCATTAGATCCAGATATGAAATTTGGAAACATCGAAAGTTAAAATTCCGTAAAAATTTCGACTATGAGCGAAAGGGACGTGCAGAGGTGGGGTCCTAGGGGTACCCAAACACTTGCCCCTTTTTAATTTCGATTTGAAAAGTGCCTTTTTTCAGAGGAATGTATTATAGACATGTGCCCAACCGAGATACCGTTTTTTTTTCACTTGAGCACTTGCCCCGATAAATTTCTCTGCACATCACTGATGACCGAATTTTTCAAGATAAAAGACACAGTTCAATAAATATGGGGCAAGTACCGAATCTTTACGATGGATAAAAGTGAATCTATAGCCAACAGTGTAAATTTGATCTTTCCGATAATATACATAGCTATCCCCAAATTAAATAATGAATAATTAATTAATGAATGCTCGATTTTCAAAGGAATATGCAAAGTACTTAACCTTCATAAAGTCGCTCGCATATTTATGACTGGGTTTATGAAGACGCTCGTTTTAATAATTTTTAAATAGAAAAAGTAGGAATGTAATATCAATATCCAAGCAAGAAAAAAATCTATAGGTATATAGATAATGTATATATATATATATATATATATATATATATATATATATATATATATATATATATATATATATATCTGTGGAAATATACTTTTTTTCCTTATAATATATACTAATCCTTATTTAAGAAGATCAATGTAATTACAGAGCAATGACATAAGTCTATATTCCAAAGTTCATCAATTAACAATACGTATGAACCTTACCATAAACCTAATCAAACGTTGCACTACATTGACTATAAATCAAACCACCAATCTCAATGAAAAAAGCAATTATACCTAGCATATAAAAAATCCAGATTATCCCATAACGTAGATATATCTAACAACAAGAAAGAATATTATAATGAAGCATTAGCTAGATCTAGATATAAAGGTGAAATAAAATATATTAAAAACATAAATAAAATATTAATGGAAGGGAAAGTATCAAAACCGAAACCATCACATGTTATTTCATATAATATGGCAATGGGTAAATCCAATTGTAAAAATAGTATAAAATATATAAATTGTAATAAAAATAATTTTAAAGATAATATCAGAATATCCCAAAATAATAGTGGTAATATCACTAAAAAGAAAAATAGACGTAGAAACTGCGTTTGGTTTAATCTGCGCACATAAAAAATAATTTGCCGAAGGAATATTTTCAAATTATTGATAAAAATTTTCCTAATGGAACTAATCTAAGTAAAATTATAAACCGTAATAATGTTAAATTATTTTTTTCGACTACGACTAACTCAGTGAAAGCTATTATAAGTTCTAACAGTGTAAAAATATACAGAGGTACGAATGAAGGAGGATTATTAAATAATCAACACATTGAAGGAATTCACTTTGCAATTGCAAGAATATTGATGAATGTCCGTTAGAAGGTAAATGTCTCATTTCCAATATAGTATATAAATGGGAAGTAATAGATAATAAAAGAACTAGAACATATATTGGGGCCACAAATTGTAGTTTTTAAGATAGATTTAATAATCATACAACATCCTTCAAAATACCAAATGCGAACAATAGGAAGAAAACAACATCATTAGCAAATTAGATTAGGGAATATATAAACATTATTGAATTGAAATTGAAATAGTCGATATTAGGAAGTGCTAGTAAATACTCACCAAACAAGACTGGCCGGTGTAACCTTTGCAATCTTGAATCATATCATATAATAATATCCAAAGTAAACTTCTTATCAAACGCCAGGAAGTAATTCAAAACTGTTTACATAGATTTAAGTATATATTGTCTCGACTAAAACCTGATTAGAAGCATACATTAATTAAAATTAAATTAACGTACAACGTATACAAATTAATTTTAAATTTATAGAGATTAATATATAAATAAATAAAATTGAAAATAAAATAAAAATATTAAAAATAAAGTAATAATAATGTTTGGATGAATAAATAAATAAATTTAAATTAAGTATAGCTATGATTTTAATAATAAATTAAATATAAAATAAATGGAAAGGCTATGAATTTTTGATGTTGTGTTGTATTGACTGATTTCAAAACATCACGATAAGATATAGTATAAATAGTATTAACTTCTATAATATTAATTTATAACTAGTTAAATTAAATGAAATAAGTATATGATAAACTTATATCTAATAACATTTCGGCTTAAATATAATATGTCTTGAGGAATGGATTAAAAGAAAATATATTTAAATAGCATAACGATAATTTAAAAATTTTCTTTATCGAGATAAAAGTTTATATAACATATAATTAGCTAATAAAGATAAATTGGATAATAATGGCAAAAATTTACAAACAAATTGAATAGGCCAAATGTATTTAGATAATGAGAGCAAATATGATGGCAAGATATAACTAAATTAATATTTTAAATGTAAGTATGATAATATATCACGCATAATGTAGTATTTAATTGTAGAGTGATAAATAAGAGCATATAACTATATCCTATAATTTGATGTGGATGAAAAATTAAATATTAAATTAGAATAGGGAATAAGAGTTAATTTGTAATATTATAATTTCTGGATTGATCGCAATGTTTAAACATGCTAAACTTTATTTTGCTAAGAATATTAGTTTATAGATAGGAAGGATTAATTAGTAATAATCATAATACTACAAATGTATTTATAGAATTAAGATTCCAAATATGGACCTAAAAATCAACTATATATGTTGAAACAAATGATTGCTATACGATTCATGAGTTGACTCAAATGTGTTGTTAGAATGGACGTAAAAACACTAGTTATAATAAGGTATATCTATTGAACATTAATTAGGGTAAACTATTTTTTATAATATATATATATATATATATATATATATATATATATATATATATATATATATTATAATATATAAAAACGATAAATAACCACAGAATTCGCGCATAAGCCTGAGGAGTCCTAGAGTGGATGAAACGCTGAATATTCAGTGTAGCTTAATCGCCATATATATTTTATAAATTTCTAACTAGCTCTACCTACGTATTGAGCACTTTTGAAGTAAATACTTAAAGTTTACGCATAAATCTATACTTTCCTATATTAATTTTATGTGAGTAAATTAAGTAGTTATATATATATATATATATATATATATATATATATATATAACTAAACGTCTATAAATTTATTTCGGAATTACAGGTTAAAAAAAAGGAATAGACAGGGTAGGAGACGGTAAAGTAAAGGTAAATTGGAAGCAAACATAATCTATAATATATATTAATAATTCTTAAATAATTAAAAGTAAAATAAGAATTATACTTCATTTAAATATCCATGTAACTAATTAAAACTAAAATGCCATATTATGTGATTATGACATTTTTTAATCTAATTATTAGGGGAATTAGGATCTATTCAATGTTAAACTAAAATTATACTTAACTACGCAACTAGTTCAAGACATTTTTTATTAATGTTAGATTGTAGAATATTAGTAAAAGTATGTGAAATGCGAACTTTATAATATTACTTTCAAAATAATTATAATAACAAGAATAATATTGATAAATAAAAAAATAAATGTAGATGTAAGAACTAATTAATTTATAATTAGATATTAAGCAGAAATGAATTATAACTTAATGACTTATGACTATCGATAAAACTCATAAATATATAATATTTTATATTGAAATGATTTTAATACTAACATTTTATATTCAACCTATTAGTTAATTAATTTATAATATATACTGAATTAATCATAGAATAATATTAAGTGAAAGACATTAGAACTGTATAAACATTACTTATTAATGAAATTATAGGATGGAAAGTTAAGTAATATAAAAGAATGGACGATAAGCAAACTGAGTTGATATATCGATGGTTTTGTTCAAAGGGCGATAACTCTATCATACTAAAAATAAATTAATTTTAACATTTTTCGACTAAGGTAAACAATTTACGGTAAACGATTACATAGCGAAATTATAAATCTCAACTAAACGTAATTATAGGTTTAGAATTAAGTAGTACCAAGAATTATAATTACAGTAGTAATAAATAACAGCTAAGTGAGCTCAATCATGTATAGTTTCAAATTCAAATTAATAAATAATTCAAATCCGTACGATTTTCTTGTTCCAGTTCAAACTAGACCGAAAAGATGCTGAGACAGCTCATGATATCAATGATGCGTTTGGCTCAGGAACCACTAACGGACGTGTGGCACAACGGTGGTTCAAGAAATTTCATAATGGTGACGAGAGTCTCAAAAATGAAGACGGTCGCGGCCGGCCGGTTGGCAGAAAATGATAACGAACATTTAAAAGCCTTAATTGAAGCCGATCCTCGCAAAACCACACGAGATGTTGCTGCTGAACTCCAGGTCGACCACTCAACAGTCGTTCGCCATTTAAAGCAAATCGGAAAGTAAAAAAAGTTGGAATAAATGGAACGATAATCTAAAAAAACAAAAACAAACAAAACAAAACAAAAAAATTCGTTTTGAGGTGTCTTCTACTCTCCTTCTGCGCAACAAAAACGACCCATTTCTTGAGCGGATTGTGACGTATGATGAGAAGTGGATCCTCTATGACAACCAACGACGTTCGACACATTGGTTGGATGCCGGAGAAGCTCCACAACACTTCCCGAAGCCGAAATTGCACCAAAAAAGTTAAGGTGACTGTTTGGTAGTCTGCGGCAGTCTCATCCATTACAGCTCCTTGAATTCGGGCGAAACGATTACAGCGGAGAAGTACTGCTGTCAAATTGACAAAATGCACCAGAAGCTCCAACGTATGTGCCCGAGATTAGTCAATGTGAAGAGACCAATTCTCTTCTATGACAACGTTCGTCCGTATGTTGCTTAACTGACCCTGCAGAAGCTGAACTAATTGAGCTACGAAACTCTGCCTTATCCGCCATATTCACTGTACCTCTCGCCCATCGATTATCACTTTTTCAAGGATCTCGACAACTACCTGCGCGAAAAATTAAAAAAAAAACCAAGATTATGCTGAATAAGCCTTTAATGACTTCATCGCTTCCAGAATTTCGGATTTCTATGCTAATGGTTCTTGTTTAGATTAATAATGCTTATTATGAAAGGAGTTATGATCTTTTGAAGTTGAAGACCAAAAACGACATTATTTTTGCACCAAACTAATATATATATATATATATATATATATATATATATATATATATATATATATAACTTTTAAAATCACTACTATATATTGGGTACAATATAATAATCAATAGAGATTCAATACGAAATTTGCATAAATTAAAATATCATATTTAAGCGTATTTTACGAATCGGTAACGCAGGATGGCCTGGTAGTATAAGAATCTATTTTTCTATTTATCTATTTATCCGTCTGTCTGTCTCTCTCTGTATATATATATATATATTAGGCACCGCCAAAAATGGCCGAAAAATCAAGTTGTTGTTGTTTTTTAAAACGAAATTACATTTATTAAAATCCATTATTTCTGAGTAACTTTTTTCCCAGAAAGATAAAACCCTGAATTTTATCATATAGAAAGCAGAATAATATAAAACTTTTTCTACTATTTTTAATTAAATTTGAAATGTTAAATTTTCCCCCAAAGTTAACAATTGGTGTTTTTTATTTTGCACAAAAAACGTATATAAATAGTTAAAAAAAATGTTTTTGAAATAATTAATTTGTTTATTTCTTGTCTAACTAAGATTTCGGGTGATTTTCTATGAGAATAGGCAAAAATATTATAATATAAGTACCTGGATTTCAAATAATTCCACTTATTCATATAGGCAACCAGTTACTTCGAGTCGATTTGATTACTCTGTTTACATTTGTACTTGATAAAAAGCAAATTACGGAAGACCAAAAAAGCAAAAAAAAACAAAAACAAACTTATTTTTCAGTGACGAAAATTTCAATGTATTATTAACGCTGAGGCTGGCCAGTACCAGATGGGTGAGCATTTGTATGAGTTTGGTTTTTAATGTGTATGTGTGTGGGGACCAGGCTCTCCAAAATGGGGAGGGGGGCAATTTAAAGCAGAATAAAAAAAATATTTCAGCGCGTTTGGTCCACCGTAGTCGAAAGACGGCAAACGTTTCCAAAGTGGATCGAAAAAATGATGATATTTTTAACACAAAGGGCACAATATTTATCGAATTTTTTTTAATCCCTGTTTAATAATGGTCATGCATTATTCGGCTCGCTAAAATAAATTGTTAATTTATTTATCAAAGGTTTTAAAATGGCTTTTTTCGTATAAATATTAAAAATTTTTTTTTGTTTTGCTTAACTTAAATTAATTATTTTACTTAACATATTCACCGAATTTCATACTTCAAAACTCAAAAGCGGGATAATTAAACACAATCGAAGTTCTGATATTCAGACATCAAAATAAGGTATGCAAACAAGTTTTTTTTTAAAATCTATAATTCCGTCCCTTACAACAACACAATATGTTTTGTTCAGTTTCAGATGATGATTTTAAGCATATTGTGAACCCCCTTAAAATAAGGGGGGTTTTTGTAAGCAAATATATATATATATATATAAATATTGTTTATGAAAAATAAGTACACTGTTATAAAGTTCATTCTTCTCTTAATAATCGCTGAAAATTTCGTATTGATTTTTAGTAGATTTTTAAAAAGACGGTCCGTCAAAGAGTACTTACTGCCCCCCCCCCAGTTTTGGCGGTGCCTAATATATATATATATATATATATATATATATATATATATATATATATATATATATATATATATATATATATATATATATACCCATCTACACCGGATTTCTCAAACAATTTTCATCGGCACATGATTTCAAATTAAAAATGTATTTTTTTTTTACTTTAAATTATAATAAATAATCAATAAACTTTCCAATCATCGAAATAAAAACGATCGCTATTGACTCGGAAATAACAGGAACGCTATAGCAAAAAATAAGTAAATAAATAAATAAAAATAAAAAAACAAGACAAAACAAAAACAAAACAAAAAAAAACAAAAAACAAAACAATTGTGAGATTTGAACCCTGAAAGATGACAAGGTATATTGAAAGTTAATGTAAACACTTATCCACATGGTCACCGACCAAACGAAAACATTTTTAAAACCTATTTCACTGTTTATATTTTCAGGATAAGACTACAAAAACTTCCCCTGTGTTGAGATCTAAAATAATTTGTTTACACTAAATATATAATAACGAAGAAAAGTCCCTTTTTAATTTAAAAAAAAAAATGCCTAATACGTACGATAATTTTACTACAAAAACAATCTTGACTTATTTTTTTGTACTAACAGGGTGGGGGTGGGGCAGTATATAAATGTCTCATCGTCATCCCCGTTATATAAATGTCTTGCCCCCACTACACAACCAGTAGAATATATTATTTGCGTCCAGAAGGCGCATATATTCACTAGTGAAGTTAAGCACTCCAAATTAGAATGCCCTACATTATAAAAGTTTTACCTATAGATAGCATGAGTAAGAGCGAATTTGCTTCCCCACTGAGCAAATTAGGCACAAGGCCGTTTTTTAATGTGGAGAGAGAGAGAGGGAGGGGGGAAGGAAAGGGGAGACCAGCTCCCGAGAGGTGGGAAATGGGAGCTGGATAGTAATTGTTGGTATGAAGGGTTGCCCCTACATTGACCAAGGTCTGATATGTGGGGTTTGTATTTATTTGCTTCCCCACTGAGCAAATTAGGCACAAGGCCGTTTTTTAATGTGGAGAGAAAGGGAGGAGGGAGGGAAAAGGGGGACCAGCTCCCGAGAGGTGGGAAATGGGAGCTGGATAGTAACTGTTGGTATGAAGGGTTGCCCCTACATTGACCAAGGTCAGATATGTGGGGTTACTCCCACATATGGCCTTTGCTTGCAGTATGTATTTATTTGCTTCCCCACTGAGCAAATTAGGCACAAGGCCGTTTTTTAATGTGGAGAGAAAGGGAGGGGGAGGGAAAATATGGTCTTTGCTTTCAGTATCTGTCGGAACAGATACTACACTTTGATCTTGTCGCCCGTGCCACGCAAGGCGGGGGGGGGGGGCTGTGTAAGAGCGAATTTGTGACTGACATATTCATCCGAGAGAGAAAAGTAAGCGGTAAAACTTAAAAGGGAAAAGAAGGAAAACCTTCTCTCTCTTCTCTTCGAAAATATAGTATTTTTTTTTAAAAGAATGTGGCGTTTCGCTGGATTACATAGGTAATATGTAATGCAAGGAAAAGAGAAAAGAAAACATAGATTAATTGATTAACTGAACAACATTCAGTTGAAATCATCTTTTTAAACGCGTAACCAGTTCTTTCATCTTTGTCAAGGAATTGACAATAAACAAAGACTTGTGAAACGATATGGCGAGAGAATAAGAATAACCAACACTCAAGAATTCCTAATTAAGCACAACATGGCAGAAGATAATTACGAAACTCTTTTGAAGTTTTAAGTAAACGTATAAAATATTCACAAAGAAAACTGTAGATATATTATCGAAATACTCGTAGGAAGTTAATTGTCCTGCGATATAAAATAAACAAGAGAAATAAATGTATATTAGTAAGGTGTCTCCTTTTGAGAAGGTCATCTTTCAATTAATATTCATCAGAGGAATACTTCTTTCAATCGGTATAGTCGGTACTGTGTTGCTAGATCGTCAGCAAACGAATATATTCTTGCAAAAATATAAACTGTTGATTGGATTAGAATCTTAATACAAAAAAAAAAAAAAAGAGAAAAAAAAAGTTCAGCCAAACGAAATCACATGAAATATACACTTTGACTCCGTATCAAAATAGGAGTATAAGCGCCATGATGCGCTAATACTCATATTTTGATTTTAGTGATTTTAGTGACCGAAGAAATTCTTCGAGACTGAGGAATATATTAGTCAGCATAATTTTACGATGAAAACGAAATACTAGGGGGTGGGGGGAGTTTGTGAGCATAAAATATTCATCCAGCGTTGTTTGCGTAAGCTTTGCCAGTAAGGGATCGAGTATTTTGCCCGTTTACAGGTGTTATGACAGATTTTTATGTAGGTAAATGAGGTCCACAGTGTGATAAATTCGGGCAGCGGCTGGAGATCACGGAATCGTTGCTGGCACTGTTTGTTTTTTTTTTTTGTCGCGGTTTTACATCCTTTAGACGGAGTTAAACATAAGCGACACCACGGTGATTATTTGCGGACACACTGTCTAGACTGTTTTGATTTTGACACGCTAGACCTTTTATATCGAGTTTCTAGAACGTCCCAATCTGTTTACTGTCTTTATACGCGAAGAGATAGAAATATAGTCATATGGATTTGTGGTAAAAGTGAGACATTATATCCGCGTCTCTTACGCGCTAACAGGTTTGCATGGATGACCGGTGACAAAATCAAATTGTTCCTGGAATGAATAACTTCCGGCCATGTAGATTCTTCTGTTTATGTGACGAGCGACTTGATTTGGCTGGTCACTACAAGTATTATGCATTTTGTACTTGAGAAAAAATACGTTTGAAATGTATCAATAATAATAATGTGAATAAGCGAAATTAAAACAAGATAGCGACGGAATTTGACCCGATGTCGTGAGATTTTGCTTATTCAGATAATGTTAACACATTTCAAGTGTGCCTTTCTCAAGTGTACACACGTAATACTAAATTAATTTTTTCAATCGAAATGACTCTTCATTTAATAATATATAAGAAAAACCACATCAAACCATTTTTAATGCGTATACAAACTTTTTCTCGCATTTCGCATGATCAGACAAGCCTCGACTAAATGAGCCTGGCATCTGCGATACATTCTTCGCCTACGCCATCAACAAACGAATGCGGACAATGAGGTTTTAAAAATGTGACTGAGGACGTCATCCGCATCTTTTAAAATGCACACATGTGTATGGTTCAGTTAAATTCACTCAGGTGAGTATTGTCATATTTCATCTTCCTACGACAAACTAAAACAGAACAAGTAAAAACTAATGTTAACACACATATAATATATCGTCCCTAAACAATAAATAAAAGAGAAATCAGATCTTAATTCCCAACCACTTGTTGGTGCGAGAATTTCAAAGATCTCATTCTCGGGAAATTTTTGGGTCATAGTTTTTTTTTTATACCACGAGATTCTAAGCTTGTCTACCAAGGGGCATAACTCTAGCCTAAAAAAGAATTTCTCATAAAAGAGAAATAACTCTGGTTCCCACAGCTTCAATAACACATACTTGTTCGCTATCTTCAAAGAGCACGAGACCAATAAAATAATACTGAATTATCAGTGACTATCGAAGTATAGGCGTAGAATATTAAATATAGATTAATATATGTGATGATAAGACTGAAGAAAACAATGTCAAGAATGAACCAAATGAATAATGACGATAGGGGAAAAAGCTAAAAAAAGAAAAGAGTTTAAAAGTGTAGAATAATACATTTGGAGTGTGACTTGCTTTAAATATTAGAGAAACCTTATTCCCTGGGGGAGCTAGAGAAACATACAAAATTATAGATCTGTTGGACCGTTTGTAACAGTTGGATTTAATAAATATTTATACTATTAATAATACAGTATAATCACGTTGACACACCGGTGATTGCGCAACCCTTGCCTCACAATTACACGCACACCTACTCTTACAGACTCTTTCAAGACCGAATAGAGACCTCATCGAGATATATTATTAAACTTATGTAAGGTAATTAATTCTCAGTCTCTAGACCAGAGGAAAAGTATTTGTTTATTTCCTCATTCCCCGATTTATTCCAATTAAATCTTTGTATGTATGCATATGTGTATACCAATAAATTCTCTAATAAATTTGAGGATACTTTAAGTAAGCCGGTCCCTAGTGTAAATGTGGTATTGTGATGACTAAGATGATTTTAATAAAGAGTAGTACGAATATTGTTATCACTGTAGAGCAACAACACAAATTCGTAACACTCTTGATGACCTTTTGTCTAATTTTTTTAAAATCTAAATTTATTATATTTGTATTTATTTGATTCACACGAGAGCAAAATGTGACAAAAGCTCATTTTTATTGTGGGGGGAAACCCGCTACCAAAAAAGGGGCATTTTGGCAGGTGCAAAAATACAAATTATCTTAGTATATAGAAGGGTTCCTCCTTCATTGACTAAGGACAAATCAAACTGAGAGTAGCATTAAAACAGATAATACACTTAGGTCTTAGTCCAAAGGCCAGATTAAAAGTGCAGTATATTTGCTGTCCTCGGTCGGTGTAAGAGAGATCCTTCTAGATAGGCATTTTTTTAATTGTTTTAGGGAATCGTGTTTTGAGAAACTATATTTTTCAACGTATTAAACATTAGCATTGTATCTAATTCTGTCCTCGTGGGAAGGCCAGTAAATAGAAACTCTTCATTGAATGAGTTCCCGATGTCGTCGTAATGGCAATAGAACTTTGCCCTTTCGACTGTAAGAGGTGTTTAGGGGTTTCTTGCTGCAGCAAAATTTAACAAAAGGTCAGCGCGTGGGGGTAAACCAGCTTTCTCGAACGGGCGCTCCGGTTGTGTACAAAATTCCCCGGTAAAGGCGCCTCAGGTAATTGATAATGAATTAATCCATACTTAAGAAAGAGGGGGCAATGCTTGGGAGATTACATCGAGCCGAGCCATACGTTATTCTAACAAAAACGGGCTGGATAATCCAGTTCTTAGGGCGTCAAAATGACCGCCAAAGTGAATGACAGCGAATATAAAAGTCCGTGATGCCATTTACCTCCTTTTCGGAAGGTGAGACACAAGGTCAACCATGGAATTGATGAAAGTGTTTCTGTGGAACGAACTGGATTCGAACTTAGCACATCCAGATTTTCAGTCCGTGTCGTTAACCACTTAGTCATCGTTACCAAATTCCACGATGTTTTTGTTTTAGATATCATATTTTATTTCTCTTATTTCTGGGATATCTTACGCATATAAAAACATGAAATAAATCTTCTTTTGTAAAAGGAATTCTTGGCCGTTTTTTGCTTTTAAATTTTGCGATCGAAAATATTCCAGACATTTTAAATAGGATTTGTGTGCTATTTGGTCATGCAAATCGTTTTATTATATATTATTTTGCGTGCGTGAGTCCTAAACGAAAAACAAACACAATAAAACAAACAAAAATAAAATAACAAAACACACACACACACACACACACACACACACACACACACACACACACACACACACACACACGAAAAAGAAAGGAACAGAAATGACAAAAATAGATAGTTAAGATACATGCAGTGAGCTCATAAAATACTGAAAGCCAGTTCTATTTACCTGCGCATTCTCTATCGTGGGTGTAGGAGGTCGACAGGTTTCGGCAGCGCTCCGGAGGTTTTCTGATATGTAGCTTTTTTTTAATATGTTGCAAGCAAAAACGAGTCGCTTTTAACAATACCATCATATCAAAAATATTACTGCACGATTCTTTAGATTTAAATTCTGTTAAACATTCACATTTTCAAAAATGGCTGTGATGTTAAATTTTTAAATTTGCAATTGCTTATTTAATAAATGCTGAAAATTTCATCTAAAATGGATAATTGTCTTCTATAATATAAATCTCACCTGTTGGTTGGTTGTTTTTGTTTTACGGCATATCAACCCTTTTCAGGTTATTTAATGTTGAATCCAGTGATTTTGATATAGTTGTGACCCTAACAAGTACTACCACTCCGGGTCAGAGTGGACCTGGGAGTAATGGCAATTAAAGGGTGGCTCCACACTCCCCAAAGCCCGCAAGATGGGGCCTCACCATCGGTTATAGTTTAAGGTCATATCCAGCACCGATCTCACTTGTCTGTTTAAATGTATGTATGCATGTTTGCATGTCTGCCTAAAACTTTCGACAGAGACAACGGATTTTTACGAGATTGGTATCGTTTTGAAGCTCAATCCTTCGGACAACAAATATAAAAAAAATAGCTAAAATATTAATTTCTTCACCCTCAACTGGGCACTTTTCTACAGGGAGGGGTCGCCTTTTTCGCCGATATTTTCGAAAGTCATCCCCACTTTTCGATTGATTAACCTTAATTTAAACCTACGTCACTTCTGGTTTGGCGATGGGCGCAATAGCAATGACACGTTTTTTTTCACGTTTCCTCCTTCGCGGGCACCTAGGCTAGTTTGTGAGTAAAGCACGTATACTTTGTCCACCCATTATAATTGCAAGCACTGGCGCCCGTGGCGAAAATGAATGCACCGTGGCGATGTACGGACGCATTTTATATACATTTATATATTGAAGAGTGTATCCTATAATAGCATAATTTTTTAAAAATATGATTTATTTCGAAAAAAAAGCAACAACAACAAAAAACCAAAAAACAAAAAAACAAAACAAAAACAATAACAACAAAAAATGGAATTTTACAAAAAGAAATATGTAACGGAAATGTTTTAAGTATTTTTTTTTCTTTTTCATCATAATAATTATATGAAAACTCAACTAATCGGGAGCTAACCTTTTTAATCTAGTCACGTGTTAAACTGTAAGTTTTATTATATTTTGTCGCGGTCATAGTCGTAAAAAATACACATTCGTATTTTATTAATTGTTTAATGTTTTGTTTTTGTATTTTTTTGCGGTAATGAATCTTAATATAAAAGACGGAAACATTTGGGAGCTGAAACGTGTCAACATATAAATATATATGCAATGCGGCTGTTTGGAAAATTACTAATGTAAATATAGTGTGTTTAATTTGTTTTTGTTCTTCACACTAAAAACGACTTTGTGTCTAACCCTGTCCTCGTGGGGAGGCAAGTAAATAGGAACTTTACGAATGTACACGTGGTGTGTTTAATGGCGAGAAATGAAGTTTGCTCATAATTTTAGAATTATGTATATAAATACGGTTAGAAGGCTATAGACAACGCATAATTCTTTTCATATAAACAAGTTTGTTAATAATAAAAAATGCGTCGTTTTTAGCCTGTTAAACGTATATATATATATATATATATATATATATATATATATATATATATATATATATATATATATATAATGGTAAAAATCCACGTATGCTTCTAGGATAGTGCTTTTACGTTGCAACATAAAAAAAAATATTAAAAAGCACAATCTTTTTCCACAAACGGCTAAAATAATTCACGTGAACTTTTTCGAACATGATTGCTAGGAATGAACGATGTCCACGCTACAAATCTCCAGTTCTTTCAACGGTTTTCTTTTTCGTTTTCATTTCGATACTTTTTTGTGATCAAGAGCGGAGGTCCGCTTGAAATATAAAAAATAACAATAAAAATATTAAATGCAAAAAGTAACATCGTTTTTCATGCTTCAAAAACACCTCATAACCTATAATATATATATATATATATATATATATATATATATATATATATATATATATATATATATATATATATATATCTATATATATATATATATATATATGTAATTCTTAAATTTCAAAATATAGGCAACGCTTCAAATGTTGGTAAAATTTCTATAAGTTTGGTTACGGTTTTGACGTAAAAATCGTATTCGTAGTCTTCGTGATCGAAAAAAGTAAAATAAACGTATGTATTGTTTTGGACAGGGAAAAATAGGAATACAGAAATGCATATTAATATTGTATAATGATTTTTGCAATTGTTTAAGAACAGAGGTTGTGTTTTTTTGTATCGGACATATCGTCGGGCTAAATAGTACGTCTCTTAGTGACACCATACTTCAATTTTATTAACTGTTCGTTTATATAGGGGAGACTTGTAATCCAGAATATGAAAATTTTCAGAGCTCAGCCAATCAAAATGGGCGGAATTAGACTAGGGAGACTTTATTATTTATGAAACGGAAAATGAAAAATTATGCTATGTCTATTCATGTAATAACCAGTTACAGTCGGTGTAATCACATTAGTGTATGAAAAAGTAGAATTAGTCCTGGTGATAACTGGTAGGAGTGAGAAGACTGAATATTTAGAGAGAAAAATAGGGACTCCTTCCTCAGAAAATGTTGCGACTGTGATGGTGTTGTTCGTAAGATGAAATATAGCATTTTATTCATACGACTAAATATGTCCAAAATGGTATTCAAAAGATACATAATATATTACATATTAGGCTAGATGTAATGAATTTGCATATGTCATCTATTGTTGCAAACCTACGATACTTTGCCCAGACTACGATACTTTGGAATTTCTGCAGTCATTTTATTATATAAGAGAAAAGTGCTTTTTAAATAGTCAATGTTTAACCTCCACCAAATGACAATGAAAAGTAAAAATATCAACAAATTGATTAATTCTCCCAAATCTTAGCCCGTCAGTCTAATAAAAAGGACTCGCTTGTGTTTTACAAAGTATTTTAGCCGAAAAAACACACACACATACACACGTACACACACACATATCTGAATTTGGCTTACATAAATAGTAAACCTTCTCACTCATGTAACAGAGCGCGGACGCGCGTATGGCAGCAGCAGCATCACCAAACGTATGCAAATACCGAGCCTTGTGCAAGGTGACGTCACAGCAAGGAAGGAAGAAAGAAAGAAAGAAAGAAAAAGATTATATAAAAAAAGAAAAACGTGGACTCTTCATGTTAGAGAAGACTGAGATGGACGTATTAAATTGGTTATTCCAGAAATTTTTAAACCTTTTGGTGTAAGTAAAGGGTGTTTATTTTTATTTATTTTTTTAGAGGCGTCGGACTTTAAAATAAAATAAATCGCAGAAAAATATTTTTATTGTACAAGTATACGCTCATTCATTATCAACGCTTAATTTTTCATTGATTTAACGAGTTAATAAACATTAATCAGTTTTTTCATTGATAGACTTTGATATTATTTCTTTTGATAATGCTCTATCTTCAACAGGTTGATATTTTGTTTAGTGACACTAATAGAAAATATGAAGAGAAAGTGAGAGGTCACGGTGAAGTTATTAGTTATAATCGTCACTCATCCTACATAGATAGGAAATATCAGCTAGAAGAAGTTATAAGCACACGTCTTGTCTAAGATGATATCATTTATCTTTCATTTCATCGCACTAACAAACCAATATATATATATATATATATATATATATATATATATATATATATATATATATATTAGCGTATCTAATTTAATCTCAATGCTGATTAACCTGTTTGTCAGCAATGCGGCGGCGTAAGCGTATTAGCCTTGGTTACCTACAAACAACAAACAAGTTGTTTCTAATTACACAAACGCCAGTGTTTCTTTATAGGAAATAAAAGGTCTGTCGTTTGACACGAGGACTTGAGAGAATTCGCCTACCTTTTGACAGCAAATCTGCTAGTATGGATGAGAACAGTTTTATGCAACTCTTGGATAGAATTTATCAGGTATTTATGATGACACTTAAACATTTATATATCAGATGTTTATATATTTAGAAGTGAGTTCAATGTTATCTTAGATAATATAAGATTATTTTTATGCATACATGTAACAGTAATATAATCCTGCTAATGTGTTATACACACACACACACACACACACACACACATATATAATACGGTAGCACTGTGTTTTATATGTATATATATATATATATATATATATACTATATAGTAATTTATAAAATATATATGGCGATTAAGCTACACTGAATATTCCGCGTTTCATCCACTCTAGAAGAGTCCCAGAGTGGATGAAACGCGGAATATTCAGTGTAGCTTAATCGCCATATATATTTTATAAATTACTAACTAGCTATACCTACGTATTGAGCACTTTTGAAGTAAATACTTAAAGTTTACGCATAAATCTATACTTTCGTATATTAATTTTATGTGAGTAAATTAAGTAGTTATATATATATATATATATATATATATATATATATATATATATATATATATATATACTTATTTTTTTACTATAATAATTAAATACCTACAGACACTAGTGTTTCATCCTTTCGGGATTCCTCAGTGCAGGGTGTCACGATTACTACCAGTCGAACGATTCGAATCCCGCGACACGAGACATCTCTGGCTCGATTAGCGGAGGCCGTATCCATTCGGCTACTATTAACCGTGTGAAATAGCGTTGAATTTTTAAACATTTTAATTTAAATGTTCATTACGTCAGACAGACAGTGATCAAATCGTTATACGATGATCTACGCATAAGAGCTAAATTGACCGACTTTTTAATTCAACTGAATATATATATATATATATATATATATATATATATATATATATATATATATATAAAGAGTGAGAGATAGATAGATAGATAGATAGATACCTGTTATTTCACTCCAAGAAGGGGCAGTGCCACTTGCACATAAGAGGTAATTATTTGAGACCAAATGTACAGAGACATTATTTAGAAAGTTAAGAATTAAAATGGCTGTTCATATTACACTTGAACCTCTGCATGTTAATGTAGCAGTTCGAGGTAAAAAAAACAAAAAACTATTAGAGTAAAAGGCTTTCCGGCATCTACGGATTTCTAGAGTGAAGTAATGGGATTGTGCTGTTTGTCGGGTTAGTCGGGGGTATTTATGTGGAGAAGGTAGAAGTGCCTCGAGTTCGTCGGAACACATTCCGTTAAAATACTTTAAAAGATTGGTATACACAAAGAGTGAAATATGATTGAAAAATAAACAAAAAAAACCCAACATATTTTACCGCACACACACACACACACACACACACACACACACACACACACACACACACACACACACACACACACACACACACACACACACACACCATCCCCCCATCTGGTACCAAATGCACTTAAACTATTTTATTATTTCTTTTATGTATCTGCATTCCTATATCATTTTATATGCAAATATATATATTTAAAATACAATGGTGACTATTTTGCACAGGTCCTGGTATTTTGTAATATCTGTTATGTTTACCGCTACTATAATATAAAAAGTACTTTGCTTTGTATGTGCGTGAGTTCGTTCCCTATGAACTCGAAAACAGCGGGGCCGATTTTATTTTTAATTTCACACGAAGGTACTTTATGTACCTGGCAAGGTTCTTAAATAGGCTTTGTATCAGAATGTCTTCGATAAGTATAAATAATCGATAATCGAAATATTTTTTTTTTACATAGGCATCATCACTTATCAAGGCCAAGAGGCCACTCGAGGATAAGGGTTAAAGAGTGTACAGTAGAAATTGGACAATATAGTAATCGTTAGTAATAGAAATTCGGTATATTTGTTAACTTATATGGAACTGCTCATCAGAAACTTGTTCACGTTGGACTTGAAGACAACCATATTGTATTCAGCTGGAAAGCAGGAAAACGGAAGACAATTCCATAGGCGTGCAGTTCTAAGAAAGAAGCTTTGTTCATGGAATCTACGTTTAGGTTTAAGCACAGATAAAGAGTGTGAGAAATTAGTGATTAGACGGGTGTTTCTTGTGAAAGTTTGGCGAGGGGGGGGCGATAGATTGGACCTCAGCCGAGCACTTGCCATGAAAATAACGATAAAGCAGAGACAAATGCGCAACATCTCTTCTGTGAGATAGAGGTTGCAGGGAAGAGGAAAGGACATCTCCTACGAGGCTACGAAGTTTATTTTGAACTCTATCAAGGCAGGATAAGTCCTTTCTAGCAGCTCCTGCCCAAATGTGGCAACAGTACTCCATCCTTGGACGTACCTGACTCTTATATAGATAGATAATTGCATTAGCAGTGAGATATCCACTGGATCGATAGAAGGATCCCACTATTTTTCCAGCAGCCTTGGCAACGGATTTAATGTATGTGTTCCATTTAAGATCAGGAGTAAAGGCTAAGCTCAGAAGCTTGTCAAAACATGAGGCCTCCCTAAGACAAGAGCCAGTCATTTTAATTGATGCCAGATGGGGATCAGAGCGTTGATGATGTAAAGATAAAAGCTTGGTTTTAAGTAACAAGCCACCTCTTTCCCCATTGTACCACTTGCTCAAGATCAGAGGAGAGAGAATCAGAGAGAACTTGGTCGTTTACGGCCTTAGATGTGCTACCATAGATAGTAGTGTCATCAGCATAAATGTCTACGAATGATGTAAGGATGTGACTTGGAAGATCATTAATGTAGATCAGGAAGAGAGTTGGGCCCAGGATGGACCCCTGAGGGACTCCAGCATTAATACTGTGAGCTTCTGATTTCTGCCCATCAACCACTACTCTTATGAACCTATTAGAGAGAAAGGATTTAATAATTGAGAAGACATTTCCAGCTATACCGTAGCTGGAGATCCTGTGAAGTAAACCTTTATGCCATACTCTATCAAAGGCCTTTGATATGTCAAGAGCAATTGCTCTGGAAAGGTAGCCTCCGTCGAGAGATTTGCTAATCCTATGAGATATAAATGTAAGCAAATCTGCTGTAGATCTAGCAGAACGGAAACCATATTGTGTCACTAAGAAGGTTATTTTTGCTGAGATAGTTGATTACTTCTCTATTCAACACAGATTCCAGCAATTTACTCATAACGCACAGGCGACTTATTGGCCTGTACTGAGAGGGAGATGAGCGATCACCTGAATTCTTTAATACAGGGCATACTGATTCGATTTTCCAGGGTGATGGGAAGCAATTCTTCTTAAGGCAACCATTAAACAGTTTTGTAAGGACGGGTACTAGTTCTGGTTGAAGTCTTTTGAGTGCTATAATTGGAATACCGTCAGGACCAGTTGCTTTACTGGAATCAAGGTTTTTGATTAGCTTGGCAACATCACGTACAGATATTTGTATATCACATAGCGTGTTTTCTGACACAGGAGGAAATATTGGAGGTTGGCGGCCTTGCAAAGTTCTTGGCGAAGAGTTTGGCTTTGTCTGATGCTGACGAGATTACCTCAGGTCCATTTATGATAGTTGGGATAGAGCACACGCTTCTGTTCAGGATCCTGTTTGCTATTTGCCAAAACTGGTGGGAACCAAGCCGTTGTTCAGCTACTTTGGACTTGACGAACTGAGCATACAACTCTCTAGCGTTCTTTATTACATTTTTTACAGCGGTTGCTGGCAGTCTTGAAAGCGGTTTTAGTCTCAGCAATTCTATTACGTTGGAAGCAATGGAAAAACTGATTTCTGTTTGCAATGGCAGCAGCACATTCTGGAGAGAACCACGGATGGCTGTTAGGTTTTAGCTGGAATTTTTTCGAGGGTATGAAACGGTCTATACCTATAATTAACCATTCCGTCAGGTCTGATACTATAGAGGACACATCCTTTTTAAACATGGAATGCAGAGATAGGTCTGATATGAATGTACGGAAGCTATCCCAGTCAGTCATAGAGTATTGATATACTGTACGATGGAGAGGTATATCTGAGGACTTATTAGATTTTATTTTTATCTTAACTGATACAACAGTGGCCGGAAGATCCAAGTGGAGACAGAACGGAAGCTGAACACAGTTCAGGGCAAGTTGTGAGAAAAAGGTCTAGGAGACTTGCATACTGGCCTTTAGTATCGGACACACGGCTGGGTTCGTGAACAATCTGAGTGAGGTCATACGCAATGGAGAAATCATGACAGAACCTCCCCTCATTATCGGCCTTGTTTGAGTGTTTTAACCATTCCACATTTTGAACATTAAAGTCTCCACAAATATGAATAATAGCTGAAGGATAATCCGACGAAAGAAGTAACAAGCGATTTTGACCAAGGTTAACACCTTACACAGCCTAACATTACAAGTTTTATTACCACACAAACCAAAAGGCCAGACATATAAAATCAACGGTAAGTTCTTTGATATAACAGAGGCGCGTTCGAAATGAATGTTTCTGTCTAAAGCATAATTGCACCATGATACTGGACTTTTTCATTTTAAACTTAAATTCAAGCCATTATCACCGCACAAGCAGTAAAGCCAGACACATAAAATCAACAGTAGGTCATTTGATATGACAGGGGTGCGTTTGAAATTAATGTTTCTGTTTAGAGCACAATTGGAGCATGATACTTGACTTTGTATTTTAAACTTTAATTTCAGGCTATTATTTATAAAAAATGATTTTAAAATATCAACAGTAGGTTCTCTACAGTGCAATGTAGACTACACGGTATTGTGAACTAAGTACACTACGAGGAGGCATGTGAAGGTTTTTCCTAGTGCACCGCGATGAATCTCCAATTGGAGCAAGTAACCAATCGACTTGATTAAAAAGTAGACCATTTCACTGATTTCGATGACAATAAAAATATGGGATTGTGAAGCATTTATTGATCATCATTCAATCCCAGGCAACGCCAGGTTTCCCTATTAGTATCTTCTATAGAAGCAATGCTAGTTTTGTATTCAATGCAATTCTTTTTTTGTTTGTAATTTTACGGCCTATATGCGTACAAATGGACAGCAAGATATGTGCGCATTAAAATGCTCAATTATGATCTAGATTAATCGTTTGCTGTTATTTCGTGTTTGTTATGCCGTTTTTGGGTTGAATTCCTTGGCAGCATATCAACATTTTTCGGGCTATTTAATGTCGAATTCAGTCAATTTGAGAAATGTTCTTAATATTTTCAAATATATTTTCCCTACTTGACTGTTTTGTTAATTGCTTTGTTTTATAGACGTTTATTTTGTAAACAAACAGCATGTAATTAATGCATTATATTTAATCTTTAGATCGAACCCTTGTAGTTACTCCGATTTTGCGCCAGAGCGTACCTAGGAGTAGTGGTAATTTAAGGGGTCCATACTTCCCCCAATTTTGGGTTTCATCAACGTGTGCACTTTAAGGTCTGA
Source organism: Euprymna scolopes (assembly GCF_053919585.1). Taxonomy (NCBI): domain Eukaryota; kingdom Metazoa; phylum Mollusca; class Cephalopoda; order Sepiida; family Sepiolidae; genus Euprymna; species Euprymna scolopes. The sequence goes on from NC_136482.1 coordinate 82,209,415, forward strand.
TTCAGAACCTTTAAAAGATATATAGTTAACATTTTGCTATTATTCACACCTAAAAATTTCATAGCGGTTGTGTTTATTTATCATTAGATTATATTAAATGCAGAGGTCACATATTTAGGTGCCATGCTCAATAATACAGGATGATGTTCAGGACTGGGGAGATGACAACCTCGATTCACATCATAATTGAAATATATTTACAAAAATATTTTAAAATTATCTTTTAAATATATTTTTAAATAAAACATTTTTTTTAAATCATTGAAATATTTTAAGTAGGATATATCAGAGAGTAAATGTGGTATTGTGGTGACGGCTGAAGTGAAAGTGATGGATCAATGTGAAAGAATGAGAGTGTTTGCACACACAGGTCAAAATGTAACTAGTAAGAGTAAAATATACATAAGACGGCCAACGATCTTTCATTTCCCTCACTTTTGATGACCTTTTGACTAATTTGTAAACTTTATTTACATTGTTTTGTAAGTAAATGATTCTATAATAGTCCTTTCAGTATCTATTTTAGGAGTATATGTGCAATTATAGGTGTCACAAAGTATACTGCTTTTAAATGTCTTTGAATAAAAAGCCGAATAAAAATCCGCCATATTTAAAAAAAAAAATAATAGAAATGCTGCTTTGATTTCAATGGCTTGAAATAGAATACGCACACTAAAACTCTTTAAACGTCAGTGAATATTACTGATAACAACTGATCAATATAGCTTAAATTCAAGTTGACAGGAAACTGAAAATTAAATATTATGAAAAAAATCAATGCCCTATTTCGGTTTCACCGCATAAAGCAAAAAAAAAAAAAAAAAAAAATATATATACATTTCTACTTTTCACAATAAGAGCAATTAAACCAATACCGTAATCAGTTTAATATTAGTTTAATTGATTGCACGCAATAATCAGTGATATTTACTTGCCTGTCAGTAATAATAAAAAAATGTGGTTATTATATTTCTGCAATTTTTTAAATGACGATTGATATAATTTGCATCATTTGGATTATTCGGACTAATGTTCTCATCTTGAATGTTATTTTCAAAACGTTTCGGCCGATGTAACCTCCGACTTTCTTCAGGCGTTTCCTGTATAACTCTGGAATCTTCACGAAAAATATATGCACATATATAGTAATATATAAGCACTGGTCTATAGCGATAAGTACACGATTGTACATCTTAAAAGAATAGGTTTAAGTCTCCTAAAATTCAGACTAGAATTGTTCGCAAGGACCCGTGGCGTAACGGATAAAGTATTAAGTAAAATTCAGTTCAAAGTGAAACTCTTCTTCAGTCTTCACTGCGGGCGATAGTAAAGAATGCAATTGCGAATTACTTCAAACTTTAATCTGATAATGGCTGACTGAACAAGATTATGATACTCTTGTGGCTTAAATAAAGGGTTCCTTTCGAAATTTCGTACTGATTTCCGAGTTTGACCGAAATATTCCTCATTTGATAAGATACATCTGAAGAAGGTCAGAGGATACATCGATCGAAACATTGTGAAAATAACACTTAATATTAAAAAAGTATTCCAAATAATACAAATAATACTAATAATTGTAAGATTGACATTGGTTTCAGAATAACAAAGATTACACGTTGTTGTTATGGATAATCCTAATAACCTAATCTTATATGTTCTTAACACTAGTCCAATATAACAGAGCTATATCAGCACTGGTAATGACATATAAATATATGCTCAGTATCAGTTTTATTTCCCTGTTTCCTTTCATACAGTTTTTTTCCTTCTGTTTATCTAACGTATGTTGGGAAATAATTGCTTAGGTGGTGACCTGTGTTTATGTAGCATATAATGTGTAATGGTAACACTTTTCTTACCTCAAACCACACGACATACGGCAGCGGGATTTTTACTTAACGAAAGCAAAAATAATCCGAATTAAAAATAAATGAAGCTTGTTATAATAAAATACTTTTCAGAAGACACTTTACATAATAAATTGGTCGATCAAGAAAATTTGTACTTCAACACGATTTTCAATGTTGGATGAGAATTTGCCCCCTGGGAACAGAATTTGCAGCTTTTTGGCATTGGATTGTGGGGAGAAACGTCTTTAACTATACGCCACTTCTTTATTTTTCTACCAAAATGATATTCTTTAAGCCACCAAATTTAGTGATACTATCATTGATCTACCAATTGTAGAATTGCTTCTTTAGTGGAATTATTGCTGCTCGAGCGATGGATAGCAAGTCAAGCAACTTACTTCAAAATGGTTCTACAATATCAAGCATCACTAGCAGATTGTATCGCGGAAATGTTGGCTGATTGACACTAGAACAGATTTTTACGCCTGCTCAGTTCGCTATCACTGATGAAAAGTTACTCAAGAAGTCAATCGCCGTACCTGCACAACAAACATAATAACGCTGACAAGCTTAACAGTGGACTCATTGTTTCAATTGTTCTAGTCGTAACCACCTGATAAGGACCGAAGACAGGCCTATTTAGCGAAAACAGAGATATGATGATTATGCTACATTAAGATTGGGTGAATCTTATTAAAGTAACAAAGAAATGAATCCGGCGAACAAATAATAAAATAAAGGATAAACCTGGCCTGTCATTAAAGTGCCCGTAGATGAACAGAAATACATAGTTTTATTGAACCAAGGCTATTCTGGGACATCGGTGAGCAATTTTAGAACCATGAATCTCTCTCGACGATCGCCGATCCCAACACTGTTTGCCGTGGTTTTCTATTCGTCTTTATCTTTTTTTGTCATTGTTATGACCATGTCGTTGTCTCTCACATTGACTATTACCGAGGACACGAGCAGTGGTTTACAAGTACGAAAAATAAAACAACGCTAACGCATAAGAAAAAAACAAACAAACTTTGACAAACTCTGTGTGGGTGCGTGTGAGACCACCGCGGAAAAGGTCCTCCCAAACGGTAATATCCACATCTTACTTAAGTTTCAGTGTATCATCTAAAACCTAATTGAAATAACCTGGGTGACGAGGCCAGCGCTATTGTTTGGTTGAAGTGAGCTCATCTGTGGTTTGCTAAAGCTATGCTCGGTCTACTCCGAGCCACAGACTATTGTCAACTGTCGCAAACTGAAAATTGTCCTAAATTTACTCAGATTTCTAAATTTATTGATTCCAAATCGGAAATCCTATCTCCGCTCTTTTGTCTTTTGTCACCGTCACACTTTATTGATAAAAAACTGATTACTTCCGCATTTATCCTATGGAAACCAACCACCGATCGCGAGGCGATGTCTTGTTTCGAGAGTTCAAAAAGACCTCTTTCTCCCAGTGTCTTTTTTACTCATCTCCCTTCCTATATTTTTGCTCTGCTAATAAATTATTTTTTTCCATTGTCGAGGGTCTTGGTTTCAAGCGAAGTGGGTATGACATTCATAATAAATGTTGCCTTTGGTAACAGAAGGCAAGAACAGTCGACAGAAATACACTAAAATGTAGATATGATAAACATATGATTTATACGAAAGATAATAGAATAGTTACGGCAAAGAACCAACGTGAATTTATTAGATTTAATACATGTTGGCGATGCATGTTGACCTTAATTAAATTGTGATGGGAAAGGATTGAAGATTGTGCTTCAACGATTGAGTTTTAGTTTAAATGCGCCACCTCTTATTATGAGGTTTAAAACTGATTCTTTAATGTTCCAAGACAATAAGGAATGCTGCATGTAGGTATATTGATGGCATTTACGTCAATGATAACTTAGATTTTGTTGCATTTATGAGATAATACCCATTCACTTTAAAAAATAGTTAAGGATACGGAGAGATTGGGAGACGAAACTAGGGCGCTGGACTTGCAGATCCGGAGTACAACAGCACGTTCTTATGGAGGCGGTAGATAAGTCCCAGATATCTATAAAAATATTACTTGCCGAAACGTTTTCTCTGTATGCGTGGATCATTTTCTCATCTATGACTGGCTTACAGTAACAAATGGATTCGTTAGGCAAACAAACGAGCACACTGACCAAATCTGATGACAAACTTGAGGATAATTCTTTAAAGAATAAAATAGGTCAGATGTAATCCAGAATACGTAAGACAAATCCCATAAAAAATGAAACTGGTACGTGAATGGCCATCAAATAAAAGTATGGGTAAATGAAAGTTCTGTAGCCACGAGAATGACACTAGAGGTAAATGGAAATATTTTCGATGATGCTTCTTACAACCGACAGAAGAGGACAAGCATATTTACATAGGTAAGTTCGATGTAAAAATAAAGGTTTTCTACTTGGCCTTTAAATGTCAAGCGTCAGTAGTGTATTTTATCAAAAATTCAACATATGTGTATCACTTGATTTCAAATAGACTAACCAGCGATGCATGAATAAATACGATAACATCTGGTGAAATGCTGGCGAGATGATGATTGAAAACACTTAATGGACGAGAAAATGAATAGGGATGGACGATTGATGAGACTTTTGTCAAGTTCAATCATACCAGTGCTATGAGGTTGGTTAAAGCCAGAAAAAAAAGATCCCAGTTTATGCAGTCGGTGTGCTACTATGTAAATAAAGCTGAGCACGCGTCAGGTGACTTATTTTACTGATCTTTATTTTCGTATAATATGTATTTTTAATGAAAGCATTGAAAATTGCTAAATTCACAGAGTATATCAGACCTATCAGACATTGTTCAGCTACGGAAATCCAAATTGATGTAGTATTGTAGAGCGTGTAAACGAGATTCAAGCTAGGCGTAAACTATATAATATGTCTAATGGCCAGAAGAAAAAAAAAACAAAAAAACGAAAACAAAGCAAAAAAGAACAAACAAAAACAATAAAAAAAAAACAAAACAATGCAATAACTGTAGACAGGCGTGAAAATTGCTTTATATTTCAGGTCAGATTGGTGACCGGCTCAGTATCAACAGGGTTCATAAACTCGGTCATTAAGCAATCTAAAACGTTTGAATCCATTAAACTACAACAGCTAAGCAATCTAAAACGTTTGAATCCATTAAACTAAAACAGTGCGGTGGCAAAAAGAGAAACAAGTGGAGAAGGTTAGGAATGGACTTCGACTACGTGCTATGTTGAAATAATCTGACTATATGCTGTCGAAAGTGTCCGACCACCCGTCTAGCAGAAAACACTATCAATAATTACCCCCACTCTGTATCTGTGCCTAAACCTAAACGTAGATTCCACGAACAAAGCTTCTTAGAACTGCACGCCTGTGGAATTGTCTTCGGTTTTCCTGTTTTCCAGCTGACTACAATATGGTTATCTTCAAGTCTAACGTAAACAAGTTTTTGATGAGCCGTTCCATATAAGTTTACAAATTTACTGAATTTCCATTACTAACGATTACTATATTGTCCAATTTCTACTGTACACTCTTAACCCTCATCCTCGAGTGACCTCTTGGCCTTGATAAGTGGGGATGCCTATGTAAAAAAAGCCTGCATTAAGTAAAGCATCAATAACAGAGAGAGAGAGAGAGAGAGAGAGAGAGAGAGAGAGAGAGAGAGAGAGAGAGACACGTGAAAGAGTCCAATAATATGCGAGGTCACAAGAGTCCGATCATATGGAAGGTTGAAAAAGTTCGCTTATATGTTAGTTTGAAAGAATCCAACTACGTACTTGGTTTAAAGATTTTGTTCATATAGTAGGTTTGAAGAGTCCGACAATATGTTTAATTAAAGTGTATCACCAAATGATAGATTTAAAGAGTTCCACCATATGTTTGGTTGTTTCAACATTCTCAATAGATCCAATACAGAGATGCAGGTATCTAAACAGCCAACATACCAGCTCATCATATTTAAGAACACAAAACTCCACCAGCATGCACTAATAAATTGCCATCAAGATACATCTTATTTAAATATCAGCAAAATATTACCGTACATAAATCATATACCAGAAATATATCAGATGACACATCGGCCAAAACGTAGTACAAATATGAGAATATGTTTTTACATCCCTATAAGGTTTATGTTTCTTGCTCATCTTCCATGTGACACGAGTAAATATGTTCTCTAGATTCTCTCTCTCAACGCTGATATATTCATGAAGAAAGGCTATGCCGATTTTAACTTGGTTTAAGTTCTCTCTACTTAACTAATAGATAACCATTTCTTTCATTGTGAGTTGTTTCTGAATGTAAAGGGTGGTTAAGACAACCTTAATTCTCAAGATTTTATTAAATTAGATCGGCCATCATCGTAGGCAGCCTTTCATTGGATATTTCATCGAAATATAAAGGGGGGCGCTACTCTGTTTTCCTGATTGCTCCACTTACCCTTGATTTTCACATTTTAATACACAGTGTTTAGCTAGGAGGTTTCACGTATAATTTCTGAGTATTTGGTATGACTCGACTGAGAACAGAATCCCTGTCTACCGCCCAATTAGCAAACACTCAAGACCATTTGGCCCAAACCATACATAACGTGAACCATAAAAAAAGTAAGGTAGCAACCAAAATTCAAATCTGCTTATGACGTAGCAACGTTTCGGTCGATGTAACTGCTGACCTTCTTCAGGTGTATCTTGTCAATCTCTGACATCTGAGCGGAATTTTTAACGGGGCCCTTTATTTCATCCATGGCGGTAGCATGCTCTTGTTCCGTCAGCCATGACGGAATAGAATTCTTAAGTAATTCGTAATTGCATTCTTAGTATTGCCCACAGTAAGGATTGAGCTTTCAACCTCCAGAAGAGTATCACTTAGTTCTGAATTTTTCATAGTACTTAATCCGTTACGCTACAAAGAAGGTGGGAGGTTACATTGATTGAAACGTTGTGAGAATATTACTCATGATGACAATAGTAGTTCGAATATTCCAAATAATACAAATCAATCCGCATCTCAAAAATACAGAAACATAAGCTGAAAGATTTTAGAGTAAATCACCTGTATAGTTCCATTCTTCATTTGTTCTTTAAGGTTTCTTCGTTAATTCTAGGAGATTTCGAATTTCTCGTATAAAAAGTATATCCTTTGTCATAGGAATGTTCTCGAGTAAAGAAAATAATAAAATGTGTCTCTCGTGCGGTTTTAAATATAATTGAATCAATCGCACAGATTAACAAACATTCCCACCGTTATGCCAAGATGTATCATAAACAATGGCTTTTCTCAGAAAAAAGATTCAAATTGAATGCATCATCGCACGCATATAACCCAGTTTAAGGAGGATTTGCTTACAAATTGAATGAACTTTGTTCAGGCGAAGAATCTCAGACGCAAAACAATTCAGTTAAATGGAACGAGATTAAACGTTTAAATCAATAAAAATTACTAATCCCATCTTTCTGTCATAATATTTTTTATTGGAAGTTTCCATTGATGTTAAGTGGCAGTTTGGAAATAACATACATCATCCTATATTATTATGAGATTACTAACTAGGAGTTCTCACATAGCGATTACTCACTGATAATAACTGATGGTGTTCCCTGAAGTATGTGTGACAACAAGTCCCGCTCCCCAAATTTCCAGCACTATCCACCTCTTTCGATAACCTTTTCAAATGACTTTGCGTTATTGCTACTGCCGTTTACAATTATTTATCTCTGGCAACAACCATTGTTTTTTAATGGAATTTAAGTAACAATAAGCGGACCTCCCAAGATCCCAATACTCTTCGCGCTTATTCAGTCTGGTTAGTTTTTTTTCGAAATTTTTTCGAAGTTTTTTAGTATTGTTCCTAGTGCTCCTACTATTATTGGTGTTATCTAGACTTTCTTCATCTTCTGTATCTCTTTCTAATCAGGTCCGTGTATTTTCTTTGCTTCTTCGTCTCATTGATATTCACCTTGTGGTCGATGGGACGGCGAAATCTACAATTTGGCATGGCCTTTCCTTCTTGTTAACTATTACGATATCCGGTCTTCTTGCTTGAATAGCTTTATCTGTTTGTATGTCTATATCCCATAGGATTTTATAATTTCTGTTTTCAAGTACTGCTGTGGGGTTGAGTTTGTACTATTTGTATGGGGGTTCAATATGCAGTTGTCTGCATAATTATCAGTGTACTACTTTCTCCACCCGATCATGTCTATTCTTATATTATTTTTGGCCTCGATTATTATCATCATTATTACTGACTAGAAAGGTTACCCAGTTTTGTTAGAGTAGAGAGATCCGTAAAATAACTGTTTGATACGTTGTCGTCCAACGGGCCTTAGACGTCACTTGCTTTCAGTCAATCCATGAATCGGTTTCCAGACTTTTTTAGCGACTCTCATAGCTATAACATCAGTTGGTGCCCGCTGACCTGACGGAGTTTCCTTTTTCAAATAACAAATTCTTAATATAGAATGTCCAGAGATTTGCGTCATCGCCAGTAACGAAATCGGTGAGAAATCCTGGACACGTAGCGGCGTTAGTAAAATACCGCAATCGACAACCCCACCACCAATCTTCTCGACAAATTTGTATTCCAATCGTTCGTTGTGAGGATGAGTGGAGCTATTGGTCCCGTCACACAGAACTTCTTCAACTGCGTTGCTCAATTAAAGACGCGATACAACAGAGACTATTATCCACGAGTGTCTCTCCATCGTCATTATTCGAAAAATAAAAACCCCGCCTTATTCTTGATATCAACCTAGTAGCAGTATACCCAATAAAACTTGCTCGTGTTCTCAATTGTTTTTACCTTAGGTGATTGAAAAAAAAAGTGCGCAAGAAATAGATGCGTAAGATGTTTTGTAGGTTTGAATACTAATAAATAATTTTAACCTTACAATTGAATAAAAAAACAACATATATATAAAGATTTTTTGTTCCTTAGAAACGCCGGTTGAGTTTGTATAATAACTATTACATCTTGGTTACAATATAATAATCAATAGAGAATTGGCCGTAAAATAATAAATGTGAAATCTGCATCAATCAAAATATCATATTTAAGCATATTTTACGACCGTGCAACGGCAAGAAGCTGATCCCCATCTGCCACCAATTAAAATGAATGGCTCTCGTCTTCGGGAGGCCTCAAGTTTTGACAGGCTTCATGGCTTGACATTTACTCCTGATCTTAAATGGAATAGTACATCAAATCTGTTGCCAAGACCGCTGGAAAAATGGTCGAATTCTTCTATCGATCCTGTAGATATCTCACTGCTGATGCAATTCTCTATCTATATAAGAGCCAGATACACCCAAGGATGGAATACTGTTGCCACATCTGGGCAGGAGCTGCTAGAAAAGATTTGTCCTGCCTTGATAGGGTTCAAAATAGACTTCGTGGCCTGGTGGGAGATGTCCTTTTCTCTTCCTTGCAACCTCTATCTCACAGAAGAGATGTTGCGCATTTGTCTCTGCTTTATCGTTATTTTCATGGCAAGTGCTCGACTGAACTTCAATCTATGGTCCCTCCTCGCCAAATTTTCATAAGAAACACTCGTCTAGCTGAAAACACTATCAATAATTCCCCCCACTCTTTATCTGTGCCGAAACCTAAACATAGATTCCATGAAAAAAGCTTCTTTCTTAGAACTGCACGCCTGTGAAATTGTCTTCCGTTTTCCTGCTTTCCAGCTGCTATAATATGGTTGTCTTCAAGTCCAACGTGAACAAGTTTCTGATGAGCCGTTCCACTTAAGTTAAATTTACCGAACGTCCATTACTATCGATTACTATATTGTCCTTTTGACTGCTGTACACTCTTTAACCCTTATCCTTGAGTGGCCTATCGGCCTTGATAAGTGGTGACGCCTTTGTATATATATATATATATATATATATATATATATATATATAAATTGAAATCTAAATCAATTAAAATATTATATTAAGCATATTTTACGATTTGGCAACGGCTGGCAGCCTGCTACTATATATATATATATATACACACACACACACACACACACACACACACACACACACACACACACACATATATATATATATATACGTATATATATAAATGGAAATCAATTAGAAAACTCTTTGTGAGTTAATTACAAAAATCAATTGTCTACTAAGATAACAAGATTAATCTCATTTATAAAACTCTTACTTGTCTGTCTCCATTTTTTAAAAACTTTATCTCCTTCGACATGAAAGGTCACAGAGAAGTAGTAGATTGTTCAAATGATTGCATTTTTGTGGGCCGTAATAATGGGTCTTTAACCGATTAAAATAGTTGCAAATGGATCAAAATTGAAAGAAATTTCAACTTAGCAAGCGTACAACGTAATTATCATCTCAGCTATGGCGTCTCCTCTCTTATACGTCTATAGACCTGGCACGTCTTGGCACGTCTTGGCACATAAAAATATATATTGTTAATTTACAACGCTTTCAGCATGCTTTCCTTGATAGAGCTATAGTAAGTGTGGCCGGTTATTAACAGAGGGCCTGCGGTTTCGATCCCCAGCAATTCTTTTTCTTTTTTTATTACACTCCTATATACAGTGCCACGCAAAAGTATTGGATACATTACATTTTTCTTCATAACTTTAATTAGGGTTCAAGATTTTAAAATTTGGTCAGTGTATTCCTATTACTATTCTAAATTATATTTGGGGTAGTAATTATAAAACCAAAGTTTAGAAAGTTTATATTAAAGGAAAAATATAAATCAACTAACGCAAAAGTATTGGATACATTGATTTAATATTTGGTTGCATAGCCTTTATTGCGTTCAACAGCTTCCAATCGCTTTCTATAGTTGCACACATGATTTTTTTTTTCAAAGATATGCAGGTATTTTGCACAATTCTTCTTTGTAGAACTGTTCTAGTTGTTGAATATTTTGTGGATTCCTCTTGTGAACATTGATCTTCAAGATTTTCCACAAATTTTCAATTGGGTTGAGGTCTGGAGACTGACTGGACCAAATAAAAACGTCAATTTCGTTATTTCTAAGCCATTCTTTGGTTAGTTTGTCAGTATGCTTGGGATCATTGTCCTGCTGAAACACGAAATTGCTATTATGTCCCAACAAGTCAACAGATTTCTGAAGGTTTTTCTCCAAAATCTCCCTGTGCATACGTCCATTCATTCTACCATTGATGATTTCTAGTTCACCAGTACCTTTGGATGAAAAACACCTCCATACTATAATCGAACCACCACCAAACTTTACCGTAGGAATGGTATTCTTTTTGTTATAGATGGTGCTATTTTTACGCCATACATGTGTTGCTGTGTTTCTTCCAAAGATTTCGATTTTCATTTCGTCTGACCAGATTGCCTTGTTCCAAAATTATTGGGGTTGTTCCCCATATGTTTTAATATAATTCAAACGTGATCTGACATGTTTAAGCTTGAATAATGGAACTTTTCTTGGGGACCTTGATACAAAACCTGCACGATTTAGAACTATACTGATTGTATCCTTGCTCACATTTATCCCAGCTTCTCTGAGGTTGGTTTGAATTTCATCACGAGTAAGAAAAATTTTTTTTGTACCTTTCTGCTTACCCACCTTGATTTATTTTCATTTAATTTCCTTGGCCGACCACATCTTCGAAGATTTGCAACAGCTTCACCAGGGGTTTTAAACTTTCTAATAACGTTTCCAACTGTACTAAGTGGTAGATTAAGTTCTCTTGATATTATTTGATACCTTTTTCCTTCTTTGTGCTTAACAATGATTTTTTGACGAATGCCCATTGACAACTCTTAAGTTTTACGCATTTTTATAAATGAACTGGTTGACTTTGAAGGAGTGAGCCCAAACTGGAAGAATTTTATAAAATTATTTTAATATAAAGCTCTCTGATTGGTCAGTGATAACTCGTTTGCATTATTGCAACACGCTAAGCAAAAGTCATTTAAATTTATTTCAGAAAAAATAATTTTTAAAAGTGTATCCAATACTTTGCGTTTGTTAATTCATATTTTTCCTTAAGTATAAAATTTCTAAACTTTAATTTTCTAATTGCTACTCCAAATATAATTTAGAATAATAATAGGAATATACTGACCAAACTTTAGGTAAAATCTTGAACCCTAATTAAAGTTATGAAGAAAAATGTAATGTATCCAATACTTTTGCGTGGCACTGTATATCATGATATTGTTATGTAATAATTTTACAAGTAGAAAATATATTTATGTAAAAAAAAATACATAAAAATATTTATGATGTACATACCTGTCACGGAACGAAAATATCGTAGCCCAAAAATGTCACGTAAATTGATCAAGTAGTTTTTTTATATAGAAAAACAATTTTTTAAAAACGATTTTCAACGATTTTAAGAATAAATCGTAATTTTTTAGGAATAATTTCTTATTTCAGTCACGTAAATTCTTTGAATTTGTAAACAAATGTTTTATACTACTTCATCTTGTGCGATACAAAAAATATGTATATACAAGAATGGGAATCTAAGAATAGTGGTAGCAGTGGTAGGACTTGATAATCAGAAAGAAAAATAGGACCTTCTTCCTCTGTAGATGTGGTGATTGTTATGATACTTCTCCTAGGATAAAATATGAGATTTAATTATAATGAATAAATGTGTATAAAACGACGCAGTAAAGTTACATAAGACGGGGGTTGAATGTTTGGACATAATAAATTTATATGTAACATGTGTAATTGAAAACCTACGGCAAATTTTTGCAGAGGGGAATTTCTGCAATGAAAATATTATATACAGGATAATAAGTCATTCGAAAACCTGGATTATAAACAATGCATACTGAAATTAATTTCACTTATAAAACTTATCACGTCTGTCTGTCTTCGTTTTTTTTTTTTGTCAATTTTTGATTTCGCTTTCGGTTCTGTACGACGGCAGCCAAGTCACAATTTATTTTTTACTTTTGAAATCACGAATATATACTGGGTACACTATCATATGAAATAATTGATAGATAATTGACACTATTATAATATATACGAAATTTAGATAAATTGAAATAAATTATTTAAGCCTATTTTAGTACCGGGCAACACCAAGCGCCCCCTGGTGGTTCATCCTAAAATAAAAATTGTCTTTAATCTTGAAATGGGAGTAAACAATTTTAATAGGTTTTGCATATTCTTTATCTGATTTGAAAATACTTTAAATGGTCAACACACACACACACACACACACACACACACACACACACACATATATATATGAACTATTTTTATAATCAGTCTTTGTAAAAAGTAAATTTTGACTTTCTAATGGAAAACGTTTTTATTTAACCAAGTCAGGTAGAAAATACGCGTCTTACACCTATATTTTATATTCTAGCATTTTTGAAATCTGGGTTAGTGTTCAGGAGGAATGGATAGAAATATGATTTATTTGGGTCATCCGTAATCATAAAAGTGTTATTTTCATGAATAATTACTTGGAAGATCAACAGATAATTCTACCTTTTCTGTTTGTCTTGCAGAACAGTCAAAGTGAGTTTTGACGTCATTACAAGCGCCATGTTATCGCCAAGAGCCAAACCTGACATTTTAACACATACCAACACGAATCACGAAATATGTGTCTACGTAGTTGACGCTTGATAATCTGTTCATTTGTAAAGACTATATCATTTGTTGTTTCTAAAAATGTGTCACCTTTGCTCTTTTATGGAGAAAAGGTTGATGGTTTTGATTTAATTAAAAAATCAACACACGAAAACAGGCTTCAGCTAATAAAATCGTTACAAAAGAAGGAAACGTCTCCCACTCTGAAATCACACAAAAACTGACAAGAAATGTACAAACTGTCCAAAAAGTCACTGATGGGTTTTGAACTTAAATAGATTCTTTATTTTTAATGATATCTTTTTAATGTAATTTTAACACAATCTCACTAAAACATGGAGAAATTTAAAAAAGACAAATGCAAAATTCAAACAATCTTTATTTATGAAAAACAATGTCTTAAATGTTGCCTATTTTCAGCTTCGCATATTTATGCTCTTTCCAAAAAATATTCATGACAGATTGCAGAATCTCTGGATTGCGATTTAACTCCCTTATTTCGTTCCTGGTGGTTTCCACTCAATTCTTGCAGGGTTTTGGGGTCTTTAACATAAACTATTTCTTTAAGTAGTCACCACAAGAAAAAGTTAGGGCTAGTCAAGTCTGCTGAACGTGGTGACCATTTGAAATTGCCAAATAGATAATGCTGTCACCAAATCATTGCCGAAGAAGCTACATAGTGTCTCTCGCCGTATGTGTCGTTGCCCCATCTTGTTGGAACCATAATACGGACTTATTTTGAATTTATGGGCGCAGGAAGTCTGTAATACTAGTCCGATATCTCTCTCCAGTAAGAGTGACAGTACTTTCATCTTGATATTCCAAAAATAAGGTCCAATAATTTTCTCCTTCGTTACTGCACACCATACAGTGCACTTTATAGGATGCAACTGCTTTTGATGAATTGCCCTTCGATTTTCAGAGCCCCAAAATCTGTAATTTTGTTTGTTAACGAATCCATTCAAATGAAAATGGGCTTCATCTGACATAATAAACTTTTGCAGAAAATTGGGGTCATTTCGGACAAGTTCTTGCATTTGAACTGCATATTGAACCCTTGTTTGGAAATCCTCAGGCTAAAAGGGTCCAACAACCTGCACTTTATAAGAAAACAGTTTTAAATTGTACAGAATGTTGGTTGTGCAGTGAGCTTCGACGTCTCCCAAATTGTGTGGAACGTCGTTGAATCTTGCACTCTTTCCCTATTTTCATTTGCGATGATGCTTCGAGCTCTGA